>NW_020664446.1:6041232-6109730 GCF_002925995.2 Terrapene triunguis
GGCTGCTGCTGAGAAAGGACAGTCACTCCTTGGAAAGAGGCAGGAGTGTTTGGGGGCTGCTGGGAAAGGCTGCAGGAAGGCAGGCAGCAGTCACTCCCTGGGAAGAGGGTTCTTGGAGCTGGTACACCCAGAGAGAGAAGGGGAACCAGAGAGCAGGAAGCAATCTAGGGAAGGAGCAGTGAGGGCAGAGAGAGGAAGCTCTGAGCTGAGGGTCTGTAGGCTGGAGCCCAGAGAAGAGGGCGACCTGGGTTCCCCTACCAGCCACTGAGGGCGTGGTGTAGAACTGAGCAAATGGGCAGACTGCCCAGGCCTGCTGAGGGACTGTGCCCCGGAATGGGGAACGCTTACTGGAGGACTAAGTCACAAAGGAGATGCTGGGGGTTCTGGAGCGAGAGGAGCCGCAGACCAGAGTTGGCGCGACGGTGTGCGGACAGTGGACGGGAGCGTCCAACTCAGGAGCTAATCCCCAGGGTGACCAGCAGGAGGCACCAGACCGTTGGTGAGTAGAGCATCGCCATGACAGGGCATCTTGCCATTGACGTCTCTGGGAGCAGGATGTGGCCCTCAGAGTACTGTCCAGCATATCTTTGGTACAAGTACTCATTCAGTGTGTGGTGAGTACTAACCCAGAGTACCGGCTAGTAGAATTTGTGGTGAGGACTCGGCTCGTGCACATTTGAGAAGTACCAATGGGAATCAGAAAACCCATCAAACAATGCAAGGAAGGGAAACTAAACTAGGAAGTGAGAAGGGCGAATCTGCAATCAGTCTCACTGGCAGGGAGAGAGTGAGCTGCTTGTGCTGAGAGACAGGAACCTGCTTTTTTCTCCGTGGGGTGGCTCAGCCTTAGAACGCACGATGACATCTAGGTTTGCTTGTTGAGAGAGAGGCTAGAGCCATACTAATGAGGAGGACCTCGTTAGAGGAAGAGTTGGGATGCAAAACCAGGGGCTCTTGGGAGACTCCCTTGCAGTGTTTTGCATAATCTTAACATCTTCCTTCTGCCCGAATCGCCATAGTCTCCCTCTTAAAACCTTCTCAGATTCCTTTCTCTAAACACTGAAATAAATCACAACACTTCCCCCACCCCCATCCCCTGTGTGCAGTTTCCTTTGTAAGCATTCCCATAGTGCAGTAACACCGGGCTTATATAAGGGAATCGGCTGCTTTCTGCTGCCTTTCCAGGTCTAGTGCAATCATGGCATGATTGTAGCCATCCAGCCAGCACAGCCATTGATCCAGTGGGGTGTACCTGGGTCACTCGCTGCTGCTAATTGCTACGGCTCTGGTTCGCAGCACTCTTGGGGAATCAGACTGTTGAAGTGCCGTAGAAAGCTGGTGCCATGGGCTGAAGTGCTGAGCCTGACACAGCTTTACCTTGGGACACAAGCTAGAGTCAATTGCAGGTGCAGGCTTGTTAGCGTAATGTATCTATTTCTGCTCTTCTTCAGAACAAACCTCCAACTTCAGCCAGTTACTGCGCCATTTATTCCTGTCTGCCTGTGTCTGCAGAAGGTGGCGTTTTCACCCCTGTGCAGAAGGCCAGCGGGCAGCCTGTGCATCAATTAAATCTAGTTTCAGCCCAGTGCCGAGCCATGATGTAGTTTGTTACAGGCAGGGACTTCTCTCGGATTTGAGCTGGTGTGGGCCTCAGAAACGCAGGACGAGCTTCCCCAAGTAGGGGAAGGGTGTGACATACTGCCCAGTGTGAATTACCTTTCCCCTGTAGTGGCTGGTCTGCAGAACTGATGGAATTGTTATACCAGAGGCTCCAATGGTAGATCAGGATTCAACAACACCTTGTAAACGGCATTAGATATTTGTGTGCGCGTGTGCGTGTGTGTGTACGCACGCATGCCTGCCTAGTGGATAGGGCTGTCAACTGGGATTCCCTGTGTGTCACTTCATCTACTATGTCCCTCAGTTCCCATCTGTAGAATAGGAATAATACCTGCCTAGCTCCTGGGGGCGATGCGAGGATAGGGTGACCAGATAGCAAGTGTGAAAAATCGGGACGGGGGGTGGGAGGTAATAGGAGCCTATATAAGAAAAAGATCCAAAAATCGGGACTGTCCCTATAAAATCGGGACATCGGGTCACCCTATGCGAGGAGAAAATACACGGATGACTCTCAGATGCTATGGTGAGGGTTCTGGTCCAACTGGATGGAGAGGAGATTCCTGTAGGGGCAGTTCAGTTGCTAGTCCCCCGTCCCATGAACATGGCTACGCGGCATCTGTACTAGTCACAGGGCATGGGAGCAGGGGGAAGCCGCACAAGCTGACAGGTGCCGCTGGGCTAAATGCCAAGGACTTTACGGGGGCACTGGCTGGGGAGCTGTGAAGTGTAAAAGCAGATGTGAACTCTATCCCCAGCCCTGGAGCATCTCCCATCCAGGTCACCCGTGATAGCCAGCTCCACAGGCCCAAGGGAGGGACAGATTTCCAGCAGTGCGTTTAAAGCTTCCGTGTTAGTACCCAGTGATGAGGATGGGTTCCCCCCCGTCCTCCCCCGCTCTGTTGATTCAACAGCCTCGTGTGTCTCCCCGGCAGGACAAAGAATGGAAGGGCAGCTGCGAGCCAGGCGCTTGCACAAATACTAAGGATGTGCTGCTGGGAGCCCAGCAAGCGCAGATGGAGCTGGTGCTGCTGGGAAGCGCTGGGCCGCACCCGGGGAGCAGTTTGCACCTTGCCTGCTGCCGCATGGGCTCCGGGCAGCCCTCACAGAACTGTGCGGAGTGGGCCGTTTCAAACAGGAGCTCAGTCTCATTCGCATGGGCACTGGTGTTCCTGAGTGAGAACAAAAGGGGCCTGTCTCCCGAGACGCTGGCTGCCGCCTCCAAGCCTCTCTTCTGTGTCCTTGGCTCACCGTGCCAAGGGGCTGGCTTGGCTGCCGGACAGCTGGCCAAAGAGGAGCACTTCTCCCCTGGAGCGAAAGGGCTCTGGCCCCAGAGCCAGAAACGAAACGCTCCTGCCCCAGGAAAGGTCCCCTGGTGTGTGAAGCCTGAGCTATAGGTGCCTATTAAACAGACGTGGATCTCCCTCACACAGTGATGGGCTGCCACAAGAGCATCCTTTTCCCCCCCTCCCCACACACTTAGCTGTGATAAGCCCTCTGTACCCGGGGCGTGGGCGTTGCGCATGAAGTACTGCTCCCTAATGGATGGAATCAGAACTGCTCCACTGTGTTTCATATACCCCAGAATGCTAGCAGCATGAGGGGATTCTCCTTGTTTGCATGGTAGTCCAGGGTTTCCCCCTACAGGTTGCCTGACACTCCGGAGTAGGACTCTGGATAAATCAGATGATAGGTTAGGGGAACATAAAAGCTACTTGTCTACTGTTTGGGGAAGGAAGAATAGCATCAGGCTTACTAGCAACATACCTTTAGTTCAGGTGGCAGGAGCCTGTACCTTGGGAGCAGAAAGTGACAAGTTCTAGTCCCACCACCCCCCTTATATGTTCTCAGTGGGGGTTACATGGTACCTGAAGACTTGTTTCATTATTACATCACTTCTCATCTTTACCAACTAAGGGGATCCCCATCCCGGGATCTCACACAGGTGTGAAGAATGCCATTTACTCCGGATGTCATTCTCTTTCATTAAGCCAAAAGCGGCATTAAGAAGCTAAGAAAAATAGCACAGCTGTTCAAGGCAAATGGCTTGTCAGCATTGTTTTATGTTCAGAATGGGAAATACCCCCAGAATTATGAAGCTGGAGTTGCACTTTAAAAAAATATATTTTTATTTTCCTACGTTTTGCAATTATCCCCTCAGGGGCTCTATATTTTTTGTTTACTATCCAATTCATTTTTAAAAGCAAACACATGACTATTTTGAAATACTGCGTAGGTTTTTTCTTTTTAATACTGCCGGCATAAGCAATTTCCAAGTGCTGCTTTACCATATAAAACTATCTTCCCTCATGATTTGATGCTGATACTGCAGTTTGATTTATTTTTGAGGACTGCAGCAAATGGCATAAGTGATTAACTTTTAAGTACTTATGCCATTTATGATGGACGTACAGCATGGGTATGTGTGGTACATATTTAAGAGGCACCTATAGTATTGAAAGGGGAGTCATACACTGCAGCCAAGATTTTCTGTATATAAGGACCTACTGATGAAACATGTCAAGGGTAGAGCATATTGATGTTCTGGCCCCAGTTCAGTACTGCATCCCTATTCAGCAAAATGTGTGTATGTCAGTCCCATTGAAATCAATGGGTTTTACATCACAATGGTACTTATGGGTCCCCCATCACCCTGGAATCTGTTTGCCTCCTGCAGAGCAGGGCTGTGCTAGTCTCTCATTTTGACAGTGATGGAATTGAGGCACAGAGACACTTGGATTTACCCACAGACACATGGGAAGTTTGGTGGAGCTAGGACTTGAACTTCTAGCTTTCTGAACTTCTAGATGAGGGCCCTAACCACAGGACCATCCTCCTTCTTGCAATTACTTTTCATGGGGACTTAAACATGTACAGCATGCAAGGGGAGGGATAGCTCAGTGGTTTGAGCATTGGCCTGCTAAACCCAGCGTTGTGAATTCAATCCTTAAGGGGGCAATTTAGGGATCTGGGGCAAAATCAGTACTTGGTCCTGCTAGTGAAGGCAGGGGGCTGGACTTGATGACCTTTCAGGGTCCCTTCCAGTTCTAGGAGATAGATATATCTCCATATATTATTATTAAGTGCTTTTCTAAATAGGCGTGGACTGAGGTATGTGCTCAAATGTCTGCAGAGCGGGGGGCCTCTATGAGCCCATATTTAGCTCCATAGGGGCCTGATCCAAAGCCTGTTGTTGCTAATAGCCTTTGGAACAGGGCCCAAGGGCCAGATTCTGATTATTTTGCTTCACACTGAATAGTCCCTTACTCCACAAGTACTTCTAGTGAAGTCAATGGAGTAAGGTGCCACTCAGCATGATTTAGGGTATCAGAAGCTGTGCATTTGTGCAGGTTTTGTCCCAGGTAATGGAAAGCTCCTTAAATCCAAGTGCTAAAACTCGGGCATAGAGCTAGGCAAATGCTGCAGAATTGTCCAAGCACATCTGTGCATATAAAAACCAGTGAATTAGTGAGTCCATTTTGTTCACTGTTTGTGATCATTGGCATACGCCAGGTTTTGTTCATTCAAAGTCAGGGGGAGCTCTTACGGGCAGACATATTTGCTGGCAAACAAATGAGAGTCTTCATGAGAAGCCCCATATTTGCAACTGTGAGTTCCAGTCAGTGAGCAGAAAAACTACCCCATGTCTTGGATCACACAGATTGAAGAGAAGCTATTGAATGAATCCATGAACGAACAGCTGGCCAGTAACCCCCAAGCTGAAGTACATGTTTGTTGAAAAGTTGTGAATATTTTGATTATTTATGTAACATTTCTATCATAGTAGCACAGAGAGGCCCTCTCCCAGTCAGGGCCCCGTTGTGCTAGGCGCTGTACAAACACCCAGTAAGAATAATGAACAAAATAATAAAGCTCACAGTCTGTTTGAGAACAGGGTTAAAAATGGGCCAGTTTGTTGCAATACATTGTGCACAGTTAGCAAATCAGCCACCGTGTTTCTCAACTTTTTTGATACCAGGGACCAGCTTGCTGTGTCAGGGAGATCTCTGGGACTGGCGCTGGTCCATGGACCGGTCCTTGAGAAACACTGAGCTAGGACTAGGCAACAAAGAGGTACAGAACCAGGATCCTCATTGTGCAGGTCTGTTCCAATGTCCCCTGTCATTTTCCCCCCGCTGCCTATGTGTGGTACAAATGCCAGAGTTCAGATTTAAAACACATGAGCAAAACCTCTTCCATTTTATTCTTTAATCTCCCTCCTCCTGTGTATTCCTCCATCGACTCATTCATCCGTCTCCCTCATTCATTCCATGCTGTAGGAAGATTGCGTGGCTACTGCACGTATCTGGGGCGGTGACTTGCTGAAAGTGGCAGCATCTGTCTGCCAGGGAAAGTGTGTTCTAATCCCCTTTACCTCCCCATGCCATCGCTGGCAGGACAGCCACCCCCTCACGCAATAGGAGAAAGCAGCAGCCTGAGCATGACAGTATAGAATATGGAGATCTTCAAAGATTATGTGGAGCAGTGACCAGGAGGAAATCCAGCCTCCTGGAGGAGGTACTCAGATGATGATGTTTGAGCATTGGCCTGCTAAACCCACGGTTGTAAATTCAATCCTTGAGGGGGCCATTTAGGGGTCTGGGGATTAGGTCCTGCTTTGAGCAGGGGGTTGGACTAGATGATCTCCTGAGGTCCCTGACATTCCATGATGTGTTATTGTGTGAGATGAGTTGAATGTTCTCATACCTAGTCCCTCCCATGTAAAAACTTGTGTTGGTCCTGAACCAAGTCACTTCGGCTGCAAAAAGCTAAGTTTGGGATTCCCACAGCAAGTGGTTGCTTAACCTCTCTGTACTTTTCTGATCCCCAGCGAAGACTTAATTGAATTGTGCCAGCTGGCTTGCGTCACTGCAGACCTGCTATTTTCACCTCTCCCTCCCCAGAAAACCAGCCCCTTGATTTTGAGTGAAAGAAAGCTTTAGCAGCCAACTCAGGTCTGGTTTTCTAATGATATTTTAGCATTGCCTGGGTCATTTTCTGTTGCTCATCGAGAATAGATTTCTATTAGGGCAAAGGCCTAAAGCTCTGTTTATGACCCCGCAGCCAGAGGTCAGACAGCGGGATCTCCATGCCGGTGCTCAAGTGCCATTATCTTGACAGATGCTGGGTGTCTATGGATCCATGCATATAGCCGCTGTGCTGTTATTAACATCTGATTTGTGATGAGCCAAACTTGGCCTGCAGTAGTGACCACTCCTTCTAATAATAAACATCGAGCAGCTTTTAGTCAATAATATAGCATTCACGATATTACATCGCGTAACTCAGAGGGAAAGCATCACTGTCAGCATTATGCACGGTCTGTCTGCTTTCCCTTTATTAGAGAGAGGTTGCTTTTATTCCTTCATTTCGGAGCAGGGCTCAGCGCTGCATACTCGGACTGCTCCGCATTTTTTAATGTACAATAACGCATGGTTAGCTGTGTTAGAGCTGCTGCAAAGACACCAGCCAGGGAGGAAAGATTCAGGGGATGGGACAGAGAGGAGTGGGGGATAAGATGGGGAAAAGGGAGAACAGGAAGGGGGGAAGCAGCAGGGGTGAAGGAGAGGGAATGAAGATGAAAGGGGAAGTGGCGTGAGAAGGATTTAAGGAGTGATGAGGAGACAAAATCCTTTAAGCAGGGCTAGAAAGTAGCCTTGTTTCTTCCCACTCCATGCTCACAGCAGAAAGAAATCTGCAACACTTTGCTTTTATAGTGCTTTCTATCCCTCACTATCCAAACTGGAGATAAGGAGGATTAGTCAGGTCTTGGTGTCATAATTTTATAGATGGGGAAACTGAGGCATGGAGCAAGGTGAGGTGACTTGCCCAAGGTAGCAGAGGGAGTCTGTGGCAGAGCTGGTGATACGACCACAGTCTCCTGGCTCTCAGCCTGCTGCTTGGTTCTGTAAACACAGCTAGCTCACTTGGTCGCTACACATTGTAGCCCCGGTCCTGCAATGCAATGGGTGCTGGCAGGCGCATGCGTGTGTGCGTCCCAGTGCACAGATCTGATTGCAGGATAGTCACTAGTGTGACTCTAACCCAGCTTGGTTCTCACCGAAAGTCGTTTGCATTCTTTGTTAGCCTGTGTGAGATGAGCTTCGAGGGCCTCGCCTAGTCCCCATAACACAGGCGTTCACTTCACCACCCCATTGACATTAACACCCCTCGCACCTCCCTTGTTCGCAGTCTCAGGAGAGACACCAAGGTCTGAGTGTTCCTGGCTCCGCTCTGAGCTCTAGAGGTTGTGTCTAGCTTGAGAAAGATCAACCCTAACGCCCACTGGACTTCTGTTGACCTCAGTGGGCTTTGGATCAGGCCCAAGGAGAATTCCACCCGTGGGAGGTGAATAGAAATTACTCCAACCAGCATCTTCAGCAACACTGAAAGTCACATGATTTTTACTTTAAACACAGAAGGCTTGATTTCCAGGGGGCTGAAGCACCCACAATTCCACTGAGGTGAACCCCAGCTGCAGATGTTCAGCCCCTCGAGATACAAGCCCTGGCTCCTTTTACTTTTATCCGAGGCTTCCCCAAAGGAAACTTTCTTCTGTGCTGGGTTAAACGGCTTCACCTGGAAGTCTTCCCTTCTTTTTTCTCACTGTCCCTCTTAATGATTTCTCCGCTGATTCCAGTGGCAGATTTGCTAACCAGTGTGATGCTATTGATAAGAATCCTGTTCATAACCAAGGTTCCAGCTTCTAGTATTTCTCAGTTAACTTCCAACCTATTTTTTTTTTTTTACCTCTGAGATAAAAAAGGCACGAATGATGAAAATAATTATTTCACCCACACAGGTCGTGTGTGTAGGGAGGAGGTGTAACGTATGTGCATAGCTTTTTTTTTACTACTAGGCCGAAGACTTTGCAGAATGACATTGCTGAGGTCTGCTCTGATAAAGGACCCCCTGTAAAAGTCATAAGGACAATAGCCCTTGCTCTCAGATCTGGCCGAGCTGATTCCAGTGTAGCCTCGCAGATATGGGCCAAAGATGTGTGTCATGGAAACCAAGGTCAAGTCAAAAAAGTAAGGCAAAGGCTCAAGGCTTTTGAAGGTCTATTGAGATCTGCTCAGCCCTTGGATGCAGGGCCGGCTCCAGGCACCAGCCTACCGGGCATGTGCTTGGGGCGGCACCTGGAGGGGGGCAGCACTCAGGCCAGAGAGCGGGGCCGCGACTGGGCTCGCCGCCCTCCCCGCGGCGCTCCGGCCGGCCGGGGAGAACGGGGCCACAGCCGGGCTCTCCGCCCTCCTCCCGGCGCTCTGGCCGGTCGGGGAGAGCGGGGCCCGCGGTGGGCTCGCCGCCCTCCCCCCTCCCCAGCGCTCCTGCCGCCGGGGAGAGCGGGCCCGCGGCCGGGCTCACTGCCCTCCCCCAGGCGCTCCGGCCGGCCGGGGAGAGTGGAGCCGCGGCGGGCTCGCTGCCCTCCCCTGCCGCGCTCCCCACCATGGGGCGGGGGGCTTTTTTGCCTGGGGCAGCAAAAAAGCCAGAGCCGGCCCTGCTTGGATGTATAAAGAGGGGATAGTGAGTAAGCGTTTATGGCATTGGTGAGACTGATACTAGAATACTATGTCCAGTACTGGTGTCCACATTTTAAAAAGGATGTTCAAAAAATTGGAGAAGGTGCCGAGAAGAGCCACAAAAATGATTCAAAGGCTGGAGAAAGCGTCTTACAGTGAGCAACGTAAGGAGCTCAATTAGATTATCTTATCAAAAAGATCATGCAGTAATAGGATTATGGTGTATAAGCATCTTCACGGGAAGAAAATGCGGGGTACTAAAGGGCTGTTCTTTTTAGTGGAGAAAAGCATAACGAGCCAGATAATCAGACAAAATTCAAGCTAGAAATAAAGCCTACATTTTAACAGTGAGGCTGATTAACCATCGGAACAAACTACCAAGGCCAGTGGTGGATTCCTCATCTCCTAATGTCTTGAAATCAAGACTGGATGCCCTTCTGGAAGATCTGTTTTAATCAATGCAAGTAATCATGGGGAACCCCAAAGAACTGTCATGGATCAGAGATAGAAAACACAGAGCAGGGGTAAATGCTCATCTTGCAACATGGAATGTAGTTAATCGTGGGCTGCTCTGAGGATCCATATTAGGACTGGGTTTATTTGAGATACTTATTTATGATCTGGAAAAAGGAATGAACTGTGAGAAGGTGAAATCTGACAAAAGAGATGCTTCTCAGTACATATCTAGTCCGACAGACTGTGAAAGCCAATCTAGATCTGTGCAATCCCTGTCACTAAGGAAACAATTATCTTACATTTCCCCTCCCCGCTTCCCCTTATCTCTCTCTCTTTTCTTCTGACCTTGGGCAGTCTGTCAGCCACAGGGCTTGATCCTCCATTGCCTGGCATCTTGGGTAGTAAATCACATTTAATCTCTCAATCAAGGCTGAGGGACTCTTTGTAAAAGAGATGCTATCTCTCCAACAGAAGTTGTGGGCTTGATGCAGAAACTACTGGCCGAGGTTCTTTGGCTTTGGTATGCAGGTGGTCAGACCAGATGATCCTTAAAAAAATCTGTGAATAATTTACACCTGAATACAGGCGATGCCTTTGTTCCATCCCTGCCACTGCCAAGAGACCATAAACCCAACGGATCTGGCCCTTGGGGAATTCCCTCTGCATCCTCCTCCCCCCTTTCCCAGCCTCACAGTTCTGGGTGGATGTCAGCTGACTCGGGGTTCTGGGGCTCAGGTTCTGGGGGGCTGTTTATTTGTGGTGTAGACATTTGGGCTTGGGTTGGAGCCTGGGCTCTGCGATCCCGTGACGGGGGAGGGTCCCAGAGTCCGGGCTCCAGCTCCAGCCCAAACATCTACATGGCAATTAAATAGACCATATCCTGAGCCCCATGAGCCTGACTTAGCTGATGCTGGCCAGCTGTGGGTGTTTAACTGCAGTGTAGACACACACTTAATGCAACAACCCCCTTAGGGCCACAGGCAGCAAGATGCAAGTTAGAGCAACCTTGAGGCTGCTCTATTTTACTCCAGTTCATACTGACCTTGGAATGGTATAAAAAACTACAACAAGGCCATGGAGAATGCAACCAACTGCCTCTAGTCTCAAGACCAGTATCAATCTCCCTGCTCCTTGAGATCCAAGTCCTCTGTAGTGCTTTTCATGTTAAATGTGTGACAGAATTCATAATGGTGGGCGGGTCAAGGCTACATCCGCATTTCAGCTGTGTGATTTTTGAGGTGAGTCACATGGGTAAGGAAGCAAAGTAGTCTCTCTCTCCTCCATACAACAGCTGTTGTCCCCACTACCCGTCTGCCTCTGGAGTTATTTCCCAGTTTGCTCTTCCAAGACGTAGCATTACAAACTCCCCTTTGATCACGCCTGCACCTTACTCAGCCTAAAGCAGTGGTTCTCAAATTTTTGTACTGGTGACCCCGTTCACACAGCAAGCCTCTGAGTGCGATTTTTCCCCCCCCACCCCCGCCAATGAATTAAAACACTTTACAAATATTTAACACTATTATAAATGCTGGAGGCGAAGTGGGGTTTGGAGGTGGAGGCTGACAACTCGCAACCCTCCATGTAATAACCTTGTGACCCCCCCCAAATGGTCACAACCCCCAGTTGGAGACCCCCTGGCCTAAAGCTTGGACCCTGATTTGCAAGTCAGTTTTTTCCCTGGCTGGAGGTGTCAGCCTGAATTGAGTGCACTGTCAGCCTTTATAGTCTAATTTTCTTATACGTGTCATGGAAACAACCCATGAACCTGGGCACCTGGGTCCAAAGAAGACCAACATTTCCCTAATGTTAAATATTCTTTTTTGGGGGGCAGCCCAGTTGTGGTGTGTGTATTATGTTTCTTTAAACAGATTGTCTGGAAGAACCAACAAATTGCACTTGTGTCTGTGCAAGAGTCAGCTGTGCTGGCTTTCTCCCCCCCCCCCCCCCAGAGGCTTCTACGTTGTGACTTCAAAAGTCTTCCTCTACCTTTTTAAAATTTAGGCTATTGTTTTTCTGGCCTAGAAGCTGCTGATGAAAAATTGCCGTCTGGATGCAAATGAATTCTTAGTGGTCACATTCTAACTAACTAAAACACTATACAAATGCAAAAATGTTCCACAGAAAACTGAATTGATCTTCAATCCTGGCTGGTGCTTTCTATTTATTCCATACTATTCCTGTCCTAGGGTAATATTACATCATCCTGGAACCTAGGGCTTGCGGGGGGACGACACTCAGCAGATACATTGCTATTGGCAGTGTAATTTTTCAGCTTCTATAACACTGAAGGCCAAAATGAGTCCATTTGTGGAAGAAGGGTGTGGGAACAGCAAGGGAGAGCATCCAGCCAGAAAGGCCATCCTTTGATTTGGGTCAGTAGTGGATTTCAATACATCACCACTCTCAGCCCTGGTAAGTGCTACTTTAGGCAGTTTGGAGCTCTGTGACACGCACTAATTTTGAGAGATTGTTCTTTGCTTGTGGACAATTACACACTAATCACAGCAGGAATCTAAGCATGGCTAAAGTAAATGGCCTGGCATTTGCTGCCCGGTAAGTAATGTTTTTTGATTTGTTAACATTATAGAGCATTTAACCTCTACCACAAAAGTTCAAGTGTTCTCCAGTGATTCCCTTTTTTCTTAGGTTTACACAGCAAAAGCAGGAATGAAATACATGGCCATCTGCTCCGTTTAGTGGAAAATTGCCCTTTTATTTATAGATGACCCAGCCTGTTCAACAGCACCAAGATCAGGTGGGAGTAGATGCTTCTTCTCCAGAGGCCTGATCCCGCTAGGTTCTGAGAGACCCAGACGATGAGCACCCTCAACTCCTATAGACAGTGGGTTCCTCAACGGGAGTTGAAGTTGACCAAAGGATCAGAATCCATATAACAAAAGTCTGTCTTTTTGGAACACAGAGTCATTAGGAAACCTAGGGATGAGCTGACGTTGGGCATTTGCAATCATTATTCTGACTCGGTGGCAAAGGGGAGGGAGGGAGAAATTAGCATGCAGATGCGTGTAGGTTTTGGCTGGGACCATGGCTCAGGAGTGATAGGCTCTAACCTAAGTCTAGCCTGAGTTGTATGGCACAGATCCATCATCGTCATCCGTTCACTTGACATTCAGATGCCCTGGGTGTTTACTGGCACATCAGTATTGTAGCCTCTATCGCTAACCGGTGCTACATGAAATAGGGGTGGTAGGCTATTCGTTATTGTTTGTATTCCAGTGGCACGGACGTGCCTCTGATGAGCTCAGGGCCCCATTGAACTAGATGCTGTACAGACACATACTAAGAAATAGTCCCCTCTCCAAAAAGTTTATAATCTAGATAGACAAGGGTGAGGTACAGGGATTATTATGGTTCCCAGATAGAGGACTAAAGTGCAGAGACATGGCTAGATTTTCAAAAGTGCTCAGCACCCGCAGTTGGGGACAGATTTCCAGAAAACTCAGTTCCTAAGGTTATGTCTTTACCGCAGCGTTAACTCAGGTGTTGTCCCCAAGTCCTTTCTATCCGCACACAAACCCTCTCTCCAGCGTTTAAGCTCAGGCCAGGTGGCCTGTTTGGGGGTGTGAGTTTTAGAGCCCAAACGCGGCTTTCACTCAGGCTGGTAACCCGCCCACTTTTCCGTGAGAATGCAGCCTAACCCACCTGAGTGCTGATCGTCCACCAGTGTCTTCCCATAATCCCCCTGCACATGCCCAGAAGGACAGCGAAATTCTCTCGCTATTCACTGGGAAAGAATCTTAGAGTGGCTCAGTTTTCTGCAAAGCTAAAAACCCTGGGCTAGGCCCCTAGCAATCCGAGCGAGACACGCAGGATAGTGCGGCACCAGTGAGGCACGGTAGTTTGGATAGGACTTTGCAGGGTGGCTGCTCACCCAGGTCAACTCTGCAGAGAGGGACATGCCCTAAGGGACTGGCCCAAGGTCACAGAGGAAGTCTGTGGCAGAGCTGGTTGGAGATCCCCCCCCTGCACCCCACCATGAAAATGCCAGTTCATAGAATCAGAAACATTTCATGGAAATGGTTTGGGTTTGATCAGATCATGGGCCCTGCCTGGTGGGCTGCTAAGGATCTTGGACTTCCTGTCCTTGGTTCAGCCACGTGGCCTATCAGGCTACCTGCTATGGACCAGGTGCCTGGGTGATAAGCAGTTGATACACAGGATGGAGTACTCTGTCCCTGGCTTAAGAGTAGGAGAATGGTGAGATTCTACTCTGAGACAGGTCAGGGCAAGAGGCCAAACGCCTGTAGGGATGTTCTCACAGAGACCGGATAGGCTGCTAGCTGTATCTCCGCCCCCTAACTCTAGACACCCATTTCAGAAATTCTTGGGTCTTCCCTTTGCACCCAGGCAGAATAACTCAGTGCTACACCGGGTCACGTTCACCATGAGACCTTCTCTCCCAGACGCCTCTGCAGGAATGCACACGGCCTGCAGAGGGGAGCTGATACAGTGCACCGGGGCGCTGGCTCAGTCTAATATTCAACTTTAAGAATGGTGGGAAAATATTTCCCCTTAATACATAACGCCTTCTAGGCAGTGAAATGCCATTGCTGGGAGTGGAAATGAAGTTGGACCTTTTGTATTTAATCCCTATCTTCATGTGCTAGCTTCAACTCTGTGGTAAGAGATTCTTTTCCCAGATGTCTTTGTTGTGATGCTTCTAAGGAGGAGGAAAATCAGAAAAAGGAGGGGAGATGGGCCCTAGATCTTTGTCCACAAGCTTTTCTTTACAGGGATCAGTTCTTAAATAAGGCAGATAAAGCTTTCCTGCTTTTTCCTTTCAACCCTAGTGACGGGTTTGTGTTTTCGAGAATCTCTTCTCAGGCCAAAGGGTGAGAGAGACTTTTTAATCCTCTCTAGATCCCCAGCTTCCAATGTGACACAGAGCACCAGAGCATGCTGAGGGGGCTGCATATTAAAGCTATTCTTTTCTGTTCCATACAGGTTCGTATACCATGCTCATCCCCAAGGTATCTGAGCGCTTTCCAGTAGTGCGTTAAGCAGCAACACGACTCCACATCTGCCATGTGTGATTTGTTCTCTCATCCTCTCCCTAGGGTGAGAAGTGTGTGCAGTTGAGAGTCTTCTTTTGTTTGGGCTTTTGTAAACGTACCTGTTGCTATGTAGTTATGTTGGAGAAGGCAAATGCACCCGGCACTTGGAGCAGAACGCGGAGAGTTTGTGATGGTCCTTAGTTCCTGGAGTTCATTTCACAGTCTGGGACCAGCCCCCTGAAAAGTTGTCTCCTGGACAGACGAGCTTGACCCTTGTTGCGGAGAGTTCCATTGCGCCAAAGCAGTGAGATTGTCAACACTAAAGCCGTCTCAGGTCACAGTTAAGTTTATGAAAAAAATGCCTGTGCTATGTTCCTTCCTCACCCTCTGAGCCCAGGAGGGTTGGACTTGTAGTGCTGAGGTAGCTGGCCTTGTAGGCAGAAGGGTACAAACACGGTAACAATGCAATTCAAAGCAATCTGTACGGCTTGCAAAGCATTTCGACAACCCTGGGATGGGAGGCGCTATGGGAGCACATCTAGCAAAAAACTAGATGGGTCGGGGCCACCTGCTTTTGAATCCCCCCCACTTTAGAGAAAGGCGGCGGCTGCTGTAGATAGATCCCGAACATTTCCTCTGTGCATTGCCAGGAGGATAAGGAAATTCCTCTCCTGTTTCAGACAAGGAATCTGTAATTAGGGCCAGGGCCCTTCTGCTTCGATTCACCTGTGCTGCATGCGGAGTCTCATAGGGTGAAATCCTGGCCCCAAATGGCAAAACGTATATTGATTTCAGCAGTGCCTTCAGCGGGGGTATTTGTACTATCCCACATGACTAAGGGTATTGGAATCTTGGCTTTAGATCGTAATAATGACGGGCACAATAGAAACATCTCGGACAGAAAACTAGCTGAAGTTGCATTGCAGATTGATTGTTTTATTTTCTTCATCTCTCGTTGCATCCAGAGTATGATGAACTGGGGCATCAGGCTTCATTGCTGGTAAAGTTGCGAGCTTGTGGGCAGATCCTGGGCTGGCATAAAACGATGCAACTGTTAACTTCAGTGGACTTGCATGTATTCACACCAGTTAAGGATCTCGCCCTCAGAGCCCAGCTTCATCCTATAGGAGCTTGTTAGTAGCGCCTTGATACCACGGTAATTGGCGAGCTATAAATATTGAAGACAGACATAATATTAACAGGCTGTGTCATCAATGACAGCTGCAAGGAAATGTCAGATAAAAATAACCTATAATGGCATACGGCTTTCTTCGTAACCCCCATCCTTACCCCCCACCTCCTGAAATGATCAGCATCAGGACACCTCATTTTTAATGTTCATAATGTAGGAGCTGTAACATTTTGTGATGAGCAGTGATCTGATCTGTTTCCAGATTGCTCCATATTTACAATCACGTGCAAAAGCAGAGCTGGTATAAACCAGAGGACTGGATGCACAGGCCCCTTTCAGGTAATGAGATGGAATATGTCATGTAGTTTCTAAATGAAGTTTATTTAATCCTCTTGGTGACATACACCAGCTGTTGCTATTGCAATAGTGTGTGTTATTGGGGGAGAACAAAACAAGCACACCAGGGTAGAGAACAGCTACAGAAATGATTGTTTATTACCTGGCTTAGGAGCCCCAGCCATGGGTCAGGGTCCCATTGTGCTGTGCATTATATAAACATGTAACAACAAGATTGTCCTTGCCCCAGAGATCAAATATTAAAGTCTCTTTAGCTGATAAACAAACAATACCTTGGGTGAAATCCTGACCCTAATTATGTCAATGGCAAAACTCCCAATGACTTCAATCGCACTAGGATTACACCCCACGTATTTTAGGGCTTCCTTACAGAGGACGTTGGTCCACGGCAAGCCAGGGTGTGAATCTACACACAGCATGCTAGATTGCCGGGCAGCAGTGTTCCACATGGACACTGCTACAGTGCACTAAAAGTTCTGTAGTGCACTTAGCAGTGTCCACATGGGATGTTTAGTGTGCGAGAAGCTAGTGCGCTGTAGATTCGCACCCTGGCTTGCCAGGCACTAACGTCCTGTGTAGACAAGATACTACTGACTTAGGTACCTCTCTTGGTACTTACGTGGCGCTCATCATGCCAGTATCTGAGCACCTCACAATCATTAATGCGTTTCTCCTCACAACATCCCTGTCAGGTAGTAGTATTGTCCTGATTGTACAGATAGAGGCTGTGTACCTCAGTTTCCCGATGCTGCACTCCCTCCGTATTCAGCAGAGTGCTTAAGTCCATGTTCAGGCCCCATTATCTTCAGCGTACCTAAAGTTAAGCACCTGCTTGAAGGTTGTGCTAAATAGGCATGGGTTTAAGTGTGTGCTTAAAGTTTTGCTGAATTGGGGCTAGAAAGATGAGTTGATTGGCCCCAAATCACATAGTAGGCTTGTGTCAGAACTGGAAATGGAGCTAGCTCTCTTGAACCCAGCTGGTGAATAATAGGTTGTTTGGTTTGCTGGCAATTCTCCCCTCCCCACCTTCCCCACCAAAAAAAAAAATCACCTCGGGTTGACCCAAAAATAAATGTTTAAAAAAACGTTGAGGAATTGAAGAGTTGAATAAGAATTCATTTTGGGTTGAACAAAACATGTTGTGCGATCCCAAAAGAAATGTTTTGTTTATATTTTGAGCATTCTCGTTACGATTTCCTCTCTGTTTAATAAAATCAAGGATATTTCTAAAAAACAGTTTTTGTTTAGAAAATTTCATGATATTTTTTTTTTTTTTTGGAAATTAGTTTTTTTTTTTTTTTTTTTTTTTTTTACTGAAACAATTTGCTGAAATCAACACCAACTTATGAAATTTTTTGGTTGACCTGAACCTGCATTTTTCACCCCAAAAAGGTTTCAGTCAAAAAATCACAGAATTAGAAGGGACCTCAGGAGGTCATCTAGTCTAACCCCCTGCTCAAAGCAGGACCAATCCCCAGACAGTTTTTTGCCCCAGATCCCTAAGTGGCCCCTTCAAGGATTGAGCTCACAATGCTGGGTTTAGCAGGCCAATGCTCAAACCACTGAGCTAGCCCTCCCCCCATCCTCCTGAGCAGGGCCAGTGCAAGGAAGTTTCGGGCCCTAGGCGAAACTTCCACCTTGCGCTCCCCACCCCCCCCGGCCCGGGGAGCCGTGCGGCAGCTCCCCACCCCAGCTCACCTCTGCTCTGCCTCCTCCCCGAGCACGCCGCCCCCGCTCTAATTCTCCTCCCCTCCCAGGCTTGCGGTGCCAAACAGCTGATTGGCACCGCAAGCCTGGGAGACGGGAGAAGTGGAGCGGCCTCTGCACTGGGAGAGGGAGTCTGAGCCGCACGTGACAGCGTGCCACCGGCAGCCCAGCCCAGGAACGCTGTAAAAAAAATTGGGGGGCAGTGCTTTTTGGTGCCCCCAAATCTTGGCACCCTAGGCAACCGCCTAGTTTGCCTTAAGGGTAGCACCGGCCCTGCTCCTGAGTCCCAGTCTGGGGCATTAACCACAAGATAGCCTTTCCTTGTGGCAGGGAACGTGTTCTGGAGGGGAGAGAGGTCACTGTGGAAGTTTGAGTCTAGAAATTTTTCTTAACTTTTCATCCGTGTTCTAATTATAACTCTGGAGTCTTTATATAAAACAGCAAGACGGATGAGCGAAGGCTTTATATTGCTTTTTGATTAAGTGGGCACAGAGTCTGATTGACACCTCGCTAGTTTATTCTTTATCTCTTAAAGTCCCGGCATTGCTGGATTGTCACGTTCTGTGCCAGTTCCTTGAGTTCAACCTTATCACTTTAAACCTCTTCCTTCCCCAGTCTTCTTTGACCTCGGGCATTGAGAATGGAGCACAAGATGTGCTGTTCGGAGCACTAAAACAATGAAAGCTTGTATTTAACATGGATACTGTTTTTATTCCAGCATTACATAACACATGAGAGCCTGATGTAAGCTGTTGCTTGCCCCTCCTTGATCTGCCGCTAGAGAGGAAGGAGGGGATTAAGGCAATAGCCTATGATTTGGGAGACATGGGTTCAAATCCCTGCTGTATCCCAGGGACTTCCTGTGTGGCCTTGGGCATGTCACTTAGTCTTTTTGTGCCTCAGTTCCTGATCTGAAAAATGGGGATAATAGTCCATCCCTACCTCATAGGGGTGTTAAAGATTGTGAGGTGCTCTGGTACTGGGGGCTATCTGTATAACCTAGATTGATAGAGTCCTGCCTTCTAAGAAGTCTTTTGAGTTCTTTGGAGCAGGGACTGTCTTTTTTGTTCTGTGCTTGTACAGCACCTAGCACATTGGGGTCCTGGTCCATGACTGCGATTTTTAGGCCCTACAATTATACAAAAATAATAATAAATGGAGGATGGTTTTGTAGCCACACTCCACATCATTACATAACTGCAGCAACTGCTCCACATACAAATTGATGTAGCCAGTCCGGGACTATGGGGATCTCTTAAGAACCCTACTTTTATGTTGTTGTTACTATTATACAGGTTACAGTAGTGTCTGCAATGATCTTGGTGTTTTGCACACAGAAAGGAAGATGCAGTTCCTGCTCCAGTGAGCTCAAAAACTCAGAAGACCAGCAACAGATGAAGGATGGGGGAGTAGGAGGGGAAAAACACAAACTAGATGTGGTCAAAACTTTTTTCTCTTAAAATATTTTTGATGAAGTCTTTAAGAAGAGAATGAAAATGTTCACAACATACTTTTGTTTCCAGTGAAATTTTCTGACCCCCCCCCCAAAATGATTCAAAATATTTTCAAATAGGAAACATGTTTCCTTTCAGTTTTCAAAAACAAAACAAAAAAAAACCAACCAACCAAATATTTTTGGTTTTCAGTTTTGCAGGTTCTTTTTAATCTCCCCCTTTCCCACGGGAAGAAGAAAAAAGGGAAAGAAATGGGGGGGGGGGGAGAAAATCAATAATTGAAAAGGGAAAATGTATTGGCTTTTGAAAACTGAAACAAAATGAATTTTTTAGTTTCAGGTCATTGGAAACTTCCGTGAAAATAAGTTAATAAAATCCATTTTAAAATGTTTCATGTAAAATACTTAAGTTTTTCTACCAGCTCTAATACATGCACAACAATTAAATAAGTATTCACTCTCTCTAGCTGCCCCTCTACCCCGTAATTGTTAGTTGGCTAATTTCCTGTAGGCATCAGGGTAGAAGTGGATCTTGAGGAGGGATTTGAAGGAGAGGGAAGAACAATTCAAGGATGTCATCCCATGCACAATGGGCAGCATGGAAGAAAGCACAAGGATAATTGTGACAAACAAACTGCTGAGGATGCAATTACTGGTGGTGGAGTGGAGGTGGGACAACATAAGAGATGAGTGGTGTAGTGGTCCCTTTAATTAGTTTGTGAGCCATCTAGTGGTGCTCACTTTATCTTGTGTTTTAGAAGCCACCAGTAACCAACCAAAGCAGCTAGATGTATATAGCAAGGTCTGACATGTTTGGGGACAGTTAGTAAACATGGTTACTTGGAGTGCAACTGAATGGTTATCATCATTGTATAAAAGAGCTTCTCCTGAGGGAATTCTGCACCAAAAAAATTAAAATTCTGCCACAAAAAATTAAAAATTCTGCGCACAATATTTTCAAATTCTGCATATTTTATTTGTCAAAATAACACAATATAATCATACCAGTTTCAATTATTTTTGGCCATTTATTTCAAAATAACTGTCAGCAAGTACGTCTGTAACAATACAGACAACAAAAAAGATTCAGGAAATCTTTTTTGACAAATAGATTCCTTACTAGGCATATTAATACAGAAGTCTGAGTAATAATTCATTTAAACTACAATACAGAACCATATTTGCCGCCCTCAGAAGCAGTGCAAAAGCTTGGGGGAGTCAGGGGTAATGGAGGAGCTGAGGGAGAGGGAAGTAATTGCTGGGAAGGAGCTGGGTGTGAACTTGAAGGGTTGTTGGGTATGGGTGGAAAAAGTATGGAACAGGATTTTTGGGGGGTGGTGGGGAGGTATTGTTAGGGAGCTTCCCCCATGCAGATCCTGGCTGACCTCTAGCCTCTCCCATTTAGTCAGCATATCTGCCCCGTACCCATGTGTCCCTGCATCCCCATCTGTCCTTGCATGCCCTGTCCACATGTGAGGGTGGAGGGACACTCCCCCATCCCCATGTGGCCCTGCATCCCCCTCCCCCTGTCCCCATGTGTCTGTGACCCCACTCAGCCACACCTTGTCCCTATGTGGCCCTGCACCCCTACCCCCTATGACCCTGTACCTCCACTCCCATTCAGACCCTGCTCCAGTCTATCCTCCCACACTAGCCCTTATGAGCCCCTGTCTGACCCCCCAGCAGTTCCATGCTGTCTGTCTCCCCAAGCCCCTGTCTCCTGACCTGTCCCAGCAGGCACTGTGAAGAAGGCAGGCTCTTTCTCTTCCCTAGCGGGCCCAGAGCTGCTGCTCTGTTCTAGTGCCACAGCACCCTCTGATGGGCAAAAGGCAGAACTGCAGCAACTTTCCAGCTGAAGCTTTTTTCTGCACAAAAAATTACAAATATGCATGGCTCATTAATTATGCGTGTGTGCAGTGGCACAGAATTCCCCCAGGAGTAAAAAGCAACAGACACAATAAGTGGTGGGTGGGGTGGGGTGGGGTGTGGCGTGCAGAGCTGGGAAGGGCCTTGAAAGTGAAGATAAGATGAAGCCTGATGTGTAGAAAGCCAGTGGAGTGATCCAAAGAGACAGGTAATCTGGTGAGAGAGATGGCCAGGGAAGATGACTGCAGCAAAGATTTGATAGTTTGCAATAAAGACAGGGCAGGCTGTTCTCCGTCCCGGCTTCCCAGTCCTGACGCTGTCTTTATCAGCTAAGAGAAATTGCAAAGGTAGATGACTTAACATCTTGCTGTTGAATGCAGCAGTCTTTGTAAGGGATTAGCATGTTGATAATTACAGATGATTTCAACTTTGGGGAAAAAACATTGATTTGTTTATAACATACAGTCATTTGCAAATAAATTACCTTCTGGTGGGTGTTTTTTCTTTATGAAAAAAGTTGCCTTTTTATTTTTAACTCAAAATGTATAGTAGATGGCAGTCAAGACTGTTCAGCTGTTGTAATTTATATGAGCTGTCTTGAATTGGATCAACAAGATGGAACCCAGGCTGAAATGCGCAAGACTGTAATGTCTGCTCACAGGATTCATACTTTTCAGTGATCTCTGCCTATCTCTTTCCATGGAACCCAATCATGTAATATCTGAGCACCTCATAAACATGATTGAATTTATCCTCACAGTATCCCTGTCAGGTAGGGAAGTATTACCCCCAGAGATAGGAAACTGAGGCACTGAGCGATTTAGTGATAAGGGCACATGGATCTGTGGGAGAGCTAGGGATAGAACTCCGTCTCCTTGTCATTGAGATCTATCAGCCTTATTCTCATTTACCCTGATCTCTTTCTGCTGCTTTGGCAATGTAAAGGGGCCTTAAAATGGAAATACATTTCAGGTACAGCCGCCCTAAGGTGCCTTTACACAGCCAGTGTCGTGTAAAGGCAGCTGGTGTGCTGTCACACCGCTTAGCCTGCTGACCAATTGTTTCTTTGTGTTCCCCTCCTCTGTTTGTTGTACCAACCCATTGTCTCTTACCTTATATTTGTGCTTTAAACTCTCTAGGGCAGGAACCATCTCTTTGTTATATGTTTATACAGCACCTTGCACAATGGGACCCTGCCATGTAGGCTCTACTCCAGTTCAACAATAATCAGTGGAAATGAGAATAAGACCCACTGATTTCAATGGAGCTCCTCCCATACTTAAAGTGAAGCATGTTTGCCAGATTAGGACTTGAATTCCCTGCAATTCTTAAATTTTGTCTACACAAACATAAACACAACATAAACGTGGAGACACAACATAAACATGCTGCTGCCGGCATATCTTACACCAGTTCCCCGAGACACAAGCTATATTGACAATAGGACTGTTATACAAGTATAAATGCACCTATGCTAGGGCTTACACCGACATAGCTGTGTTGGTAAAAAATAATCACCCCCTAGCCAACCTTGCTATGCCAGTATGAGCTTTAAGTGTAGACCACGCCTTGGTAGAAGTGGGTAAACAGTATCTAATTTTCCAAATCTTTCTTCTTTCTAACAGCTACCGGTGTTTGGCTGAATAAAGTCAAAGGGGTTTATGTTAATGTTGGAAGCGGGTTGAAATGTAACTTTTATTTACAAAAAAAATTACAAACCATTTTTTCACCATATTTTTATGCCTCATTAAATTGTCTTTTATAATTTCCTAGCCAGAAATTGCCTGATGTGCTTCTCATTGTACCTTGCTAAAATGGAATTTTTCTCGTCAATATTATCATCTGTTTAAAATATGTTTAACTGACAAATTCTTCTTGTCCCCCCCCTTTCCCCCAGGGAATGAATAAATAGCTCATAACAAAAAACACTTTTTTGTTATTCAAATTAGCCTTCTTTCCCCAGCCGCAAATACCTTTCTCCTTGCAAACTGTATTTTTGACAATAACAACTACCTAGAGCTTTCTGCATTTTCTTCATGGACGAGCATTCCGACCAAACACACGCTAAATAGAAATCCCATTTAACTAGAACCCATTCTGCATACAGCAGCAATAATCATTTAGAGATGCACATAAAAGGGACTATGTTGTTGCAACAGCGTAATTGGTTAATTTATATTGTGCAGGAGAACTATCTTTTGGCATTGACAAAATAAGCTTTCACTTGTAGGCCAGACGGTTACTGATTAAAGATGGGCAAATGACTTCCAAAATAGAGGGAGGGTACCCGTGAAGATGGGGATTTGCCATCTGTCCACTAATAGTTCTGGTATTTTACTACTTGCTAACCACCTGTCCACTGCAAAGGCTCCTACACATGCTCATTCTCAAACCTAACACCCACTGAAATATTAATGTTTTGCGCACACACATATATAACACCTTTCCTTGCAAGAATCCTCAAGTGCTTTGGAATAATTAATTAAGCCTCACTGCAACCCAGCAAGATATTATCCCCATCTGACAGATTGTTAATTGAGGTACAGAGAGGTCAAGTGACTTAACTGATCTTGTACAGCAAGTTGGCGGCAGAACTGGGGTTAGAACTAGAGCTGTGAGGGAACTGGAATTTCTACTCCATGGAAATGTTTGCATTTCTGAGGGTTTTTTCCACTGTTCTGAGAAGTTGGATATGTGAACTTTTCTGAGGAATGAGATGTTATGAAAATGTCTGGGGTGGGAAGCCTGCCTGCTGATCAGGCTTTCGGGAAACCATTGTTTTGTTTTGATAACGCTGAAACCTTTCAGTCAGATAAAGTCAAGGTAAAATGTTTTTTATCATTTCATTTTATTTTGCTTCAACTTTTATATTCTAATATTTTTGCCATTATATTATGTCCATAGGTGAGTGATTGTTGTTCATATACCAAACCCTAGGACATTTTATATACTAAACTCTGGTTCATTTCCAGTTCAGAACAAAAACAAATTTCGAAATATTGGAGTTTCCCGTAGAACAGAAATTCCATTTTCCCACCAGCTCTGAGTTACCCTGTTACAATGGGGCAGCAGCTCCGAGGGCCCCTACCCTGACTTAACAATGTTCTATCAGAAGTCTATCCCTTTGGTGTTTTCTACATCCATTGCCTACTCCAGTTGAATTCTTGGCAGTTGGGAGCTCTTCCTAACTCAAGTTCTTAACAAGCTGAAGGAGGGCACAGCATTAGCATAAGTGCTGTCAATTGACTCAAATGGCCTATGGTTTGGTATACAAACACTTCTCATGAACTACAGTCACTCAGCTCTGGGCATAAAAGCTAGCTTATTACTGCCTGCCTGCAAGAAAAAATAAAGAATGCAATGCTGAAAATAGTTACGGAGACTGATATAAAGGCAGTAATACTAAAATAGATGGTGAAATCAATGGCTATAATTCACTGGAGTTTGGCAAGCTAATAGAATTTCCCATAGTAACACTATGATTTCCCCCCCCCCCCCCCCCACACTAGGAAGTGTGAATACGTTTAGCAATTGCCTGGTTGTCATTTATCATTCCAAGACTCAATATAAGGAGAGTTTTCAGCTGCTGCTGGACCTGCTGGTGCAGGGGAGGAGCAGGAGAAAACGGATGTTATGTGTTCCTAACTAATGGTCATCCTGCACTACCACCAGATCTCTGAATATTGCACAGGACTGCGAGCAGCGGTAGGCCGGGTGCAGAACGACTAGAAGATGAATAACATTCTCACCAGCAGCAGAACTTCAGTCCCTTTCCGCAGGGCTTTTAGTCCCTGATTTATGAACCAAGGTTTCCAGACCCCTCAGAGGAGTAAATTCCGATTGGCAGAGACCTTGCCAGGTGGAAGGGAAAGGGGGATATCCTTTCTCCTAGTTATCCCTTTATAACCCCATCCCCTATCACCCATGTGACAGGTTAACCCCTCATATGCTAGGGCTTGTGGAGGTCCTTTCTACTTTGTCACAAGGGGCATGTGGGGCAGCGCTTGCCCAAAAGGAGGGAAATATCCTGTGTTGAACTCATGGGAAGAGAAACTTTTCCCTTTCTTGGCTGGGTGTTGTCTCCGCTGCAGGGTGGAGATGTGTCCCTTTAGATTGGGCTGATACGTGGGGAGTGAAGAATGTTCTCTGTTTCATCATAATATATTGGTGGTTTGCTCTGCTTGGCTGTGACACAGAGGGAAGCCCTGACTGTGGTCAGGTACAGAGAGAGGCTGTTGGTGCCACCCCAGAAGAAGAGGCCTAACTCATGTCATTCTTTGTGTATTTTGGTCATGAAGCCTTTTTGGGCTCTGGGGTAGATTCTACAGAAAGTTAAACTCAGGCCTTTTGCATGCAGTGTCCGTCATTTGATCCTGACCCAGCCACTCTTAAACATTGGCTGCTGAACCCCTGGGAACTGGAAATTGGAACATGAACTGAACATGGGAGAGTAAGAATCTGGCTGTAGTACTTAGAGATTTGTCTGCTGACTATGAGGACCATCCAAAGTGGAGTTGTTGTTTCATTTAAGTCATTTTTGCCCACCTTGATATTCTAGCCCTGAAGTGGAAGGTTTGAAAAACCAAGAGAGAGGCTGTATTGCAGGAATTAGAGCCCTGTTCTGCAAGCCCAGGAGATTCAGAAGATGTATGGACTTGAAGATGTTTATCCTGGAGTGAACTTACAGGCCTTCCAAGGTTTCCCCATCACTGGTTATCATAGGACTGTGGTTAGTATCTAATCTTTCACTGATGCTCTCAGCTGTACTTATACACACAAGGTTTGCCATGTGGCTTTATTAACTTGCTGAGGACACCTGGTGTGAATTATTCCATTCCAAAGATATCTGTGCAAAACCACTGGATTCCACTGTGGGACATAGGAATGCTGTAACGTCCAAGATGATCTGCCATGGGGTAGCTGAGAGCTTTGCTTCTGGCCATGATGTCCTTGAACAATGGTTGCTGATGCAGGGAGTGGCATGACTTGTGGCATTTAGCTCCAACATTTCGAATTGCTGCCCTGGGTCTTGGACACATAGTTGCTGTAACAATTCCACTTGCGCAGGTGGGAAATGGGCAGTCCTAGAATTGGTGGTGGTGTGTCATCAGACTGACATTTGTTCTGGTCTCTTCGCAAAAAGAATCTACTTCATGCAATACAAGTTTATCACATTTCCAGGGGATCATTTACGCTTGGGCTCATTTAATCAGGTAAGTGTTGCCTGAATTTCTAAGAGAATTACGAGGTGAGTAATAAAGTGGGAAGATGGTGTTTAGTGAATATCTCCAGCTGATGCATCATGGCCTCCTGGCACCTGCAGATATGATTGTTTAGCTGATACAGCTTTTATCCCTGGCTTAGCTTGCTCACATAAGATAACAGCAGGCAGAGATAGGCACAGGCATTCTGAAATGTATTACTGCCCTAAGTGTGTGTTTGTATGTATGTGTACACGCGCACACACACACACACACTCTCTTTCTCTCTCACTCTGGGCCACTCTGCTATAAACTGGTTTTCTTTTACTTGCCATTTTGCTCAATGTGCTTCCCAGTGAACCTGAATAAAATGTTGTCAGAACAGCAAAAGCTGCAGCGGAATGGTGTGACATCCGAAGGAGTTCAGATGGCCGTCCTCTCAGGGCTCTGCTTACGCTGTATTGAAAATACAATCCAGACATAAACTGATTACAGGCTTGAGCATTGCTCTGTGTGGGACTGCAGTCGGGGGAACCAGTCATTATGGCTCTGGGTAAACTGACATCACTGCTATTAATATTGTTCCAACAGGCAACATCTTGCCTTCTTAGGGGGACAGGTTGATGCAAGTGTAACCTACAGCCCCTCAGTGAGGAGCTCTGTCTCCCTTTAGTGGTGATTGGGCCACAGATAGGCTGAGGAGCCTGCTACAGCTGCGGCTAACAGAGCTAGGTATTTTAGCTCAAGCAGTAGAGGCTCATGCATTTAGATCCAGAGATCCCAGCTCGATCTCTGCACCCAGGGGCATGGCATAACAAAAGCTTGCATCTTTGTTCTGTGCTCCTCACGCCCCGCCCTTCCAGTTCTGATCCTCATCTTCAAAGCTTCTAATAGACTAGGGCTTAGCTGCCTCAGGGGTTCCCCCCACCTTCATCTCTGCACTCCACCAAAAATGCTACCATCAACAGGTACATTGTGACTGAGAGAATCCAAGGTGCAACCCCCGGAAGCAGGAGACTTTCAGTGGACATCCCCTAGCTATGGAATGGCCCTGCTTCTGCAGATCAGTTACAGCTTGAGCCTTGTACCTTTAGAAACTCAGTGCAAACCTCCGTTGATGCTCCATGGTCTTTCACTCAGTAAAGGACGAGGTCACAGTGAGCATGCCGTTCTTGGTGGATATCGGGACTGAATCGATGCCCACGATGTCCTTTCATTGACTTCAATAGACATGGAATCAGGCTCGTCGCCAGCAGGACATGTTTGCTGGTCAGCAGCACCCTACTTTGAATGATTGTGGCCAAAATACCCTCTTGCTGGTCCGTCATCCTCCACATTGTGGAAGTGCCTAGGGGCCCCAGTCAACAGTCAGGCCCTGTGGTTCTAGGCACTGTTCAGACACATACTGAAATGTGTTTTGCTCCAAAGCCATATGATATGCTTTAATCATATGGTTTACTGGGCTCAATACTGGAGTAACAGAGTGAAATTCTCTGGCCTGTGATCTACAGGAGGCCAGACTAGATGATCTAATGGTCCCATGTGGCCTTAAAATCAATGAAACCGCCTGTGGGTAATTGAATAATTATTTGTTTTCAGCTTGTCATCAACCTTTTTTGCCTCTGCTCTATGGCCCTGATTCAGCAAAGCATTTAGGCAGATGCGTAACTTTTAGCACATAAGCAATCCCACTGACTTCAGTGACCGCTCAAAGTTATGCACGTGATTTATTGCGACTACCCATGCCCTTCAAGTTACTCATGTGCTTCAGTGCATTGCTGGATCAGTGCCTCAACACCAATTTGTGCCTTTCACTCTTTTGCTGGCCTTCAAACTCCTTTGGAGTAGCCAAATACTACTCTTTTTTCCCTCTAACCCCCATTTCCTTGTATTAACAGCTGCCCTCAGCACTTGTATCGACACGCTCTTGTGTGTAGACAACCCTGCTAAAAGTTGGGTAGAGGAAATATAACACTTGAGAGCCAAGCAAGGGTCCAAAGACATAAAACTATTTAGCCGGAGGTAAGTAAACGGCATTTAAAGTAGGCGTTCTCACAAATGCAGGTGGCTTTCTCAACACTGAAATATCCCACCTGGATGGTTTTTGCCAACTTTCAAAAATCAATTATTTTCTTTTACACAAAACAATGCTTGTAAGTTGTTCAAACTACTCTGCAACCAAACAGCTACATCAGCCCGAGTATGAGAGCTTCTGGAAAGGATTTAGATGCTTGTCTTCGATTCAATTGGAAATACGGAATTTTTTTTTCCTTCTTCCAGCTTCGAGATGGTGGAATGTGGGAGGCTTTGAAGTTGCCTTTCAGATTCTCATGCTCACTTCTGAACCCACCTTGTAATAAATATTTTAAAGTTTTATTCAAACTGCTCCAAATGGTTTATAGATTCCCAGGCGAATCACTAAATTGCCTAAGAAAAGAGGAGCCCTGAAGATTAAATGAGCTCTGCAGCAGCAAAGACGGACTGAACATTAAATATTGCAATAATTCATAAAAAACACCACATTCTCAGACTCTTCAGAGCTAAAACTCTACCTGTGAGAGTATATTAAAGCCGAGATCATCTGGGCTGATTCTGCAGCCAATGAAATCAATGGCAAAACTCATTTCCCCCCTGTATCCCACACACCTCTGGGATGCTGGGCTCATCTCAGGCTAAAGGGAAGTATTTTTGTGGCAGCCTCTCATTACAAGATTGGCAGCAGTGGAATGGAAGCCTGTGAAGCAGATCAATATTAATACCCCTGTTTGTATAGCCCAAGTAACAGAGACAAAGGCAGGCTAAGTGTCTTGCCCAAGTCTAAATAAGTTACTTGGTGGCAGAGCTAAGAACATAACCCTCAGAATCAGGGGGAGTAGTTCTTGCTCCTTCACTTAACTCCACCTTCACTAAGCTTATCATTTCATTAAGACCTAAGTACATACCTGCTCTCTTTTCGCTCTGCAAGATGTCTGTTCCCACGCACGCATGCATCCCTCCCTTCCTTAGAAGCAAAATCATTTTTGGAAGTACCCAAACTGAGATGTCTGTTGTGACTCGCCCAGCGTGTTGACCCATGCAGGGCTGCAGCTTGGGTGGAAGGTTTGCGTAGGGCCCTGGGTCTGGACCCTTTGGAGTGGGAGGGCTGCTCCCAAGTCCCTCTGTTGTGACAGAGCCCTGAGGGGAGTAGAAGGGATACAGGTGAGGGACTAAGGCTCACTAAGTATGACAAGGCAGGGCCCTCTCCAGAATGAGCAGGCTGAAGAGAACTGCCTGGCCACTAGGCCGGCTGGCTTTCAGCCTGACCTGCTGCACTCCCTTGAAGCCTGAATCTAGGGACTAAGGTGTTAACCCGTTGCGTTATACAGTGTCTCTCAGCCAAAGGAAACCAGACCCCCAAAATAAGATTAAACACCAGACTAGTGCTGGCTGGAGAGGTATATAAATAGACACCTTCTACATTAGATTCTCCATTTGTCCCAAGGTGTGCTTGGGCAAGGTGGCTTTAAGGTAGGCTTGCTCGCCTCCTGGTGTGAGTTCAAGCATCTTCAGGCTGTGGTTTTGGGCCATGGGGCAGGGTAAGCCACAGTTCTGTCACTCCAAAGTGGTTGGGCGCCTCTCGCAATGTTTCTCAGCAGAGCAGCGGCTGTTTCTCAGCAGTTTGCGTAAGTCAAGGACGAGGCCTGATGACGCATCATCTTGGAACAGCACGGGCAGCTTTTTCTTCTGGGTTTTATTTTTATTCTACTACTTAACTCTGAGAAATAATAAATCACAAGAAATACATTCTCAGAAATTCATGCCCAGGGCTGGGGCTTTTTCTAAATAGCTTCAACTCTTTGGGGACTGGATACTACTAAGCAAGAATTACCATAATTAACCATAGTAAAATGCCTGCCATTTGATGTCTGAGACTTAAAAGCTTCTGTTGGGATCCAGACAGTTTTGAAAACAAGCCTCTATGGCCTAATTAAGAGGAAGAGAAGGAGAGGGGCGGGGGTGTGGAAGGAAATGCAAGGTGGACTTTGGAGTGCTTGGGGGAGAGAGAGGAATGAGGTTGGAATTCTCTAGACCAAGGTATAGCCCTGGAGCAGGTTATGTGACCTCTTCTGTACCATGACGCTTGCTCTCAGCGTGACACGGAGACATTCAAAATCCAATAGTGCACCTCATTGGTGAGAGAGGTCAGTTTGTCACTCTTATGTGTCGACGCTGCTTGTGTAAATGTAACGTTTAAGCGTGCGGGTTACGTAAACCCCTATGGCCAGATTCTGCACTCAGAAACACCAGTGTCAATCTGCAGTAACTCCATTGACTTCAGTGGAGTTATTCAGCGTTCAGGGCCTGATCCAGCATCCACTGAAGTCCATGGGGACACTCCCATGGACTTCAATGGGGTTTGGCCATTGCATTGGTGTAAATTATAGCCCCCAGTTGCTCAGGAGATGTAAGTGCCCAGTAAGTTCCGTGCAAGGGGCCAGCTCGGGAATGTTATGGCTGGTTGTACAGAATGGATATCAATATATAAAATGTATTGCAAAATGGGTAAATCCATTTTGTGATTTCCCTGTCTTGAGCAAGGGAGCATCAATTCAATTTTGTGCTCGTTTGCTCAAGGCCATAAGCGGTTTTTAATGGATTCAGATAATTGCTATAAAAATGTTTTCCCACTAACTGTGCCGTGTTACGATAACACCTATATTCTTATAGCAGTATGGTCCTGGGGCCAGATCCTGAGCAGGTATAGATGAGCACTATAAATCCATTGACTTCAATGGAGCTACACCAATTGACACCAGCTGAAGACCTGGCGATGAGCATCTAGGTTGTTATACCATTAGCACCATTTGTGTCTTGGGCCAGATCCACAGTTCAGCCAAGATCCTAAGAATTAAAGTCCAAGGAGCTATGCTGACTTATACCAGCTAAAGATCTGATCCATTGACTTCTGAATTACATCTGGTGAGGAGCTGGACCACTGACTTTGACAGAGCTATGCCAGTTTACACTGTATGATGATTTGGGTCACATGTATTTAGACTTGTTTGTCTCCTATTGAGACATAAGGAAGGGACCCTCTTTTTTTTTTTTTTTCCTTTCCATCCTGTATTTTAGGAAGCAGGAGGGATAAACGGTCACATGTTGCAGCCTCTAGAAGAGTTAATAATTGTACAGGTCTCCAGTGGCCAGACACTTTGTAAGCTACAGTGTTATTCAGTAAAATCATTCCCTTGTTTTTAACTTGTGTGATCTTATTATGATTGGGAACCTAGAGGCTTCTAACCAGAGCTGGTTAGGAATTTTTTGATTAAACTTTTTTTTGTCAAAAATTACTGATTCATTGAAATGGAAACTTTTTGCAGGAAAGGCTGAGTTTTGACAAATTTTTTTACTAAAAAAAAACGGAAGAAAAAGTTTTTAAATTGCTGTAACATTGTGTTTTGATCTCAAAATAAAAAAAATCTGCTGCTCTAATTCAAAATGATTTTTCATTTTGAAATTTAATTACAGTAACGAAACTTTGTAAAAATAATGGTTGAAATCAAAGCAAAGCATTTCAAAATTATTGAAATTGAACATTTCAATTGACTTGGATTGATTTTTTTTTTCCAGATTTTTCAGTGCATGGGGTTTTTTGTGTGTGTGTGTTTTTTTGTTGTTGTTGAGATTTTGAGATTTTGACTTTTGAACATTTTTCAATCTCAAAATTTTTTCCAGGATGGGAAAACTGTTTCCTGCCCATCTCAACTTCTAACTTAGAGTCTCAGACTTGTCAGAGTCGGGAGGAAGCTATTTTTTTTTAACAAATTAAAAATAATCCATGTAAGTCTTTTAAAAAAGAAGGGCTTATGTAATCAACACCTGATCAGCATGGTGCTCTCTTCCTAGCTACTGGTGGGTGGTAGGCCACATAGAGGCTGAGGCGCTTACTACATCATTAGTTAACAGAGGTGAGTCTTGTTGCTCAGGTAGTAGGACCTCATGCTTTAAAGGCCACAGGTTCAATCCCTACTGTGATAGACATGCCTGAGGCTCAGTGTTACACTTATCTAGTGCTTTTTCACTGTGGCTCTCAAACTGTGGGTAGGTTACAAATGTAGCTGAGTCGTAGAGGGCCTAATTCATTGTTGCCTTCACACCTTGTATAGTCGTTTACACTAGTGGAAATGGGACTGTAAGCTGAATTTGGCCCTCAGACACATGTGAGCTTGCATTGGTGTAAATGACTACGCAACGTACAAGGCAATAACGAATGGTGCCCAGAGAAAGGAATTGTCTTGCCACAGGTAACACGGTGAGCCAATGACACAGCTGAAAGCAGAACCCTGACTTCCTATCTCCTAGGTCCATACCCTGCACATTGACCATGGTGCCTCTTGTTGCTAAACCTATGATGAGGACACTGAGCGTATCCAACCTGCCATAGCGATGGTGCTCTTCCACCCTTGCAGGATATAGGACAGTGAAAGAAAATAGCCTGAAATGCTTCTGGGGCTGGCCTAGCTTCGTTGTATCATGGAGTCTGCTTGTGGCTACCTTTGGATTTCAGTGAGCCAAGATGTCATGACTGAAGTGTTTCTACATTGTGTTTTACTATTGCATGACTGCCTGGCATAAGCGCAGTGCTTGGTTCTGTACAAAAAAAAAGGAGGAAGTCATTTTCCTGAAGGAGCTTGCGCTTATAAAAGAATGAACTCCCTTTGACCCGAAGGAGAAAGTTTTATAGATAGCAACCTTTTGTCCACTCTAGTTCAGGGCCACTGTGCACCATTTCCAGGAGAAATTTTGGTTCTGTTTTCTCAAAATCCTGATTTAATGCAACCTTGAATCCCCAAGATCTGTGTTTCTATCTGACCAAACCTTGTATTTTTTTCCTGGCTGTTGGAGAAGCATTTGTTCCTTTCCGATGTAAATACTTTTCTGATTACTGCTGCCTGATGTATACAAGAAGCTTTTGAGCTTTGGCTCTGCGCTTGCCTCCATGTCCCCCAAGTCCTTGAATGAGGCCTGTAACCATGGCAATCCTCTTCTGTTCCCTGCTCATGTAAACCACAAACGTGGAGGAGCCGAAGTTATTTTCTTAAAGGAGAAGCAAACTGTTCTCAATCTGAATGCGGAAAGGAGAGAGGGAGCAGGCATTAAACAAAGAGAGGGAGACCTTTCCCCATGATTCAGATATTGCTGGTTGCGTGCCAGTGCTTGCTTTAACCGTATGTAATCTTTAGGATGAATTAAACACTGGTGGAAGTTGGTTTGTAGATGCTTCGACAGACACACATGCAGTGGAATAAGCTCTCTACAGAGATCCAAGACCAGACTATGATCCCCCTTTTATACAGTCTAAATCCAGAGTGACTCCATTGACTATACTAAGGTAATTCCTTACTCAGGCCAGTGTCATGGAGTCCTTGTCTCCACTGGGTGTTTGCTCCAGTTATAGCCACTGCCGTATGTGCCCCAATGCAGACCCCTAGTGTAGACATAATTTGCACCAGTGGAGCTAACCTCTGCAGGAAACCGGAGTGAATTGAATGAATTGAACAAATTACTGGTTATACTGGTTCAGTCTGTCTATGGTACGGGGGTTTGCACAGTGGTTGGGCCACCAGTGGCTGGAACTGGGGTGTCTTCCCATTACAACAAGACCTGAGAGCAGGATCAGAGCAACACCACCAGTGCCTTCTGGGGCAAAGGAGGAGTTTGGAGATGGTAAATGGGAGAATTTCCAAACCAAACCAAGAGCCTCTTTTTGAAGGTGCCACCTGTTGTAATCTCTAGCTCTGATGCAAATCACAGCAGTCTTGGGACTTTGAAAACACTGTCAGCTGCTCTCTCCCTGGTGGAACCTCTTCTCCTAGTTCCATGTCTGTTTGGGGGATGCTTTGAGGATTTGGGAGAAGATTTCCCCCGGGGCACAAGGGCCTCTGTCTTCCTCCAGCCACGTGGGCTGAGGCAGCCAGAACTTCTCAGCGGTGGGCCAGCCTCCGGGGAGCCAGATGCTGTTCCACCAGTGGCCACGACTGCTGCAGCAGTGGGGAGAGTGGCTCTGCTGGAACCTCTGGTTCCCTGTGATGTCCCTGGCACCTGATGCTTGGCCAGCCTTTCATGACCTCCTCAGGGGCTGGGTCAAGCAGCAGAGGCAGCCCGCTGGCATTCCCTGCTGTCCCCTGTGGACTGGCTCTGCCTGAGACACCTAGCCAGGGGTCTGTTCAGGAAGGCAGCTTGACGCAGGTGGGTGGGTGGCGGGGCTGGAGTGATTTGGAGGAAGCTGCTTGTCAGAAGGAAGAGTGGAGTGTTCACAGCATGAGTCGCCTGGGGTTGCCGTGCAGAATGAGGATGGTGGGTGGCTGCATGAGGAGGGAGGATGAAGGGAGAGATACGAGGCTGGATAATGATGAGCCAGGGCATTGGCTGGGGGGGGGGAGGGGAGGAAGAAGGCTGGGAAATCTGGGGGAGGTTGCCTAGTGAGGAAGGGGGGTGTCAGGTAAAGAACTGCTGTGCCCTAGAAGGGGTTTATAGTGCTGGGGGGAGTTTTGTACAGCTCGGGGGGGGGCACGTGGGTGTTCACAAGACCCTAACAGCGATGCACTGGAAGACCGTATCCCCGCTCGACTCCACCTGTCACTTGTGGCTCTTGCCTGCTGTGTCTGTGTGAGCTCCTGGGCTGGAAGGACTGTGTTCTCCTGCGTGCCTGGGAAACACCTAGCCCACTATGGGCGCTAGTGCCGAATAAATAATCATCCATCCTCAGTGACTGCTGGGTACGGCTTTTCTTTCTCTGAGCAAGTCTAAAGCTCTGGAAAGCCAGGGGCTGAGAGAGCTGGCTGTTGCCTGGCATAACATAGACAAGTGCTGGGCTAGTTTCATCCATACTGCTCTGCCGGTTCACCTGAATCCTGAGCTAAAGCATCCCGCTGAACACCTAATGCCAGCTGCTGTGCTGTTCACACCCACCTCAACTGACCCCGCCAAATTCCTGAGGCGGTAGATGTGTTCAGAATGAACCCCAAAACCCCTCTCGCCCCCTCCTCCCTAGCCTTACATTCCTTCCCATAGTGCTCTGACCCTAGCTCACTCCACTTGAGGTTGGAACCGGTGAGCCCCCGCGGGTTATAAACTCTGGCTGAACTGACAGGATCTCTTCATAACACTCTGTGTTTCTGCAATTAGATTTTTTTTTTAACAGACTTTGCCCCTAGATTTACTGAACGGAATGCAATCATTTTGCTTCATAATTCTGTTGCAGTAAGTCTGCTGGCAAGTTTCTTAAGTAATAAGAGACGACAGACAGAGCGTATCTGGGTGGTTATGGTGTGTCTGGGGCAGTGCTGATAAGGCACAAGGGCCAAGGCTCTTGTCTTTAATCACCCGAGAAGTACACCCTAGAGATAGAAGATCTTATTGGTATAATGAAGTGGAATTGGGACATAAAAGGAAAATGTTATTGTAAACTGCCCATTCCGCTCTGCCTGGAGAAGTGGATAAATAGAAAAAAGCATCTGTCTTGCCAGTGTAAGGTCACATCTCTAGGTACTTTTCCACCAGGATCTTGGACCATACAGGAAGCGTTTTGATGGGAAATCCCCTGAACTGACCAGTCTTCTTTCATTTAACTGGTGGCCACAGAGCCCCAGGTAACCTAGAGAGTGTTTGAGTGGCCAGAACCCCCACGGAGGGGCTTTCTGTACCTATTCAGATCCCCTGTGGAGGCAGGTGGCTCAGGTTCATTTATTGTTTATTATTCGTTCTTATTCTTCTTTATTATATTCATAATTAGCACACCACACATTACTTCTTTAGGGCACCGGACAGCATTAACAGATTCATCCTCTCCAGGTACAATTCCCCCCCTCTCTGGATCCTCCCCCAGTAAACTCCAAACATGTGGGGGGAGAGCGACCCCAGGTACCACTTTCTGGGCCTGATACAAAGCCCACGACTCTTGTTGACTTAAATGGCTTTGGATTAGGCCCACAGTGTCTGCACGCAGGCCCGAGTTCTATCTACCTTAGGAGTTAGGGGTTTCTATGGCGCCCATCACCACTGGCTATCTACGTTCTCATTCGCAAATCATGCCGCCACTCCTCGGTGCCACGGGTCCCCCGCTAGAACATGGGGATAATACAGCCCAACCTCCCAGGGAGATTTGAGGGTAAATGAACTAATTTGGGAGGATGAAAAGCCCAATAGACGGTAAGCGCTAAATAGCAGGATTGCCTCCCCGCAGAGGTTATTACAAATAGAAGGATGACAGCCGAGTAATAAAGACATGAAAACAGTCGCAAAGATGCCAGGCTGGCTTAGCGATCCCCACAGCGTGTGCGGAGAAAACGGGAAGTATTGTCTGTTTGGAGAAGGAAAGAAATAATGACCGTGTCTATGCATAGCCTGGGAGACCGATAGCTGTAATTTACCCATGGCTGCTCAGCATTTCTATCAGCAATGACCGAGCACCTTGCAAAATGACCTGTTTCCTAATCAATCACTTGGCTGTGGTACCGAAGGGGCTGAAGTTGCCATGTGAGGAGAGAAAGCTCCTGTAAACCGGAGCAGCAGTGAGGCACGGCCATATGGTGGCCATATGGAAAAGGCAACATCTGCAGAGGACTTTGTCTTATTCCTCCCCCCCCCCCCGTCTTATTTAATTGTGAAGGGTGATTGCATTAATATGCAGATCAGATCAGCAGCAGAAAGCAAGAGCCCAGCAACGTGAGGCGGGTCCATCCAAGTATCCCAGCTTGGTGCAAGATTGAAACCCTAATGGTGAGCTTCGTTGCAAAGTGCAAGAGTAGCCCAAGGGAAGTGGGGGGAAGACCCAATAGCTTGAATTGTTTAAAAGTGAGCTGGAGAATGCACTAGGGAATGTGCTATAGGGAACAGTCCATCCCTGGCTAGGGCTGTGGGCTCATGGATAGTACGCCGGGGCTTTAGGAAAATTCATTTGGGAAAAAGTCGCTCTGTTATTCGCATTCCAGTAGCATCTAGTGGCGCTGACAAAGACCAGGGCCTCGTTGCGCTAGGCCAGTGGTCCCCAAACTTTTGAGGGTCACCCCCCCCTTACCCCTGTCCATGCCCCCCAGGTCCCCCAGAGCTGGGGCCTGGAGCAGGGACGTGGCTCACGGGGGGTGGGATGCAGGCAGGAGTACGGGGGCTGAGGCCGCAGCTGGGGGTGGGGCTGCAGCCAGGGGCCGAGGCTGGGTGCGGGAGTGGGTGTGGAGCTGCAGCTGGGCTGTAGTGGGGGCCGTCAGCTGGGCCCCCACCACTAGGTGTGGCTCTGCTCCTGGCCTCGTCCCCAGGCCGGGAGTGGAGCCAAGGTTGGAGGCTGGGGGCTGGCACAGGGCCGGGAGCGGAGTCACGCCGAGGCTGGGGACAGGACTGAGAGTAGGACCTGAGCAGAGCTGGGGGCAGGGAGGGGCTGGGTGATGCTCCCTCCCCCCTTGTGGGGGCTGCTTCGGGCCCCTCCATGCCTCCCTGGACATTCCTCCATGCCCCCCCTAGGAGGCCACGCATCACAGTTTGGGGGTCTCTGTGCTAGGCACTGTACAAACACAGAGTAGGGATCCATCTCTGCCTAAAGAGCTGATAATTTAAATAGTTAATTCAGATACAGGATGGCGGGAGGGGGAATAAAGATTGTTGTCCCCATTTTACAGCTAGGGAACCAAGGCACACAGAGATTAAATGCCTTGCCCAAGAGTGGCTGTGATTAACCCAAGGATCAAGCCATCCAGTGCTGTAGCCCCTAGACCATGCTGCTTTTCATATGAGAAAAAAGGCGTAAACAAAGGGCTATGGAGGTGAGGGCTCTGGGTCCATCTGTATTTAGATTGTGTTTGGTGTACCCTAGTGGGGCAGCTAGAGTGGGGGAACTGCCCACTAGAATATATCTTCTAGCGCCCTTGTTTCCCTGTCTCTTGATGGTCTATGCGTCTCATCCGATGGGGTATGTATGTGTGACAGGGTTGGTTGTGTTGGTAGGGGGCAGGGCTCAGCAGCCCTGGGGCTCACGCTTGGTTTATATCTTATTTTCCTAAAGCTCATGCTTCAGGGTTTCAGCCGGCCGCCTGTAGGGATCAGGAAGGGACTCTTCCCACCCACGCACACAACGTATTCTGAGCAGTTTTTTGTCTCCTTCCTCTGAAGCATCAGGGATGGCCATGGCTGGAGATGGGACATTGGGTGACAAGGACCAGGGCTCTGAGGTGGCACCGAGCATTCTGTCTCTGAGATGCTTGGCTGGCTGGTTCTTGCTCACATGCTTAGGGTCTAACTAATTGCCATATCAGGAAGGAATTTTCCTCCAGGTCAGATTGGCAAAGACTTCGGGGGGTTTTCACCTTCCTCTGCAGAGTCTGAGTGTGGGTTACTTACCAGGAATATCTGATATATCTCAATCAGTTCCCTGCTATTGCAGGGGCCTTGGGCACTGGTGCACCTCGGTCCCTCCTATTCTCTGCTTGTGGCACATAACAGTCCAGTCTCCTGTGGACTGTAATGCTTTGGTCTAATTTTGGTTGCTGGGTTTAGCATGCGGGTGCTGGTGATGTTGGTGGCCTGGGATATAAAGGAGGTCCCACTAGATGATCGGGTGGTCCATTCTGGCCTTAAACTTTATAACTCTATCAGCCAGTACAGCACCTCTAAGCATGAAAATCCATGGAGAAATCCACACTTGTAAATGAAGATCTACCTCGGCTAGGGGAAATTGTGGTTTTGCTGCTTATAAATTTGATTCTTTTTATAGCTGTCCCCTAAGTTCCTGGGCCAGCGACTCAATTGATGTAAACCAGTGTAGCTAGCTCTGGCCCCAGCGAGACTAGAGTGATTTACACCAGCCCAGAATCTGTGCTACTGACTTTAATTTGTAAATGTAATTAACTAAGAGGTAACACGACACTATCCTATCTAATGGATGATGCTTTCACATTGATTTTAAACGCATCCACCCAAATTCTTCCCTGGGGTAACTTCTCTGAAATCAATGCAGTCACACCAGGGATTTGTCTGTTTCTCCATGTTTGCCAACAGATAAACTCATAGGAATCAAATACACTGTGTGTTTAAGATTTTAGTAACCGTGTATTTCCTCGGGCATTAACAAGGACACCTGCCACTGCAGTTCTTGAGTGAGGACTTCTGGTTAATCATTTGAGAAGACATTGATATTTCCCCGCATCTGTCCACTCCAGCATCATTGTTGCACAATCCTGGTCATGCAGCGGGACCCCACTCTTCCAGTGAAGATGTCCCCCCCCTCCGCCCACAGAGGAAATAGAGAGGTTTCACTCATTTTCAAACTGCAAGGTGCACACTATGAGGCAGTAAAGCAAATTTGCATGTTTTCATTCTGTTCCATCACAGAGAGTTTTACTAGGTCCGAGTGGGCTGCATGGCATTCCTGAAGGGGTCATTGCCATGGCATTGTGAAGTACCATAAGAAAACAGAGTAGTTACACCCCCCTTGCAAAGTACAAAGGCCAGGCTGACTTACCATGTGTCTTTAAAGATGGGGTTCTCAAATTTTCTTACGGTGCTTATCCCATTTTAACATAGGGTTCTCATGGACCCACTTTCCATCCCATTCACAGTCCCATCATGTCCCTGAGCAACTACACAATTGCTTGTGTGTGTACCCACGCTTGCTTCTAAAGTGCTTTTGGAACCTGCTGTATAAATGGCGCTGTATACTCTACAAGTAAATTATTATCATTCTTACCTCTTGGCACATGTGTCTTCGGGACAAGCAAAAGGGGGAAGCTCAAGAATGTTGTCTGTGGAAGCTGAGCTGCACTGAACTGTTTGGATTATTCTCGAATGCCTTGAACCATAGCATCACGGGCCAGGAAGACTGCCGTGCGAGCGCACCTTACCTCAGTGCGGTGGATGTTTCATTGTCTCACCATTTGATTTCTGGATCCACCTCAAGGTCCTGCTTCACATTTTTTAGCATTTAAGCTAGAGGTGACCCCTCCTTCTCCAACCCATTCCGACAGCTTTGTCCTGCAGGGGAAACTCTTTATGGCTGGTGGGGTGGCTTTGGCAAAGGGCCCTCTAATATGGACCTTCTCATTCTGGCAAGAGAGCAGGATAAGCCTGAGGGATGATGATGAGTCACATCGGGATGAGTCTGTGGGGTGCAGTGCAAGACTTTTTTAACGTGCAGCCTCTTTTTATTGATGAATGGAAATAGAATGGTGACAGATGTCATGGAACAAAGCAAATCCTGGGAAATAACAGGGGCCATAGCAGGTAAAACAGGTTGGTGGAGCCTAGCTATCCTCTAAAGACTAATTATGCTTTTATTTAACCTTGCCCAGCTACCATGATGATGGGCACATTACAGGTGGCCTGGGCAGATGATCTGAAGGTCTACGCTCAGGAACACGGTGCATGACATGCAGCCACTCCAAGGTGTCTGGATTTTCCCCTCGGTGTTCTATAGCACAACATTAAATCAGATTGCAGCTATCAGCCATGCTGAAAAGGTATTGACTGAGGATAAAATGTAGGTACTTGCTTGCTCTTGATTTGATTTTGCACTAACTAAAGCAATCTCTGAAGACTCCCCCAGGTAGAACCAGCCTTTGCAGGCCCACAGAGCTCTTCGCTCTGGCTCCTGCTCCTTCTGATTTAGGAGAGTCTGAAATGCAAAGGAGAATCTCAGGCTTTATTAAAACAAATAAACAAAAATAAAATGTGAGGACATCTGTCTTGGCCTGTAGCAGCCCCTCCCCTCCCCTGCTAGAGGCGATGATGGCCTCTGCTAACCTCCGCCGTGGGGGGAAGAGAAGAGAACAGGTAGGGGTGACAATGTGCTAGTAGTTGCATCGTCACTGGGGACCTAGGGAGAGGATTTTAGTCCCTGGCCTGGCTCCTATACAAGGCTCTGTACGAGGGCTGTAAGCAGAGCTGAGCGGAGGAAGGTAATGTTGCTTCATGGAGGACTTTGCTGTTTTGAAAACAGGGTTCATTCTAATTTGGAACAAAACTCAAACATTTCAAAATTCTCCGTGGAAGGGAACTGAGCCCCAGCCCCAGGACGGTCTGCCTGATGGGCAGCCCCCTACCTGCGGAGCCCAGAAGCCCTGGGGTCCCAGCCAGTCCATGGGGCAGGCCACCCTGGAGCAAAGGGTGGTCTGTGGTCTCTGACTGAGGCAGGCTGTCTGGTGGGCATTCCTGGATCTGTGCCCTGGGGTCCTCAGCTCAGGAGCCATCATCAATTGGGGATTCATGGCTTCCAAGCTTCCTGCCAGGTGAGCTGATGAAGAGCTGGAAGCCCGGGGAGCTCCATTCCAGGGAAGCCCACCAGATGAGCCACCGAGGAGCCTGGGAACTGAGGAGCATGTGAGCTGGAGTCCCCAGCGCTTCCAGGTACTTGGCTCCCCATCAGTCTGCCTGGCGAACTGCCGGGGAGCTAGGCAGGTAAGCCAGCAGGAAACCAGGTAGGTTTTGACAATGTAGTCAAAACTGACCTGTCTCTCTGAAATATTTGGCTCTCAAAGAATAGGCATTCTTCACTGGAAAACTATTCAGCTGGAGAATTTCCAGACAGCTGTAGCTGTAACTAGCCGCAAGGGCTGACAGAGAAGTCCCCTGGCTCGGGGGCAGTGTAGGGTTGATGTAAGCATCCTGATACTGCACCTCCACATCAATCCCAGTGTAGGGGCATGCTGGAGGCAGGGTTTAGAGTGGATCGTGGCAGGAGGAGTGCGTACCTTAGTGTTCAGTGCTATGGATATTCTGGGCCGGACAATAGGTAATGGGCAGTCATGGGGAGGGCCTGTAAGGTAGATCAGTCCTGGGGCTGCTCTAACTTACACCAGGGGCAGTTGCAGCCCCTGCAGCAGCCCGGAATCAGAGTGGTGCAAAAGGGGGTGCCTGTCACTGCACAGAATCTGCCCTGGTGCGTGGGGGTGTGTCTGCACTAGACTCTTTGAATGATCGGGGCCCTATGTAACTATAGGGGCAGCAGAAGCCAAAGGCCAACACTCAGCCTGGTGCATGTACTGTGTCTGTGTACCACGAGTGGGATAAATGCTGCCACACAAGCTGAAGACTGGGAGGTGCTGTGTAGTGAAGACATGATGGGACAATGGATGCCGCAGGTCAGCAATGAGCTACAGACCCCTTGGATCGCTGGTTCGTATCTAGTCTGGGTTGTTAGGGACCGAAAATCAGAACGGTCCAACGGGGGTTGTACTGCCAGTGTGGCCTCAGTGCAAATCCTTGTGGTGAGTGTCTACAACCCACTAATGGGCTCCCTGGCTGGTGCTCTTGGCAGAGCGGTCTGGAAAGGACGGGGCCATGGGGGTTGAGGCTTGTCCCTCCAGGTCAGAGTTGAGGGGCAGTGTGGGCTAAGCTTACCGAGCTGCTGCCTGGGCCTTACCCGGGCTGTGTTCGAGGGCTTCGATTCCTAGCGTTTCTCTTGGCACCTTTCGCCAGCAGTAAATTCACTTTGTAGAAAGCTGGGAAATGTTGGCTGTCTGCCACTTCCTACAGGCTGCGAAATCAAATGACTCCTTGCTAAAGGGAAGCGAAGGCACACGTGTTCAAGTGGCTGCGACCTGCTTGTGTTCCCCACCTGTTCCCAGGCAGCCCGGTGGGTAACTCTACAAATACAGGACAAAAGAAACGTAAGAGGGAAAAAAAACCAAAACCCAGGAGGGTGAAATCCATCTTTGCAAAGGGTTTAAAAGCTACAACAGCTGCAAAGAAAACTCTCAGTGTGTCTCTGTTTCTTTGTGTGTGTCTTTATCTCTATGTTCAGAGCAGGTCAATCATCTGAAAAAAAAATTGTGGCTCAGAGGGGACAAAAATCATTGTTTATCGGAAGAATGTTGTTCGACTGCCTGTAGTACTGGCCAAATCGCTGGAAAATAGATTCATCAGTGAATTAGTCACCTGTTGATGGGAGTTTGAGTACAGTACTTGTAAATATCAGCCGGCCAGCTATAGTAGTGAGGATAGTGAACAGAAAGGCTAGTGCAAGAGACAATAACACACTCGGAATCTGATCCTGTACTTTGTAGCTGTACCACACAAGGAGCTAGGTCTAGCCCTCAGTTTTTTTAGCTAGCTGTATCGCCTTGGAGTCTGCGGTGGTAAAAATGGCTCTGTATTAAATTTCTCTGATCAACATATTGTGTTGGGTTTTTTCAGTTACATTTTGTTTTCTCTAAAATAGAAAGCCAAGCTACCAGACATGTAAAATGATCTATTAGGAAGAACTTAGATTAGAATGCAGGCTAGAACTTTTTAGAAAACTTGGATTCATTCCTAGCAGGTGGAAACTGAGATTTCACTCTCCTTTCCTTTCCCCTCATCTTCCTTTCCTTTATCTTTCTGTTCTTCTGTTTTTTCCCCTCCCTTCCTCCCTTACATTTGATGAGGGGAGGGGATGGCAGGGGCAATTTCAATTTAAAAAAATGCAGGAATATGTCCCAGCTAACTTCAGTGAAAGTTGCATCAAGAACAGAGTGAAAAGTTTTGTCCCACAGTGTTTTGCATGCTCTCTAGTGGTAGTTCTAATGCTAATCCTTCTTCAGATGGATCATGTGTGGAGATGTAGACGAAATAGTCATGTGCTTTTTAATAATAGTACTCAGCCCTTATAGACTTGTAGATTTCAAAGTGCTTTGCACAGACAGGTAAGAATTATTATTCCTGTTTCACAGATGGAGAAACTGAGGCACACCAAGGTTAAGTGATTTACCGCAGTGGCCACGTTGGGGACAGAACCAAGGTTTCTAGACTTACAGGCTGGGGCCCAGTCCATTGGGTCACTCTCCTCTGCAAGTATTTATAATGGAACTGTACAAAACAGTCTAGACTGCACCACGGGTCACAATCCTGCCTTCTCTGGGGATAATAGATTCCATGATTGGTTCTTCCATCTCCATTTTCTGTGATTCTGTGAGATCTTTCCATATGGGACCAGAAACGTGTTCCTACAAGAGCCTTCATGTGCTGTCACTGATCAGTTCAACTTTACAGAGACTTTATTTTGTGTGTCCCAGAGGAGATGGGCACCCAGGAAAGTTGAAGGCACCTGGTCTTTCCTGGTCTTTCCTAGGACGTGTGAATTCCTGGCCTAATTTTCAGGAATGCCGAGCACCCACAAATCCCATTGAAGTCAACAGCTGCATTTCAACGTTCTTTCTGTTTCCCTGCAATGTTTGTCATTTAGGGCATGAACAAGGATCAGGAATAATACCTGGCACTTGTACAGCACTCTTCATCAGTAGATCTCAGTGTTTTCCAAAGGAGGTCATTTGACAGATTGGGAAACTGAGGCACAGGGAGGGAAGTGACTTGCCCAACATCACCGAGTAGGACTTGAATCCAGCTCTCCTGAGTCCCAGTCTAGTGTACTTCCTACTAGACGACACTGCCCCCCTAGTCAAAACCTTCCATGGGCTTTGGATCAGGTTGTTACTCCTTGTAGGCTGCCCCTTATGAACACTCTCAACTTCATCCTCTCGGTGCAGTTACGACTTCTCTCGTTAGAGGGGGCTTCAGCGACTCTTGACCTCACAGTAGGTGGCTAGTGTTGAACTCATTAAATAAAGTAAATACAGCCAGGCTGGGCTTGTAACATCAGCTGCCCTGGCAGCAACACCATGTCCGCTCAGCCCCAGCGAGAGCCGTTCCGAAGGCCCTCAAGATGTGTGCAGAACAGTTCTGCGGTGAGATGAAATATTTAAAAACGCTTTGGTTTGAAGCGAGATGGGGGCGCAGCGGCCTCTTTAATCTCTGCACAGTTCTAAGAGTCTGTGTGAATCATTGATGAGGAGGGCAGAGCTTTTGAAAAGTGCTGGCAGGCCGTTAAACCAGGCAATGGAGTCACTGAACAGAAACCCACATGGATACTCTTAGCTGAAAAGGATTGGTGTGTTCTACATTCATTGCCCCACCATGCTCCAGCTTGCACTAGTGATCCTGCAGGGTATCGGGGGATTACTGGGATATTTGTTAATAAAGGGAAAACTGCTTAGGCTTCTTGATCGCAGTCTATAAAAGGAAATATCAGACACTAGAGAGCTTTTTAATCTAGCAAACAAAGACATAAAAAGATAAAATGGCTAGAAATTGGAGTTACATTGGAAGTTTTTAACAGTGAAGATAATTTAACCATTGGAACAAATTACCCGGGGACGTGCCAAATTCTCGTTTACTTGTGGTCTTTAAATCAAGCGTGGAATTCATCCCAAAATATATGTCGTCATTCAGCCATAAGGTGATGGGCTCACTGCAGGCATCACTGGGTGAAGTTCTTTGGCTTGTGTTATGCAAGAAGGCAGACTGGATAATCCAGGTCCCTTTTTGTTTTAAAATCTATTCATTTTCCCCATTCATTCTCCTTTACGGTCTGTAGTGTCACACTACAGATATAGGGTCCAATCCGCAACTCCCATGGGAGTAGTCCCACTCTGTTCAATAAGCTACTCACGTACGTGAGGGTTGCAGATCAGGACCTAAATGTTTAATGCTGCAGAAAATAACGTAGGACGACAGGCACAGCACTTTGTATGGAAAAAGCATATGATCTTGGAAATCTATTGTTAATTGTTCCGTTGGAGCAGTGGAAGCAAAGTAGGAAAGAGGCAACTTTGGCCAAATTCTGCCTTGGGGGGCATCTGCCTTCATAGTTCCTGTTGGCCTCAATGCTTGCACCACATGCTTATCTGAAAGTGGCATTTGGCCTTTGCTGAACATCCTGTTCTGTGCCCTGAGGTCACATCTGACCCATTTGCAAAGATCTCACACATGGTCTAACGGGTTGGCCAATTTTCCAGCTATTGCAATGACAGCATAATATCAGAAAATACCTTAAATGGCTTTTTTAAGGGAGATCTTTGGTGTGTGAGCAGAAGGATGGTCTTGTGGTTAAGACACTGGATATGCACTCGGAAGAGCTGGCTTCAATGCCACAGATGCCCTGCGTAACCTTGGGCAAGTTGCTTCATGTCTCTGGCTCTCAACTCTAATTATTATTAATTACTCATATAAAATGAGGCTAGGTCATCAGCTGGTGGAAAGTGATGTAGCTCCATTGACATTAATGTAGCTAATCCATTTCTAGCCCAGTATTTACATTGGTCACTTCCAAAGCATGATGCAAATGTCACACACACAGGAGAATAGCTTCGCTTGTGTGATAGAGGGAGCTGGACCTCATTCCTTGAGTGGCAGGGAAGCAATTACCTCTCTTTCCTACCTGCCCGCAGTGAAAGGCTACCCAGGAGAGGGCAGAGGCAACCACGGAGAGGGAAAGACCCTTCTCTTTGCACCTTAGGAGGAAGTTGTGGGGGGAGGGAGGGGAGCAAGGGGTGCTCCTAGATTGGGGGATCTGAATTAGAACAGGTCCTAGTGATCTCAGGTGGGCTGAGCATGGAAACCACGAGGCTGCCTGGTAGGAGTGTTTCTTCATTTGCTTTCCTTAAGAGCTTGCCTGAAGGGAGCTGAACATTTCTTTGCACCCCTGACATGACTGAGATCTTAGAAGCACTCGGTCTCTCCCTGGGATCTCAGTTGAGGTAAGCCACTTGTTGCTTGGAACTACAGGCTGTGGTGAGCTGGGAAAGATGGTTTGTTTGGCTGTAGAGGGGATTGGACTCTGTTAGCTAGCCTACATACCTTGTATCTTCTAGCTGTGTGATAATTACCCTCTCCATATCGACTCCTGTGTCACAACCCACCATTACAATGCAACCACCTCTGAGGTGGAACGCAGCAGCTGATTGACACCGCATAGCAATGTTACTCAACATTTGAGAGCAGGAAATGCAGGAGTCTTCTTCATTCGCTAGAAAATCCTTATTCCAATCCACAGAAAGTACCTAATATAGAGTGAATATGTGTTGCCTTTTTGTCCTTAAGTTCATAGTGATTGAGCTGTTCATTTTGGTTGCTGTGGCTTATTGTCTGAAACAAACCTTCAAGAAGCCCTTCCCAGAATGATCTGTTTTCAGATATGTATGAATTGGAGTGTGTGTGTGTGTGTGTGTGTGTGTGTGTGTGTGTGTGTAGCGTGTGAGAGGTCTCGGGAGCACACAATAGGGAGCAATGAGTGCAGTGGGAAAGAACAAATGAATTCTGACATTGTAAGTGAAGATTAAACAGTGGAGAGAATGTGGCTTCAGCTGGCAGTCATTAGATTAACAGCTTGTATATTTTAATAATCAGTTTAAAGTTGAGTTTATCATGCATGCAAAAAGCATGGCTCTTCAAGGTGTGCGGCTGTAGCTGAAAGCAGTTGAAAGTCCAGAGAGATTAAGATGGTGCAGTGTGAAAATAATGCGTTAATGATGAAGTTTTTTTCCAGCCCTCGCAGAGACAGCGAGTAATGTGGGGAAGGGTTTTCCTGCCCCCGATCGTCACAAACTCCATCCAACTAGTGCAGAGATGAGGCAGCAGTTACTCTACTTCCAATTCCCTCTGCAAAAAGCGCAAGCTGTGCACAGCACCTGAGATGGGGCCACATCTGGACTCCTGCTTTTGGAAAGCCGCAGGATCTCTCTCCCGATCAATGTGCTTCCAGCTGCTTGGAGGGGTTTTTTTCAGTTGAACAAACTTGCCTCCAGCGGACAGACACGGGAACTTAATTTCAGTTGTGCATTCGCTGTGCAGTCCTTGCTCACCTGGCTGAGCACTGAGTGAAGTCAACAGAACTGCAATGGTACGTGCTCGACCAGGTGAGTGAAAGGCTGCACAGTTGGGACGCCTTGGGCCAGACCCTCAGCTGGTGTAAGTCAGTGTAGCTTCACTGACTTCAATGAGGCTGTATTTGCGTTTAGTCCAGCTGAGGATCTGGCCCTTAAGCAAATGACTCCCTTTGAAGTTAGTGGGAGGTGGATCTGCCTGGGTAAGAACTTCAGGATTTGACTCTCTATGAACTTCCAGAGTCAAAGTCTATGACTACTGTCTAGTCACCCCCATTCCTTCTCCTTTAATTAGAGGGGCAGGTGAAGATCAAAAGGGTGTGCCAGTCAAAGTGACCATAAAGAGACCATTTTAAAGATGAATTAATGAGAAATAAAACTCCTATTTTAGGGGTTTTTTCACCTTCCTCTGCAGCATGTAGGGTGCTATTCTAGGACTTTGTACACTTGGGTTCAATTCCCTGCTCCGGCACAGACTTCCTGGGTGTCTTTGGGCAAGTCACTTAGCCTCTCTGGGCTTCAGTTTCCCATCTGTACAATGGGAATCATAGCACTTCACAGAGCTTTTGTGAGGATAAATACATTAAATATAGTGAAGGCCTTTGAGATCATCCGATGAAAAGCACTATGTAAATGCTAAGTATTATTATCATGTGTTACCTTGCCAATCTCCCCTAGCCCCACCCTCTGGATTGGAGTGTGAGCAGTTACTCCAGAGTAATTCCGTTGACATCTTGGACAGCAAACTCTCGAGGGCTGGGATTGTCTTTTTGTTATGCTTGTACAACGTTTAGCACCAGGAGGCCTTGATCCATGACTGCTGCCTCCAGGGGCTACTGCAGAACAAATTAACAACACAGTCACTCTGGGTTTATACTGGTGTGATGGATCAGAATTTGGCCCCCTGCCTGGAATTGTGTTTGGATGTTCCGAGAAAAACCCTGACTCTTGGGGTGGAGCAGAATATCCCGCCTGGAGAAATGTCTAGAAGCGCTTTTCTTTGCTACATGCAGTAGCAATCAGCAGCACATTCATCTTCTCTTTCTTTATCCGAGGTTATTCCAACCCTCCTCTTGGTGAGCTTGTGAAGGTGCACGCAGAGGGCAGCCGTTGCAGAGGAGAGAGAGAAAATCTTGTGAAACTTGTTCAAAGAAGGGCAAACCTGAATTCATCCCAGAGGGGAAATTTGGAGCAATTTATATCATTCAAGAGTCCGATGTGTCACTTTATTCTTTTCCTTTCGGTAGATCAGTGCCCTAGTCGGCGGGCTGCTTTCATATAAAGGAGAGCGGCAAAATGGGTAGACAAATTGGAGGGAAGTTCAGAGAAGAGCCACAAAAATAACTGATGGGATAGAAAGATAAAGGATGAAAGAACTATGGCCCAGAGAAGACGAGGACTGTGTGTGTAGAGTGGGCAGCACGGTAACCATCAAGAGAGCATGCCAAATGTAGGGTTATAATGAAGAAGGAAAGGATAAAATTAAGAGGGGAAAACGTAGGCGGAAGAGACTTGAATTCTTCCTGGGAGTGTGATCTTTACTAAATTGGAATAATCTCCCCAGGGAAGTGGCAGAAGCTCCATTGCTTGAGTTGTTTAAAAGTATACTGGACGAGCGAGTAGAAAATACACTTTTAGAGTGTATTTCTGGCAAGCGAAGGATGAATGGTCTAATAGGTCCTCTTGCTCGCGACTGCCTATGGTTCTGACAGCAGCAGCTTTTTGTCATCCGGGATGCAGCTAAGATGAAGGGAAAACCATAGCAGAAACTCTCATTAGCATGGCACTGATCGGCTCAAGTTAGCCATCTAGTTCTTGTGAGCCCCAATGAAGGGGAAAGCACCAGTGCAGAATGACAGCTGGGCTTGCGTGGCCCTGGTCTGGAGCCCTGCAGTGGGCAAGGTCTCTTCCCGTTCTAATTTCCACAAGATTCTGTGCAAAGGATTGTTTTCCATCCAGGGTTCTGTCACGACGTGCAAATCTGGGAGCCACGATGCCAAGCCACACAGCACAGCGGGGCTTTCCTCGGCTGCAGTTCCATTCTTTCACCACTAGTTGCAGACATTGGCAGGTTCCAGGAGCTCTAATGTCCCCTCGCTCAATGCTTTGCACGGCAGAAGGCACAAAACAACCACTCTGATGTCAGGTCCTGGGCCCTGCTCTATCCGCTTATGTCCCCCGATGCTGCAAAGTGGCCATGAAACTTGTGAATCTGGCCCCATCAGGATTCTCCCTGCATAGGCAGCATCGAATGGCTCCTCTGCTATGGCTCTACCAGCAGCCCCTTCCTGCACTCACCTGGTTCAAGCAGCATGGTGTGGGGAAGGGGACAAGGCAGTGATGCCCCTATGCCCTGGTAATCCGTAGCTGTTGGAAAAGCCTCCTTGTCACTGTGGGAAGCTGGCATTCGTTAGAGGAGCCTTCTGGATGTTCAAAGCGTACCAGAGACACCAGACCAGACCCAGAATTGGGGACGCTTAAAGCCACTTTTGCCCCAAATCTGGTTTTGGTTTCAGACAGGACCAGAGAATCTGGCCCTATGACTTTTTGATTTTTGTCCAGTAATGATGATGAAGCAGTGTTTGTTTCCCCTCCCCCCTTCTGGCCCCCCTTTCTATACCATCTGGGATGCCAACAGCATACATGCAGTTATGATTCTGCTTTATCCAGGGTCTCACGTGCTGGGGCGGCTGTGTCGTCGTAGCCTTTCGCTGTCCCTTTCTCTTTGTACCTCTGCTGGCAAAACAGCACGGCAATAGATGAAACTTTAAATACATTAGACATGCATTTGCATTTGAAGGAGGGAAATAAAATATGCATGACTTGTCCTAATTCAGATTTGCCGCCTGGTTCCAGATTGTGTGTCTCTGCCCTCCTTCAATTGGAGTCTGTCTTAAAAACAAATTAAACACCATAGATACAAAATAAATGGGGACGGGGAAGTGAGTTTCCATGCCGTTCAGCGAAGGCCTCTTCTTCTGAGCCCAGGCACCCCTGGATTTCTGAATTGCTTTTCGGGGTGGGCCCACAGGCTAGATCTCAGGAGCATGGGATCAGAAACCTATTGGCTACATCTGCCTGTAAATACTTCCTGATCTGAATGTGTGTCCTCACTGTGCTGGAAACTCGTCTGGCTTTGAGGGGTGGTACGTACTGGGCTGGTCATGATAAGTTGACCTAATCAGCCATGCTCCTCTCCAAGTAGGTAGTGGAAATGTTCTCAGTTGAACTGAGACTGGACAACATAGTGTAGAAAATTGGAAGGATAATGGGGAAGAAATTCTAGCAGATCTCCAATGTTAGCATCTATAGGTCTGTACTTAGGGGTATCCCAACCTTACTCCAAATGTTCTTGCAATAGCTAGGGTGCGTGGAACAGGAATTATAGCTTCTCACGAACGTAAGAGTGCCTATTAAAAAGAAAAGGCCATATTGAAAATCAATTTTCTCCTTGCTGGTCTTGAGCAATTTTGTAAGATATAACAAGATGAGCAATCTGATTCTGGCAGGGAAAAGAACAGATGCCGAGCTATAATTTCCCTTACCAGAAAATGCTGTGGGGTCACTTTGTGTAGCGGAGAGAAGAAACTGTATCATTAATGGGAGACAGATAAAACTTGGAGTCCTAGGGGCCAGCGGGACTGGTGAGCTCCAGCTGTTTTCTGACTCACTGGGACTGCTTTCAGTGTCACATTCTAGACAAGCGGGTAGAGAGAGGAACAGGTTCTAAGAATGAGCTGGCTGCTGGCGTGCATCCACCTCCCACCCCACTGAGGGCATTGTCTCTGTAATGCACCTCGTCCCAATGACCCGTCATGAGCTGAGGTTCTGTTCTGATCACGGGAGCTCACATGTGCCTAATGGGCTGAGACAGTTGTTCATGAAGATATTAAGGCAATACCTGCACTGCCCATCTGTGTCGAAATGCTTACCCTGATCTCTGCATGGCAACTGGAAGGCAAAGTGGAGGTGATGGAAGGCAGCCCGGTATCAAGAAAGAAGAAGGTGCCTGTGTAAAACATACATGGATAGTGCTATCTAATGGACCCACAGAACAAACTTAGATGCGTTTTCCAGAGTCCTTTAGCATCTGCCAAATCCGTACCCCATCTTGGATTCACTCACCAGTCCCCCTGGTGGCTTCTCATGTCTCCAAAGCTTCTGTTCCCATTCAATCCAAGCAGTTAGTTATACAGTGGCCTATGCAAATCCAAGATGTGTGCTACATGTGCTGAACCCCTTTGTAGTGGCAGCATTGGTGGCATCCAGAAACCCTTGCCAAGTAGAACTTGTGACAAAGTGGGAATTTTCTGTAATATTTTTGTGACGCTTGTGTGTGCCTCAGTTTCCCCTGTATGCTGCATAGTTACAAAGTGTGTGTGGGGGGGAGTCTTTTTGCTGTCTGCAGAGGCTCAGAGATGCAGGTGTGAATGGCTCCTGGATGTCTCAGACTAAGTGGGTCTTGGTCCCCATATTGCTGCGGCCTCTGAAAAGACAATGGCAAATCCAATCACCGGGGTATTGCTACCTAGCAACCCTGAGCCACATCTCCCCAGATGGAGAACAAAGAAGTGGTGGGGTCTGAGGTGGAAGTTAAAAGCTGCCCGCTGGAAGCAATGGAGGCACACCTGAGCTGGGATGGAGAGGGAGGGACAGGGCTTTGGGCTCTGTGCTGACCGGGATGGATAATACTGTAACTTTCCTTTCTCTAGGCTAACCAAGGACTTCCTATGCCGTGTTCCAGTTGACTAACAAACTCTTCTGTTTGACAGCGCTGGCTGAGTGTCCCTGCAGTTGCTAACAGAGGAGGTGCACCACTCCCTAAGATAGTACATGTCTCCCTCAGGGCCCTGCTTCACCTGAACTCGCTGAATGGAGCTCACGGTGTGTAGCAGGGGTGCTGAAGGACCAGATGTCCAGCTTCAGGAGGCGGAGAAGCCACATGGCTTGCCCTGGAGGAAGAGAGAGACCCCTAGGGGATCTGGCTCGCTGAGGGGCTCCTCCTAGAGACTGGCCCAAAGCTGGGATCGCAGCACAGATCTTGTGGATCCGTGACAGAATTGTCTCCCTTTCCTTCTGGCGAGAGGTGATTGACTCCATGGACACCATTTTGACTGCTCTTCCAGTTCCACCAGCAATTGGGTAGCACATGAGTTGTTCCCCCAGCCGCAAAGCCCACGGAAGTGTGTACAAAATGTAACACAGTTGCATGAATGCTGGGGAGCCCCTTAAGTGTGTGTTTGGGGAGGGGGAAGGGAAATGAAAGTTTTACAGAGAGAGTTGCTTGGGTAGCCTGGGACTTGGGGGTTCAATCCATGGGCCAGTCCCTTAGGGTATGTCTACACTGCAACTGGGAGCGTGCCTCCCATCCAGAGGAGACAGACGTGTGCTAGCTCTGTTTGAGCTAGCGTGCTAAAAATAGTAGTGTGGCTATTTCAACACAGGCTAGCCGCCCAAGCACAAGCCTGCCTGCCCCCCTGGGTCCGTACTCATGTGGCTAGTCTGTGCTGTAACATCCACACACAGGGGTTTCTAGGGTTTCCATACCTGGACTGGGCGGCACGCTACTAGCTGCAATGGGATAAGAGCACTGCCCTACCTCCCAGGGCTGTTGTGTGGATAAATGCACTAAAGATTGTGAGGTGCTCAGATACTATAGCAATCATAGGTACCTCGTTGGATTGTTTCTTTGGTGGGTCAAACCTGCCATAATCGTAACACTGGTATTCAGGGTCCCTGCTGTGGGCCTTGCTTCAGAATTTCTCGCTCCATCTGATTAAAATCGTCAAGGTTTGGCCCTGAGTTAGAAAAACGGCTCTCAGCAGTGCTGTCAAAGTCAACAGGATAAAAACGGACCCTTTTCCCTCTAGCGTCCTCTAAAGCTGCCATTAGCACGACTGCCCCGCTCCTGAGGTCAGGCCACAGCTGGCTATTAAGAACAAGCCAAAAGAAGGAGCGGGGAGGAGGATGGTTATAAAAAAATCGAATCGGACTAGAAATGTTTTCTTGCCTTAAAAAAAAAAAAAAAGAGAGAAATCAATGCAAACAGTTTTGGTTGAGATCAACATTATACTGCAGCAGTGGGAACGTTGAACCAATATCCTCAGGTGAGTGAGTGAGAGCCAGCAAGTGAAATGTACTAGTAACAGAAAATGAAATGGACTGGTAAAAGAAAATGAAACTGACCGGTCTTGATTAAGTATTTACTCTCTGAACTTCACTCATCTTGGATAAGCCTCATAAATGGTGTAAAGTAAACCAGATTTCCTTAAGCTCTTTCATTTTTAATAATGGAAGGGATTTGCTATGCATGGCATTTTGTGTGTGTGTTAATATTTAATAGACGAGCTCCGTCTTGACAGCATCGTTTTAAGTACAGAAAGGATTCAGAGTTACGAGCCATGTAAGTGAAGGCAGAATAGGACCCTTAATAACCTATTCCCAGAAATTGCTTTTCCCATCACGGTGAGCTTTGAGCTACTGAAACATCTCTACTCATTATTGGGAACTGATATAAAAGCTGGTAAACTTTTATTGCAGACCTATTACAGCTTTACTTTAAAACACTCTCTATCTCCCTCCCCTTCCAAACACACAGCACCAAGGGATAGATTTAATATGCAGTTTGAGGCTTCTGTGGAAACTCGCACCTCCATAGCACAGCAGCCTGGTCTGATAACTCCAGGAATCCAGACTTCATCAATTCTCATTTGTCTGCTCTCTCCCCTCTCCTGCTGCTGACATTATTTTTGACTTTCCATGAGAACGGAGCCAGTGAGTCTCTCATTCCCAATGAGGGCATATTTGCATGTTTGACTGGTCTCATGTTAAGGCAGGTGCCATAGTGGGGTTAAAGAGCAGAAGTTTGCTGTGTGCGTGGAAGTGGAAAGAAGGAGACCAAGGAAGAAAAAATGATTTATATAACAACACGCATTACAGGTCCTCAGTACGGTTTGAACTGCAGCTGATCAGAGAGAACTTAATGGAACTATATTCCGACAAGTCTGTGGTTCTGTTGAAATTGACATGATTTTCAAAATTGGGTTGATTTGCAAAAATTTTGTTCTGAAGAAAAACCAAAAACAACCAAATGTTCTCACACTGTCAGAGTCCCATTTTGACATTTTTGAACAAAATGTGCAGATTTAATTTTTTCATTCTGGAACAACTTTTCAGTTTGAAATTTTTAAAATGTTGTAATATAATATAGAAAATAAAGTCAAAATCCAAATGAAACCCTTTGATATGAAACAAATGTTGAATTTTAAAAATTTTCCGTTTTCATTCTGATTTGGAATGAAACAGAACTTCTGTCCTTCACACAGCTCTGTTTTGCACCCTGGTGTTAAAAGCTGTTGTAAATAGCTGAACCAAGAAGCAATTTCTCAATATTTGTTCCTGCCAGTAAACTCCACCAGTAGACGGTGAAATTAAGTGCAAGGATTATGCATCCATTTATTTCCTTTTGACATCCAGTGCGGTGCAAGTGGTGCATCGGCCTTCTTATAGTCCTTGACGCACTGGGGTGAATTTCACCCAGGAAGTCAATGCACAAGAACCGTGCACATGCTCAAAGCAAACTGATTTAAATATTTAACATTTAGGAAAATAGTCTGTAGTATTTGGCCAGCTCCAGTTACTAGAAAGCCCTGTATTGTCATAGCTACAGATGCCTGCCCTCTGTGTCAAACAAGATAACAACCAATAATCCAATGCTATTTAACCTCTAGAGATGACAGCATGCTGGCCTAAACAACGAGCCCTCATGTTAAAGCAGAGGGATCAGAAGAGGCCAGTATAATTACTAGTCATGGGGAAAAAAAAGAAGTGATCCTACTTCTTCAAATGCCAAGTCACATGTATAATTGGCTAATAAACTAAAAATGAATAATTACCCAGCACATGAAAGACTCAGTGGAAGGGGAGATGTTAGTTTTGCTCAGTGTTTCCTCTCCTCTTTGGGAAGAGTATTGTGTAAATGGTGCATCTGATTGAGATTCCGGTTGTTCTGTTTTGGATGCTGTGATGAGTGTCTGAGTTTCACCTCTGGCCTTGGGGTTCCCTGCTGTACACACCAGCCGGTGAGCTTCGTGTCTCTGAGCAGATCGACATCTGTTGTAAATTTTTGTTATTTCGCATTGCCTGGGTCATATTCCCACGCTTGGGTTCCGAGGCGCATGAATCAAAAGTCAGGCATTTTCCACCACTCTGGAGACATGTCACACACGTGATCTGATAAAGGGGGAACTGGCACTAGTGGCATGTGAATATCCACAAAATTAGAGTTCAGTTAGGTGACCTAAAGATTGGATGTTGATCCTCAGCTGGTGTAAATTGATGCTGCTCTATTGAGTTCAGTGAAGTGATGCAATTCAGCAGTTCTGGATCCACTTGAAATATAGGAATGAAACAAAATAGAAAAGACCCCAAGCCTCCAGATTCAGATCTGGCTCCAAATAACCCTGAAGTTCAGGAGTGTTTAGGTCAGGCACCAACTGTAGAAAAGTATTAATGTACCTGAATATTTCAGATCCTTAATAAACTATTTGGTGTAAGTTTGGTGCTGCAAATGTTTAGAGGTCCTCTTTTGGTAGGTGGTTAATGTAATGATCTATTTGCTTGCGGTATATTATTTAGTCACTGCCTGGTAAACAAGGAAGCTAGAACTCAAGCTTTGCAGAAGCCTCTTTGTATGCTCTGTAGCTGGTGGTTTTAAATGGTTTTTTTAAGAAGTTCTATGATTCCATATATCATGACAGTTAATGAGGAGGCGGTGGTAATAAGAGGAGATGCTTAGATTTTCCAAACCAGTTCACCCATTCCTCACTGACTCTGGTTAATTTTTTAAACTTATAATTAAAATCTAAAAATAACACTTCAAGTTAAGTAATGTATGTTTTAAAAGTTGGAATATACACTCTGTGATTCATGAACGCAGAACAGCACTGATCGTTCATACTATTAGGCTAACTTATAACTTATCTGTAGGAGATAGCATTGAGATGTGCTGCCAGTGAGTTTAGAATTTGCCTCTCTAGTAGGTATGTGCATAATTATTTACTTCATATCCACAGTGCTTCTTATTTCAAAGAATCCCACAGCATTGTACGAACTGAAATGTACAAACTAGAGCTGGTCTAAAAATGCCAATTATTTCCCCCAGAAATTTTTTTAAAAAATCCAGAACTTTGAAAAACAAAAAAACATCAGCACAGTGAGAACTGAGAAATATTCCGTTTTTGAAAACCGTTTTCAGTAAAAATGTTCAGTTTTCAAACACATGAGAAACTTCACTAAAAACAGTTTTAGAAAATGAAATATTTTGCACTTTTCCGTTTCGTTTTCTTTGTCTAAAAAACAAACTTTCAACCAAAATGAGAAACTTTCTGTGGAAAATTGGATTTGGATTGAAAAGCCACTCTTTGTCAAAATATCTTTTGGGGAAAAAATTTCAACCAGCTTTAATACAAACACGGTTGTGTGGAAGACGGCAGCTTTTGTACAACAGTGTTACACATTGGGTTAGGACAGGAAATGAAAAGTACTATATACAATTGAAACTGCAGGGGAAGTTTGTAGTTACTTAGACTCAATATTCTGGCCGAATTCCAATCAAACACTCCTACTCTTGCAAAAAATACTATGAGGTCTTTGATGACCATCAGTGATCATGATTTTAGGTTTACATATTATTTGATGGACAGAACCTTCAGTGGAATTAATGCTCCCTACCAAAATGCTGGGGTATTGGTTCAGAGACAAACGTCTCATCCTGAATCACTGGCACCACTGGATATAGTTCTGATCCTGCTTGTAAGATGTGACCAGATCACAGCACAAGCCAACATTGCTGTGAACATAATACACTCCCTGGCAGGCATACTTTAAAGCCTATAAAATACAGTAAAATGAAATTCAATGTCTTCTCTGTATGCTGCCTGGAATATTTTCATATGTAAAACATCACATGGTTCATAACTAGCCTTTGTCCTCAGGGTGCCATCTCTCGACTGGCGTTTGAGGCTCTTGCAGTACTTAGGCACAACATTCTTTGCATAAAGAACCCGCTGCCCCCAAACTTTCTATCCAGGCTCTATCTTGCTTCACGTATCATTACCGCAGGGGGAAAAAAAAGGGGGGAAATCTGAATTCACTGTTATGGGAGATGAGTTACAGCAGAAATCTCTATTGCAAAACCATCTGCAACTTTTGGAGTGTGCCCAATTAAGACAGAGAAAATGCTCTGTTTTATTCACCTGTAACTAAAGCACTAGTACTCAGTGTGGGAGAAGAAACGGTTGGGCTCCCTAAGGCTATGGATGTGGAAAGAAGGTTATAGTCCATTGCAGAGATGACCAATCTGGGGATCAGATCCACAGATGGTATAAATTGCCTGAACTCCCTCTGCTTCAACGGAGCTATACCAATGAATGCCAGGTTCGGTTCCAGTTCTCCAAAGCCCATTTTAGTGCATTTCCTCACACCCTTCCCCTCCTCTCTATGTCTCACTCTTGGAGGATTCACATCAACCAGGGTTAAGAGATCACTGGGCAGGAGGTCCCAGTAATGCATGGATTGTCAAGGTTACTGGAATTAAAGCCACTGCACTGCATACATCTGGACTTGCCAACGCCAAGAATTTTAAAAGTCCATGAGATTGGCTTAAAAAAAAAATCACAAGATACTGAAAAAAAAAATTGGGGATTATTTTGACATCTGTTTCAAGATGTTCTCTGCAACCATGAGAGCTAGAAACTGATTTGGGTTTGGAAATGAAAGCTGATGTTCTCAAGTAATAACACGATTCCCACTGTGGCTGTAAGAAAAACACGAAATATTGTGACACTTGTGATTAAAAGTTGTCTGTGCTGTACATCTGATGGGCCTGGTTCCCCTCTCATTTACACTGGTGTGACTGCGCTGGTTTATTGGGGCTCCTCCTGGTTGTCTCAAGTGTGAGAGGAGAACAAGGGCCCTTACCTGCATATTAGAATCAATGCAGTTCAGTTGAATTGGCATGCAAGGTGGAATCATTTAGACTCTGATCTAGCAAAGCACTCGTACGCTAAGTAGTTCAGTAACTTCTTTAGCCTTCTGCATAAAGGTGCCATCACAGGCAGAGAAACTGGCTTCTGAAGAGTGTATTATTCAGAGTGGCACAGAGCATCATAGAAGTGTTACTACAGTAAAGGCTTGTACTGGAGCTGTGCAAGAACTGGAATTTCCATTCAGTGAAAAACTTTGAGATTTCTAAATTTGTTTTCTTTCCAAATCAGAACCAAAAAGTTTTTTTTTTCTGTGAAATAGATTTTTTGCGGGGGAGGGTGGGGGGAGTTTCAGAATGATCAGAATGTTCTGTTTTGATTAAAATCAAAATGTTTATCCATTTTGACTTTATAGAAAACCATTAAAAAGGAAAAGGAGTTTCAGAACAGAAAATTGAAATGTTCACTTCCGCTAACATTTGAAAGGGAAAATTCTGATTTTTTTCTGAAATGAAATTGTCAAAATTGACCTGTTCCACAGAAAGCTTTAAACAATTGTTGGGAATTTTCAACCAGCTCTAGTTTGCATGTTAGTCAATAGCTTTATTTTGTGCTACCTTGTGTCTCTCAGCCAGGGGAGTCCAAATACTCAATGCTGCATTGGCCACTTGGTGGTAATCGGAAAGTCCCCAGACTAGGATATAAATGCACAACTTGTGTCAACAAGAACAGACTTCAGTAGTAAATATTTGTACAGATGAACCTAGATTTATGGGGCTGAAGCCTACCCCCATACCCAGCCATCCCTGGACTTTTGGGAAAGGTTGTTGCATGTATATCTGGGTCCAAACTTTGTGGCTGCTATAACTCGTTGTGAGGCCAAATGAAAACTCTGGGATCTGAATACGCCTCAAACCTTAAGGATGTTTTGGATCTGTATCTGCATTCTGCAGCACTGGTCCCATTTTTAGTTGTATCTCCACCTCGTAGATGACCACTGATTTGTGGAGGAGCAGATTCTTGAATCCAGCAGCCTAACCTAGTGCCCGAACCACTGTACCATCCTTCCTCCAGTGGTTCTTCCGCCAATGGATGCACCAAGGATCTGATAGGGCTGATGTTTGTTAAACATGTGAAAGGAGGAGAATCAAAATGAGATGGCAAATTCTGGAGATGATGCAGGCACCCTGGCTTCTCCGCAGTACACACTGAGTGATTAGTTTTAAATTGCTTCTACAATCCCAATATTTTCCATTTGGGAAGATCATGCTTCCCTGGACTTGCACAGGATGGGCAGTTGTGGGCAGGGCAGCGGAGAGGAGCAAAGGAAAGGGGTTGGGAAAGTTGCACAATCCTGGATCTGTTCTGACTCCACACTTCTGCTGTGAGTCAGGCACTGGGCAGCTTCTTGAAAACTATCAGCCCTGCAATGGTCTCTAGCACAGTCATAAGGAGCTACGAACTCGGGGAGTAGGTCAACAGCGCCATGTGTCTCTGCATTGCCAATGCACAGCTCGGTTACCACCACGGCATGTGTCCCAGCTCCATGGACATTTACGGATGCCATAGAAAGAAGTGTGAACCACAGTGCTCAGCACATAGTGCAGCTATGATGCCATTTGCTGAGCGAAAGCAGAGAGAGGACGCTTTGCCATTAGGAGAGCGTGAGAGGGCTCTGTGCAGTGCATCACCCAGCAAGTTGGACACGCAGATTGGATGAATCATTCTTCAGCAGCTGGTGTAAAAATATTTGACAGGGTTTACTGGTGTTCCAGTGAAAAAACAAGACAGGAACAATATGTGTAAGCCCAAAGACACAGAGCATCTCAAGGACCTGGAGCCTCTGACAGTGGCTGCTCGTGCAAATTCAGCTTCTCGATATCCCGTAAAGAAATGACAGAGTCCTTCCCTGGCTATGAATTACTCAGGCTTGGCTGTGTTGCTCACGTTGTTTTCTACCGTTTCCCGCTGCTCTACCCACTTCCTGGGTCCTGTTGTAAGAACCCAACGCCACCTCTTTTATCAGAACCCTGCCTGATTGCTTGCTTCAGCAAATGGTAGACCGTATGCTATAAAAGCACCATTGTGTGTGCAGTGATCTCACCTTCCAGGGAAAAACCTCCTGGGTGGGGCAGGGGAGGAGTGGCTAGTTTCCATATAGAATCCCTCCTGGAGCACCTCTCCCCTTGTTGATTCAGGAGGTGAATGTCTACCAGGTGGAACAAGCTGCAAGGACATTATCTCTGAAGCTGGAAGATCCACAGAGGTCTGTGAGAGGCCAGGAGAATGCATATGGAAGCTCTGTGCCTCTAATTGGCACCTTGGTCCTGGTAGCATAGGGTGACCTGATGTCCTGATATTATCGGGACCGTCCCAATATTAGGGGCTTTGTCTCATATAGGCAAAAGTGTCCCGATTTTTCACACTTGCTATCTGGTCACCCTATGGTATCATGGCTCCAATAGAGCCGTGCTACCAGGGACTTCTCTTGCCACAGCTGACCTCAGGGTGGGGGAGTGGAAAAGGCAACTGAGCTCTTGAGGGTATTATCTCTTCTGGGAAAGCCTTGCAGGGCAGGTGAGCTCTGTTCATCTGGGTAAGAAGAGCATGGGGTAGTAGAGATGGCTTAAAAAAAGGTACAAGCATGGGCCTCACTGAAGAAACAAGGAGAAATGCACTGGGATAATGGAGTTAGTAATAATTTGCTCTTATATCCTTTCATATGAGGTTTGCAAAGCGCTTGACAAACATCAATCAGCGCTCCCAAAAATCTCTGAGCTATAGGGCTTATTTTACAGATTGGGTGGGAAAAAAAGAAAGTGTAGCATCGGGAAAGTTTACTTGCTCAAGGTCACAGAGCAAGTAAGTGGCCACGCTGGGAACAGAACTCAGGAACGCTGGTTCCTGGTGACGATGGAGGTTGTTAGCTCAAGACGCTTGACTCCTTTGGAAGGGGGATGTGCTAGGACTCTCCCCAGACAGCCAGCACTCCTGGGGTTCCAGCTTGGCAGCTCCAAGAGCTGTGGGGGAGGACCTAACCTTTTGGGGTTCGTCTGAACTGAACCATTCCAGGTTTGCTTATCATGAAAGGCCTGATTCTACCACCCTTACTCACTGAGACGTTTTGGGGTTCACTCAGGCCAGTAAGAGGTTAGATCACTGTCGGCCTTGTAATCCTGGGTGTCTTGTGGCCGTGCTGATTTGCTCCAGCGCTCTGACTGAAGCAATCCCCAAGCCTAATCTTGGTTACTCCTTGTAGGCTAACCTTGGTACTATTCCAACCCGAAATTTTCCCCAAATTGTCCTGCTGCAGGAACCAGTCCCTCTCCCTGGACCCTCTCAGAGAAAGTGTTAGGTTGGCTGACTTTACAGAGGCAGTCAAACACTCCACTGTCATCTGTCTTGAAGCACACTTTGACTAAACTTACACAGCACTGGAGATCTCGAATGAAAGTAAAACAGGTTTATTAACAAAAGAGCAGGGATTAAGTGATACCAAGTAAAAGGATAAAGGCAGAGATGTTTACAAGTAAAGAAAAATGAAAACACGCATCTGAGAGTCTAAAACTTGATCTAGCAAGATACAGTCTTTGTTCAAGATGGTTTCTCTCACCCACAGCCTCCTTTCCAGACTTTACTGGCTGGCCTGACCAGGACCCATCACAGAGATCAGATCGCTTGTTTTCTTTGTCTCCTAAGGTGAACGTAGTCTCTCTCCATTCCTTATATCCCCAAAGGGATGTCTTTGTCTGACCAAGGATTCAGTCCCCTGTCTCTCTCTGGAGTGCAGAAACCATGCTAATTCTCCGTCTCTCGAGTTCAGATCAGGATAGCCCCCACGGGCTTAACGCAATAGTTTTGTTTACTGATAAGCTGTAAATGGAAGTAAACCTATATTACTTTGTCTAGGACAGACCTATTTGTCACCTTTACCTAGGCTAGCCTGTCTGGTCTTAAACACGTTCTAATAACATCTTACAGAGGGACTTCATAACTTCACGTATAACGTTAACACAGGCATTCTGGAAAGATATTGATTACCAGTGTGTTATTAGCGTTCATCTGATACCTCACAAGGCATATTTTGTACAAATATTATTGCAGTAGTGTGTAGGGTGTGAATACGGGGTCCCACTCACATTGAGTAGTATCTTGCTCCATCAGTAGTCTCACTGATTTTTAGTGGGATTGTTTATAGAGTAATGAACCTTTCCAGTGTTGTAGCTATGTACTTATTGCATTGCTGCTCCTCTCCTATCATGGCACAAAGAAGTGAACCCTGTCAGTGGCATCTCCTTAGTCCAATCTCATCCAGATCCAGGCAGAGTGGAGGCTGAGCCCTGATACAGGAAATGAAATCAGGGCTTGGTCTCGCACCATTGCACTGTCAATGTCTTGGAGTTTGCATCAACATTTGGCAGCCCTCTAAATTACACCTATGCGACCCCCTCCCCACACTGTTCATAGAGAAGCCCTGCTAAAATAGGACCCTGCTAAAGTGATGCCCATCACAGAAGCTGTGTCTGGATTAGTATTTAAAGGTATGCTGTTGGAAGATGTTGCCTAACTAGATCTAAAAGTCTAGTGCAGACCAAGTGCTAACATGCATGACACTGGTTGAGTTGAATCCTAAGCTTTTAAATTGACCCACTTAGAATATGTTAAAATATATGGTGATCTAAAGAGACACGGGATGGCACCTCCTAGCTACTTGAGCATGGCTGAGAATGTATGCATGTGTTAGCACATTTAAGAATAGCTAAGAGCTCAATGCACTTCTAATTCTGGCTCCCATTTGCAACTAGGTTTCTTTCCTTCCAACCATTTTGATTACAGCATCTCTAACCCACTAGCAGTCTATTCTGGATTCACTTGTGGAGTCTTCTACCACCAGGGAACCAGTTCTGACTCCTGGGGAGAAGACCCATTAACCTGGGACTATTTTAATATGGAGAAAATCAAGCAATTACTTCTATTTCTGTCATGGGATAAGAGGGAAGGTCCTCTCATGGATTGGTAACTGGTTAAAAGATAGGAAACAGAGGGTAGGAATAAATGGTCAGTTTTCAGAATGGAGAGAGGTAAATAGTGGTGTCCCCCAGGGATCTGTACTGGGACCAGTGCTATTCAACGTATTCATAAATGATCTGGTAAAAAGGGGTAAACAGGTGGCAAAATTTGCAGATGGTACAAAACTACTCAACATAGTTAAGTCCAAAGCAGGCTGCAAATTGTTACAAAAGAATCGCACAAACCTGGCTGACTGGGCAACAAAATGGCAGATGAAATTCAATGTTGATAAATGCAAAGTAATGCACATTGGTAAACATAATCCCAACTATACATATAAAATGATAGGGTCTAAATTTGCTGTTAGCATTCAAGAAAGAGATCTTGGAGTCATTGTGGATAGTTTTCTGAAAACATCCAGTCAATGTGCAGCGGCAGGCAAAAAAGTGAACAGAATGTTGGGAATCATTAAGAAAGGAATAGATAATAAGACAGAAAATATCATATTGCCCCTATGTAAATCCATGGTACGCCCACATCTTGAATACTTCGTGCAGATGTGGTCACCCCATCTCAAAAAAGATATATTAAAATTGGAAAAGGTTCAGAAAAGGGCAAGAAAAATGATTAGCAGTATGGAACGGCTTCCGTATGAAGAGAAATTAATCAGATTGGGACTTTTCAGCTTCGAAAAGAGATGACTAAGGGGGGATATGATAGATGTCTATGAAATCATGACTGGTGTGGAGAAAGTAAATAAGGAAGTGTTATTTGCTCCTCATAACAGAAGAACTAGGGGTCACCAAATGAAATTAATAGGCAGCAGGTTTAAAACAAACAAAAGGAAGTATTTCTTTACACAACACACAGTCAATCTGTGGAACTCTTTGCCAGAGGATGTTGTGAAGGCCAAGACTATAACAGGGTTCAAAAAAGAACTAGATAAGTTCATGGAGGATAGGTCCATCAATGGCTATTAGCTAGGATGGGCAGGGATGGTGTCCCTAGCCAGGGCTGCCCAGGGGGAGGGGGGGGCAAGTGGGGCAATTTGCCCCGGGCCCCACAGGGGCCCCCACAAGAATATAGTATTCTATAGTATTGCAACTTTTTTTATGGAAGGGGCCCCCGAAATTGCTTTGCCCCAGGCCCCCTGAATCCTCTGGGCGGCCCTGTCCCTAGCCTCTGGTTGCCAGAAGCTGGGAATGGGCGACAGGGGGTGGATCACTTGATGATTACCTGTTCTGTTCATTCCCTCTGGGGCACCTGGCATCGGCCACTGTCGAAGACAGGATACTGGGCTGGATAGACCTTTGGTCTGACCCAGTATGGCCGTTCTTATGTTATTTTTACTTGTGTTAAATAAAACTATGGACCTTCAAGGACTTCATTCTGGGACTATGATGTCAAGTCAAACCATAAGCAATGTAACAGTGAAGGAAATGAAGACTGGTAAAAAGCTGCTTAAGAAGACACTCAAAAGTCTGGATATTATGCATCTCAGCGAGTCAGTGCGGGTCAAGCCCTCGTGTAGATGAAAATGAGTTTAAGTGACTTTGCTAGTGACTTTCCCTACGTGAAGTTTGTCACATCACTTAACCTCTCTGTCTGTTTTTCCCCATTTGGAAAAGGGAGGTCATCAATGTTGGCAAAGTGCTTTGATCCTTGAGGTGGAAAGTGCTATCCAGCTGATTGTGCTCCTGATTCACTCATGTCATTCCCCTTCAGTCAGAGTTATGCTAATGTGGGAGGAGAATCAGGACCACAGAGTTTATTACCCTACTTTCTATTTGTGAATAGCACAAAACCACAGAGTAACTTATCTCGGTCAACAAAGGCCTTGTAAGAACTCTGATCGCGTTTGAGTCGGTAACAAAACTTCACTGGTCTTCAAACGTGAAGGATCAAACCTTGATGGAGCAGATGAGTGAGTAGATGAGTGTATTGTTATAAGTCATTCATAGATTTCAAGGCCAGAGGGGACTGCTGTGATCATATGGTCTGACCTCCTGTATAACACAGGACATAGAACTTCCCCAGAATAATTCCTAGAGCAGAGCTTTTAGAAGAACATCCAGTCTTGATTTAAAAGTGCTGGTACTGGAGAATCCTTGGTAAGTCGTTCCAATGGTTAATTAGGCTCACCGTTAAAAATTTACACCTTATTTCCAGTCTGAATTTGTCCTGATTGTGAAGGCATGGGCAGAGCGATGGGGTGGAGGAGAGATGAAAGAGGAAGCCTCCCAGGGCTGGCGCTTCCACTAGGCGACCACTAGGCGACCCTAGGCCTAGGGCGGCAGGATTTGGGGGGCAGCATTTTGCCGTCCTTGGTGGCAATTTGGCGGCGGGGTTCCTTCCGCTCCGCGTCTTCGGGGCGCTTCGGTGGCGGGTCCTTCACTCGCTCTGGGACCCGCCGCCGAAGCGCTCCGAAGACGTGGAGCGGAAGGACCCCCGCCGCCGAATGCTCTGAGGAGGAGCGCTGCCGCCTAGGGCGGCAAAAACCCTGGCGCTGCTCCTGAAGCCTCCAATTTTATCTCCCTGGATCAAATACTAGATTCACTCCATTCTTTATTGTTAAGAGAAAACCTTAAGAGTTTGATTGGAAAAAAGTGGCTTCTCAGCGCACATGGAGAGGATGAGGCTGTGTGTCCTGAAAAGGGTCAGGAGCGTGTGGGAGCCGATGGCACTGTAGGAGGAATCTGGATGGAAATATAAACTGCCTGGAGAGAAATGTCAGGGCACTGAAGAGTGCAGCATGAAGTAGCTAGGACAGAGCTGGCTGAGCATTCTGATCAGGGGCTGATTCCGGTCTCTATTATGCTGGTGTAACTCCATTGATTTCAGTGGAGTAACTACTTATTTATGAGATCAGAATTGGGTCCCAAAGGCCTGGCCTTTTGCAGACTGCTGTCTGTGCAGACTGAGAGAGAGGGAGGATTTCTTCCTATTGTTGCCTCTGCTTGGCTGGTTTCTACAGCATGTGTTTGAGTGTGTGATACAGTGTACTTCATAGGCTCTGTGCCGCTGCAGCTCATTTTCTTACTGGAAGAAAATCCAGTTGCGCATCTTTGTTTCCCACTCCCTTCTCTGTCTGGATATAGAGTCATGCAGGGAAACTTTATCTGAGCTTGGTCTGCAGTTGCCATAATTAATTCCCCTTATAACTCCTTCCCCTCCTACCCCAGCTCTGGGATCTCGGTGCCAGCAGTAAGTGAAAGATCACCTGTGAGGATTAAAGTCCTCATAAAACCAGAATGATTTCCTGTCAGCCCAAACTAGGCTGTCTTTTAAAATGAGGCCCCCCAAGGAGAGCAAGCTGAGAGCTCTGAGGTGTTTGATTAATCTAATCCAATGCCTCGGTCACGGAATATGAATCTTTGTACACGTTCCTATGGAGGAACTAGCAACAGATCATGCAATGCATCATGTCTGTAGGCTCTGCTGTTTGCTAACCCAGCATTTTACTGATCAGGGTCTTCACTGCCTGACCTCCTGAGAGGCACAAACTGGGCATGTATGCACTGCATCAAGAGCTACGCAACAGGAGATGCAAGCTGAAGTAGGAACTTTCTCATTTCGGCATTGCAACAGAATGGCATTTGCACTACAAGAAACGCCCTGGGAAAGAGCTGAGCTAAGTTGCCTCAAGACTGGCAGCTTGCAAAAATAATTAAATTTAAACTTTTTTATATACTTCCCTGCAAGGTTTTAGCTGTTTCTTCCCAGGCTATTTCCTACCTATGTATTGGCACCAAGAAAGAGCGTTGTGAGCCAGTTCGGCCTGAAATCCTGCACTTGCCAGTCATTTGACTGCAGAAGCGGGACGGGGGCCATCTTGGAAATGTTTCCTTTGTGGGGCGGAGACACAGCTTTAAAAATGACTGGGAACATTTTTTGTTGTAGTTGCACGCACACATTATTGGGCCATAGAATTACATAACAGAGCTAGTCAGAAATGGGTTGAAAAAACAGTGTTTGTTGACAATGAAAAACGTTTGAAAAAGGAAAAAATTTTGGCTGAAAACTGAAAAAGTCATTTTTTTCCTGTAACAAAAACCGATGTTTTTTGTGTGTGGAGGAAATCACTTGTTTGCTGTGAAACTGTTCATTTAGTCAAAAACCCAGTTTTTTTATGTAGCCCCCTCCTGGGGCACCCCAATCCCAAGAGTGGATGAAGTCATAGAATCATAGAATATCAGGGTTGGAAGGGACCTCAGGAGGTATCTAGTCCAACCCCCTGCTCAAAGCAGGACCAATCCCCAACTAAATCAAGTCAAATCAAACAAAGTCCCTTGTTCTTCCCCCCTGAGGGACTCTCCAATAGGGTTGCCAACTTTCTGACTGCAGAAAACCAAACATCCTCGCCCTGCCCCATCCCTTCCCTGAGGCCCTACCCCACCCTACCCTGAGGCCCCGCCCCTCGCTCACTCCATCCCTCCTCCCTCCGTCACTCACTCATTTTCAACAGGCTGGGGCAGGGGGTTGGGGTGTGGGAGGGGGTGAGGGCTCCGGCTGGGGGTGCGGGC
>NW_020664446.1:6109740-6173459 GCF_002925995.2 Terrapene triunguis
AGGGCTCCGGCTGGGGGTGCGGGCTTTGGGGTGGGGCTGGGGATGAGGGATTTGGAGTGCAGGAGGGGGTGCAGGATGCGGGGTCTGGGAGGGAGTTTGGGTGCAGGAGGTAGCTGAGAGCTGGGGTAGAGGGTTGGGGTGCAGGAGGGGGTGCGGGCTCTAGGCAGTGCTTACCTCAGGCAACTCCCGGAAGCAGCGACATCTCCCTGTGGACTCTAGGGACAGGGGCAGCCAAGGAGGCTCCACGCACTGCCCGTGCCTGCCGGCACTGTCCCTGCAGCTCCCACTGGCTGCCATTCCCAGCCAATGGGAGCTGCAGAGCCAGCGCACGAGGCAGGGACAACGCATGGGGCATACCTGGCTGCTCCTGTGCCTCTGGGCCGCAGGGAGGTGCCAGCCACTTACGGGAACCACGCGGAACCAGGGCAGGTAGGGAGCCTGCCCTAGCCCCGTTGCACCGCCAACCCGACTTTTAACGGCCTGGTCAGCACCAGGGTCCCTTTTCGACTGGGCATTCCGGTCGAAAACCGGACGCCTGGCAACCCTGTTCTTCAACCTCCCTTAGAACCAGTGGGGTCTAGGTCAGTCTCAGGCCCTATAGTCTGGAGAGCCAAAGATGGCTCCTTTGCTGCTGAGGAGAGCAACCCCTCAACCTCCTTCCCCTCCGGCGCTGTCTCCCTGGCCCAGTGGTTCCATTGATGGAGCCCCTCAGGAGCCAGCCCAGCATGTCAGTCAAGTTCCTGGGTATGTCCCTCAAGAACAGGTAGGAAGGCGGTCTCGGGGGCAGTTACCATCTTTGCTTGAGTGATGCTTCCTGGGGGAGCTGCATCTCCGGTGCCTCAAGCTGGTAAGGGCTACCCCCCCATCCAAAAAGCTTTGACTGAAAATCTTCAAGCAGCTCCATTACGCAACTTTGCTGTGACCCTTGTCAGTGGGTGGTGAGACTTTGACCTATGAAATAGCCAGTGAGCAGAATAGTGGGGGAGTGGAAAATTGGTGGTAAAGGTCTTTGCCCTGGGTCTTTGGGGTTGTCTGAATTAAAGCATAAAAGACAGGCAGGTTTTTTTCTAGTGACTTGGAACCAGCTGTTTCTACATTTAAAAGAAAATTTAATATCCCCATGGCCTGCTCTGTGTATTGATTCACTCAATTAATAATGGTCCATGTGGTACGTTTCTATTCTAATAGTGCGGCATGTTTATTTTGACATTTAAAGGGCTGGACGATGCTCACAAAACACAGACCAGACCAGTCTAAAGTCAGTTATTCATACACAGAACTTTTGTTTTTCTTCCAGTTACTTACTGCTTCCACAGAGCATCCTTTAAAACTCCCTTTCCTTCCCCTCCTCTTTCAGAGTATCTTAGCCAGTGAACTATGTCTAGACTTTCTTAGCTGATGAGACCCATACAAAACTGGCACTAGCTGCTGGGGGAGAAGAGACATTTTTCAAAGCACTGACATCAAATCCCAGACTTCAAATGAAGTAAAACAAAACAAAAATCTCTTGGTTTTGACACTTTGTAGATGTCCCTCTTGCCAACAGGTGGCTTATTCTCAGTCACCTTCAGTGATGTGGTTCCTCCCCTGTGGCTATGGTGCAGGCTGTTGGGGGGGAAGATGGGCCCCTGAATTTTCTTTGCATCTAAGGAGTTTGGAGTTTGAACAAAAAATTTAAAAGGGAATAATCAAGTGTTTGGTGCTTTGTGTTGCTGCTGACAGAGAGAGCCTGGTTAAAGCCCAGGACTCAGCGTCTAGGCTGCCAGGTGTCACTGTCTTGCCAGGTGATCTTGGCCCAACCACATTGTGCCTCAGTTTACTTAACTGTAAAATGGGGCTAATGCCTGCCAACCAAAGAGCCAGATTATGAATCCCTAACTCCCATTGGTGAGCAGTTACTCACATGAATAGTCCCTGTGAATTGCCTGGCACTTCATGAACTAGTCAATTCATTACAATACTACAGAGAACAGTCCTGAATTATCAGAGGTAACGACTAGACGACCTAATAGGTTGTTTTTAGCTGGAATCTTCAAAATAGTCCAAAACTGCCCAACTCCCATGATTTTAGGCACCTAGGCTCCTTTGAAAATCCCAGCCTACATGACCTAATAGGCCATTTCTATCATTCTCTAATGTGTTCCCCATTCTTTTAAATAAACCAGACTCCATCAGATAGAAATGAAATGTGTGTGTAACTTGCACACAAAGGAGACTTGACCACCAGTGACTTAATTAAATATCTTCCTTGAGTGATAGAACTTCATTTATAAAATTACTTTGTTTCTTTTATTACTCTTGGCATGAAAATGCAGATATATAGGGAGACCCAGACAGAATATTTTGTATGGGAGGAGGAATATTTTATGCTTATTTTTTTAGTTGTTTGTATGTTTCGTATTGGCCTACATATAGTGTTACCTCTTCTTGGCCTTAGCAGTCAGCCAATTAATGTTTGCAATCTTGCGGGTTGTTTCTGTTAGGAGAAATTGATGATAGTCAGTTGTTTCTTTGATACAATCCTGTTTATGTACGAAGAATTCACACTAAGTCCTGCTTCCCTGAATGCAATAGAAATCAAAAGACAGGAGGCAGTTTCTTTACTCACAATTCCAAGCCTCTTTCCAGCCACCATTCTGCCCAAAAAGTGCTCTCTTGGCTGTCTATCAGAGCCACGTCACCAGTGTTTCTCTTGCTGTCTCCTTGGCTTTTTGCTTCTTTCATTGTCTGCTCTTTAGCTGGCTTAGGCATTCTGTCTCTCTCTCACACACTAAAATAAAAAAATTAATGCCCAATCTATAGTCTTTGGGCTGTGGCTTCCATTATTTCAGCTATCACTAAACACAGGCATTTAATTGTTCCCTCATTTAGCCTGAATGGAAGATGGCTAGCCTACCCAACAGCTTCAAAGAAGTGGTATGATTGCCCACAGATCACAGATAAGCTTTCTTGGGGCCACCCAACCAATCAATAATTATATATATTTGGGCCCTGGCATTTAGAAAGTGTAGCTGTTTCTGAAAGTTTTATTTAGGTACTAAATCAAAAGTACTTCTTCTCCCCCACCCCCAACTAAGAATATAGTTTGTCTCTTCCATTTTCACTGTATTCCTCTCTCTTATAGAAATGCACTGAATAATACATGGTCCCCAGCGGAATGCAAGAAAGGCAGAGCTTTGTTGTCATATGAACTGCCAAGGATTCCTGAGAGTAAATTATACAGTGAGGGCCAGAGACATAGGGAACTGTTTGGCTGATTTCTGGCAGTTTGCTCAGGAAAGTAATAAACTTATTTGGGCATATTAAAACTCTTCTCACCTCCCTTCCCCTCTTCTTTAAATGGACCATCCTCCTACAGCTGGTGGAAGACAGCCTTCTAAAAAGGAAGGGGCTTGCAGTTTTAACATAAGGAACCGGCTAGTGTGTGTTTACCACTGCCCTCTACTGGATCGTGTTAGAACTGCTTGACTGTGTCTCATATAAAGGAGATTCCCTCATACCTCAAGGGGTTAGTGCTTTTGGAAAGGGAGGATCTGAATTCTGTCCTTACTGCTGTTGGGAAATTCATAGCAGCATTGTAGCGTGGTGAAGAATATGGAGGACTTAACTGCTCACAGACTTCTTTGAACTGTGTCCTCAGCTGGTGTAGCTCCATGGACATCAATGGCGCTATGGTGATTTACAATCTAGCCCAAATGTGTCTGCAGGGACAGTAGTGCCCAGGAAGCATTTATAACATGGGAACTCCCCACAAAAGCCCCCAAGCTGGTTTCCTAGTGATCTCCAGGTTACATAACCCAATTAAGAAGAAACCCTGCACGTCTTATGATGACGGCGCCAATATAAGGAACCACCCTTCTGCTCTCAGGACGTTCCATTCAGCCCCTCTCCAAAGGAGACAAGTCTCTGCAGCCTAATGGGCCTATTTCAAGGCTTGCGTGACCTTCCCTTGAGGAAGGTTTCACCTTTTCTCATCTGAGCACGTGCAAGAGCAACCCTCTGGGCCACAAGGAGATCTTAGTGCAGCAAATTCCCTGCCACCTTCAGAAGACAGTAAATCAAGTAGCTCTGGAGCAATGAGAGAGTATCATATTGGAAATCCTTCAATTATTAACAGGCTTGCTGTTGTTAGGAGTTAAAGTGGACTTTTTTCCTCTAATACTAAATTCTTCACATGGGGATTTTTTTTTTAATGGCAGTGATAGAAAGGCTTCAAAGAGACGATGGAAGTTTGATGAATATTCTATGCGTCAGCAATGAAATATTTGGTCTACTTGAGAAGGTCTGTGATAAATAAGTAAGTGGCAAGGGCACAGGGAAATCCAGTGCCTTGTTGTTTCCACTCAGCTGGTATTGCTAAGAAAGAAAGGCCAACCTGTCTAAAGTGACTGAAAGCAGCCGTGATACTGACTGAGGTTAATGAAAGGATATTGGACACTGGACAGGTGTCTGTATCTGTCACATCCCCAACAGCGTAGGGCCTAATCCTGGGAGAAAATAAACACCTCTTGCATTATAAATGAGCGCCTTCACTTGCCATTGACTTCAGTGGGAAGTGATCGGTGCTCACTAGTTAATAGCTCACTTTCCGTTATAGAGAAGGGGGAGTGTGGTCTTTTAGTTGCGGATCCTGCTCAACTTAGAAGGAATAGAGTCTAGAGCAGAGCATCTCCTGGACGCTATTCTTATGTAGCTTCTGCTTCTCACTTGCTTTGTGGCTAAGGAGCTAAGCGATGGAACTGTTTTCATTCATGACTTACTGGATTTAACTTTCCATTTCTCAATGCACTTTACACCCATTAATTGCCTCTCCCAGCCCTGTGAGGCACATAAATGTTGTCGTGTACAGGACAAAAATCCTGAATTGTCTGAAAACTATCATGCCTATATAGTCACCTGGTTTTGATCGTTGACCTCATCAGAGGCCAGGAACCAATTAAATGACATTAACCAATGAAATGGCATTTTACAAACGAGTGCATCCTAGGAATGCTCCCAGAAGACTACAGAAATAGTTTTTTGTAATTTTAGTCCAACTCCTTAATCGAAAAGTTCTAACAAATCCTAATAGGGATTAAAACAATAGGGTGCCGTGGAAATAATCAATTCTAAATACCCATGGGATTTAATAGAGAATGAAATTATCCCTATTGCGTTTTTAAATTTTTTTTACTATCCTGTAGAATTTACTGTAAAACTGTATCTCTGCTCCAGAATTCGAGAGAGAAGATTTCATTCTCTGTTACATTCAGTCACACTTTATGTTGAGATTCTACTGATAAACAGTTCAACATTATTGCCTTTAATCCTAGTTCAAAGGGAAACTAACAGTTGTGAAATTGCTGGCCACAGAGGAGAGATTCTGAGGTTTTCCTAATGAAGAATTTTTGGTGTGCATGCAGCAATACATGAAACGATTTCAGTGACCACAGCATTATGCCTTTATGTAAATGTTCCTTTTTCAATATTTATTTCATGGGCCTAACTTATGTATATGTGCCCCCCCCCCCCTTACTGCAGTAATACGTTTATGCTCACAACAGCCCTGGGAGGCAGGGTATTATCCCCACTGCACAGATGGGGAGCTGAGGCACTCAGAAACTAAGTGACATGCTTAGGAACACTGTGACAGAGCAGGGACCAGATCTCCCAAGTCCTATGGTAGTGCCCTAATCATTGGATCTTCCCTCCTCTCTAATGCCCTTTGGTACTTGTACCAACAATTAATATTGGCTTCTTATCCCCATTTTGCAGCTAGGAGAAACTGAGCACACAGTGGCAAAGTGATTTGCCCAAGGTCACACAGAAAGTCGGTGGCAGAGCTGATATGACACCCTACAAGCACTGAGACTAGTCAGTGGAAGCTTCTCAGCGTAGGTATTACCTTTCCTGGTTAGTTGCATGTAGTAGGATGCGTGAACAGCTGCTTGTTGTGAGCACATTACATGTCTACCTATCTGTCTGCATTACACCCAGCCCTCTCCTTTAACCACTGTCAAGAGACACTACAAATTGTTCGGCTGATCTACCCTGACAGCTGCCCTATTTTGAGGGTAACATTTTGAAAACCAGGCTGTAAATTCATGCCTGCAATTCTGCAAACACTATCAGAAACAATAAGAGTGTGATGTCTGTCTGTCTATTTTTTCGACTCACTAATCAGGCAGTTTGACATTAACATTCAAGTTGTGCACATTACTGTGCATGTCAAATTGGAGCTGGAAATCCAGGTCCCGATCAGGAGCTTAGAGACCAGCTTGAGGCATCTTCGAACACTTCCCTGCCTCAAGCATTCTTACCTTTACAAAATACATTCCTTGCATTTTTTAAACGAACTAGCTAGTGGGTATGTACAGATACCACTGCCCTCTACTGGATGGAATGAGAACTGCTCAACTGTGTCCTAGACCCTATACTACTAAAAACAAGAAAAGATTCTCCTTTAGCTTGAGTGGTAGAGGCCTGCACTTGTACAGCAAGGCTGTCAGAGTCTACTCTCTGTGGTCACTGTGAAGGCATAAGTGGCTGCAATGTGCATGCTACAGATGTGTCACAGTATTTTTTTAAACTGAAACCCCATACGCACACGTATGATGTGATGACATGAAAGTCAGCACTGGTTGTGGTACAGGTAGGTGAGTATGCAGGTGAGTTTCTCTGGGTGGTGAGTTGATTTTGAATTCAGCACTGAAGAATAGCTCCGTTTAGCAAAACAAAACTCATGGTGGTGGCGCTTTAAGGTAAGAGCTAAAAAATGCGACAGCTATCAAAGCAGGTTAATGGTAGGGCCCACCAGCCTTGACAGTACCATTTTTTACATTGTGCTCTCCAGCAACCAGACTCCCGCGGATTCCTCATTATTGTACCATGATGATCCTTTTTATCCCAGCAGCAATTGTACCAGACGGCAACTGGTTCTGTTTTGAAAACAAAGTTGCAGGTAAAGGAGGGTGGGGAACGTGAGGCAATGTGTTTGATATGCCTGAGAGCTAGTCTCGGAATCTTCCCTTTGGACGCGAGAAGGTTTATTGATGATTTGCGAGTGGGGAAGCAACACTCCAACAGTGTGGGCTGTGACACTGAACCCTTCTCCCGCTGTATTTTCTCCTGAAGGCCAATGCTCCGCCTCATTCTTGCTTTTAGTTTAATGTTCTCATGGACCCTGGGTTTGTTGCTGGTTCCACCAGCTGCGATGCTCCTGCCGTCCCATTGCACTAAGAAATCTCTCCTTAGTGAAACGCAATATATTGATCCCTTGTTGATTTCCCAACTAGTTGCAAAGCTTGTTTTCTTTGCCCTTATGATGACATTTCACCTTTCCCAACATTAATTAACTGGACAGATAGGGGCTGGGCTTTTGCATTCTCTACTCCCTTCATCTGCAAAGCTTCTGTGTAGGAAATGCCATTCGCTTGTCCAAGGTCTGGGGGAGTCTGCAGAGGGTATCAATGCAGCTCCTTCACCTGTCAGACAGGACACTGCCATTCCTCACTCAGGAGCTAAACAGCTCTGCTGGCTATGTCAGTGGGATGAAGTTTCACATCTGGGCAGCACAGAACATGACCGATGGGCTGATACAACTGAGTTCAAGTGTGTATAGCAAGAACGTGACTTTAAGTGAGATCTGAAGAATATCTGCATTGCTTTCTGAGTGCAGTGTATCTGAAGAAGTGAGGTTTTTACCCACGAAAGCTTATGCCCAAATAAATCTGTTAGTCTTTAAGGTGCCACCAGACTCCTTGTTGTTTTTGTCCAGGTAAGTATTCTTGCTTGAACCTTTGGGAGGTGCTCACGTTACAGTGATGGGCAGCATTATAAAAAACCTTCTCCTTCACCACGTGCAACCATACCACTACCACCAAGATGGCTCCGTGCTTGGACAAGATCCACTCATGGGGTTTCATTGTACTGTGTAGTGCTTATGGCTGATAGCTCATCAGCCTAGCCTTGTATTGATACAGTGCTTAATGAAAGGTTTAGTTGGAGGAGCGGGGAGAAATGAACCAGTTTACCTATGATCTCCTGGATCATGAGTTTGGTGAGGTAAAATTCATTTATCTGGGATTCCTCCCAGCCAGCAGGATTTCCACTCATCCAACTTCTGTTGCTTTTTTACCTACACGTGCAATTGCTCTTTTCTTTTAGGTTCTATTATTAGCTGCTCTGAGGATGAGGGATGGTATTTGTGTTTAAAAAAAGAAATCCAAGCAGCAGAATGGCAACACGATCCTCCTTGTAGAGCAGAGAGAGTTGGCAAGCTGGTTTTGCTTTCCTGGCACATATGGTTCTCCTGCCTGCCACAGGCCCGTGCTCTGCCTAGGAACAACAATACCACTCCTGCTAAGCACTCTGCTATGACCCAGGGGTCCAATTTGAAGTGATACCACTAGAATATCTGATGCCACTCTTGAGCTGGTGACAGAACTTTTCTGCGTGATATGGCCCTTATTTCTGGACCTTGGCATGGCTGCTTTTTGCTGCCCTGCTCCCGATCTGCCTGCTGCATCTTAATAGCCAGATCTCTTTATATACTAGACTCTCTCCACAAATATCTGCTGTGCTATTGTTTTGTTTTTCCTTCTTTGGTTCATTTTACGAGCTGCATACTGCAAAGGGTTCAGTGGAAAAGCTCCTTTAATCTTGCCTTGGTGGAAAATAAAATGGATTTAATCCCAGCGATGAGCAGCTCCAACCACATCTGATTGGTCCTGGACCTTTATATTGTGGCCCAACATGGACACAACAGAGAATTAACAATCCCTCTCGGTGGCAGACCATTATGGTTGTGTCCTGGGGCTGCAATACTCAATGGCTCCATGTATGAGTGGGCATGGTGGTCATCAGCCAGCTTCTTGCTCTTTCAGAAATACCGGCCTCTAAGGGTATGTCTACACTCATGGTGACGTGTAGAGGAAAAACACTGCATGCCTAGCCAGCCCAGGTATAAATAGCAGTGTACATGGTGAGGCTCGGCTTAAGTGGATAGAGTACAGTAGAGTACCCTTACATGCCTACAGCCCAAGATTATATACGCTACACAGCTCTCTACACGCCCAAGCAGTGCTTCCCATGTCTACACTGCTGTTTTTAGCAGGGTAGTGTCTCATTGCCTCCCTGCTGCTGGAGCTTTTCCCTGCCATGTGTAGCTACACACCGCAGTGTGGCTGCAGCCCGGTGTTCACCACAGCCTGTAGCGACGTGTATCCTACACACAGCCCCAAGTGAAGACAAGGCCTAAAAGGTATCTCAGCAGCTTTGCTAGTCCAGCCAACAGAGGGAACCTACAGCTACTGAAGCAGCTAGTCTGACACAGTTTGTAGTAGAGATCGGTGGTGGTGCAGGCAGACCCAAACAGCTCCCGACAGGGACAGAAGCGCAAGCAGGCAGTAGCCTGGGCAAGGCTCTTAGTCAAGAATTGCTACAGCTCCTCCATCAAAGTACCCTTCAGCCCAATGGTTGCTGATCCAATGCAGTGAAGTCAATGGGAGTCTTTCGACTGACTTTACTGGAGCTGGATAGATTGAGTCCCATTGATAGTTCTGGATGCTGCATAGCTAAAACCCAACACTTTGAGATCTGGGTATGCTGGCCCTTTAAAGCAGACTACTGCAGTCAGATCCAGCCCAGACTGTTGCATTCTGGGGGGTTGTAGTTCCAAGCAGGATTGATGGGAACTGTAGGCTGAAAGCAAGGCCTGATGGGAAGTGGAAAGCAGGGTATAAGATGCAGTCCTTTCTCAGGGTGGGAGGGGCCAGGAACTCAGTAGGGCCAGGCAGAGGACTGCTGGTGAGAGGCTGTGGAGGGGAGGCCTGAGAGGTGGGCAGCCAGGTGTAGGAACCAGTCCTAGGGGAAAAGCAAAGTAGGCATGGTTGGGAGAGGCTGGCTGCTTCACGTTCTTGCGACGCAGGGGTCGGTCTTGTGGTGGAGGGAGGGCGGTGAGCTCCCTTACAGCTCAGCTAGAGGCGAGTGTGATTATAACCCTGATGTCAAGAGGGGGGAACCGTTGAAACCAAGGGCAGGAGGCTGCACAGCCCCTGGAGGGAGGACTGTGACCCAGATGGGGGAGAGTGGATGGAAGCTTGGATTTCCACTTTGTGTGGGAGGGACTTTGGTTACCCTGGAAGGGGTAGAGCTGTTTTGGTTTGGCCGGGTGGCTAAACTAAACTACCGAGTTGGAGAGAAGCAAGTGGAGTCAGCAATAATATCCCACAGAGAAAGGGAAGCCACCTGCCCAGGTGGCCAAATATTACTTTCTGCAGCTTCTTATTAGACTGAAAAACTCAGTTTACCTCCCCCATCTCTAACTTTCTGCTCTCCCAGCTCCTGACTGTGCCCCGGACTGTTTGCTTCTATCAGTCACCTGGTGGCTTCTTTCAGTGCCTGTTTTTTTTCTACTACATTTGCTACTCTAGCCATCCCTAATTCATATTTTACTGTGATGCACCGCGGCCATGTGACTCCCATGATGCACTGCATCAGTTCAGTGAGTGAGGAGACCGTGACACATCATGAGAGATATAGTCCAGCAAGAGACCCTGGCCGAGAGAGGAGAATGGTGGCATGAGGCATTCAACCTACAACTTCGTTGGAGCACTGCAGCAACTCAGGGGAACACAGCTTAATGCAGACCTGACCTGAAAGAAAATACCTTGTTTTAGTTTTCCCAATACAAAATTAAAAAAACTTTCAGTGAATTGAAACTTTTCAATGAAAAATGTCCAGAAACTGCATTTTTGGTAGGTGGGTGGAGTAGTGGGGAGTATGGAGAGGGGAAGCAATAGCTCTGGAAAACTTCCAATGAGCTCGGCACTTATAAGGCCTTCATCAATAGAGCTGGTTGTGAAAAATTCCAACAACTCAACTGAGTCCCAGACCAGTATCTGATCCACTAGACCCTCCTTCCTACTCCTAATAGTAATAGTCTCACTCCTATACTGGGACTTGCCGTATACTGGGTAGGGTGCCATCCTTCAGAGATGTTAAGCAAGATCTCCTTTTGTGCATCTCTATAAGCTTTCTCAATGGAAGCAGAAGCTTCCCAGGGATGTCTGGAAATAAGCATCTGACTTAAGCAACAGAGGGTCCTGTGGCATCTGACTTAGTTTCTGGTGTTTGTGTTGGATGTATCGTGGCTGTTATTAGTCCGCTGTACATACTCACTGCAAGCATCTAATACATTGCGCTACAAGATACGTTGAGTATGAAATGTGCTAAATATACCCAAATTATCTTAGGGTCATCATGGTCTCATGTCTGGCTACCCCATAGGAATGGGTAAACCATTTGGGGTAAAAGAACAAGCTGGAACTTAGCTCAAATGAAACTTCTGACAAGTGCTCAGTAACTTTTATTCTGCTGTAATTCACTGTCCCCTATGCCTCTCTTCTTCTAGGTCCTATTCAGAACAGAATTTGTAAGTGCTTAAATACCTACAAGCGGCTCTTGTAGGATGATATTTCTCCACTTGTTCTCAGTAAAGCATTTTCTTGTGATTCTTCCAACACAGTTTTGCAGACACAAGATGTTTGAATAAACACTCAAATGTTCTGTTGCCTGCTCAAACCAGTCCTTCAAACTGCAGTTCTGATCTTGCTCCAGTTGAAAGCCGTGGGATTCTTGCCACAGAGGTTCACTCAGTGCTACTAATGAGCTCACGTCTGATCACTGCTTTCCCTCTTTTCCCCACCCTTGTCTTCACTTGAACCTTTTTGGCTCTACTTAATATTAGAATAAATCCTAGCATTTTTGCCTGCCTTTGGGGAAGTACTGAGAAATCTTGAACCAGATCAGCAAACATCTGCCTTCCTCTACCCTCTTACCAGCCCTATTTCCTCTACAGTGGATGGAGATCAACAAGATGTGGAGAGTGTGTGTGTGGAGGGGGGAGAGGCGCACATATGAGACTTGGACATAAAGCTGTTGTCAAAAGTAGAATGGGAAAGTCACTGGAAACCTTCATAGATGGATCTGACGAGAAGGCTGCTAAGCAGGTCACTTTCACCAATACAGCATTTAAGAAATCAATGCAACATTGACACGCCCATGGCCCAATCAACCAGTATTGATCCACTAATGACGTGCTGTTCAATAATCCTTTCGCATTACAATGTGATGGTTTCTAGATGTGATCGATTGCAGCTTTTGCAGGGATGCGCAAAACAACACCAACAAAAAATCATCGAAATTGCCCTTCGCAAACTTGGTTTTCTAAGGCAGCAGTGATTTCGGCAGCAGTGGTAGAGTTTTGCAGCAAGCTAATGTCTTGGTGTGTCTGTGAAAATGGATGCACAATGCCTACAGAAAATGCCTCCCTGATCTTGATGCTGACTCGCGCATCGGATCCTCTCTGGTAAGGAGTTAGGGGAAGAGGCTAAGAGTGAAGCTAGGAAAGACCTAGGGGCCTGTCATCAGTGGGAGTCTGTTCATTTACTTCAAAAGGCTTTAGGAGCAATTCTGGTTCATACCGAAGGAGAAACCTGCAGCTTCATCCAATTTCTAGAGTTTATTCCTCATCCCCAATCTAGCGTTTCATTTGTCATTAACTGGTACATGCATATTAGGAAAACTAATACTCCAATAGCTGCATGTTGGGAAATCTCATACTCCGGGATCTGAGGTCTGATGAGAAGAGAGCCTTCCACACAAGGCTTCCCTGCAAGACATCCTGTTAACACACACATTGCCTAGCCCTCTCAGGTGGTTCAGATCTGAGGCAGAAACAAGTCTGTGAAACCAGCTAGTAAAGTGTCAGTGTAATGGCCAACTGTTTTCAATCGAGTGATTTTGCTGTAGCCAGAATCTCTTGACCACAGGTATCCAGTTGTGGATCCCCCTGTGTCTAGTGGAATTAAAGAGCCAAATTTAGGATTTTTTTTTATATATAAAACTCTTCAAAACAAACAGAAATGGAAATGTTTCATTTGAGTTAAAAATTCATTGTCAACAGGGTTTCTTTTGTTTAAATATTTAAACATTTGCCTACAGTACCGGAATTACAAACAGCATTGTGCTAGTGCATCAAATCCAAAGCGAAACAGACTGGAAATCGAAATCTAGATTAGCTACAATTTATTAACCTGCCCACTGGTAAGTGGGTGTAAATCGCCCACCAACAGGTTGGGAAGGAGGGGTTGTAATGGGAAATGCAGCCAACATGAGGATTTAAGATGAAGGGGTTTTGTGGTCTTGCTTTATTATTACTGCTGTCCACTCTGTGTGTAACTTGCACCCTCCTAATGATGTCTAGAGCTAGCGCTCTTCAGTGCAATGCCTCTGATCTTGGACAGGAAAACCATCCAGTTCCACTCTCCAAGTGTGACAGCCGCCATTTTGAATGACACACCAGAGACTGAACTGGGGACTTGCAGAGCTTAACTCATGAGCTGCCACCACCGGAGCCAAGATTCTTTAGCTGCTGTGGTGACACATTCATATTCTCTGTGGCTCGGGCATGAAATGGAACCTGTAACACATGCTCATCCGTGGGCTACACAAGCTGAGTGAAGAGCAACAGGAAAGTGACCAGCACAAATGGGGGGCAAAGACCATTCCATTTTTACAAACATGATTTTTTGTTTTAAATAAGCCACAGAGGAAAAGAAAATATTTTTTTAGGATATGATCATCCTTTCAACTGTCCCCCTTTACATAACCGTATGCTGGATGAAAACGAAGATTGCCTTGGCCCAGGAATTCAAATGGAATGAGGAAAAATAACCTGGAGTGGATTTCTGTACCTACCAGCACCGGACTTTAGCTCTGCTTCTGGTGGAGCCTCTTCTCACCCTTCCCTCATTCCACCGTTCATTCTTCTCCTTCCCAGATCTTGTTGCTGCTACCTCGGAGTGTGATGTGTGGGCCTTTATGTGACGCCTTCCTGAAAACCACTTGCAGTAGCTTCTCGTGAGGTGACTGGCTCTTTCTCACTTCTTTTCCTCTCCTTCCCAGCGTGCTAACTAAACACGAACACAAGGGAGCACCAAAGAGTTTCCTATTACTTTGAAGAGAAAAAAAAATACATAAAGTTGATCAGTGACTGGTGAGCCTGAAGCAGCAACAAGAGCAAACCAAACGCCAGTCCGAAAGCAGCCCTTGTGTCTGAGTGGAGAATAGAAGTGCTGAGTTAGATGATCAAAGTCCATTGTTTCACTTCCACACAACTCCTGCTCTTGGAAGCCCCGGCTTGACTCTGACCTGACTCCCACCTGCCGTGAAAGCCTGATTCAAAGCCCATTGCCGTCAATAGGAGTCTCTGCTTTGGTTCAGGCCCAAAGTCAGGCGTGACTCTGTTTGTGTGAGCGAGAGAACTGGGCCTCTAAAATGGACAGGGAGGAAAGGAGAGAGCAAGGTGTCCGGTGCTACTGGAACACTGGAGGGAGCAAGCTGGGTGGCGTTCGTCATGCTCTTAAATGTGGCCTGCAGATAGTTTGTAACACTCCACCATGGAAACTAAACTGAGACACCTTTAAAAGTGTCGGTGAAAACTTCTCCTGCCACTAGCCAGCTGAACTGATCTAGGGACAGGCATATGAAGCAATCACCTCGCTTGTTTCCAAGTCTTTGTGCTTTACAAGTGGCTTCTAAAAACTGGGCATGTACCCTTCTTTAGGCTGGATAAAGAGGGTCTGAAATATGTCAGGTGGAGCAGAAGGGGAAGGGTTCTCTTTCTTTAGTAAAAGCGAGTGGTTGGCTCTTTTTGCTTCACTTTTACCTTAGAAATATCAGGAATATCAAGTCTGGATGTCCCGGTTTTGTTGAAGAGACCATGTGGGTGTATTGGAGAAAGTGCATTGGGAGTGCTCACCCACTACTTGAAGGGAGAGGGGGTTAAAATTTTTAGCAAAGACTTCATTTAGCCAAAATGTCAATTAGTCATTGGAGCAAAATAGGGGACTATAAGTTCATTAATGAGTATAAGTTCATTAATTGTTATGAAGGGCTCAGTTGATAGTGGGCCATATAAGTACCTAGCTAACACTGACCAAAACAAATAGTTGTATGCAATGTGAACATAAGAATGGCCATACTGGGTCAGACCAAAGGTCCATCCAGCCCAGAATCCTGTCTTCCGACAGTGGCCGGTGCCAGGTGCCCCAGAGGGAATGAACAGAACAGGGAATCATCAAGTGATCCATCCCTGCTGCCCATTCCCAGCTTCTGGCAAACAGAGGGTAGGGACACCATCCTTGCCCATCCTGGCTAATAGCCATTGATGGACCTATCCTCCATGAATTTATCTACTTCTTTTTTGAACCCTGTTATAGTCTTGGCCTTCACAACATCCTCTGGCAAGGAGTTCCACAGGTTAACTGTGCGTTGTGTGAAAAAATACTTCCTTTTGTTTGTTTTAAACCTGCTGCCTATTAATTTCATTTGGTGGCCCCTAGTTCTTGTGTTATGAGAAGGAGTAAATAACACTTCCTTATTTACTTTCTCCGCCCGCACCAGTCATGATTTTATAGACCTCTATCTTATCCCCACTTAGTCGTCTCTTTTCCTAGCTGAAAAGTCCCAGTCGTATCTAATCTCTCCGCAGCCGTTCCGTACCCCAATCATTTTTGTTGCCCTTTTCTGAACCTTTTCCAATTCTAATGTATCTTTTTTGAGATGAGGCGACCACATCTGCACGCAGTATTCAAGATGTGGGCGTATCATGGATTTATATAGAGGCAATATGATATTTTCTGTCTTATTATCTATCCTGTTCTTAATGATGCCCAACATTCTGTTTGCTTTTTTGACTGCCGCTGCACATTGAGTGGATGTTTTCAGAGAACTATCCACAATGACTCCAAGATCTTTCTTGAGTGGTAACAGCTAATTTAGATCCCATCATTTTATATGTATAGTTGGGATTATCTTTTCCAATGTGCATTACTTTGCATTTATCAACATTGAATTTCATCTGCCATTTTGTTGCCATCACCCAGTTTTGAGAAATCCTCTTGTAGTGCTTCGCAGTCTGCCTGGGTCTTAACTATCTTTAGTAATTTTGTATCATCTGCACATTTTCCCACCTAACTGTTTACCCCTTTTTCCAGATCATTTATGAATATGTTGAATAGTACTGGTCCCAGTACAGACTCCTGGGGAACACCACTATTTACCTCTCTCCATTCTGAAAACTGAGCATTTATTCCTACCCTTTGTTTCCTATCTTTTAACCAGTTACCAGTCCATGAGAGAACCTTCCCTCTTATCCCATGACTGCTTACTTTGCTTAAGAGCCTTTGACGAGGGACCTCGTCAAAGGCTTTCTGAAAATCTAAATACACTATATCCACTGGATCACCCTTGTTCACATGCTTGTTGACCCCCTCAAAGAATTCTAGTAGATTGGGTGAGGCATGATTTCCCTTTACAAAAACCATGCTGACTATTCCCCAACAAATTATAGTCATCTATGTGTCTGACAATTTTGTTCTTTACTATAGTTTCAACCAGTTTCCCCGGTACTGAATCATAGAATCATAGAATCATAGAATATTAGGGTTGGAAGGGACCTCAGGAGGTCATCTAGTCCAACCCCCTGCTCAAAGCAAGACCAATTCCCAACTAAATCATCCCAGCCAGGGCTTTGTCAAGCCGGGCCTTAAAAACCTCCAAAGGAGACTCCACCACCTCCCTAGGTAACACATTCCAGTGCTTCACCACCCTCCTAGTGAAAAAGTTTTCCTAATATCCAACCTAGACCTCCCCAACTGCAACTTGAAACCATTGCTCCTTGTTCTGTCATCTGCCACCACTGAGAACAGCCGAGCTCCATCCTCTTTGGAACCCCCCCTCAGGTAGTTGAAAGCAGCTATCAAATTCCCCCTCATTCTTCTCTTCTGGAGACTAAACAATCCCAGTTCCCTCAGCCTCTCCTCATAAGTCATGTGCTCCAGACCCCTAATCATTTTTGTTGCCCTCCGCTGGACTCTTTCCAATTTTTCCACATCTGAAATCAGGCTTACCGGCCTGTAATTGCCGGGGTCACCTCTGGAGCCCATTTTAAAAATTGTGACTTGAAAACAAATCTGCCTCGTCTCAGTTGCTCAGCTTTCACTCTTGTGATGTTATTTCCTTAGATCTTTAGCGATCATAGAATCATCCAGGGTAGACAAGACCTAACTTCTAATGTTTTTTTCTTTTTTTAAAGCAGGGGAAAATGTTACTTTGTTCTACATAGGTTGTTATACTGCCCTCATCAGCATAGTATCAGGAGAGCATTAAGTGATATGACTAGTATCTGCCAGTTCATAGGCTTTGTTTATCCATCATAAATAAGAAGAAAAGGGCTCCAGACCGTTTCCTCCTCCCTGCTCCCCATTTCAGATCAGCGTTAAGACTCTGTGTGTCATGTTTGGTAAATGGAGCCTTGGTATCTGGTTGTTTTCGTACAGACATCTGAGGGCTTTGGAGTGGTGCACCTATATTAATATTGTTCTTTGTTACTACACTGCCCCTTATGTCAACATGGCTATTTTTTAACTAGCAAGTCCTTTGTGACCAAGCCCTTGCTGCAGATGGTTACACCTGCAAGGCTGATGTAATGTCAGTAGCAAATCTGTAGCCATGTTAAATGTCATGCTTGTCATTCACGCTGCACACCAAGGCCTCTTAAAACATCCTAGCAACAATAGAGTAGGAAATCAGTTCTCTCTGCTCCGAAGGCCCCAGCCTGCTCTCACTTGAACACAAGGAGAACTAGCAGAAAGCCTAGAGCCATGATCATTCCATCCAATAGAGGGCGGTAGTGCACATACACACTAATAACATGTTCAGCACAACACATCGCTGTGTCCGTACACATTCCAGTTTATGAAAGCAGGACGCTTGGGAATGCTAGAACGGTTTACGTTTCAAACTCAGGTTAGTGAATAGGCTCCCTGGACTTCGTTTTCCACTGCCTGATTTGTAACAGCTGAGAACCTGGCCTTCAAAATGTAATTCTTTACTGCTTTGCCCCTTCTGTAGGCACTTACCCCTCAGCAAAAGGCATGTCAATCACTGCCACGCTACACCTCCTTTTCTCAGGGGTAACCGTCTACAGAAGGAGCAAAGCCCTGGAAAACCGCACGGGCTCCTCAGCTGGTGTAAATGGGGATCGTTCCACTGATTTAATCGCTTTACAGCAATAGAGGATCTGGTCCAGACTCTATGAAGAGTATTATGCTAATACTGCCTCGATACTAGATTTCCACATGTAATGTCTGTGCAAGAAGCAGGGACAGGGATTAAAGAATGGAAACAGGAGTAATGTTTTAATCCCTCCCCTAACCGCACGGTCTGCTTCCACAACGGCACAGACGGAAGCCTAGGCAGCTATGGAACTCTGCAGAGTGAAAGAGCCGCCCCAAACCACAAGTATTTACATATTTCTGGTGCTTCGTGACACAGCCAAGTGTAGCCCTCGTGTGCCAAAACTGCTTATCAGTTGCTTAGGACTGTGACTGTTTCACCTTTTCTGTGAGATTAGCCAGGGAACTTTCTCGGGGCCTGATCCTGTTTCCCGTGGTGTCAGTAGCAAAAATCCCATTGAGTGGAATGGCAGAGGGTCAGATCTATAGAGAGGAAAACTTTGTCTTTCAAAAATTCAGCATGGGGAGGGGGGGGGGGGGGGGGGGGGGGAAACCCCTGTGTGGGCCGTAAAAGCCTCACAAAAAAGTCAAGAGGGTTGTAATAATCAGAGTCCTGCTATAAAAGAAGATCGGGAAACCTACCAAAACCAAACCCTTAAAGACAAATGAATGAAAATCCTGAACTCCATCTCTTTTATCTCTGGGAGCAGGGCTACGTACATTGCAATTACTCCAGGCCCACAGTCAGTCTGGCAGCTGGTGTGGTGGAGGTTGGTGACTCTCTTCCGTGACATCGGTCAGTGCAAGGACGTTGCAGGGTTCAGCCTCTGCCTCTTAAAGTACACGTCCGGATGCTAAGGCCTGGATGGTATACTATACTCCACTACCTACTGCATTGCATTGTGGGGGAAGTGCAACAATCCACAGTTCCTGCAGGTGGTGCTGCGTGGTCGTGCAGTGCACTGGGTGTACCCCAAAAGGCTAACTCGTGTGGATGTGCTGCAACGGTGCGATTCTCTAGTGCACCTGCTAGCTTGATATTCTTTACCTGGGATTTAAAGGCTGGCTTCAAATGGCTGCTCCATGTAGCAGCACCCAGTGGCTGGCCACATTCCCGTGGTCAGATCCCATTCTGGAGGAGCATCAAGGCAGGTGTGAGCTTCAAGAGCCCTTAATTTGCAGAGACATGTGAGTATGGCATTATAGCACACATGGCAATGCTGTAGGCACTTATGGGTTTGAGTTGGACCCCTGCATTGGACTAAGATGAATCCACCTCTTCAGCTCCTGCCACAGTCAGTACATGTGACATTGGTGTGTCACATAGGTTGACGTCACTGTGGCTGCTACATCTTATTATGGTGATTTGGTGATGGCAGCAGTCACGGTGAGGCTTCATTGGTGATAGCGTGTAACTCATGAGTATTCATTGGGGCACGCTGTTGCATATTTTGTTATGCATCGCTGGACTAATTTGCTTAAGCAACACATACGGTGCAGCAACACCCGGGCAAGACTCCAGTACCGCAAAACTGCCTTCATGGGAACGTGGCTGCTAGAACTGCAGCTCCCCCAAAGCATCCCAGCCCATCCTGTCCTGAGGGAGGCCACATACACTGATCCATGCAAAATAAAGCGGCTGCTTTAGGCAGTGCAGACTGGTGGACCTGATAACCAGGCTGGGACAAAAAGATGGACACACCCAGTTCAGTTTGTAGCCCTTTCCTCAGTGGGCTCTGTTTATTCTTACACACATGCTGAGGCCCTCCTTGATATCCCCCTATCTGGGAGTTTTCAGGCCCAGTCACTAGTTCAGGGGTGGCCAACCTGTGGCTCCGGAGCCACATGCGGCTCTTCAGAAGTTAATATGCGGCTCCTTGTACAGGCACCGACTCCGGGCTGGAACTACAGGCACCAACTTTCCAATGTGCTGGGGGATGCTCACTGCTCAACCCCTGGCTCTGCCACAGGCCCTGCCCCCACTCCACCCCTTCCCATCCTTCCCCTGAGCCTGCAGTGCCTCACTCCTTCCCCCCAGAGCCTCCTGCACGCCACAAAACAGCTTATCGGGAGGTGTGGGGAGGGAGGGGGAGGCGCTGATCGGTGGGGCTGCCGGTGGGTGGGAGGCGCTGGGAGCTGGGGGAGGGGGGGAAGTGGTACATTGGTAAATTCTGCCTCCTTCTCAGGCTCAGATTGGCCACCCCTGTCCTAGGTGCTATCCAGCTGGATCACGTGATTCCCAGTACCGGCCACTGGGCTCTGCTCCAGAACAGGGCTGGCTGCTGCCTGGCTCCCTGGCCCTTAAAGGGGCAGACCCCTATTAAAGCCAGCTTAGAGCAGTACAAACTGCAGAGTAGGCAGCCGTGTGGCTGGCAGTGAGCTTCAGAGAGGCAATTACCTTGGCATAGTTTTTTTTTCTCACTTACCTGGCATTGTATCACTGTACTTAGTATCCTGCCAATCTGTCTTCCTGGTTCTGATGTTCAAGGGCCCTCCAGCTATCACTCTGCGGCTATCTGTATTGACCCATTCTTAAAATTTATCGAGGCTTAGGAGACATTTTAATATGAATACAGTGTAACTTTTAGCCTTGTAGGAATACTCGTCTAGCTCTTCAGGCTTTATATTTCTCACTGAGCACTTCCTCATGCCATTAGCCAGAGGTGTGGAAGGCAATGTGGTGTATGAATGATGATACATCAGCTCTTCTTATGCCACTGGAAGGTAGACTGGCCTGGAAATGGGATCTCTTTCAAGGATGACTTACCTTGTATGCAGTCACGGCACTTCTAGATGGAGGCATTGAAGCCTAAACACTCTCTATCCTGTTCATTTTTCACCTAATGCGTGCGGTAGAAGAGAGAGGGTGCATATGGGCCAGGTAGGTCATGCATACATTAGAATAGGCTGTGGAGTAAGATTTGTCTACCAGAAGTGCTAAGCAACTGCTCTAATCTCCAGAGCAACAATCTGATCCACATGGAGAATTTATCTCTTGAAGTGTGCAGAATTGATTCCTAGCTAACTGGCACCATGGTGAAGAAGACTGAAATAATCATGCGTTTAGTTTCTCATGGTGAGTGATTTTTCTGACCATCATGGCATGGTAAATTACTTGTAATTAAATAGTAAATGCTAAAGAACTTCTGGGCTTTTTGTGTCATGTCTCTTTGAGCAGCACTAGACTTGCTAGTGGTCCCTCTGTCCATTAGGCAGTTGTTGCTATGAGATTCAAAAACGTGCAGGTCACTTGGTGAGTGCAGCACTGTGGTCAGGGGTGGGGGAGAAATACATCTTTCAATGCACAGGCTAAGCCCTAGTCTGCACTAGAGAATTACTGTGGTAGAACTATGCCACTCAGAGGTGGGAATAATCCACACCCCCGAGTGACATAGTTATATTGATCTCTGTGCGGGTGTAGACAGTGCTACGGCAGTAGGAGATCTTCTCCCACTGATGTAGCTACTGCCTCTTGCAGAGATGGATTAACTACGCTGATGAGAGAACTCTTGTGCGTTGGCATAGGGCATCTTTATTAACGCCCTACAGCAGCACCACTCGCTGGTGCAGCTGCGCCGATGCAGGGTTTTAAGTGTACATCTGCCCTAAGAAAACCCAGCAGTGTTCAGAGCACAGATATCTTGGGACTGGTCATGATACTATCTATATAGGAGTAATTGTTCTCCCTAAGTGCATCCTTATTTAAAGGAAAAAAGCTACAACTATATGCACAAACAGGTTTCCACACAGTTTTAGTTCCAGCTGTGTCTCCTTTGTTAACCAGCCTGGAAAACAGAGCCATCTAGTGGCTGAATAATATACTCCATGTAAACCATTAAAATCACCAGGAAGCCTAGCTGCTAGAATTCTAAACATTGCAAAATGGTAATTATGGAATTAAGAAGGAGGAGGGAGTAATAACTGGTTGCACTTTGTGCTTAGGCCAATTCTTGAAAATGATCTAGCTGAATGTTTCTGTTCATGGTGTTAGGACAGAAGTTGGACATGCTAATTTCCTTGGTTATTAACAGAATAGGTTAATAGGTTTCACATGTAAGGGAACAATGGGGCAAATCTATCGGTGTATTTCTAACATGCCCATAGCTGTGATATCTGAAAGTCAGGTATGATGTGGTGCATACATTGAATCCAAATATCATAGAAACACAACGGCTCTTTGTTAAATGAGCTTCCTGCAGTGTAATGCCATCGCATGGGTTGAGAGCAGCAGGGATTAAACTTCGGGCCTCAACACGAGCCGATATTGCCTGAGCCAGAAGGCCCAGGTCTGTTACGTAAGGCTGAGCAGGCCCATGAACCTCTATATGTGACCCAACCACCCCTAGAGGTGCTGCGTTGAGTAGGTGTGGGGGTTATACTAGCCAGTGGCTCTTCATTAAATGAGCGGCCTGCAAGTTACATGCACAGGGTTGTTTTCTCATCGCCCTTCTCCTTGCACACTCATTTACACCTGGGCAAAGAGAGTGCAAAACGCTACCAAGTCAGAATGAGGATGTTTTCCGTCCCCTTTACACAGGTGCAAATGCAATGACGAATCGAGCCCAGGGGTTATTGCAATGGAGTGGATAAAAGCAATCCTATGCTTTGCTGCATATGCCTTGAAACTGCATCAGTCCTCGCAGGCCCAGGTATGTGAAAGCACCAGCGAAGTGGCTGGGTAGCAGATTTAATCCTCGCCTCACCTGCTCCGACGAGAGGCTTGTCACTGAGCTTCTCAATCAGAGTTGATCAATGAGGTAATTGGCAGCCTCTCAAGCAAAAGAAGGAGCTAATGAGTAAACAGCCATGCGGCAGGGCCTTTCCTATTCCAGGCCTGCGGGAATGTCACGCAGGAGCAGCAGCGCAGGATATTAGCGCAGGTAATAGACACTCAGCAGCAAAGCTCGCACCAGAAGGTCTGATGGCGTTTGCTGTTTGGGGAGAGACAGGGCTTGGAAGTGTCAGCACTGCAATCGGGATGTGTGATTGCCGGTGAGTGGCCAGCCTGTGTAACTACCTAGATCAAAGACAGCTTGGATTTGGCTCCCCGTGCTGCAGTGACGCCTCCCAACTGCAGTGTAGACGTACCCGTTTCGTGTGAGACCGCGCTTGGCCGGGAGACCTTCAGATGAATAATCAAGCTTCTGGTGTAAGCTGCTTCTGGCAGCTTCCTCCATCGCTTTGCTATTTGTTTGTGTGCTCAGGCAGCAACATTTCCAGCAAAAATACAGGCTACGGCCCATCGCCTTGAGCCTCTTGCCCTCCGCCCCTGCTCATTCCAGTTTGTGAACTGAATGATAGCTGTATTCATTCTGACAGGTTTCAAAGTAGCAGCCGTGTTAGTCTGTATCCGCAAAAAGAACAGGAGTACTTGTGGCACCTTAGAGACTAATTTGTTAGTCTCTAAGGTGCCACGAGTACTCCTGTTCTTTTTGTATTCATTCTGAGGCTGGGGACAGGGAAGTCTCCCCTTTGTGTGGAAACCTCCCACAAGAGGCAGGAAATGGAGTGTCTGGGCACAGGTGTGAGGTTCTACAGGGCCAAGACTCGAACGCCGATCTGTGGGATGGCTGACGCCTCCATGCTGCTCCCTGAGATAAACATCCCAGGAAGTATTACCACAGAAGGCTGGACAGACAGCTGCCCTTGATTGGTCCAGGCACCCTATTGAAGCGCAGGAGCTGTTCTAGGAAGTGTCTGTCCAATGAGGTGGCCTCCCCTGATAGCTGTAGTGATAGACCTGTGTCTTGGCTGGCTTTTGGACTCCCGACCCTGGCTTGGACCCTCATTTTCCATCGTTGAACTTGGACTCCCGGTTCCAACCCCCGGCTTCATCTCTGGCGTCGGCTTTGAGCCCTAACTTTGATATTGGGACTCTGTCTCTGGCTGGGGACCCTGGCTTGGCCCCTGACCCCTGGCTCCATTCCTGCGTCCTGGCATCAGTACCGGGACTCTGACCCTGGTCCTGAATTCAGGCTACTGCTCATAGGCTCCAACCCCAGTTCTGACTCCTGACCGAGCCCCCTCGACTCTGGCAGTGGTCCTGACCACTGGGACTGACCACCCAAGCATGACAATGGGGTTCCCTTTGGAAAGGAGGTGAGGTTTGCCCTCCCCTGCCCCTGGTACAGCGGGGGGGGGGTCATCCCTCTAAGACACTGGATATCCCCTAAGATCCATGGAGGTGAAATGTCCCCACCCTCTCCTTCCCTGTGGCAGCATTGCTACTGTGCACCCCAGGGGGAAGCTGTTGGGTATCTGTGCAGTCTGGAGGGGAGGGCTGTGCAGAGAGTGACTGCTCCTCAGATTCGTGCCCTTGGCTTCATTCACCAATTACCAGCAGAACCCTGGACCCTTGGCATGGTAGCAGAGGAACTTCTGCAGTCCCCAAAGGAAGGGGAGAGGGAGGCCTAGGGTGGGAATGACATTCCCCCAGTGCAGATGCACCTATTTTGAGTCCCCACAGACGTGAAAGGGGCTGGAGCGCAGTGGGACCCGGAAGCGTATGTTTATGATCCAAGCAATTTCTTGCAAAGAGACTTAATAGAGATGGGTGATGCGGATGTGTTGGAGGTTTGTTTCAGATAAGCACCCAAAGTTCAAAAGTGCTTGTGTCTGCAAAAAAGCAGAAGGGGTGGGGGGCGGGGGGATGGAAGCAGTAGGCATGAACAAACCAGTTTGGGTAAGATGAACATTCCTCCACCTTCCACCCACTCTCGGAGTCCGGCTTAATACAGAGAGCCTGATTCCACGGTCCTGATACTCAGTAATCCCTTAGCTGAGGGTGGAAATCTTGGATGCAGTGGGACTATCTGTGTAGTAAGGAATTACCCTTTCCAGTTAGGCCCACACTGTTGGGGAGGGTTAGAAAATTCCAGGTAACTGCTTCATTTTTCATTGTCTTTCTTTGAAAAGCCTCTGAACTTCTGGGTCACAGCTTGGGCTGGAAGAAGACGGGTGAAGATTCCATCAGAGGCCGCTGTCGTGCTCTGAAAAGAAGTAGGACGTACTAGGGAGCTGATGGGCCAGCCTTATCGTGTGATATTTCCCTCCTTGTTTTGCAGGCACAAGAGCTTGTGAATTTTGGGTGCTTATCCCAAATGAACCTTCACCCCATGAACTTCGCCCATCGCTAGCTGGTCTCTGGGAGAAATAGCTTTGATCATAAATACCATTGAACTCTGTCCCCAATATCATAGGTTCCATTGGACTCTATGGGTATATGTACGTGTGCTGCAGTCACATACCTTAGCTGTCCTTCCACGTTACGTGGCCTCAACTGCACTGATATTAGAATTGTAGAATCATAGAACTGGAAGGGACCTCGAGAGGTCATCTAGTCCAGTCCCCTGCACTCATGACAGGACTAAGTATTATCTAGACCATTCCTGACAGGTGTCTGTCTAACCTGCTCTTAAAAATCTCCGGTGATGGAGATTCCACAACCTCCCTAGGCAATTCATTCCAGTGCTTAAGCACTCTGACAGTTAGGAAGTTTTTCCTAATGTCCAACCTAAACTGACCTTGCTGAAATTTAAGCCCATTGCTTCTTGTCCTATCCTCAGAGGTTAACTAGAACAATTTTTCTCCCTCCTCCTTGTAACAACCTTTTATGTACTAGAAAACTGTTACCATGTCCCCTCTCAGCCTTCTCTTCTCCAGACTAAACAAACCCAAATTTTTCAATCTTCCCTCACAGGTCATGTCTTCCAGACCTTTAATCATTTTTGTTGCTCTTCTCTGGACTTCCTCCAATTTGTCCAGATCTTTCCTGAAATGTGGCGCCCAGAACAGGACACAATACTCCAGTTGAGGCTTAATCAGCGCGGAGTAGAGCAGAAAAATTACTTCTCGTGTCTTGCTTACAACATTTACTACAACTATTCAGTGCTTATGGCTCTGTCTGTGTGATTGCGCCACATGGTAGATTCAACAGTAGTGCTTGATTTTACCTTCTTCTCAATAAGCAAGAGGGTCGGTACCTGTGGGGAACTACTGGGCCAGATCTTCAGCTGGAATAATTCAGCAGAGCTCCACTGGCTTCAACTGATTTACAGCAAGTGAGGATCTGGCTCATCATGTCCCTTGTCTCCCCCTCACCCCCCCTGCCCCAAGATGCATTTATGGCTCTCCAGGTATCTTGAGTGCTTGAGAGCATTTTCAGATGTAATTTAGTCTCTGAGGCCACCTGTGTTCCCTGTCAATCTCTTCAATGTTCACCATCCTCCTTCCACCCTGCCCCTTCCCTCCCACCCCTGCCTTTCTATAGAACACAGATAACATGCTGCTGTGGCCAAAAAAAGGAGATTGCAGTTCTAAGGTGCCTGTCACCATAGCACCTCACACATAGCTGCGAGATGACTCAGATGCCATAACTCAGGCTGGGATGTGTCACCCATGAATTATGACATTTTTGAGTGCAAAGCCGTGGGGTTTTGAAGACAAGATGGGAATGGGGGGCAGGTGAGGAGAGGGGGAGGATATAGGGGAAGGAGAGAAAGAGAGAGAGAAAAGGGAGGGGGTGGAGTGAATTTTCCAGCACTGAATCCTTCCTTAAAGTTAAAGAAATGAATTAGGGAAACGCAGTGGTGATGCCATATTGGGCCATACATTGCAATATATTCCAGGACCAATCTTTTTGTCATCAAAGGAAGCATGGTCCAGTGGTTAGGGTGCTAGTCTGTGACTTGAGAGCCCCAAGTTCAATTGTCTGCTTTGCTGTAGATGCCCTATGTGAGGCTGGGCAGTCATAATCTCACGATGGTATTAGTAAGAGGGTTAGTACTGTTGGCCTGGTCAAATTCCACTCCCCGGAGTAGCATAAAGTTCCCCCCCACAGTTTCAGTAGGGGGTGTATTCTAAACAGCTGTTGCATTCTACCCCACAGGCAGCTGCATGTCTGACTGATAAACTTTTTTGGTATGGTTAAGTGCATTGGGATCCTTTTGGACGAAGGAGGCTTATATAAAAGAATAAAGGGCTTTCTATTTAGATAGAACGAAGGATGGTCTTCCTTTGGTACAACACTAAGGCCTGGTCTACACTAACACCCCAATTCGATCTAAGGTACGCAACTTCAGCTACGTGAATAACGTAGCTGAAGTCGACATACCTTAGTTCGAATTTACCGCGGTTCAGACGCGGTCCACACGCAGCAGGCAGGCTCCCCCGTCGACTCCGCGGTACTCCTCTCGTTGAGGTGGAGTACCGCAGTCGACGGCGAGCACTTCCTGGTTCGAATTATCCCGTCCAGACCAGACGCGATAAATCGAACCCGGAAGTTCGATTGCCAGCCGTCGAACTACCGCGGTAGTGTAGACATACCCTAAGTGTATATTTGATGCTTAATGAATAGATAACAATGCTGAACATCACAGGAATAGCATTCCTGAACATGCATTTCAAACTAGTGCAGAGACACGGGAAACGAGTTTGAATTATGCAGTCGCTTAGGGGAAAGGCACCTCCTTTTGATACTTCCTGGACTGGAGCTGCATGAAATGGGCACAGCTTTGACACATATTTATACTGGGGTTTTAGCCATGGGTTTAGCTATATCGTTGGGTGTGCACCAATGCAAAGCCCTGCTGAAGATACTTTGCACAGGCATAAAAAGTTTCCCCTTGTCTGAGGAGGAGTTTGCACAGACCTAGCTACATCAGTAGGCAAAAATGAATGGGAAGCTGGGAGATTCTGCACCAGAACAGAGCAGTCTGTTCTGTGACGGTGATGCTTCAAGGGCAGAGTCTTGCAGCCCCTACCGCCTCCTGCTAATGCCAGCTCCAGCATAACAATAGCGGGAGACATTTTTCAGAAGAATGTCAACTCCATTACTGCCAGAGAGGGCCTTTATGGGCCAAGAAAGGTCGAGGTGGAGATAAATATTTGAGGAGAGAGATGAGCTGTCTAAATTCATGAACGTAAGGAAAAATGTATTGAGTTTCCCTGCGGCAGTGTACCAGGATCACTGTAGAGTCGTGATTTCTCGTAAACTTCCCCTGACTTCCTGCTTGTTGTGAGAAGTTCTTTCTGGTTCATTTTGCTCTAGGAAAGAAAGGGTGGTGCTCCCGTCCCCCCCAACACACTCCGTTTGCCGTGGGTGCAGGCCAGGGACAGGAAATGGGGAACCTCAGTCCTTCCCAATTTCTGTGTTAAAGGGTTATACTCTGTTAATAATATATGGAGATATATCTGTTTCATAGAACTGGAAGGTACCTTGAAAGGTCATTGAGTCCAGCCCCCTGCCTTCATTAGCAGGACCAAGTACCAATTTTACCCCAGATCCCTAAATGGCCTCCTCAAGGATTGAGCTCATAACGCTGGGTATAGCAGGCCAATGCTCAAACCACTGAGCTATCCCTCCCCTGTTAATTCAGCATTAGACCAGGGGGAACCTGGAAGTCAGCAGACGAGGGGCCTGATTCTCCACTGAGAATCATCTCTATTTGGTCTAACAGTCTGGGTCCAAACTCATTTGAATTCTCAATGGGTATTTGGTTTGATCATGTTTGTGTGATGGCTACCATCTTGGTTAACACACCAGGGATTGAACCAGGAACCTTCAGAGCAAAAAGCATGAGTTGCTAGCGCTGGCGCTAAAGAGCAAGTGCCGGAGCTAAGGGCTGTAACAGTCTCTTTGGGTCAGAGTAGACATAAAGGAAGGTCCATCCACCCGAAAGTGACTTAGATGACCAGTCATGCCCCATAGATTGGAAATAGTCTAAGCAAACAATTCATGAACAACCCAGAGGCTGAAATTGTCTCTGCATGAACTCCTTGAAAAGCTACAAATAGTGAAGACATTAGCAAATATCAGTCCACTCATGACTGAGGGGAAGAAAGGTGTTGTACTCAACCAGCTTTAGTGTTGGCTGTGTAAAGTTTTTTTTTATTTATAGGGACTTTCAAAATAATTACAGTAGTGCCTAGAGACCAGTTGGGATTGAACGCCCAGTGTGCAAGGCACTGCACAGACAGGCTAATAGTCAGGCCCTGCCTTGAAGAGCTTACCATCTAAATAGCTAGGACAAACCGGGGGGAAAGGAATAGAACATAAAAGCAGAATTCTGTCTTGATGTTACCTTAATGGAGCTGTAACTTGTCCTGTGTCCCCAGGTGACAGGGAGGAATTTACTTCATAAATAAAACCACTGTTTGGAAAATGATCTTCAAAATGGCCTTACCTGTGTTACCAATAACACCTGAGTTCATTTCAAAATGAACCTTAAAAGAACCCCTTCCTTTGTGCCACCGATGCTGGTTCCCTTCTGGGTTTCTCAGCTTAGATCCAGACATGCCAAACCCGTGGGGGAAAAAAATGCAGAAATTGGGCTTGTTTTTTGCTTAATTGGCTTGTGAGTTGCTTGTTGGCTAGTTTTTGGCTTGTAGTTTGTTGCTTCTTTTTTTTTTCATCCGCTCCCAGCAAGCAGGGATAAGGGGGGCAAGGGAGGGGGAGAGTCAGGGGTGCACTGCGGGCCCACCACAGTCCTAGACTGCACGCTGGGGGGATCTAGTCATATAGAGCGTTGGGGTTCTTAGGGATTGGCTTGTTATGGCCTTGTTTTGAAATGGGATTCGCTTGATTTTTGGCTTATTGTGAAAGTCGGGGTGCTCATTTACCACGTGAATGTTGGCAACTGTGCTTAGATCAGCTTGTCTTAAAGTGTGGGGTCTGACCCCTTAGTGGGAGGATGCCTGGACAGACTTCCCAATCATTCTTCAGAGTTTCAGCTTTCATTTTAAAAAATAAAAATGGTAAGGCTTTATCTGCACCCAAAAATTGTACTGCTTTTAACAATAGCAGTATAGTTAAAGAGGTACAGCCCTGCAGTGTGGATGCAGTTATGCTGGTAAAAAAGGTGGTTTATATACCAGTAGGGAAGGTGAATAAACTGTACTGGTGTAAGGCAGTCTAGATAGCTTGCATCCAAGTGTTGTGAAGGAGCTTGCTAAAGACCTCTCTGGACTGATAATATTGACTTCCAGGAAGTCAGGGAAAACTGGGGAAGTTCCAGAGGACTGGAAGAAAGTTAATGTTGTGTCAACATTTTAAAAGGGGAAACGGGATGACCTGGGTAATTATAGGCCTGTCAGCCTGACATCAATCCTTGGCACAGTGGAATGGCTGACATGGGACTAGATTAATAAAGAATTAAAGGAGGGAAATATAATTAATGCCAATCAGTGTGGGTTTATGGCAAATAGATCTTGTCAAACTAACTTGATATCTTTTTTTGACGCGATTACAAGTTTGGTTGATAAAGGTTATTGATGTAATACACTTCGGTAAGGCATTTGACTTGGTACTGCATGACGTTTTGATTAAGAAACTAGAATGATACAAAATCAACATGGCATCCATTAAACGGATTAAAAACCGGCTGATAGGTCTCAAAATGTAAATGTAAACTGAGAATCATCACTGCGTGAGTGTTTCTAGTGGGATCCCACAGGGACCAGTTCTTGGCCCGACACGATTTAACATTTTTATCAATTACCTGGAAGACATCATAAAATTATTACTTATGAAGTTGGCAGATGATACAAAGATTGGGGGAGTGGTAAATAATGAAGAGGACAGGTCACTTATAGATAGGGATCTGGATCTCTTGGCAAGTTGTGCACAAGCCAACAGGCGTTTTTAAATGGCCAAATGTAAAGTCATACATCTAGAAGCAAAGACTGCAGGCCATACTTACAGGACAGAGAACTCTATCCTGGGAAGCAGTGACTCTGAAAGGGACATGGGGGTTAAGGTGGATAATCAGCTGAACATGACCTCCAGTGTAATGCTGTGGTCAAAAGGGCTAATGTGATCCTTGGAGAATCTTGAGTAAGTAGGTTATTTTACCTCTGTATTTGGCACTAGTGCAACTGCTGCTGGAATACTGTGTCCTGGTCTTGTGTCCACAATTCAAGAAGGATGTTCATAGATTCATAGACTCTAGGACTGGAAGGGACCTCGAGAGGTCATCAAGTCCAGTCCCCTGCCCTCATGGCAGGACCAAATACTGTCTAGACATGGAGATAACATGGAGAGAAGACAGGAGAATGATTAAAGGATTGGAAAACATGAATTATAATGAAAGGCTAAAAGAGCTCATGCGGCCTAATTTAACAAAGACCAGGTTAAGGGGTGACTTGATCACAGATAATAATGGGGAACCAATATTTAACAATGGGCTCTTCAGTCTAGCAGACAAAGGTATAAAAAGATCCAATGTCTGGAAATTGAAGCTGGACAAATTCAGGTTAGAAATAAGGCACACATTTTTAACAGAAAGGGTAATTAACCATCGAACAATTTTACCAGGAGTTGTGGTGGCGTCTTCATCCCTGGGATTTTTAAAGAAGATTGGATGTTTTTCTAAAAGATACACTCTTGTTCAAACAGGAATTAATTCAAGTAAGCCCTATAGCCCATCATAGACTCCAAGGCCAGAAGGGACCATTGTGATCATCTAGTCTGACTTCCTGTATAACACAGGCCATAGAACTTCTCCAAAACAATTCCTAGAAGTCAGAGTAGGAGGTCAGACTGGGTGATCACAATGGTCCCTTCTGGCCTTATAATCTATGAATAAATAACTGCATCCACATTTGGGATTGTACCAATTTAACTATTTCAGTAGAAAAATCACACTCTTAACCAAAATAGTTATATGGACCAAACCTGTGTGTAGACAAGGCCTAAGTCTCTAGTTGTTGTGGTTGCAAAGAAAAACTTAAAAATGTGATTAAAGTGTCACTGATGCAGTGTTGTGTGTCTGAATTTGCAGAGAGTCTGAAACAATAGCACTGAGGTGTGAACTGACTTAACTCATTCCTTTCAGTGCATGCCATAAAAATACCAATGGTGATACTTTAAATTGCAACGTGGTTAACTCTTGCACTGCTCATCCAAGCATGTAACAAAGGAGAGGACATATCATGAAGATCTGCACAATGGATTCTGAGTGACTAATCATTCTGGGTGGGCCTTTAACAACACATGGTGGATGTTGCTGGAGTATGGGGTTGGTTTCTTCTTCCAGGTTGGTGGAGCGGGGGCGGGGGCGGGGGGGACGACCCTCAACTTTCAACATTAGGAAAACACTGGCTTAGCTGTTCAAAGGATGGCCGTGACTCAGCAAACGCTTACTCACATGAGCAGTCCCAAGGAGTTCCACAGGACTACACGGATGGGTAAAGTTACTCACTTGTGGGAGTGTTTGCAGATTCAGGGCCTCGACTGGTCAATCTCACGGCCGTTGATTACCTCTCTCTGTCTGACTCCCCTGCACTAAAGCACTGAGGTAGGTTTAAATTATTTTTAATTCATTCTTATTAACATTTATGTATGGTATTAAACCATGGTAGTAGTGGGTTTTGTTTTAAAAAGAGAATGGATTGAGGCTTGGCGAAAGAGAGACTCAGACTGTATCCCCTCTGATTCCCCTGCCGCCAGTGGATTCAAAAAATAAGGATCTCTAATTTTCTAAGTGCCCAGCAATTGAATTCCACAGAATCAGTCGCAGGCACCTGGAAGAAAACGTTAGACGCTGCCAGCATCACTAATTTGGCTCCTTACATTTGCAGACAGCTCATCCTCCTAATTTATCCGTGTGTGTGTCACCCACTAGGAATGGCTTGCCTGTGGAAGATTGCCCATCTGGCTCCATTTGTCACACCACACAGTAGCTTGACAAATGCCAACCAGATGGAAAATTCTGCCCGGAGGTTCACACTTCACTGGTGAATCATGCGGCTGAAAGCTGTGATGCTCTTGCAACATCCATGGGCGGAAGTGGTGCGAGCCCCAGAGGAGCCCATGTATAGGGCACCCGCTAGCTCAGCTATTGGCTTCCTTTAAGGGAAATTGCAGGGTTGTTTTGATACATTCCCTCGACCGCCATTCAAGTCCTTTTCCCAGGGGCGAGGGATGAGGATGGCCCCTCAAGCCAGAGAATGAGGTCACACGTCACTGCTCGGAGATGAGTGCAGAACTCTGCCTGCAGGGCCAACAGCACCATTAGCCGATCATAGAACCTGGAGCAGTAAATGAGCTATGAGCTATTTTCTCTGTCCACTGCAGGATTGTCCCCTGCATGATCGACCAAATGTTTTGTGGCATCTACTCTGGAAGTGGCAGAGCCACGTCTCCTGGATGATTTATCTGGAAGGCTATTCTAGATTTGCAAACCTCCAGGTTAGGCATTTCCTCTTTGCATCCCATCACTCCTCACTTTGCCTTCTGAAGCCACGGGCCACTGCCTTCCCCGCTTCCCTTGATGTTTCTTCCAGTGGTTTGGCTCGTCTAGCCTGAACCCCAAAGTGCAGAAGTCAAACCTCAAAGGGGAAATAGTTTTTCTAAGAACAGAAGGGATTGATATGATCAACTACTCAGACCTCCTGAGTAGACTTTCACTAGGGGAAGGAATTATTCTCCTCCACTATGTAAGTAAAACAGTCCACCCTACAGCTGGGGAGGCAGCTAGGCGTAGTGGATAACACACTGGTCTTAGCTACAGGAGTCCTAGGTTCTGTTCCTGGCTCTGCTGCTGGGTGAGTTTGAGCAAGTCACTGCTCTGTGCCTCAGTTTCCCCATGTGTAAAATGGGGATAAATTACTTCTGTCCTTGGTAAAGGGCTTTGTGGTCTAGCAATAACAAAGCTACATGGATGCTCACTGGGGTGGCTGTTTACTTACTTTATACAACTTACCAGAGTTTCCTTAGCAAAGCCATAGATCTGTTCTTCCTTCATGCCCGTCCCTACTGCTGGAAGAAATGGATGGACCTTTTTTTTCTTAAGAATGGTTGTTCTCAGCTCATGATAAAATTCACACCATGCAGGTGGAAGGCTCCAACACACACAAATGGTCAGGACTCTTGAAATGTCCTGAATAGGAATGAGTTAACATACTGAATAACCACAACTGGGCCCGTGATTTACTGATTACCTCTTGCCATGTGTTTAAGCCCTCAGCTAATCCTGTATTATCTGTGGGATGCTGTAAGTGTACACAGTGCTTTCCAAACAGACACACACGGTCTCTGGTTGCAGGAGCTTATGGTCTATCTGAGTGGGCAAATGGAATATGCAGATAAACAAGTCACACACACGCTGGTGGCTGAATAATGCTAGGCTTTATCAAAGGAGTGAATTCTTAGGAGGAGGACAGAGCAGCGTGTGTGATGGATCAGCTTTGAGAGGCTGTTTTATGGAGAGAGGACAGCATGAAGCAAAAAGAGGAAGGGATGGCTGCGGGGAGATGTAGACAGGAGTGAAACGGTGGAGTTTGTTGGAAGGCAATGGCAGAGTGCTTGAACTTGGTGTGGAAGGAGACAAGCTACTACCAAAGGGATTTGGGGAGGGATGCGATGTGGGGTCTAACCTGCATCAGAGGAAGATTTAGTGCTAGTCTACACTAGAAGCACTGCAGCAGCGCTGCTGCACCGACACAGCTTTGTTGCAGTAGCACCTCTGGTGAAGACACACTCTGGTTGAGTGCTCTCCCGTTGGCATAGTAACACCATGTCTGTGAGAGGCCATAGATGTGTCGGCGGGAGAAACTCTCCCGCCGACACAGCGCCGTCCACACTGGCGCTTACGTCACTGTAACTTACGTCGCTCCCGTGGGTGACGTAAGTTATACTGACATAACCTGTAGTGTAGACAAGCCCTTAGAGAACTAGACAATATACACAGTCTGATAGTTGAAAAGCACCCAGGAAATCTGGCCCTTTGTTTGCAAGTCATCTCTCACTTCCCCTTCTAGGAGTACCACAGAGTTATAAACCTTGCTCCCCACTGAATTAAAAAATCTGTCAGGACTCAGGGGTTAATTTAAATATAGCCTTCCTCTTCCCTTGGCTCATGCCACAGTGACACGGCAGAGAACTGGTTGATGCAGACAGGCCTTTATTACAAGGAAACGGATAGCCAGTCAATGGGCTTTTCTTGTAGTGCAAATTAAAAAAAAAAATGTCTTGCAGCAGTTGCTGGAGAAAATGGACACTGCCAGGTAATTTTTCCCCATATTGTGTCTTGTAAGTGCAATAAAAACTTTTAAGAATAAGTCATATTTATAGCCAAGTTACCTTACATGCAGCTCTCCGTTCCTGTGCAGTGATCTGAGTCTAGCCCAGCAGCAAAGACAATAACTAGCCTTGTGAAGAGTTCACATACTTTTAAACATAAGAAGCAGCCCATATGCAAAAAGCATCTTGACTGTTGTACTAGCGCTGATTGAAATTGTTTTGTTGAAAAGTGTTTTTGACCAAAATAAAAGAGCTTTTTTGACTAAAATGAGAAAAGTTGTGGAAGTTTTGTGTTGGTCAAAAGTTTTTAGCTTTTCAACAAAAGTTCGAGTCAAGTTTTTGTTTCATTTTGAAAAACTTTGTTTCGGTCTTTTGGTTTTTACTTGTAAGGTTTGGGGATTTGCATTTTCCCAGTTTCAATTATTTTTCCTACCGGAATAAGTGGAAATAAGCGAGAGAAAGTGTGTGTGTGGGGGAAACAATCTTCACAAAATTTGAAAAATAGATAAATATTCAAACAAACAAAAATAATCTGAAACATTTTATTTTCAAAATTTTGGGTTTAGTTTTGAGTTTTTATGAAATAAACAAACAAAACCATAACAAATTTTGAAGAAAAATAAAAAATGTTTCATTTGAAATTTTTTTTGTTGAAAATGGAATTCTGTTTTTCAACCAACCCTAGTTATTATTAAAAAATAATATAAAAAGTGCGGGGAAAAGGGCACAACTTCTCAAACTATACAGTATATTGGTACAGCCATACCAGCAAAGTGCTCGTACAGGGCTGCATACAAAGTTTTGCCGGCCTAGCTATGTTGGTTGGGGTATGAAAAATATCACACCCTTGCCTGACATAGCTAAGCCAGCAAGCCCTGCCCTGCCATGTAGATGCACCTATACCAGCAGAGCCCTCAAGTGGAGAGACAGTTTATACAGGCATAAAAACTCTTGCTGGTGCAATTTGTTGTTCAGGGGGGTGATTTAATTATACTGACAAAAGTCTCCTTATGCTGGTATAAGATGCATCTCCACTGGGGCTTCTACCAGTAGAGCTGTATCCTCAAAGCCTTTCTGGTGTAGACTAGCCCCTAATGTAGACACGGCCCTAGTATGGATGCAGTTAGGTTGGATTAAAGGTGCTTTACGTTGGTGTATCTTATTCCCCAGGCTTTATGGGAATAAGCTGTACTGCTGTAAGTTCCTTTATAGTGGTATAACTATGTCCACAAATGGAGGGGAGGGGGTGTTAAACTGCTTTCGCTATGCCGGTATCATTAAAACTGAGCAATTGTGTGCAGACAAGGCCTAAGGAGCTGAAATTCCATTGATTTTCAATGAGACTTAGGGCCCGGCTCCACGAAGGGATTTGGCATCTAAGTCCCAATTTTAGGCACTACTGTGATCCACAAAGCACCACTCAGCTGCTGTCTAACCCTGTAGGTGCCTAAATTCACTCGGGGCCTATATTTTCCCTGTAAAAGTCCCCAAGCTGTTTGAGTTTCTGCCTCTGGTCATATGCACTGCTGCCCCAGGCAGGCACCCCAGTGCCAATCCCTTCCCTAAGCCCCAGCAGAACCCTCAAACTGGGGGAAGATGGGCGGGCCTGATCCTGTAGATGTGGCCTGAGCATGCCTAACTCCATACAAAATGTCTGGGGGTGGGGGCAGTGGCAGCCTCCCTTATACTCTTTGGTGCAGTGATTAGGATTTTCATTTTGGGGGTGGGGGAGACCCCAGTTCAATTTCCCATTGGGCCTGCTGAGGAGAAGGGATCTGAACCGGGGTCTCCTATCTCTCGGGAATGTGCCCTAACCATCGGACCATGCTGTATTCTGACAGGTCGCTTTCTCAGTCTCCCTTGTTGAAGCCGTTCCACTTTAATGAACTATTAATTGAGTCAATGGCAGTGTGGGACTGACTCTGTTGTCCTGTGGTGAGGGCATTCACCTGAGTAGTAGGAAGCCCCTCTTCAAATCGCTTATCAGCTGGGGGGAAGAACTGAACCGGGCTCTCCCACATCCCAGGTGAGTGTTTTAACCACTCGGCAAAAAGGTTATAAGGGAGGCCTCTACCATCACCTGACTCCAGGAGAAGTTTCCTGGGTGGGGATCTCAAGCAGAGATAGGCCCCTCCCTCCAGCCCTGACCTGGGTGGGGCTAGGACATACTCCTCTTGTCAGCATCTCCCATTAGCCAACTTTGTTGGCTCTTTGCCTAGTGTGTTGGCTTCTGTGGATCCCATTCTCCGGTGCCTCTCTCTCCATTCATTGCATAGGCAGCCTAGGTGCCTAATTCAGGCTCTGTGAATTCCAGCTGTTTTCAAGTCTCATGATAATTGGACATTACTACGCCTGAGTCCCTTTGTGGTTCCAGGCCCAGGCTCCTAAGTACCTACCTGGCTTTTGAAAATGCGTTTAGGTTCCTACGTTACTTAAGTGCTTTTGAAAATTTTACCCACCAAGCTGTAGCTGCTGTAAAATCCCTAGGAGGAATTCAATCCAGATCCCTGACCTCAAGAAAGAAGAAAGGCAATTAAACCCCTTCCCTAGAAACCAGGCTTTCTTTAAGATTAGCTGGTCACTCCTTCACTCTCTAGCTGTTGTTGGCTCGTCTTCAGCATGCTCTTCTGGTTGATTGCCCTTTAAACCTGGGAAAGGGAAGTAGCTTTAGCCGTATAGTGGCCATTTTGCATCTGACTGCTGCAGGCTGCACTTCCATGCATCCCAGCTGGTAAGTTTTGTTACTTTCTATTATTGTCCCTTTAGTTTCCCTTATTCCTGAGGAGGTGGAACATCTTTGCAGGATACACACAGAGCTTCTAACGCTTCAGGGACACTCTGCTGTTATAGGAACAATTGCTGTGGTGGAAGAAGGCTCCTAACTTCTCTGCCATTTGGCTGCTAACTATCCCCCCCACTGGTGCCACTATGTATACAAAAAGAACAGGAGTACTTGTGGCACCTTAGAGACTAACAAATTTATTAGAGCATAAGCTTTCGTGAGCTACAACCCACTTCATCGGATGTTATAATAAATTTGTTAGTCTCTAAGGTGCCACAAGTACTCCTGTTCTTTTTGCGGATACAGACTAACACGGCTGCTACTCTGAAACCTATGTATACAAAGAGGAAGTAAATAGAAGTGTTGTGTGCTCAGAGATGCTGGCCTGGTTTGGGACCTGATACAGTGTGTGGATTTAAACAGCAGGGGAGGGATGGCCGGCCATTGTAGAGTATACATCCCTTCCTGGACTGACAAAATAGGGGATGGTACAAATTCTGTATTTTCCACAGTCAGCAGTATGGTCTGGTAGAAAGGCTGCTGGATGGGGGACTCGGAGTGGTAGAGGGCTTTCCCTTCACCCTCTCCTCTGGTTCTTGTCACACAAACAGAAAGCAGAAGACCAGAAGTCAGAAGTGCAGGCAATCGATGTTTATTGGGGTTAGTTCCAAACAAGCATATCCATAGCTCTACATGCTGGCAGAGTTTGTTTCCCAGTGTTCCCTTCCCGGCTCTGACACCGCAGAGCCTTTACTCCGCGTCCCCCTTCCCGGCTCTGATGCCGCAGAGCCTTTACTCCGCGTCCCCCTTCCCGGTTCTGACCCCGCAGAGCCTTTACCCCGCGTCCCCCTTTCCAGCTCTGACGCCGCAGAGCCTTTACTCCGCGTCCCCCTTCCCGGCTCTGACCCCGCAGAGCCTGTACTCCGCGTCCCCCTTCCCGGCTCTGACGCCGCAGAGCCTTTACTCCGCGTCCCCCTTTCCGGCTCTGACACCGCAGAGCCTGGCCTGTGTCTCTGTTCCCTATTCCCCATTCTCCCTATTTCCACCTCCTCCTCCTTAGCAGGCCCAAATATACCTGCAATGCCCGCCCACAGTCCCAGCCCTTACAACTTAGGGTCATGTTCCATTTTGGGTCTGGGGTCTTCATCCCACCCCTTTTGTACTCCATGGGAGGCGTAAGGAGTGAGGTTGTGCTGCGGTCAGGGATGGGCATTTCCTTGGTCTTTGTGTTTTATACCTCCCCCCCAAACCTCTTTGCCCCTCCCGACTGGTTGCTTGACTTTGGGGTTGAGGCAATCTTAGTATGTGCTCTCGAGTAACACTTTATCTGCTCTTATCTTTTCCCATTGTACTAACAAATCCAGCTGACTAGTCAGTAGCAACATCACAGTGTCTTTGTCCCTTGTTTACACATTTACACATAAGAGTATCAAAAAGTCAACCCCAAAATTCGATCCCGGGCTAACAAACAGACCTATAGACTAACACAGCGCACCTGGGTTCTGTTCCTTGGCTTACCACTGACCTGCTGTGTAACCTTGGGCAAGTCATTCCACCTTTGTTTCGCCTCTTACCCTTTGTCGTCTCTGTTTCATTTGTAAGCTTTTCGGGGCAGGACTGTCTCTCGCTATGTGTTTGCACAGCACGTGGCACAGTGGGGCCCCCATTGTGATTTCAAGAATGCTACTGAAATACTAACAGTAATAATCATTTGCCTAATGGCGCGGTGACTATATCTGTACTGGAAGGAGTCTCTCTCTCTCTCTCTTTAATTTGACTTCTTCTTTCCCACAGCCAATAAGAAAATCCAGCATGTAGCCCCCGCAATTTGAGTAAGGGGCCCAATTTTCTAAATCAAACAATCTCCTCTCCTCCCCACCTTGAAAGAGCAGAGTCCCATGATTTAGCCTGAAGGATAGCAGCAGGATGAACTCAGCCAGCACTAAAGAGGGACCGCAGTGAATGAAGGTCTTATGTAGAAGGGAGAGGCACCAGGATGTGGTCACAACTAGGCTTTTTTTTTTTTTTAACAGAAATAAAAATCAGGCTGGAGCCTGGTTTGATTTCATGGGGGTTGGCTTTTTGGGAGGCTGTGGTTCTGCTCAGAGAGGATGATCTCTTCGTTTTTTTCTCCTGTTGACTTTGGCCCAGAATAGAATAAGTATCATCCAGTGAGACTATAGGCAAATCACTTCTCCTTCCGACCATGGCCTAATTCTCCTCTTCTATCCACGTGGGGAATGGTTTGCCGGTCGTGCAGTCATTTGTACCACTGAGTGGAAAACGCTACTCGATCAGAAGAGTGGCCTGTCACACTTACTTTGCACTGGGGTCAATGAATACACAAGGTGCAGAGCAAGAGAGAATCAGTCCCTGAGTTCTACACCAGTGTAGCTCCCTTGATTTCACAGGCATCACTCCTGATCTTCACCACCGTCTGTGAGACGAGAGGGTGTGTTCTCAGCTTGCAGAATTCACTGGGGCGGGACATTGGGGGTGGGGGTAACACTGCGGCTGGACTTCAAATGGTTGCACCCTTCTACAACCCAGGGTATTTATAATCAGGCAGGCTAACACAGGGGGAATCTGGTGTTAGCTGATTGTCACGGAGACATGAAGAAATATTCTCTTCCATATACAGCATTGCACAACTGATTTGCTGCATTACGAGAGGGGGCTCATCATCTTCTAACGCATCTGGCATTGGCCATTACTAGGGGCAAGGTAGTGACGTTGATGGCCCAACTGTCTGATTGCACATGGCAAATCCCATGCTCCTGTGATGCCAATGAGGAGAGACCCAGACCCTGGTAGCATCCGAACGTTCTTTCTGTCTCTGCCCAGCTCGTCAATCCATCGAGCGATGTCTCTCACGCCCGAGGGGCCTTCACTGAGCTACTGCTCTGGTACAGTACCCATGTGTCTCATCTACTGCTCTTAATAGCTGCCTGCTTCTGCAAGATCTCTTCGTCTGGGATGTGCTGGCCAGGCTGGTAGCTGGGCCTCAGGCTGTTCCGGTATTCAGCTCTAGTGAAGGGAGAGAAGAGTAGATAGTCCATCATGTTCCCTCCATCCCTGAGCTGTCTTAAAGTGGCACTACTTTCCTGAAAGCCTACATGTATTTTATCTTTGCAGCAAATTGGACTCGCCAGACCAGCTCCCTAGCAGTCAGCGTCTATTCTATACCTTTACAATGCGAGCACCCCGAGGAATTTGAAGCACTGAAGGGCCTGCAAGCCCCATGAAAAGAAATGCTGGTTTCACATGTTGGTTTTGTGAAATGCGTTGCACAGCAGTGGTGGCGCACGAGATCGCTGTTGGATGGAAGCTGGTAGAACAGTGGATGGACATGGAAAGTGGCGTCACTTTCAGCGGGTGTGCAAAAGGAGCTTAATGTGCCCACCATTGAGGCGGGAGGGGTCAGATAAGCTTGAGGGGCTGCTTTATCTTGAACCCTCCAGTTGATGACTTTTCCATATTTACCTTCCCCTCCGCTAAGCTCACTCCTTCCTAGCCTAGCATACAAGCTAGCCTTGTCTTGCTGGATCCAGATTCTGAACTCACGCTGGTGTACATCTGGGACAATTGCCTTGACTTCAGTGGGGAGACTTTTTGCAGGGGTAACGCCATTGATGCCCCCCAGGGAGTTACCTGTTACACTGGTTTGGGTGAGTCATAAACTGGAATGGAATATCATTAGCTTGAGAACTTCCATGGGCAGAGGCTGGGCCAAATTCTCCTTTGTTACATGGGTGTAAATGTGGAGTAATTCCATTGGATTGACACCTGTATAACTGAGATCGGAATCTGACCTTGTGTGCTATGTCTCTTACATACACATGCTGAGGTCCTAACTTGGAAGGGAGAGTACCGCCTATGAAAAAAACAGCACCACTTTGTGCAGCTTCAGGATTTTCCTTACTGGTTTCCTATCTGTGTTTCCCATCTGAGCTCTGGGGAGATCAGACACGGGGTGGTTCTCCGGGTGCCTGATGTGTGCATATATCTAACAAACACTGAGGATAGTCCAGAAATGGCTGATTTCCATATTAGATTCCAGCAATAGCAGTCAAGGAAGAGAAGGGAGCTTCTGTAGGGATTTATGACCAGCAGGGAGAGGATGATGGAGCGCAACACAGAAAATGACAGTTAAGTTTCAGGCTAGTCATTAATTTGCACCTAATGCCTTCCACCTCAATCCTGATTACTTATATAAACTTGAAAGAGGTTTGTGGCACTGTGTGGTTTGACATTATCCGTGTGGACCCAACGTTCAAAGCGAATCATTCCCCATTCCCGCCCGCCAGTGGATCTGTGCTATTTAATTCATGATTGGAATACCTCTTGCCGCTTATATCTTTGCAAGATCATGAAAAGTGGGCCCTTTGTAAATTGCAAATGCCTTTGTCACATCTATTTTAAAATATGCACCATAAATTTTACGAAGCGTGTAAATATATATATTGGCTTTCTCACATAGGCAAATCAGTCTTATTCTGCTCTGAAACAGGCTTTATGAGGCTGCTCGGATTACAATCTATGCTGTATTTAGCAATCGGTGCTATATTTAAGTCTTATCTTTTAATTTTTTTAAAGAAACAGGAATGTGTGTGTGTGTGTATATATATATACACACTCACATAAAAGTCAGTGCTTTCAGCTATTATTCATAAGGCTAGAAGTTCAATGGACTATGCCAATCTAGTATGTCCGGGCTGCTTGACAGCCCATTTCATATTAAATATGGTACATTTAAAAATGTCATCGTTTTACACAACTGAGGATCTGCTTGATTAATGTGTTTTCTAGGGAGTTTTTAAATACTTGAATTGGTTGAGAAAAGTCCACTAATACTTAATGGGGCGTGACAGTGCCCTTTGTGCCTCGGCATGTCTCTGATGTGGAATGTCATCTGATCTGGGAGACATAAAGGGGTATATTCTTAACATTACAGGGGAATAAAATGTAAACGAATTAGTTGAACAGATTCCCTTCACACTACTGTAAATGCAGTGTTTTCTTTTCAGGTCAGCAAACTTTATGAGAATCTTGTCATCTCTCTGTCTCCAACGAAACATGCGCCTTTTCCCCAAACACTGAGAAACAGTTTTTCCCCACTGATCTTGTTTAAAAAAAAAAAAAAAAATCCAAATCCCCTTGAGAAACAATTTTGTGTGTGGTTGAGGGATGGAGGAAGGAAATAGGGGGCAGATTTAGAAGAATGTGACTTAAAAGGACAGGAGTTAATCAGAGTTCATGTGCAAGCCATAGCTAGTCAAAAAAGCATCACTGTTCTTTCTAGGTGAATTAATGTCTTCCATATAATTCAACTGTCTTGGTTTTTTCAAAGGGGTTTTTGGAACTCATGCCTTGCTATGACTAATGATCTGCGTAGCATCTTTTCTGCCAATAGCATTGAGAAAAGCAATGCAGGGTGAAATAATGCAATTAAAGACTCAGGCTGGGATATTCTAAAGCATTTTGGTTTTAATCTAATTCAGCTCTCACTGATGTCTATGTGTGGGTGGGCAAGGTGGGTGAGGTAATATATTTTATTGGACCAACTTCTACTTTGACCGTTGTTTTGGGTTTCTTGCATGATTTCCAGGTAGGTGTTTTTTTTCTTCCAGTGTGTGGGAACATTGTCAATTTCTTGATGAGATGGTCCCTTCTGGAATACCTGGAGTACCAAGGGTTCAAAAAAGATAAATTCATGGAGGATAGGTCCATCAATGGCTATTAGCCAGGTGTCCCTAGCCTCTGTTTGCCAGAAGCTGGGAATGGGGGACAGGGGATGGATCATTGGTGATTGCCTGTTCTGTTCATTCCCTCTGGGGCACCTGGCGTTGACCAGTGTCGGAGGACAGGAGACTAAGCTAGATGGATCTTTGGTCTGACCCAGTATGGCCAGTCTTATGTTCTTATCTTAGGTGCAGTAAGTGGTTCCTCAGTATTTTTGAAGAGTCGTTCAGCATGTTTGGAGTTCTATGTAGTGGTCAGAGGACTATAGATGGTGAGACATCTGGGGATGATGTTTTGTTTCTTGAATTTGCTTCGGAAGTCGATGTCACTGTTAAGTTTTGATTCCTTTTTCTTCATGTTATGGAGTTTCCATTTCAGGTGGCAAAGTTCGATATCGTCCATTGTTGTATGAAGTGTTGTAGGTATGTTGGTCCCAGGATATTAAAGAGACAAGGTGGGTGAGGTAATATCTTTTATTGGATCAAAGATATTACCTCACCCACCTTGTCTCTCTCATGTCCTGGGACCCATATGGATATAACAATACTACATACAATGGATGTCTATGGGAGTTTTACCACTGACTTCAGTGGGAGCAGAATTTGGCCTTTGAAATTCTTGAAAATCCATAGGGCACTAGATCCTATGCTGCTTGAGGTTAAGTCAAAGGGAACATTGCCATTCACTGGTGCAGGATTGGGACAAATAAGGGGGAGGGAAATTGCAATATTGGCAAGGCAGAGAGAGGAGTTTTCAAATGTGGTTTTAAATGGAGAGTGCTAAAGTGAAGGGAGTGGAGTGGAGTAGAGATGCAAGGTTTGTGGAGTCAGCTAGACCGTGTCCAAGCAGGGACAGAAATTGACCATGTAGTCTAGTATCTTGGAGAACTGAATTCCCAGCCCTGCTTTCCTGCTCACGGCATGGGGATGGGATGGGAATGCGGAAGAAGCAAACCGCTCCTCTGTCCTGCCGCCCACTTTAGGATGGGCTCAGGTGAGACTTCCCTCAGGTTGGAGGTATGGTGGCCGCGGTACATGTTTCTGAGCTGTGAGTGCCATAGCAGGCAGAATTGCAGGAGGCAGATCCTTATGGAGCATGCTGAGAGGCTAGGGTTACATGTTCAGGCTCTAGAGTTTGTGTGACAGAAACCCTTGGCCCCAATTTGCATTTCTGAGCCTGTAATGTCCCACCAAGCTAGAAGAACAGGAGTACTTGTGGCACCTTAGAGACTAACAAATTTATTAGAGCATAAGCTTTCGTGGGCTACAACCCACTTCTTCGGATGCATAAGAGACCACCAAGCTAGGTCTCTTCTGAAACCTGTTTCTAGTTCCACTCATCATTCTACAGCACAGAGCCTTGGAGGGAGGAGGAATTGAAGCAGATGCGTGGAGAGTGCACCGCGCCCTCACACCTAAAGGAGGAATTGGTCCCCGACAAATTGCATGTTAGCAGTGGTTTCCAAAGTGACAGCCCTGGAGGAGGCTGGAAATCATTCCCTTGTGCAAAGTGCAGGCAGCAGCCGTGCAGGGCTCCAACCCTGATCTGCACGGGTCACATTTAGGAGGAGCGGACATAAGTACATCTCCAACTCCATTTGTTCCTTGACCTCCAGCTGAGGATGCTGAGAAGGGACTGGTCAATGCCTCTTTGGTGTGGGCCACCATCCACTGGAAACTGGAAGGAGGCTATAAACTTGCTTCAGGCAGGTCAACAAATAGATTACAACTTATGGTCCCATTGATCTGGGCTGTATTCATTCTTGTATCCTAGACTGAGTGGCTGTGTAGCTCCATTACCAGTTCCCTGAGCCATCCAGTTCTTGGGCCTATCGCCTCTTTATTGTTTCTAAATGTCAGAGTTTCAAAAGAGCTGAGCACCAACAGGCCTGGTTCTTATTTACACTGGGGTCCCTATAGACTGTTCTGGCAGTTACAGTGTAACCGGAACTCACTCCCCATTAGGGCCCCTTTATATGGCCAGAGTGGTTTTAGTGTAATGTGAATCAGACTCAACATCTCCCATTGCATCTCATCCATGGCTGGGCTTTCCACAATGCTCTCAGTCATAGAATCATAGAATATCAGGGTTGGAAGAGACCTCAGGAGGTCATCTAGTCCAACCCTCTGCTCAAAGCAGGACCAATCCCCAACTAAATCATCCCAGCCAGGGCTTTGTCAAGCCGGGCCTTAAAAACCTCTAAGGAAGGAGATTCCACCACCTCCCTAGGTAACCCATTCCAGTACTTCACCACCTCCTAGTGAAATAGTGTTTCCTAATATCCAACCTAAACCTCCCTCACTGCAACTTGAGACCATTACTCCTTGTTCTGTCATCTGCCGCCACTGAGAACAGCCGAGCTCCATCCTCTTTGGAACCCCCCTTCAGGTAGTTGAAGGCTGCTATCAAATCCCCCCGGCACTCTTCTCTTCTGTAGACTAAATAACCCCAGTTCCCTCAGCCTCTCCTCGTAAGTCATGTGCCCCAGTCCCCTAATCATTTTTGTTGCCATCTGCTGGAGACTCTCCATTTTGTTCACATCCCTTCTGTACTGGGGGGACGAAAACTGGATGCAGTACTCCAGGTCTGGCCTCACCAGTGCCGAATAGAGGGGAATAATCAATTCCCTCGATCTGCTGGCAATGCTCCTACTAATACAGCCCAATATGCCTTTGGCCTTCTTGGCAACAAGGGCACACTGCTGACTCATATCCAGCTTTTCATCCACTGTAATCTCCTGCTCCTTTTCTGCAGAACTGCTGCTTAGCCAGTCGGTCCCCAGCCTGTAGCCATGCATAGGATTCTTCCTTGCTAAATGCGGGACTCTGCACTTGTCCTTGTTGAACCTCATCAGATTTCTTTTGGCCCAATCCTCCAATTTGTCTAGGTCACTCTGGACCTATCCCTACCCTGCATCATATCTACCTCTCCCCCCAGCTTAGTGTCATCTGCGAACTTGCTGAGGGTGCAATTAATCCCATCTTCCAGATCATTAATAGAGATGTTGAACAAAACCGCCCCAGGACCAACCCCTGTGGCACTCCACTTGATACCAGCTGCCAACTAGACATTGAGCCATTGATCACTACTCGTTGAACCTGACAATCTAGCCAGCTTTCTATCCACCTTATAGTCCATTCATCCAATCCATACTTTTTTAATTTGCTGACAAGAATACTGTGGGACACCATATCAAAAGCTTTGCTAAATTCAAGATATATCACGTCCACTGCTTTCCCCATATCCACAGAGCCAATTATCTCATCATAGAAGGCAATCTGGTTGGTCAGGCATGACTTGCCCTTGGTGAATCCATGTTGATTGTTCCTGATCACCTTCCTCTCCTCCAAGTGCTTCAAAATGGATTCCTTGAGAACCTGCTCCATGATTTTGCCAGGGACTGAAGTGAGGCTGACCGGTCTGTAGTTCCCCGGATTCTCTTTCTTCCCTTTTTTAAAGACGGGCACTATATTTGCCTTTTTCCAATCGTCCGGGATGTCCCCTGATCGCCATAAATTTTCAAAGATAATGGCCAATGGCTCTGCAATCACATCAGCCAACTCCCTCAGCACCCTGGGATGCATTTGATCTGGACCCATGGATTTGTGCGTGTCCAGTTTTCTAAATAGTCCCATGCAGAGGTGGTGGGTTTTTGTTTTTAAAAGCCAGCTGCTTATCTTGGCAGAGCCCCCAAATATGCTCCTTAACATCCAGGGCACGAGCCAAGATTTCCTCCACCCCAGCGTGGGTTTGAAATGCGTTACTGCTGCGCATTTTGTTCCTTTATGAATACAGATCTCTGAGGGGCTGGTTCTTTTATCTCCTCCCTTATCAATTAACGTTATTTCAGACCACACTAGTCTCATTAGATTCAGAGAATCAATATCTCGATCTATCATAAACAGTTTAAGATTAATAGAGGGGAGGCGAACTTTCTTGGTACTGACTTTAGTGCCCTGCAATTTGATTTAGCGTGGATATTATTTCCCAATGGAGAAGGAAGTTGTTTACCTTGGAAATATCATAAGTGATGGAATATTGAGAATCGATCAATCATTGCCGGGGTGTGTTTGCCTGGACACGTCACTGAGATGCAGGGATTACAAAATGCAACATTCAGATGGCGTTGGTTCAAGAAGCATTTTGTTTGAGCCCCAGCAGCTAATGAAGAGATATTCCAGCCATATCAATTGCCCTCATGAGAAGGTGGGTGAAGGGGTGGAGGGGGTATCCTGCTTTTGTCTTTAAAATATACCTCTACCTCGATATAACGCTGTCCTCGGGAGCCAAAAAATCTTACTGTGTTATAGGTGAAACTGCGTTATATCAAACTTGCTTTGATCCACCGGAGTGCGCAGCCCCGCCCCCCTGGAGCACTGCTTTACCACGTTATATCCGAATTTGTGTTATATCGGGTCGCGTTATATTGGGGTAGAGGTGTATGATATTACAGTCAGAGAATTGGTGTGTAAAGATGGCACCTTCTTACTGATTGTTTTCTCAGTGACTGGTGTAACTTAGATGCAGCTCCTTTGACTCCTGGAGAATTACTTTCACTGTACCCTGTTATCTCTGAGAGCGGAACTTGGCTTAATATGTCTTCTGGATTGATTTGCTCACATTGATGACTAGTATAAACCTATGAACGATTTAAATTTATTTGGCCTTTAATGGAGACCATTATTTGGCCTGCTCATGTTAAGGGCTTAGATCTTAAATTTGTACCCTTTAAGTCTCTGATGCAGTTACAGACTTAGTGTGCTGGCTTGCCATGAAGGCCTTTCACCTGTGTCGCAAACAGCTGGTCAGAAAATGTCGCTCCTCCCTCCACCAATGGAAAATCTCAACTTTTGTTGAAACCTTTTTCTTTTTGTCCAAAACTTGAAAAATGCTCATTATTTTGACTACATTTTCAGTTTTAAGATGTTTTAGTTTTCCAACCCAAAAAAAGGGAAAATTGAGGAAAGCAGATACCTTCTGTGCACATTTTTATTTGGTCCAAAACCTGACTTTCTGTTGGGGAGGTGTCACCTTATTACCCTAGTGTGGAGGGTCTGAATGCAGGGATGCATTTGGTCACAGGAGGTAAAAGTTTTGATGGCTCACTTTTGGACCAGGCCTAGTTACCAACGTGATGAAGGTGCAACTGGCCTGCATAACCAAATGCAAAATGACAAGACAAAGCAAGCTGTAAAACTTCTCTTTCCACCCCCCCACAACCCTGGAGCCCCTTCACATCACCCGCACCCCATAAGCAGAAACCAGTCAAGCCCAAGGCAGGAGATAAGCTGTGATTAGCTGTAAAGATGAGATGACAGCCACTGTGATCCTGTTAAGCTTTGATGGTGATATGCAAACACCTAATAATAATATATAAGCAAATGCAGGGACCTCACTGAACTTACACTGGGGAAATGAATTGTGTCTGTCTCTGCTCGAGTTATAATGGGTGGGGAAGAGGATGCAAGGACAATTCACTTCCTTGTGGGGCAGTCACAACCTGGGGCATCAGAGCTGCTGTCCCATGTTCGTGCCAGCAGCAGCACAAGTCCCCAAGAAAGCTGGTCTGGTCAGCCAGAATTCCTCCTTACTGTTGCCCACAACGGTTTCTTTCCTGTCCAAGAGCTCGGTGCTTCCTACAGATGAAGCTGTTTGATTTTCTTTCTCTTCCCAGGGTGAAGGTGTCTGGGGCAAAGCTTTTCTAGCTGAATTTGCGTTTGAAATTACTCTTGGCAAAGCGTTCGCTGGGAAGGCTCCTTTCCTCTGGACAGCTCTAACTCCACATCCCCGAGGTCTGAAACAGCCTGAATTTCTTGTCCCTTTTATGCATGCTGCAAAGTTGGTCTAGGAGTGAGCCTTGGCAAAGGGCTGAGGCAGATGAGGACGGGGTTGGTTTGGTGTAATGTCCGTGTGATAAATGCGGGGTGGTAAGATGGCAGGAAGAGGTGCTGCTGCTTTGCTGGATTTTTACTCTGTGTCTCCTGTGTGCTTGTGTCTCTAAATGTGTGTCAAGGGCACCTGGAGCTGTGAATGGGAGCCTGTTGCGGTGGAGTTTGTGTGAAATTGAATCTGAAATACATAATCTTTCCTCCTGGTACTCACGCTGAGACTGAGTGTACTGATGTCCGTGCATCAAATCCACTCTCCCAGGAGGTGGACTCGGGAGGAAGCCAATGGCAGTTTTGCCTGAGCAAGTACTCTCGGATCAGGGCATAACTGCTTGATGAAGGTTCCTCTGCAGCATCGTGAATGGGCTGCTACTGGTGTCAGGACATTAGATTAGAGGGAGCCTGCCCTATTATGGCAATTCTCCCACCGGTCGCTCTTTCTGTCTGTAATTCCACACTCCTGAGGAAGGTAGGAGGCCTGATTCTTTGTTGCCCTGCTCCTTGTGCAGTCATTTATGCCACAGCACAGTGAGTGTGAAATGCTACCCAGCCAAAATGGTGGCATTTTGTATCCACTTTGCAGGGGCATAAATAAATTGACAATGAACAGGATAAATGGGGAATCAGGAAATCTGGCCCTGTGGTCACTCTTGTTGATTTCAATGGGAGTTGATGGTGCCAAGCCCTTTAAAGGAGGGCCCCAGTAGCTTGCAGGGTCAGGCCCTCTTATTAGCAAGCACGCTAGTAAAACAGCAGCCGTTTCCACGGCTGCTTTAGGGAGGTGCTGATGAGGAGGCTGTTGATTATGTATCCTCCTGAGCAACCCCTGTAATGGGTTGATACTCAGAACTACATTAATGCTAGTCCTGGAGAACTTTGCGTCCTGCAGTTCTGGCAAGAAAGAGCTCAGTGCACCAGGCAAGATGAGACAGGTTGTGGAAGACTAAGAACGTAAGAATGGCCATACTAGGTCAGAGCAATGGTTCATCTAGCCCAGTTTCTGTCTTCCGACCGTGGCTGGTGCCAGATGCTTCCGAGGGAGTGAACAGAACAGCGCACTTTATCAAGTGATCCACTTTGTCGTCCAGACCCAGCTTCCAGCAGTCAGAGGTTTAGGGACACCCAGAGAATAGGGTTGCATCCCTGACCATCTTGGCTAATAGCCACTGATGGACCTATCCTCCATGATCTTACCTCATTTATTTTTTAACCCGGTTATATTTTTGGCCTTCACATCTCCTGGCAATGAATTCCAGGGGCTGACTGTGCATTGTGTGAAGATGTATTTTCTAGTGTTTGGTTTAAACCTGCTGCCTATTAATTTCACTGGGTGAATTCAAAGGAATGAAGATGCGGGACCAAGAATGAACGAGAGGCCTTTGCCCACCTTTGGAAGCTTGCAGGTGCCTCTTCTGAAGTGGGGAGTAGAATAGGTTGATAAGGAGCCACTCACCCTTGAATACCTAGTTCAAAGGCAGTCCTGGGTGGTAGTGGATGAAAAGTCCTGAACATCTGATAGCTGTTTGGTGGAATGAATGGAAGGAGTTGGTGGGTCTTAGTGCGGTGGATGGGTGTCAGCATCACAAAAAATAATCACACAGACGCATGGGCGTGTCTTCAGTAGCTGGAGCTTTGAGGGTCAGGACTCTTAGTTTATATTCTTGAGTCCGCCACTGACTAACTGAGCTCCCATAGCTGAGCCTAATCTATCTGTGCCTCAGTTAACCCTTCTCCAAAATCACCATTTGGAGTGATGGGTTTTCATTCATTCATGCTTGTGAAGCACTTTGAGATCCCCTGGAAGGCATGAGGGCAGTGGAGGGCAACTAGCTCCCGTATCGACTGCTTCAGCTGAGAAACCAGGGACTGAATGATCATGGAGACTGACCTACCCTCTGTTGGGGATCAGGAATAAAGCAAAGTAGTGGGCTTCCTGTGTGAGAAATCTGCGCTCCGGAGGCATATGTTGTGTCTGTTTTGTGGGTAATTTTTTTTAAAAAGTCAGTCTCCCAGGCTGTAATTCGGGCAGCTAAATTTGATGAGTGGCGGCTACTGGTAGAAATGATCTCAATAAATAAATACAAAACAGATTAAAGAACCAGATTTTAAACTCTCACGTAAAGGTTAAATTCACCAGCCTCAATGCAAATGATATTCAGTTTGCAAGATATTGCACCAGTCTGAGGTTCCTCTATGGACTTCATAGGAAAAAGGACATCCAGGCATCTTGGTGCTGCTCTGCAAGATGGCCACTAATAAATGCATTCATATGCCAGTCGTGTGCACTGGAAATTCGAACAGGAAAGAAGAGACTTGACAGACTGAAATCTTCATTGTGTTTAATTAAGTCTTCCTGCGGGACACAAGCTTCTGCTGAAAATTCAAAGCACACCCCGAGCTCTCTTGTTATTTAGTATTTAAGTTGGAATAGTGCTGAAAGGTCACAAGCAGGTTGGGCCCCGTTGTGCTAGGGGCTGTACAAACATAACAAATGACTATCCCTGCCCCTAAGAGCTCTTGCCAACCATTCCCGTAAAATCCCTTTCGTTTCATCCATCCAAGTTTAATGAACAGCATTGGGAAAAAAACCCTGACCTTGTGGATCAGATTACAAGCCTCCCTCAGTTTTACTTACTGTATCTTTATGAGTACAGGGAGCTGCTCTCTCTGGCCCCAGTTCAGCAAAGCACTTATGAAAATGCTTAACTTACATGTGTGCTTAAGGTTTACTGGTTTCAGTACTTAAAGTTAAGCACTTGCTTGAACGCTGTTCTGAATAACGTTGATTCTAAGAATTGGCGCCTCTGTTTTCCATGGGATATTGAGGCATTACTGAGGAGAAACCTCTTCCAACATATGATCACAATTTAATTCTAAACTGTATCCCATTCCACGTCATGTTCCTAAGAATCATTAGTGCACCTTGATGGTCTGTGAATAGAGCATTGGTCTGCATTAGTCTTAACAATCATAGTAAACTTGGATGAATTTATAGGATTCAGATGTGACCCCCTTTGAGAGGTCCTCAAAGCATGTCGCTCCAGAACTGCAGCCAAGACCTGGTGTTATGACTCTCAAATAGTTCCTCGGGAGTTCAGGAGGTTGGCATGGGCTCTGCATGAGGCAATGTTCAGGTGTTTGCCTACACTCTCCACATCCACATCTCTAGCTTCCACTTGGTCATACTGTCACCAGTCTTTGCTACCCCCGCTCTCACTCGACTTAAAGTATCCCTGTGTTTTCATTTGAGGTCAGTGACTGGAGGGAGTTATTCTCAAGGAACCAGGTTCTCCAAGGTCATCGGCATTTCCCACCATTTTGTTATTCTGTAGCCTGGCATTGATATTGTGAGGTAAGGGATTTTCAGAGGCAAAACCCTTTATGGACTTCAGCCTCTTAGGTGGTGGAATGAGTCTATGCAGTGGATGTCTTAGCTCATGCACCTGTGTTTGTCTCTTCTTTTTATGGAAGGCATCCAGCTTCACAGATAGTGCTGCAATCCCCTGAGACACTATAGTGACAGCGGGGGAGTCAGTTTCAAAGTCCCTGTGATGATCCTACAAGACTGTTTGAGTTCGATATCAATTTTGTGTACCTGGTTGAAGCATGCCCATACTGGGACACAGTACTCTGCAGTTGAGTAACACAGGGCGAGGCTTGTTTTTTGGGGGCCCAGCTCCCCATTTTGTGTAGACCAACTTCTGGAGTACACATTTCCTGGAGTTCCGATCCTTTTTCGGCTTCTTGATGTGCTCTTTGAATGTCAGCGTTTGTTCTAATGTGACCCAAGGTGCACCGGATGTTTAGAGTGCTCAAGGAGTGTGCCATCCCACGATACGTGGAGTTTTTGCTTGGCCTGATGGTGTTTGAGGTGGAAGGTGCACACTTGTGTCTTCCTAGAATTGGCATTCAGGAACCACGTGTGATAGTATTTTCCAAGGACACGCGGGAGCCAGTTAAAACGCGCTCGGTGTCCTCAAATCTTTCTGACTGAGTGGCGATGTAAAGCTCATCTGCATAAATGAATCTGCACATTGGGAAATCCTGGATGATCGTTCATGCAGATATTAAACAGCAAGAGCGATAGCACTGACCCTTGGGGCAATCCATTCTGTTGGATGTGCCAGTGCCTTTTCTGACCATCCATCTCAACAAAGAAATGTTGATTCTCGAGCAGGGAGGAGATAACCTGGACCATCTTTCTATGTCTCAAAATTCTTGCCAATTTCAGTAGAAGTGCATTATGGTTCACCGCGGTGTAAGCAACCAACAGATCAACAAATGCAGCCTTTGTCATTTTGCAGGTTTCAAAGCCATCTTTAAGGGGTGAAAGTGGCGGGAGAAATTACTGCTTGCGAAAGGTCCTAGTCTATTGGATTGGGATTGGTGTGGAGAGATAGGCGGGGCGGCTCCAGGCACCAGCGCAGCAAGCGTGTGCCTGGGGCGGCAAGCCGTGGGGGGCGGCCTGCCAGTCGCTGTGAGGGCGGCAGGTAGGCGGCTTTCGGCGGCGTGCCTGCGGGAGGTCTGCCAGTCCCGCGGCTTCGGCGGCAATTCGGCGGCGGGGACGCCTATGGCGCAGCACGGCGGACCTCCCACAGGCATGCCGCCGAATCCGCGTGACCAGCGGACCGCCTGCATGCGCGCCACTGAAAGCCGCCTGACTGCTTTGCTTGGGGCGGCAAAAAACATAGAGCCACCCCTCAGTATAGGGTCAAATTGAGAGAATCAGAGAGGGATAGGAAACTAGAGAACCCTGGATAATTCCTACTGCTTTGAGTAGGAGTCCCAGAAGTCAGTGGATGCCGTCTAGAGATACTCTGTGCCACATACATGCATGGACAAAGGAACAGAAAAAAGTCACAAAGTTTCAGAGAATCCCTTCTCGCTGCCCATCCATCCAGCTTCCTCCTTCTGGACTGGTGGGTGGCCATCTTGACTATCTCTACTCCGGCCTCACCAAGGCCCCCAGCTGCCGCTCCGGCTCCAGCCTCAGCCACTTGCTCTCGGCCCGGCTCCTGGCCACAGCTCCACTGCCTGCCACAGCCCCCGGCTCCCAGCTCTGACCGTGGCCCCACGCCCAGCTGCAGCCCCAGCTGCACCGCTGGCTCCACTCCCGACCACGGACTCTGGCCTTGCTCACAGCCCCGGCTCCCGATTATGGCTCCCGGGGACGCTCGGACCCAGTAAGGGGGAACATGAACAAAAACGTTTGGGGACCACTGCTCTATCCAGAGTGGCAGTGTCCTGTTTTCCTTCCATTATTTGTCTTCTGTTCAGAGTGTTTTCTGCTGCCTGCCACACACTTACTGCTTTATCCAAAGTGAAATCCATGTTTTCCAATCATCTTTTTTTGCAGCTTTGGATCTCTGACTCCAGTTACAATTTGATTGCTTAGAACTGAATATGTTAACTGCCCTTAGCTGCAGGTTTGGCTCATTAGCGTCAACTATGTTAGGAATTCTTCAAAGGACTTGCCTTCCTTTTGTCTTCTAAGGTGAAAATTATACCTCTCAAACGTTTCACTCTTCTTAGGTGTGCAGTACCCTCCAAATTTCTGCAAAATTGTATCATAACTTGCTCTTTCTACCTGATTTAGCTGCATGCTATTACAGACATCCACTGCCTCAAGTCCTGCAATGTTGAAGAAGATTGCTATTTTCTGCTGGTCTTTCTCACCAAAGCCAGCTGCTTGCATATCTATCTAATCTATCTATCTGATCTATCAAAACTCTGTTTGAAACTCTTCCAGGAGTTTGCTGGAGGAGTGACGAAGCTTCCTAAAAGTGTGTGCGTGGGGGAAGGGGAGCCATGAGCGCCTGAATCATGGCCCTGCCCTGCCCCTTCCTCCCGAGACCCTGCCCTCGTGCCGCCTCTTCCCCTGAGGTCCCGCTCCCATGCTGCCTCTTCCTCTCCAAAACCCCACCTCCCGTTCGCTCCTTTCCATCCCCAATACCCCCTTGTTGCTTACCCTTACGGCCAGTAAAAAGCTGCAGGGCATAGCCTTCCCACTTTCAAAAGTGATGGGGCCATGGCCTCCTGCCCGCCCCCCCACCACCCCCGTGTTTTGGTGCCTCTGGTCTGCTGCATTACCTGAGAGTTTTGACAGTTTGGGGGCTTTTAGTTGCTCCATCTCCAAGATGACTCCTCTACTCCTTCACCACAGTCCTCTTTGCTCTGTCCTCACTTCTACCTCACTCTGGTACCATGTGTTGTCTTGTGGATTGATAAGGAGGAGGCACAGTCAAGACTCTTAGCAGTAAGGCTGTAGTAGAACTAAAAGAGAGTTACATAAGACAAAGGCGAGCCATGGAGGATAGGTCCATCAATGGCTGTTAGCCAGGATGGGCAGGGATGGTGTCCCTAGCCTCTGTTTGCCAGAAGCTGGGAATAGGCAACAGGTGATGGATCACTTGATGATTCCCTGTTCTGTTCATTCCCTCTGGGACACCTGGCATTGGCCACTGTCAGAAGACAGGATACTGGGCTAGATGGACCTTTGGTCTGACCCACTATGGCCGTTCTTATGTTCTTATGTGCTCCTGGCAGTGCAACTGGCGAAGCTGACTCTGGACTGCTTCCAGCTGGCTCTTCCTAGACCAATCCCCTTCTCTTTAATATGTTCTCTGCTCTTAAAGGCACAGTACATGCTCCTAGCAAGGAGGACTGGCTCCTTACACACCTACATGTAATGAGGAAAAAAATCTGCCATGATCGTGTGGGACTTCAGTTAGAGTGACTTATGCTGGCGGTCTCATGCTGTGATCTCATATTAAAACATCCTTAGAATTTCTAAATATTATAGATGACAATTTGCTAACTCAAAAAGTGTAGCAACCAACCAGGGGAATTCTATATCAGACCTTGCCTTGACAGATAGAGAGAAACTGATCACAGAACGAAAAATTAATGGTAACGTAGGTGCAAGTGATCATGACGTGATCACATTTATAATGTGCAAAAGAACAAAGCCCAAACCAGTACTACATATAGTTGATGTTTTAAAAGGGTCGATTTCACAAAGCTGAAAACAATTATGAGCCAGATCAACTGGGAGGAAAAATGTAATAGAAAACTGTGAATGATAATTGGGTTTAGTTTAAGAACATTTTACTAGATGCCAGTGCCGTATCATGGCATTTTAGTCCTTGGGGTAAGCAAGTATATTTGTGCCCTTTACTAGAGCCCTGCGTGGGACTACTTTTAAAATTTGTTTAATCCCATTCCTATCCCACCCCGCAATACCCACTCTCACCTGCTCCCACATTGTTTGTAGAATATTTGTTCCGCTTCTTCTATTATGGCAGCAGGTGGTTGGGACCCACAGGAGCCGCAGGACTCTATCCTCTGCCGGTTCTTTTCGTCTAGTTCGGGTGCCCCCGATTCAAGAAGGATGTTGATAAATGCAGAGGGTTCAGAGAAGAGCCACAAGACTGATTGCAGTATTAGAAAGTCTGCCTCATAGTGATACTCAAAGAGCTCAATCGATTTAGCTCAACAAAGAGACAGTTACAGAGTGATTTGATCACAGGCTGTAAGTACCTACGTGGGGAACAACTATTCAATAATCGGCTCTTCAATTTAGCAGAGAAAGATACAACATATTCCGATGGCTGGAAATTGAAGCTAGACAAATTCAGACTGGAAATAAAAAGTAAATTTTTAATAGAGTAATTAACGACTGGAACAACTTGGAGTCTCCATCATTGACAAATTTTAAATCAAGATTGGATTTTTTCTAAAAGATCTGCTCTAGAAGTTATTTTGGGGAAGTTCTATGGTCTGCGTTACACAGGAGGTTGGAAGATGATCACAATTGTCTCTTCTGCCTTGGAATCTGTCGAATAGAAGGAGTTAGTTCTCCACGGCTCATTCAAGCTGGAGCTGGTCAACATTTTTAGCTTGACATTTTTTTCTGATGAAATTTTTTAAAATTAAGAAAAAATTGTGCAAGGAGAGATTGTTGTGGCAAAGCGCCCGTTTTTGGGAATTTTCCAGTTTTTCACCCAACCTAGAGATTTTAGTTTTTCAGAATACCAAACTTCTGTTTTTAAGCCCTTTCTCTCTATTTATTTTCTTTAATCTTTCTGCAGCTGCTACAGTAGAATGACTGAGAGCCACATTTCTGCCCTCCCTCCAGCCTTTTTTCATTGTCACTTTTGCTGTGACTTCCCATTGCAAAAGATGGGGAAGTTTTAAATAGGCTTGGTGTAGCAAAACCCTGGGCAGCATTCAGATGAATGGCAAAAATGATAGAAAATGTGTGAGGGGTGGAGTGGGGGGTGAGAGAGAGAGAGAGAGAAGAGGAAGGAAAAGGGGAACAACAAACACCCCTCCCCCTCCAACATTAAAATGTTCAATTTTGTTCAGTTGGAAATTTTTCAAGACAAGTTTTTTGAAAAATTTCAGAAAATCAAAAATGGTTGCATTTCAGAGCAAAAAGGGCTTCCATGGTTCCCCCCCCCCCCCAAAACTGTTCACCCACAGGCACCGACTTTCCAAAGTGCCGGGGGGTGCTCGACACCCAGCTCTGCCCCAGGCCCTGCCCCCACTCCACCCCTTCCCCCAAGGCCCCATCCCTGTCCTGCCTCTTCCTCCCCCACTCCACCCCCGCCCCACCTCTTCCCACCCAGTTCTGCCCCATCCCCTGAGCGTGCTGCATCCTCGCTCCGCCCCCCTGCCCCCAGAACTTCCTGCCTGCGTGCTGCAAAACAGCTGATCACAGCAGGCAGGAGGCACTGGGTGGGAGGGGGAGGCGCTGATCTGCAGGGCCCGCCGGTGGGTGGGAGGCCTTGGGGGGACGGGGGGAGAGCTGATAGGAGGGCTGACAGAGGGCTTAGCACCCACCATTTTCCCCCCGTGGGTGCTCCAGCCCCAGAGCATCCCAGGAATCGGCCCCTATGTGTTCCTCGCCCCGCCGCAAGCTTGGCGCCTCTGCTGGGCGTGCCATGCACAATGCAAGTTAGGGCTGTCTGTTTGTGGGCCTGGTCACTTGACCACTATGAACCGGGCTGGGATCAGGCACAATAACACTTAGCTCTTCCCTACAAAGGAAAAATGAGAGCGCATTTCATAGTAATAGTCGAGCTATGACTGCTGTAAGGAGTAGTGGATTGGACTTTTACTGTGAAGTACATGATCATACAAAGGGGGCTTATAAAATGGGAACAGCTAACATTCTTTACAAACATTGCACAACACACCTGTGAGGTAGTTAAGTAGCATTGTCCCCATTTTACAGATGAGGAACTGAGTCGTAGAGTGGCTCAGTGACTTGCCCCACTTCACATGGGAAGTCTGTGGCAGCGCCGAGGAAGATGTGAAGTGGTTTGCTCAAAGTTACAGTGGGAATTGTCAGAGCTGGGATTAGACGTGTAGAGTTGTTGCGTCCCAGTGCTATGTTCAGACCACAGCCAGTCATCACCTGGTCATACTAACCTCCTTTGGCTCTTATCAACCTGATCTGGATTTGACCCACTGATCTGAGGGGGAAAGGCCCTGTCTTCCATTACTGATCCCCTGAGCCATATGCTCCCCTTTACCTTGTTTGTCTGATTTTATCTTTTTTCCTTTCCTACATGCTGTGTTTTGGCAGCCATCAGTTTATTGCTCTAGATCGGGGTGGACAAACTTTTTGGCCCGAGGGCCACATCGGGGTTGCGAAACGGTATGGAAGGCCGGGCAGGGAAGGCTGTGCCTCCCCAAACAGCCTGCCCCCACCACCACCTCCCACTTCCTGCCCCCTGACTGCCCCGCTCAGAACCCCTGACCCATCCAACCCCCCTGCTCCTTGTCCCCTGACCGCTTTCTCCCGGGACTCAACCGCCCCCCGGGACCCCAACCCCTATCCAACCCCCACTCCCTGTCCCCTGACCACCCCCTCCTGGGACCCCCTGCCCCTAACGGCCCTCCTGGGATTCCACCCCCTATTTACCCCTGCCCGCCCCTTTCGGAATGCGGCCCTGCGAACATGGGCGGAGGATTCAGGAGGAGCAGGCGCAGCCGGAGAGAAGCGGCGGTTTCCCCTCCTGAGTCCACAGGTTCGAGCTGAGGCTGCGGGGGAGGCGGGACAGCAGGGGAGGGGCCGGGGCCGGCCGGGAGCTATGGGGCCAGGCAGGACGGCCCCGCGGGCCGTAGTTTGCCCACCCCTGCTCTAGATCTCCATTTACTCTGCAGTAACGCCGACGTTTTGTTCGGTTTGACTCCGCACGGAACTGCAGCCCCTTTGAAGAGCTGCCGTCTATTTACAGAGGCTGAGTGGTTTCCCTTTGTTTTCTCCTGCAGCAGGCATGTCCCGTCCAAATAATTTATTAATGGTGAGGGTAGCTGCGGGTGCCGTAGAACATCAGCGCCTCTAAGCCCTGGTGCAAGGAGCCAGGGTAGTTAATAACAACCAAGTGGGGGAACCTGCTTTGCATTAATGTAATGTAGTCCAGGAATGTTGGTCTGTTTGAACTATGGAAATAGGTGGGTCAGCCCTGTCCCCTCTACACACTGGTAAACGTGTGTAGCAGTTTCCTTAGACAATTAAGCAATTGTGGCCTTTCAAAGAGAGATCCTCCTTCATTTTCCCTCTTAGCTTGCGGATGTAGTACATGTACCTTGTGGTTAATCAATGCAAACTGTATTACGATGCATTATTGCAGTAACCGAGTACAGTACAGGAAGAATGTTCAGCCATTGCTGAATGCTTTAAAAGCTCAAGGATTTTTACATAGTAGGCGTATTATGTGTTTTAGATTTCACTTTCCCTTATTTTAACCCTTTGGGACTGTCATCAGGCCACCTAGTAGAAGTAAAATGACAATGAGCCTGGTTGATCTATAAAAGAAAATGAAAAGAGCTTAGAAAAGAAATGACAAATCATGAATGGCGTGGAGAAAGCGAATAGGAAAATGTTATTTGCCCCTTTACAACACACAAGAACTAGGGGTCACCCAATGAAATTAATAGGCAGCAGGTTTAAAAAAACATAAGGAAGTCCTTCTTCACACAACGCACAGTCAAACTGTGGAACTCATTGCCAGAGGATGTTGTGAAGGCCGAAAGTATAACTGGGTTCAAAAAAGATTTAGCTAAGTTCATGGGGGATAGGCATAGCAATGGCTGTTAGCCCAAGATGGTCAGGGACACAACTCCATGCACAATGTGGCCCTAAACCATCAACTGCCAGAAGCTGGGACTGGACGACAGAGGATGTACCACTTGAAATTGCCCTATTCTGTTCATTCCCTCTGAAGCATCTGTCTGCTGTCAGAACACAGGATAATGGGTTAGATGGACCATTGGTCTGAGCCAATATGGCCCTTCTTATTGCTAGTACCTGTTAGGAAATATTAACCCTTTCAGTTTTCTTGTATATTAAACTTATTTACAGATGAACTGTTCTCCCCAAATCTTCATGGTATTAGCAAAGGGTGTGTTTGAATTCTAAGGCCCAGAGTGTTGGGTTTTAACCTGTGAGTGACCTGTGTTCAGAAACTTTATGTAAGTCAAATATTGAACTTACTTCATTATGGCTGGTGCCTTCAAGTCTGTGGGAGTGTAGCTGTCCAGGGAAAAGAACCTTCAAACTAGTAAAAGTATAAACAAAGCTGGGTGATTGATAAGGAATATGTGCTATGACAGATGTTTTCTGTAATGGACTGGGTGGTCGATTAGGGGTAATTGTTAGTGCAGATGGTTCTGTAAGGAATGAAACAAATAATAATGACCGGATTAAAATTCCCTTTAGCTTATTGATCATGTAAACTAAAGATACCATAAAAGAAATTCCATCAGTAATGAGGTAAAAGGAAAATGTCAAAACAGGACATACAGTGAAATTAATCGTGTGGAAGTATTTTTCCTTCCAAGAAGGGTTTTTTTTGGTCTCATACCCCATAAAAAGACAGAGGTTTTGGGAATTAGATCGGGAGTGCAAACTGCTGGCGTCACACAGGCTACAGAAAAGAGAGAGACAGCGGCCAGCTCTTTACCTTATACCAAGGATGGTAATGCATTTATTCTTTTTGTACTCCATGTAGTGCTGTACTAATCTCTGATTGATAATCTTTGATTAAATAATTCTATTGGACAGTCTCAAATAGTTATTAAATGCCAACACACCATATTATGTTCCTACGTACAAGCACTGAGCTGGAATCCAGAGAGCTAGAATAAAGCAGGAAGAGAGATTTAGAAACACAAAAATTTAACAAAATACAACTAAGGTCAAATCTACACTACAAAATTAAGTCGACTTAAGTTATGTCAGCGTACAGCCATTGCAGTAATTAAATCGGTTTTGTGTGTCCACGCTATGTTCGTGTTGGTGGTGCGATTCCTTGCACCGATTGAACTGTCAGTGTGGGGCTCTGATAGCTTCTCTTAGAATAGGTGGGAGTTTGCTCATTCTTGGCCACATTAAACATATTCGGTAATCTAGTATTAAAGTTTCAGAGAACTATTTTTAAAATTCAGTTGGGAATCCATCTGCGCCAGGCGTCTTGCCAACCTTCATATCTTTTATAGCCTGAGTCAGTTTTGCGATTTCTAAAGGGGCATCTAAAAGTGCCTTCTGAGAGTCAGAGATCTATGGTAGAGACAATCCACGAAAAAAGTTATCTAGGCCATCTTTACTGATTCCTTCTTCAGCTAAAGATAGATTTTGAATAAAGCTGTTGCAATTGTTTATTAATATCCGACTGTGTTGTATATACTTTATTGCTTCTATGACACACAGCAGCAATCTTATTTCTGTTAGCCTTTTGCTTAAGTCTCTGTGCCAATAGCTTGCCAACTCTCTCGCCAGATTCCCAGTCATTTTACTTTATGCTGTTTGAAGCACACTCAGCCTTTTGGGACAGAAGTTTGTTGATTTCATATCTGAGATTGATGAGAGTTCTGAGTTTCTCTGGGGAGGGGACTGAAGCATAGTCTACCTCCAAGGTCTTAAATTCTTTCACAAGGGTATCAATTCTAGGTTCTCTCTATTTCTTTGTAAAGCTGGCATAAGAGATGATACGGCCTCTGATGAAGGCTTTAAAGGATTCTCAAAGTGTGGCAGCTGATGAAGCGGTGGGGGCATTTGTTCTTTAACAAAATCCTAACTCCTGCTGGATAGAGTTAATAATGATGTACCAAACAGCAGAGAAGTATTTAATCTCCACATTTTAGTTGGGGGTGCATACCCTGTGGGCCTAAAAATATATGTATAGGTGCATGGTCCGAGATAACAATAGTATCAATATTACAATCACTGACAGAACTGATCAAGTGTTGTGACACTAAGAAATAGTCCGATCTAGGGGTGCTGGAGGTGCTTCCGCACCCCCTGGCTTGAAGTGGATTCCATTATATACTGGGTTTATAGTTTGGTACAATAGCTCTCAGCACCCCTGCTCTACAAATTGTTTCAGCACCCCTGGTCAAATCTTAAATATATTGAATGAGCTGCAGAAAAAAACCCTATAGTCTCTGGGCGTAGGATTACCCAGTCTTCACGCATCTTGTAAATCTAGATCAGCCGTGTGTGTATGGAGGAGAAGCTTGATCAAGGACAGGGTCTAGAGATTTCTTAAAGTCTCCAGCCATGGGGTGGTGTCCCATGTCATTTACACTCATTACAAATTTGGGATCATTCTGATTTGTCCTGAAGAGGTTGGCAAAGATGATTATAGAATTGCCAGTTTCAGCCTTGAAGACAATAAATCTGCCCTGTCAGACCTTGTGCTCAGAATATTCACATTCAACTTTTTATGTATTAGTATGGTACCACCCCTCCCTTTAGAATTAAAGCAGCTAGAAATTGAAAGGCCTGCTCAATCTCTATTCAGTTTACAAGCTTCAAGGTCTGTCAGATGTGTCTCCTGGAACATCGCAATGTCAACGTTCTTTTTTTTTAAGCATTGAGTATATATTTTTTTCTTTTAATAGGGTTATTAAGACTCTTTCAATTCCAGGAGACACATTTAATTATCGGAGCCATCGTTGTTAAACAACACCGGATAAAATATAAAGTTGCTTTGTGAATAAATGAGAAATAGCAACTTTTCCTGAGCAGCATACAGTTCTTGCATATGTAAGCAGCAAAAGTTGTATAAGCCAGGGATAGTGTGTTGCTTCCCAGTGTGGATCCTACAGGAGTGAGAAGGAAATTCTCATCACGGGATGGTACAAGGAGGGGGGCAGAAAGAGGAATTAAATAAGTGATAAAACAGGGCAGGAGCCCCCTCCTGCACCCAAAC
>NW_020664446.1:6173469-6289519 GCF_002925995.2 Terrapene triunguis
CCCCCTCCCACACCCCAAACCACTTGACCCCAGCCCAGAGCCCGCACCCCCTCCCGCACCCCAACCTCCTGCCCCAGCCCGGTGAAAGGGGCAAGGCAAGGGTGTTTGAGTTTGTGTGATTAGACAGTTGGCAACCCGAGTCCATAAGGAAGCATCATCTAATAAAGCAATGAGATAAATATTACTAATTGAAAGAGTTTACGTTGATGCTCCTTTACCATGAATTAAGGCAATCGGAAATAAATGGATGATAATCTTTTAACCTTTCAATCCCAATGAGAGAGAGAGAGGGAACCAAACAAAAACAAAAGGAACTAACATATCATGATCAGCTAGCACCCATCAACTTGTTTAGAGCAGCCATGTCAGATCTTAGAGAGCATTACATAAAAGCCATATGGTTGGATCATTCCATAAGTGTGTCCTCTTGCAAGGGAGGAGTTTACAGATTTTTGAGGTATGTTTCTGCCCCCGGCAGGGAACTGAATGATAATATCTTCTGACCATTCTTAATATGAAGCGTTGCTGGGTATTTAATAAAATACTCCAAGTCTATCTTCCTGGCCAATTGCTTTGCTTGGTTGCAACCTCTTTGCAACCACATCACAGGCATAATCTTAAAAGCAGTATTTTAATAGCTGGGTCTCCCCATAACTGCTCCTTCTTTCTCTCTGGACTTCTGCAGAATAAGCTCCTTAGGTGGTAAACTTCACAATCAAGGCGCTCTAGGCCGAACTCCTGCAGCTGGGTGTGGGGGCAAGGGCCTGGGGTGCCCGTTCTCTATCAAAACAAAAATCTACTGGCAGATCCAACAATGTAGCAGTTTAGGGACAAATTCAGAGGGTTTCCCATTCTCTATTCCCTCAGGGATACCCACAATCCCAATGTTACATTGTCAAGGTGGCCACCTTTCTAATTGCTAGTAACTGGACCCCAAAACTCCACTCTTCCCTCAAGGCCCCACCCCCTGGCCTGCCTCTTCCCCCCGAAGGCCCCGCCCCTGCTCTACCTCTTCCCTTGAGGCCCCGCCCCTTCTCCATATCTTTTCCCTCAAGGCCCCGCCCCATCACTCACTCTTCTCCCCTTCTCCCTCTGTCACTTGCTGCATTGTCTCAAGGAGCCTGCCTGCAGGTAGGAGGTGACCCCGGCTGAATTGGTGCTGGCACAAGTTAATGACCCGATGCCTCCTCTCACCCAGTGGTAACTGGACTTTTGGTTTGGTATCATTTAGGGTTGCCAGGTCCCCTTTTCAACCAGACTTTCCGGTCAAAAACCAGGCACCTGGCAAGCCTAAATGGCACCCGGTCACAGAAGCCAAAAAACCAGGCTGTCTGGGTCCTTATCATCATGAGTGGCTTTCTAGATCAATTAGCTTGGTCTTAATAGTCTTGATATCAATACAGTTCTTCATAACCTGTACTTTGTTTTCTTTGAAATCATCTTCCGACTCAGAAATTCTGTGTTCTGCTTCACCCGGCCATCAGGGTAGAGCTTGTAGTGAGCTCTGAATCTCAATCATGGTGGTCTGTAGGATGGGAACTGTAGATTTAATTTCAACAGTATCTATGACCACCTGATGTCGTACAGCCATCAGCTGGGTTCTATCAGGCTCAAGCACCATTTTGTTGTAGGTGGGGGAGGCAGATCTTCTCTGTTTTATTGATGGTTTCGGATTTGGAGAATAAATTGTGAGCTAGAGGGCAATGGGTGGGGGGGGAGGCGGGATTCAGTAATCAGCTGCAATATTTCTTGGTGTTGGATGGTGGGGTTTATGGGACAATGTTTGAGGTTTCCCCATGGGCCTCTCCAGAGCTCAAGCAATCTGCATCTACCTTGGTAGCAGCGCTTTCCGGTGTCCTTGTCGCCACAAAAAAGTTGTGTCAAAAAATTCCCGACCCGCTCTACTAGGTAGTTGGGGTGGGAAGAGTTTCCTCTAGAATTGTTTGAAAACCATTTGTGTTTCGGCTTTAATTAAACCAGACCCCAGTGAGGAGCATGTCTGAGACTTTATTGGTTTTGTTGCCATCGAATCTGACCCCAGGAGCAATGGGGATTATCAGGGTTGGGCAGGGCACATGTCTCCTGCCTCCGGTCAGCAGCCTGTTGCTAGGTTTTTTTAATTAATTCTTTTTCTTTTCTTTCTCCCCAGTAAACATGCTCCCCTCTGCTCTAACTGACAGCTACAAAGTCCTGACCTGCTGGAGTGCAACGTGTCTTTTCTATGGGGCTATTCCTAACGTCCAGAAAAGAAAGAACTTGAGGTGAAAGTCTTAAAAGGCCGTGTTTACTGTAGGAGACAAAACAGCACAGAGCAGAGGCAAGCTGAGTGCGGTCTCTTGGCAAACTCCACCATCACAGGCAGGGGTCCCAGCTGGATGTGTTTCTTTCTAATTTACTAAGAAATTCTGCTTTCACAGAGAAACGTTGCTTTGAGTTTAGCTACACCGGAGACTAGGAAACAAAACATCTTGTTGTTTCCCCTTTAGGCCCAGCTTAGGTTGTGTGGGGGCAAGGGAAAGACTTTCTTCGGTGGGGATAATGAGGTGGGGAAAGTGGATGAGGATTTGGAGCAACGTGAATCCTTTGCTCGCCTGTATTGAGGTGCTTCATTGGCCACAGCAGCTCCATCCTCTCAAAACCACCTCTCTGATTGTGCACGGGGGCTGTGGGCTGGAAAACTGCAGCGCGTGGGGTTTTTTCCTTCCTTTCCTGTCTTTGGCTCCTTTTCTCTCTGTCTACGGTGGTGTCTCGTTGCCTTGCAGATGGATCAGAGGAGAGGTTCTCTGTGATCTGTGGGTCACCAGCGTTCCACTTTAAGGTCAGAAGGGACTATCATGATCATCTAGTCTGACCTCCTGCACATCACAGGCAACAGAGTCTCACCCACCCACCTCTGGCTGAGTTACTGAGGTCCTCAAATCATGGTTTAAAGACTGCAAGTTACAGAGAATTCACATTTATACTAGTTTAAACCTGCAAGTGACCCCTGCCCCATGCTGCAGAGAAGGTGAAACCCCCCCAGGGTCTCTGCCCATCTGACCCGGGGGGAAATTCCTTCCTGAGCCCAAACATGGCGATGAGTTAGACCAGGGCTTGCCCTAGGGAAAATGGAACCCTGAGTGAATTTGTATTTTGGCGCCTCTGGCCCCCATGAGGACGGCACTCTCCCCATTGACCCTGGCCCCCCGAGCTCTCCATTGACCAGGGGCTCCACAGGCTCCCCACCCCACTTTGCTCCAACCCCTGCACTGTGCCCCTTGTGCCTCTAATCCCTAAAACCCAACCCCTGCACTCCCTTCTGCACCCCTAACCCCTGCACCCCTACCCCACACCCCCTCCTGCACCTCTAACCCCCAGACTCCCCTCCTGGACCCCCCTCCTGCACCCCAACCCCGCACCCCTAACCCCTGCACTGCCCTTCTGCACCCCTAACCCCTGCACCTCCCTCCTGCTCCCACATGGGGAAACTGACCTTGATGCATGGCGCAGCTGGCAATGCTGCTCGCTCCCCCCTTCGAACGCTGCTCCTCCCCCCTCAGGGGGACGTGAGAGGAGAAGCGAGGAGCGACATGAGGGCTCCCTGCATTCTTTGTAGTAACTCAGAGTCCCATCTAGTGTCCCATCACCGGCCATTGGGGAATTTTGCTACTGGCAGTCACCGATGGGCCACGTACCATCATAGGCAGTCCCATCATACCATCCCCTCCATAAATGTATTAAGCTCATCTTGAAGCCAGTTAAGTTTTTTGCCCCCACTGATCCCCTTGGAAGGCTGCTCCAGAGCTTCACTCCTTGGATGGCTAGAAACCTTTGCCTAATTTCAAGCCTAAACTCGTTGATGACCAGTTTATATCCATTTGTTCTTGTGTCCACATAGGCGCTTTAACTTAAATAACTCCTCTCCCTCCCAGGTATTTATCCCTCTGTTATATTTATAGAGAGCAATCATATCTCCACTCAGCCTTCTTTTGGTTAGGCTGAACAAGCCAAGCTCTTTGATTCTCCTCTCATGAGGTAGGTTTTCCATTCCTCACATCATCCTAGTAGCCCTTCTCTGCATCTGTTCCAGTTTGAATTCATCCTTCTTAAACATGGGAGAGCAGAACTGCACACAGTATTCCAGCTGAGGTCTCACCAGTGCCCTGCATAATGGTACTAACACTTCCCTGTCTCTACTGGAAATAATTGGTCTGATGCATCCTAGGATTGCATTAGCCTTTTTTCACGGCTGCATCACATTGATGGCTCATAATCATTCTGTGATCAGCCAATACAGTGAGGGCTTTCTCCTCCTCTGTCACTCCAACAGATAAATCCCCAGCTTATAGCAAAAATTCTTGTTGTTAGTCCCTTAATGCATGACCTTGTACTTTGCACTATTAAATTTCATCCAATTTTTATTACTCCAGTTTACAAGGTCACCCAGATCTTCTCGTATGATATTCCTGTCTTCCTCCATATTGGCAATACTTCCCAACTTTGTGTCATCCACAGATTTTATTAGCACACTCCTACTTTTTGTGCCAAGGTCAGTAATAAAAATGTTAAATAAGATTGACCCCAAGACCGATCCCTGAGGAACTCCACTAGTAGCCTCCCTCCAGCCTGACAGTTCACCTCTCAGTATGACCTGTTGTAGTCTCCCCTTTAACCAGTTCCTTATCCACCTTTCAATTCTCTTATCAATCCCCACCTTCTCCAATTTAACTAGTACTTTCCCATGTGGAACTGTATAAAATACCTTACTGAAGTCCAGGTAGGTTAGATCTACTGCATTTCCTTTGTCTAAAAAATCAGTTATCTTCTCAAAGAAGGAGATCAGATTGGTCTGGCATGAGCTACCTTTTGTAAAACCATGTTGTATCTTATCCCAATTACCATTCACCTCTATGTCCTTAACTACTTTCTCTTTCAAAATGTGTTCCAAGAGCTTGCATACAATTGAGGTCAAACTAGCAGGCCTGTAGTTTCCCAGATCATGTTTTCTCTCTTTTTTTAAAAATAGGAACTATTTTAGCAATTCTCCAATCATAGGGTACGACCCCTGAGTTTACAGCTTCATTCAAAATCCTTGCTATTTGGATGTGCTATTTCCTTTAATATTCTTGGATGGAGATTATCTGGGATTTCTAATTTAGTCCTATTAAGCTATTTGAGTTTGACTTCCAACTCAACTCTGGTACCACATCCGACTTCCAACTCAGATGTGGTAATTTCTGTCTCCATATCCTTGTTTCCATTAGCCACCCTGCCACTACCCCTAAGCTCTTCATTAGCCTCATTTAAAACTGAGGCAAAGTATTTGTTTAGGTATTGGGCCATGCCTAGATAATCTTTAAGCTCCATCCCATCCTCAGTGTTTAGGAGTCCCACTTCTTCTTTCTTTGTTTTCTCCATATTTATATGGCTAGAGAACCTTTTACTATTGGTTGTAATTCCCTTTGCAAGGTCCAACTCGGCTTGGCTTTTGGCAGTTCTCACTTTATCCCTTGTAGGCTTTCTGCTTTCTATTAGTCACCTGTTTGAGATGTTGCTTATCCAGCTTGGTCTGCAACCCTTCCCTATGAATTTTTTCCCCCTTGCTTGGGATTGCAACTTTGACTTTAAGTAACTCCAAGCCTCCTCCACATTCAGATCCTTGAGTTCTTCAGTCCAGTCCACGTCCCTAACTAATTCCCTTAATTTTTTTAAGTTCGTGCTTTTGAAATCAAGGATCCTGGTTGCAGATCTAGTTTTGTTTATCCTTCCATTTAGTTTAAACTGAAATAGTTCATGATCACTCGAACCAAGGTTGTCCTCTACAACCAGTTCTTTTATGAGGTCCTCACTACTCAGTGATACCAAATCTAAACTGGCATCACCTCTTGTTGCTTCAGCAACTATTTTGGTGAAGAAATCTGTCAACTATCCCATTCAGGAAAATCTTGGCACTACTATTATTAGTAGCACTTGTCCTCCAATCCATTTCTGGGAAGTTAAAGTCTCCCATAATTACACAATTCCCAGTAGTATTTATTTCTTTTAAAACATTAAAGAGGTCTCTATCCATATCCAAATTGGATCCTGGTAGTCTGTAGCACACTCCATGCACTATCGCGGGAGAACCTCTAGTAGTTTTCTTCCCCAATGTGATTTTGGCCCAAAAAGACTGTCTTATCCATTCCGTCACTTCTAATTTCTTTACAGTCTACCTCATTATTGATATACAGAGCTACTCCACCACCTTTGTCTTTATTTCTGTCTTTCCTGAACCGTACATACCCTTCAATACTGTACTCCAGTCATGACTACTATTCCACCGTGTTTCTGTTATTGTTAAAATATCTTGTCGGCAGCTGTGAAGTTGCATTAAAAGACAGCTAAAATGACATTACCTTCCTCCTAGGACTTTGCCATATAAGCACTGACTGTGCTTGCCACAGAGCTGTTGTGTGATGGTGAATGGGAGGGGAGGTGGACCTCTGAGACTATCCATGAAAATGTGGTCCACAATATGAAAAGATTTAAGGCCACTCCGGATACATAGATTTTTTCAAGCCAGAAGGGGCTAATATGATCATCTACTCTGATCTTCTGCATAACACAGGCCATTAAATCTCACCTAGTGAATTCTGTATCAAGCCCATAACTTCTGGTTGAGTTAGAGTATCTTTTTTAGACAGAGACATCCAGTCTTGATATAAGGACTTCAAGTGATGAAGTGAACACAGGGCGCTGCCTATGGGTGAGAATTGATATTGTTTGCTAGAGCTGCTGAGAGAAGGTGAGTTTGGAGAGGCAGGTTCTTCATTTCACTCTGAAGGTACAGGGCTTCCTGGCCGTTCAGATGTCAAATGAAAATCTCTCCCATCTCCCTTTTGTTTTCCATTCTCCATTAAAGTTGTCTTAGATGGGCATAGCAAAATATATCCCCCCTTGTGCCAATCACGTATGCTAACTGTTTCTCAGAGACTGATGTGTTTAGTGACTGCCACGGTCTGGTACGTACTTAAGACCTGATTCTGCCGTGCTGAGTAATCTTCTATTCAGACTCTTTAATTGGGTGGGTCTATCACCATTGCATCTGAGCACATTCCTGGCATATGTCACACGTGGTTCTCTCTTTCTCCCCAGAGGAATAAATTGTGAGGTTTGTTCCTTTTAAAAATATTTAAGATTGTCTGTGTTCTTTTATGACTGAAGGCAGGTCGAAGAAGTGCACTTAGCATTGAAGGTGCTGAGGTTTTGGATGGTCCTCAGCTCCTAGGGGAGTTCGTTCCACAGTCTGGGACCGGCTCCCGAGAAAGTTCTATCTCCTGTCCCGATGAATTTTACCCTGGAGATGGGCTGTGCCAGAATCCTTTTCCTGAGGGTCGAGTGATCTTTTAGGTACGCTTTGGCTTCTACCATTGAGCACCTTGAAGATGAGGACTGAAACCTTGAATGTGACTCTCTGTTCTATGGGGAAGCAGTGTAATGAGCGGAGCACTGGTTTCACGAGCTCGGATTCACTAGAACTTCCTGCATAGTACGGTACTGCTGGCCCTATGTCAGAGTAGCAGAATCTGGCTTTAAGTGATCAGAAACATGAAGGTGATTTAATAGAACATGACGCATTTACTAAACCACTCAGTCTCATTCCCACAGTCAGCTATGAGCGGATCCCTTGAATGTCCCGCTTTTAACGTTAAATTATCCATAAAATGATACAGTCAACCTAAATACTACAGAAGTGCTTCACTCCCAGCGTTAAATGAAAATCCATACTAGATATGCACAGTTCAAAAGTACGAGCTTTACACACTTTCAGCTCTGTGGAGAGGGCAGTCCAAACCCGAAGACTGCAGTAGCACCTTGGGGGAATTAGAGTCATTTACTACTTTGAATGAATGACCCTGCCCGTATGAGTCAGACTTTCCTGTTTATGCAATCTGATTTTTCTCCAGAGGGAGCATTTCATTACTTGTCATGTTCCTGGATATTATAAATTTTAAGCCATGATTACGTCTCTCTCCATTATACCTGGCACAGTTGGTGCCAACTTTTCAAAGGAGCTCTGCTCCCATTTAGGAACCTAAATACGGCCTGGATCTTCGAACACTCAGAACCCAGCAGCTCCCTTAGTGACCCTCAGGGCTAAGTTTACAAAAAACATGGTGAGGGCTTGAAAATTTGACCCCTTGCTTTGGGTTCCTAACTAGGAGCTGAGTTTTCTTTCTAATAAACAAAAACAAACAAACAAATAATCTGGCCCCAATTGTTGGGGGCTGAATATTTGAAAATATCTGGCCTTTGAGCATGGGCTGTGCTCTGTGAAGTAGAGGGGCAGATATAATCCTTTCTCCAGACATCTTACAGTCCAAATATATGTGGCTGCTTCTATTGAAGAAATGGCAAAACTTTTAATGGCCTTACTGGAGTAGAATGACCCTACTTCAGACACAAGCAATACAGGGCAGTCACGGAATATGCTTGATTAGGGCTAGGTCATGAAGCAGCGTAGGTGTCTCTTTATTTATTACTTACTTTAAACCGGGAGGCATCATTCGAACCTTCCTTTCCTCTCCTGAAATTCCCCTCCCCAGAAAACAAAAACCTGCAACTTTTTTCAGGATTTCCTTAATGGAACCCAGATGCCACTTGTGTATAGGCATGTTCCACTGTCATGAATTGCCTTCCAGAACACACAAACACTTAGAAATCTGTGTCGGTGCCTGTTGCCACAGCATCTGGAAGCCTTACAACACTAAGCGATCAATTAAAAATCAACATGGTCTAACAGAATCTTAGCACCAGCTCCTGCTTCTTTGAATGGATATTTGCAGCCGGTTAGGGATTAAACCATATTATAATGGATTAGTCCAGGGATTAAATCAGATTGTAATGGATATTGGGTAGGTTTATTCAGTTTCTATTCTTGGAAATATATTAGGACAAATCTATGGCTATCTAAGCACTTCATAGTTGCAACGCTATGCACTATGGCCACTCAGAACTTCAGACAGCAGCAGGGTTAGAATCCATTGCTCCTAAAGCAAAGGTCTGCCACTTGCGCTAACAGAGACTCTTTCTTAGCACTTAGTAGTACGGAAGTACAAAATTAAGCAGTTCTCAATCAATCCAGTAGAGGGCAATGTCACACACATACACTCATAGAATCATAGAATCACAGAATCACAGAATATCAGGGTTGGAAGGGACCTCAGGAGGTCATCTAGTCCAACCCCCTGCTCAAAGCAGGACCAATTCCCAACTAAATCATCCCAGCCAGGGCTTTGTCAAGCCTGACCTTAAAAACCTCTAAGGAAGGAGATTCTACCACCTCCCTAGGAAACCCATTCCAGTGCTTCACCACCCTCCTAGTGAAAAAGTTTTTCCTAATATCCAACCTAAACCTCCCCAACTGCAACTTGAGACCATTACTCCTTGTTCTGTCATCAGGTACCACTGAGAACAGTCTAGATCCATCCTCTTTGGAACCCCCTTTCAGGTAGTTGAAAGCAGCTATCAAATCCTCCCTTGTTCATGCGCTACTTTTTCTTTCACTCTCACGATGGAGTTGTTATTATTATGCTCTTCTTCAGAGTTAAGGGATTAGGGAGTTGACAAAGAGGTTCTGTATAATCACAAGGTCCTCAACAGAGCATCCCTGTGTCAATGTGTGTGATTTAACAATGGCAGAAGAGACACTAGCGACCAGATTTTCTTTTGAAAGTCTGGCCCTTATCTGGGTGCCTAAATGGGAGTTGAGCGCTCTTGAAACTCTACCCTGGTGAGTGCTGACCACTTGAAAAATCAGGCTTTGAGCTCTGAAAATCTAGTCTTATGTGAGCTGTGTCTTCTATTTAATGAACCTCACTGGGGCTTGAGCGGTAACTGAGAATGGTTACCAGAGCTAGGAGAAAAAGAAAAAAAAAAAAAAAAAAAAAAAGTATTTGAGCATTTATTTGAATGAAAACCACAGATTCACCTTGACAGTGTTCACATCCCATTTAATTCATGTCTCACAACATTTGTACAAGGAACATTTTAATCTGCAAGAATGCTCCTAGACGGTGAAGATCTCTTGGATACTTGAGGAAATGCCTTTTCACAAGGTTTTGTGTCAGAATCATCTACCTGTCTCAGGTTCTGAACACCTTTCCCTCCTGTTTATGAATGCTTGTCATCAAGTTAGGGAGCAGCTGGGCCCAGATCTTCAAAGGTATTTAGGCACCCAACGCCCATTCATTTCTATGGGAATTAGGTGCCTAAATACCTTTGAGCATCTGGGCCTATGTGACTAAGTCATGGGCCCATGTCAGACCAGTCACGACATGAATAAGGAATAGATTTCATGACTATTTTGTTTAACAATTTGAAATGATGAGCAAGTGTGTAATAAATTAAATCAGAATCCGTTCCTGGATAATTCTCGAACGGGGTAAAAGGGATGATCTCTGTGCTGTAAGTAGCTAACCAAGCTCTAATGGTGGCTTCTGAATGTTCTGTTCATAGTCTCTGGGAGGAAGATGTTTATGTTGACAGAGGTACTTAATTTAGTGCAGAATGCTTAGGAAGCAGAGAGGAAGAAGCAACCATTGGCCCAAAGGAATTTGCAAAATGCCTGATCTGTGTCCCTATTTCAGGGTGTTAGCCCCATTTCCCTTTGCGGTGGTGATGGTTCCCTGCATTCTTCCTTTTCTGTTTGGAGCTAATATGAGTGACACAGTTATTTTCTACCAGAAACGGGAGGAATGGTACTGTGGAGAACAGGAAAATTCACACAACTGTGTGTACCACAAGGAATAGGCTGCTGATATACTACTCACCCACTGCATCTGGAAATGATCGATTGATTTTTTTTTAAGAGCTCCTTCTCCTGCTGTAGCATCTTTTGAGATATCACATTTCTCTGTGTGTAGAGAGTGTATAGATATGTGATCCCACAATTACAATGTCCTGTGTGCTTATGTATAAATTCCATCTAAGGCACCTATCGCTTTGGTATCTCTCTGCTCCCCCTCACATAAAATGTCAGCCCCTAAACATTTTGGCACTGAGCTTTCAAACCTAATAGAACCCAAACGAAAAATAACATATGAAGGGTTAAAATCCATGTGCATTTTATATAACAACCTGGTATATGGATTGTGCCAGCTCTTTTCCAGACCCAAAGTCCAGAGTTGGTCAAGAGACCAGAGGCCTAGCAGATAGTGATTAGCTAAGAGAAAAGCAGAATAAACAAGATAACATTGCCTTTGCTAAGATATGCTTGGTCAGTAGAAATGCCAGATGTTGAAGCAATAACTGAATAATTATGTTTCATCCAATGTTTCAAACTGAACAAAGAATCCCTGTTCCTATTGTGTTTCTCCTGTAGGGAAACAGTCTTCCCACATATCCAACCTTGAGTTTATGAAAAATTGGCACATGTCAGTATAAGATATGGCATCCTTCCACCTCCCTTCCCAGGGACCAATACCCTGCCTTGAGACACACAGAAGACAGTCTGTATGATCATATCCCTTCACTGTTTCTTTGCTTTAACCCCTAGGAATGTACCTGTTGGACAATCAAAGGAGTTGCTCCATTCCTATGGACCCCAAATCAGAATTCAACATATATATATTTTATGCTAATAACATTTTATCAAAGTATTAATTAAATGTGAACTTGCTAACTTGAGACCATGGGCGGAGACATTATGTAACCTGTTAACCATTGGCTAATGTGCTATCTTGTCTTGCTGCAAAACCTATCCTGGGGTGTGGAACTGCCTACCCCATCACTTTCCCCCGCTCATGGAAAATCTATATATTCTATTGTAATCAATTGACTGACAGTGTTTCTGAGCCTAATAAGCAAGGTGACACTCCGCCAGCGCTGTGTGTAATAAACTCCTATGCTTGACCTCTACACGGTGTGGATTTATGTCCTTCAATATATATATGTTTGGCGAGTTGTTGTTTCCAAGTGCTCTGGCTGACAGCAGGAAGTCTTAATAGGCAGTGGATACAACTGTCAATTTCACCCATCCCTGGTGAGTTTCTCTCTTCACCCTGGTGGCCAGTTCCAGAAGCCAGAGAGTGGCAACAGTGAAATAATCTCATTAGAGTTGTCAGGTTTCCTCTTCGTCCTCAAATTACACGGCTCCGGCAGAGGAAGTATTGTATTCAGAGAGACAAGGTGGCTCCGACAACAGTGCAAACAGGGAAATCCTCAGTCACGGAGCCTTTCCTTCCTTGCTCCCAGCAGAGGCATTTTGCTACCCTGTCCGAGAGGAGTCGCTGTGTTGCACAACTGCTACCGTGTTTCCCCCCGAAAGTAAGACATCCCCCGAAAATAAGACCTACTTCCAGTTTTGCCTCTCGCTGTAATATAAGGCATCCCCCGAAAATAAGACCTCCCCGCTAATAAGGCCACCCCGGAATATAAGGCCCCGAAGCTCCAGGAAAAATAAGACCTCCCCTGAAAATAAGACCTAGCGCATCTTTGGGAGCAAAAATTAATATAAGACACTGTCTTATTTTTGGGGAAACAGGGTAGGAGAATTAGGGAGTCGAGTCGTGTGATTTTAACCAGCAGAGGCACTGGGCAGATTCTCATGGTGTGTGTGTAGGTCTGTGGGTGCGTGGGGAGGTCGGGGTGTGTCTCTCTCTGTGGTGAGCTCTCTATTAATGCACCACCCTTGGTTTCCTTGGCAGAGAGGCTATACCACTATATATAATATTTTAACATGACTTGCACTGCAGTCCAGCAAACCCTTCTCACGTCCCTTTCCCCTTCCTTGCCCGCGGATGGCACAGTCCTGCAGCCCCAGGGGCAAGAGCCAGACCTTAATGTGTCTCTTTTTCTATTGCAAAAGTTGATGGTTCTCTCCCTCCACCCCCCCGCAGGCCGGAGTAGTTCTCCTGGAAATTGCAAAGCAAGGGGGGGGGGGAAAGCGACCCCCGCCACCCCCAGCTTCAAAGCCTGAGGGTTTGTCTACACTGCAATTAGACACCGGTGGCTGGGCACCGCAGCGTCCAGACCAGTTGCTTGGCTTGTCCCTTTCCTGGGGACCCCCAAATCCACCTCCCCAGATCCTTCTTCCTCCCCAGATTCACCCTCCCCCCATTCCCCTCCTTTCCTCTCAGCCCCTTCCACGCTCCTGCTTGACTCCAGATGTCAGATCATCAGAAGAAAACTGTTGAGTTCTCCTCCATGCGGCGGGACAGCGGCTGCCGGGCTCGCCCCTGCCCGGTGTACGTAGGCAGAGAGCGGCGGAATGAGGAATAATCTAGCCCAGGATTAAAAGCGAAGAGGAGTGGCCACATGAAGGCTCCGAGCTGCAGCGGGATGCAGTGATTGCTCACCACAAAACGGATTGACCCCGTCCTTGTAAATAAAGAGAAAAGGGGGAAGAAATCCGGATGGAAAGTGGCCACCTGTCTTTGGAGTCCATCGTTTTCTTAACTGCTCCAAGCGGACCTGGCTTCCGTCCTGGAGACATGTCAATGTGACAATAGTGACCCTCAAATGCGTGTGGCCAGCTGAGAAATCCCTCCCTCGGCTTCCCTCCCCACCCCACTCCGGCAGCAGACCAGCCTGTCCCACCCAACCCGGCAACCTGAGCTGACTTGGGGATGGGGGAAACGAAAACCAACCCCCCCCCCCAATGACTCACCCGTTGCCCAGGTTGCGAGGCTGCTGCCGCAAACCATCGCTTTGAATGTCAGGAGGGAGACACAGAAAGTGGGGGGGTCCTGGCTACGGGGAGATTTTGTCCCCCCGACACAAGTCTAGGGAAATGCGCCTATGGGCTTTCTGTGGTTCTTTTCCTCTCTGAACAAAATAATTGCCTTCCCTGCCGCCCCAGTATTTCAGCAGTAACGCTGGTTTATCTTCCCAAAGCTATTTTTGATTTACACAGACACGTCCGTACGTTTGTTTCTCAAGAAATACCGGCTCGCTCTCCCACTGACACCTCAGAAGAGATACTGGGAGGGTGAGCTTCGTGTCCACACAGGGGTGTTTTGGTACGCACCCCTGGGCACACGCAGACCCAGATATTTTGTTTCACACTCGATTGTATGTCAGGAGAAATACTTGGGTTGATCTTCCAGTGGCTTTTTCTTACACACACAGAGAGGTTTGGAGAAATACTAAACTGGGGTGATCCTCCGGCAGATGTGTTGCGTTGTGCCCCCAAGGTATTCTGTTGTATAGTTCTCCATAGGTAGACTGACTGACTCTGTGTGTGTGTGTGTCTGACACACACACACACACACACACGGTCTCTCTATGGAAAAAATACTGGGTGAGCTTTCTGTAACTATTGTGTGTGTATCGATGGTATAGAGATTGACATGCGTCAGGAGAAATATGGATTGATCGTTCTCTAGCTATTTTGTGTTGTGCTGCTACATAGATCCGCTTCGCTCTCTGTCTGTCCCTGTGTCCCTATGTCTGTCTGCGGAGATGTATTGGGTGATCCTTCTATAACATTGTTGGGTGTATATGTGTGTGTACATACAAAATAGCCAAGGAAGGAAATCCCAGCATTTCTCCTGACCTGTGAGTGTATGTGTGTCTGTCACACACACACACACACACACACACACACACACACACGCGCGTCAGGAGAACTGCTAGGCGATCCTTCTCTAGCTATTTTATTGCAGGCGTCCCACCAATATTCTGGGTCCCCCCCCCCGCATTCCAGTGGAAACGCAGCAGCGTGGTTGGTGAATTGCTTGTATATTTCAGCCGCGGCACTTGGCGAGGGCGCCTCGGCTCCTCCCCCGTGTGGTGTAACCCTCTCACTTGATCAAATCCTTGAACGTGAACAGTTTCACTGAAAAGCACTTTTCAAAAAAAAAAAAAAAAAAAATCCCACCAACAGTAAAGAACAGATCCAACTACCGGGGAGAGAGTTGGGGTTTTTTTTCCCCTTCCTCCTGGTCACCGTCTCCGAGGCTGAGAAGGGGAAAGAGAGGAGCCTTTACAAATACTACTGCTGCTAACCCAGCCCCCCCTCCCCTTAAGAAACCCCCCCAAACTCCCCAACTCCGTCGGCCAGGCATGGAGAGGGGGACTGGCTGGTACCCAGCCTGCTACATCGCTCTGCTCGCCTGGACATGGCTTTTGCTCTCCCCTTGGTGTTTCACCAGCGCTGAAATAACTTGCAGAGCCTGCTCATCTTCATCATCTGCGCCTTCTTCGCCCTCCTCGCGGGCGAAACCGCACCAGGGGCCGCCGCCGCCGCCGCCTCGGGGACTGTTGCGCTGGCCGGGGAGCAGGGACGTGGGATTCGCCAGGGAAGAAGCCCTGCAGGCGGAGCAGCCCGGCGGAGGATGGGGGGTCGGGGACGAGGACGAAGAGGAGGAGGCGCTGGTTGTGGTGCTGGAAGAGGATCGGGGCTGGGGAAGGGTCCAGCCGGCTGCGGGAGCGGTGGAGGGGACGTGGGGCGCTGGGGAAGCTCGCAGGAGCGGGGCGAAGGGGGATGGCTGGGCTGGGGAGGCGCACGGGAAGTCTCCGTCTAGACAGCGCTTGGGGATGGCGAAGGGGAGCGGAGCAGCAGCCGCCCATGGCCTGGAGGGGATGCTGCTGCCGCCCGGAGATGCCCAGGAGGCAGGCGGCTCGGTGGGCAGAGTGACTAGCTCCCACCCCCTGCCGCCCAGGGCGAGGAGGAGCAGCGGGGCCCCTGGCCATGGCCAGGCAGGAGGGGGCAGCCCTTGGACGGACGGACAGAAAGTGACCCGGACTCAAGCCAAAGGCTCCAAAGAGGAAGGGAAAGTGACCAAGATGCGCGGAGGCGAGGAGCTGAAACTGACCAGCACCACTTTCGCCCTGACCGGGGACTCGGCCCACAACCAAGCCATGGTGCACTGGTCCGGGCACAACAGCAGCGTGAGTACTGGTGGCCTCGGGAGCCATGCGGTGCCGGGGAGGGGAATGGGGGCGTGTGCACAGCGCTCGGATAATCCGGCTTTGCTCCGGTTACCGGGGTCCGGGCGCGTTCCGGGGAGTTTGTCTAACAAGGCTGCTGCCTCTTTCGCACAAGGGGGTGGGGAGAAAAGAGAGGAACCCAGTGTTCGTCCTGTATAGACAAAACGAAGAGCGCCGAATCTGAGCTCTGGGAAGTTACACCGGAGGGTTTGTGTGAACCCAATTTCCCTCCCCTCTCCATAGGGAGGAGAGAGAGAGACGCCTCCTTGCTTGGCTTCCCCTGCATCTGTCCAATTGATTCTGCTTCTGCTGTTTCTCTTTATATATATAATATGTACCTGGGAATGCTTCAGTGGGTCGGTGCTGGAAAATGAATGATGGGCAGGGGAAAAAAACCTCCGAGGTTGTGTGCTCTGCCTGTGAGAGGCAAAGCCGCTCGTATTCATTCATTCCGCAGTAAAAACACACGCTGCTTAATGGGTTTGAAAGAGGAGCAAAGAAGGTGAAGCACAATAAAAAAAAAAAATCAATGGCCTATAATGCCTTTCCCCCTAAGTCCATAAATGACCAATTTAAAAATTAGTGGAGGCACCACACCAGTGAAAGTTTGTGCCGGAGACTTGCTGGGCCCGGTTTGTGTCAAAAGGGGGCGCTCTTGAAAAGCATTTGTGTCCAGCGTCTGTCTGCTGGAGAGAGCGGTGAAAGGAACATTGTTATGTTAGCAAGTGCTACCCTCTCTAGCTCCATGCTTTATAATACTCCCAGGACAGCCATAAGGGAATTTCAATTTTATTTTAACCTGATATAAGACATACTATTTCCACTGCGCCATAAAGCCTGAAAGCAGGCATAATTTAAAGGGTTCAAGAAACCCTTATATAGGGTGACAATGTGCCCATTATTCTGATTATTACAGCTAGTCACTGCCTTGAAAATACCTCTTTTACTGTTTTGCCTATATTGGAAATGTGCACAAGGCAATTAGAAGTATAAAGTGGAATGTCCAGATCTGAAAATGATATTACACCTGGGGTTGAATGATCATATGGGGCCTGCCTATTCAATTCAGCCATCTCTCTATGCTTTTCGGAATGGAAGTTTTATCTCATTGTTATTTATTTTGACTGACCTAATCATGCTGACAGCTATCTAGATGTTACCTAGATTTATTCAGTTTTTAAAGGTAGCTGTGTTTGCTAGACATGAATTCCACAAGCACTTAAGATGAAAATGAACATTCATTGAAAGCTGCATATGGTATATTTTAGCATTACGTTGCCTGTAGGTTTCTTTAAAAATGTAAGGAGGAATGTAGTGAAAAAAATCAGCCTATAAGCCCCGTTTCTTGTTTTCATTTCAGTGCTGAATTGAAGGAGGCTCGGCAAAAGGAGCTAGCGTATGGATTCCTAATAGTTATTTGTAATTCGTATTAAACTAGCAAAGGGGACTCATTCTCCAGGCACTTTGGAAATAAAGGTTTTTTCAAGGTGCATTTCAGAAAGAGATTTTAAAAATCTCCTTTGCTTAGATCTTTCTTTTGTAGAAATGTGTCATTTAAATAAGCAGCTTTATTTATGTTTTAACTTCAGGTCACCGACAAGGCTAATAAATTAAAGACTGTCAGATTGTTCAGGGCTTTTCACTAAGGTTTTGCCTCTGTCATGACACTGCACATGGAAACCTTTTGGCCACTTTTGTGGCTGTATTTACTGAAGGGAGTAACTGAGTGGTCTTTGTGGGAGTGACAAGCAAACATGCTAATAAATAATAGTGTTCTCGCTCCATGGTTTGTCAAATGGGAGGTTTGGTACTTAGAGACTCAGTTTTCTTTACTGTCCCTTTTGGAGAATACACACTGTAGTTTGTCATTCATTATTATTTGTTTTTTAAGGCAGTGTATTGTGCGAGTCTACGGGGAAAGTTAAATGCTTGAACTTGACGTTGTATAGAGGTACTTTCATGTATTATCAGGGAGAGGCAGATGCAGTCCTGCGTTTACCCAATTTTCCAGTTGGGTTGAATCTGGTACAAAGAGGTCGAGCAATTTGCCCACCGTCACACAATGAACCAGTGGTTTGGCTGAGATTAGGGCTAAGGGTTATGATATCTCTGACCACCAAGACTACAATGCTGCCTAACCTAAAACCGGGAATCACGTATTTTCTTAACTGGCAGTAGAAGTAGAGCTGCAGGAAAGGAAATTAGAAATACATGGAGGATATTAACTCATGTCCCGGCATTATACTGGAAGTCTTGGGGCAGTGAGGAGGGCAAATCTGTATGATTCAGTTCTCAGTCTACCAAAGCAATGAGTAGGGAAGTGGGATATACTTCCCTCATCTTGTTCTCCTTTGCATTGATTGAAAGTCTGATCTCTTGCCTAGGATAGTGGGCTTTTTTTAAACTATCAGTAAAGATTTGTTTAGTGAAACAGCAAATTTCCAAGCAAACACTTGTGGTGGGAGGTTCTTAAAACCCTGATTGATTTTCAGAGAAAAAAAGAAAAGACTGTAATAAAAAAGATCAGGATGTTGGTTGGGAATATAAATGAATCTCAATCCCCTTCTCAAAAGAGAGACCTGCCCATTCAATGCATTGTGTTACTCAGGATTTTGATAATCCACTTCATATTAAAAAAAAAGAGAGAGAGAATTTCAGTTTCACTGAAAAAAATCAAACTCCCAAGAGTCAAACTTTTGCTGTCTGTGTTTTCGCATAGGAAGGGTGGCCTTGAGATAGAAGCAAAGGGCTGGGAGTCAGGAGACCTGGGTTTTGTTCTTGCCCCTGCCTCGTGTGACCTTAGACGGGATTATTAACCTTTCTCTGACTCATCTTCCCGGATCATGCTACTTATCTCCCCACAAAAGGGTGTTGTGGAGCAGAATTCATTTCTGTTTATAAAACACAGAGATCCTCTGATGGCAATTGCTGTGGAAATGCAAAATATTATTGATGCAAGGGGGGGTTGCATACTCTCTATGCACATCCATTAAGAGTGGCTTGGCGTGACATAAGCGACTGAACTTGAAAAAGAGAGGATTTTACACTGGACATAAGGCAGACATTTCTATCGGTAAATTGGGTTACCCTAGAGAACAATTTATTGAGAGAGATTACTGAGGCTGCCTCACTGTAGGGATGAATAATGCAGCTGTAGACCAGAAGAAAAGGCTCATTGGAAAGGCTTTTGGAAACTCAGGAGAAATTTTGCTAAAATCTGTTGGGATCGTTTTTGGAAAATCCACAGGCTTTTTATTTTAAAGCAAATCCGCTGGGAACATACACAGGACACAAATATGCTGTTAGTTGAGTATTTGTATCCTTTAAACTTGTTATGTCACCCAATCTTTTCTCTCTCTCTTTTTTTTTAACTATTCTCCATCTGCCTGAGAGTTTTCATTGCTCCAGACAGTTTCCACTGCCCACAAACTTCCTCCTACCTGTGGAAATCACTTTATCTGCTGGATTTTTCTAACTTTCCTTGCCCCACCCAGAGTTCTATCCTGGGGAGCTAAACTATTCCATAGAAAGTTTGATGATTTGAGTCTTTAAACCTTGCCACCTTGGTTCTATAGAAGAGCCTTTCAGATGAATCCAACCAGCCATGCTGGATAAAATAAACCTCAGTGGATGTCTCTCCTTAAATTATCACAATTGAAATAGTTGCTGGGACTTCCCCCACTAGGTTTCAGAGTTAACACCTACTTTGAGATGAATGTGGCAGTTTACACCTCCTTTAGAGTTACTCTTTCATTCTGTTTGCAGACTGACAAAGACTGCACTGCAGTGGTTCATGTTCAGAAGGGGTTTTCTTCACAAACAGAAGAATTGGAAACTTAATATTTTAAAGTATTTTTTTTTTCAGAAAACATTACAAATATCAATTATCCATAGAGAGACCCAGACTTCATGCTATAGCACAAAATATAGCTGTGCTTACTGGTAGCAGGCCCTGTTTTGGGGGTTAGTGTAGCAAAACTACTGCAAGGGATTGGAGTAGATGGTCCAGAAGTCCTTTTAATTCTTTATCTTCTCTGGCTCATGTAGAGGCAAGTTCCACACAAAGATCTGGAGGCAGGGGGAGAACAGACCCCTTTGGATCATGGGGATACACAGAAGCACCAGAATTCTTTCTCTCTCCTTGTGCAAATGAGGCCTCCTGCTTAATGGGCTGACAAATGACCCCAGCGAATGGAAAGTGGTATAAGAACTTGCATTGCTGTCAGCCCTTAGTCGGGAGTGACTCTAACAAATGCCTTTGGCAATAATCTGATGAGATCGCCAAGCTGCTAACATACAAATTGTTTGTCATCGAGATATTGCTCACCTTCACAATGGTGAATTACAAGCGGGGGAGCTGTAATATGTGCCAGGTGGCTTTTAATTAAGGTGCCTAACAATGCATTATGTGGTGGGGAGAACATGAGAGGGAATTATTTATAATTCCAAATGGATAGCTCTGTTGAGAAAGGATTTTTAGTCAGGAAACGCAGGCGTTGGCTGGCAAGCATGCATGACTGCTGGAGTGCTCCGTTCTAAAATATTTACTTCTAACATGCAAGATAGTGACGGAGTGACCAGATTAATTGTATTGCACTTGGGAGATATTTTAGTTGCTGTGCTAACCAGACTTGTTTTCCAAATAGTTTTTGGCTATAGATGGTAGTCTCATCACCACTGGAATCAGCTTCCGTGTCACAATATCTTAATGCATTTCCCTTCTCTACCATGCCTAATCATGAAGTCTGGCACTAAAATCATTCTCTGGGACTTTGCCAGAAAAAAAAAAGTTTTTAATTAATATTTCAAGGGGGGGGTGGGGTGGAGAAATAAAAATGGAATGCTGACACGGTGAGGTTTTTGAGGTTTGTGTTGTGTTGCCAGGGCATGAGAAAAGAGCCTGAGGAGACTTCCTTCCAATTACTTATCTCCAGGCTGGTTTCATTGAAAAATTGGATTGATATCTCATGGAAAGAAACTTTAAGAGGTTTGCTGCTGCATGCCTTATGTGCTGCCTCTAAACCTGTTCAAGACTGCAGATACTCTTGCCCCACAACCCTGCTTAAAGTCACAGGCCACAGCTGCTATCACTGCCCGTGATTGAAGAGTGAACCGGTCATTTTCAGTTTTCTGGTTGCAGTCAGTTTCAGGGTATAGCCCAAAAGTTTTGGGTGCACAAGGAATGTAGGCTGGGGACTATGGTTTGTACCCAAGATTTTGCAGTGATTTAAATGGAAACCAAACCAACTGTGTGTTTAAGGAGAAGAGTCATCTACTTGCAAGAAAAGATGACTTGGAAGTTGGTTTAAATTGGGTAGAGAATGGATGGTAGGCAGGGGAGTTCTCTCCAGCCAGTGAGGTGGAGATAGGTATGTCCCGTATTCTAGGCAACGGGAAAATAAACCAGATCAAGTGACCAGGATTATAAATGGATTAGTAGGTAGAGATTTTGGGTAATAATACAGCAGTAACATCTGGGAAGTGTTGAAGTCTAATGCTTAGAATGCAGCACTAGGAGCAAAGGATCCTGAGTTCTAATCCTGACTCTACCCAGTTACTTATTGTGTGACTTTGAGTAAATTACATGGGACCCAATCTGCCAGTCAGTGGGAGATTTGCAGGATCAGGCCATGTAAGCTCTTTGTGCCTCGGCTGACTCATCTGTAAAATGGGGGATAGAAGTGTCTGTTGTAAAGGGAGGTAGATCTGGATTAGGTTTGGGTTTGAGGCCAAGCTAGAGTTTGGATTCTGGTATGGGGATGGTAAGATGACAAGAAAGTGTGTAAGGATCTTAAACCGATAGCAGGCCAGTTCTGGTTTTAGATCTAAGCCTAAATTGTAGGGGCAGGTTGGGCTCTGGTCAGGTTTAAAATTAATCGGGTTTGGGTTTAAGGATCCAGGTTAGGCCTGCCTTGAGTTGTCAGGATTAGTTAACTTGCAGTGATTTGTGAGTTGGAAAGCACTATGGGTCAAATCCCGTGACCGTAGAAGATCCACAGTGTGGCAGATGCAGCTCCATTGAAGTCATTGGAGCTAGTTCAATTTACACCGGCTGAGGATCTGGCCTGGGATATTTCATAGCAATGGAGCTGAAGGTGAGGGAGGGAACCTGAGGATCATTGAAGGCTATGCAGCTCCTGCGTGCCATGGAGCCGAGTTCTGCAGCGGCTTTCTCCGCAGGGGTTCCTGGGTGGGCAGGGGAAGGGGACACATGGCCAGTGGGTTTGTGAACTTTCCAGATCTACTGGATTGCAACTCCACAGACGGGTTGAATGCAAGAGGATGTATCAGTAGTAGTAGCTGCAGTCAAATTGTACCGGTGTCCTGTGCCCTATATTGGGGGTAGGGAAAGATTCTATTCCCTTCCAAGCACAGCCCTTGCCTTTAACTTTAGCTTTGCTTGAGAGATGAGAATTTGTCCCTACGTTATTAATTCCTTAGAGCCCCGATCCTGCGAGTGCTGAGTGTGCTCAACTCCCATGTCAGGTAACCAGCTGACGTACAGCACCGTAAGGGTGTATGGCATTCTCCCGTTTTACTCCTCTTCCCTGCCCAGGATCTCTCTTCCAATATGCCCCCATCCCACCAGAGCTGACTCTGACTTTCACAAAGTCCAAATCGCCACTCGAGGTCCAAAACTGACAGCTGGCTCAGCATCATCTGGCATAGCTTCCCTGTCGCTGACACAGATCAACCAAATAACAATTGGATGCCTCAGAGAGATGATTTTAATAAAAAGAAAATCCCCTCACAGTAGTTAGATTTTGTTTTGCTTTATGGCTTTAGTCTTGCAAAACCAAACAGTGCAATTGAGAAGAAAAACACATACAAAGAACCTGTACAAAGAGGATATGATTATATAAATGTGATTTTAAAATAATCCTTGTCCATGTTATAACAGTACCCTATACTATTTTACTTGTCATGATTTTATCTGATTGTTTACTTTTTCAGCTTGGATGTTAAAACTAGCCTGGTCAGTCTCACTTTTAGTTTATAGTCCCTTTCACTTTCTGGTTCTCCTGCAGTGTCACAATGGGGTCGTGTGTGGGATCATAGCATGTCAGGGCCCTGTTTTAACATTTGAGTTTAAAGGTTTGATAGCGTCCCTTTAATAAAATACTGAACCACACTTTACCTTAACGCACTAGTCTACTAGGGAATAATGAAATTATAGTGGCTTGATCAGAGAACTGGGAACCAGGTCTAACTGGGATCCAATGCAGGCCCTGACTTTGAATCTGGGATTTTCAAAACTATTCCAGGGATATAAGTACCCAAATCCTAACTCCCTTAGGTTCTTTTGAAAATCCCAGCCTTTTTTTCTGCTTCAGTTTCCCCATCTAGAAAAAGGGGATATTAATATTACATTCAGGGATAATGTGAGGATTAATTGGCTAATGTTTGTAACACAGGTCCAAAGGGCGCTGTGGGTGCTAAATATCATTATGATGAATAGTTCACACTACAGTTAGGGGCAATTCCCAGTTTAATAGGCCGACAAACTGCCAGAATACAAAGGAAATCAAGAAAGGCGGAAGTTAAATAATTGCAGCATTGTAATTGTTTATTCTAAAACGGCTGAGGACATGATACTTCTCCCATTGAAATCAATTGGAGCATGATCCCGGTCAGTAACATCCAAAGATTGTTGTGGGTGTTTTCTCCTTTATCACTTGATATGAAACAGAAACACCAGCCGGACAGATCTGAAAAGCATCACGGGACCTCGTTGCCCCAAATAGCAGTGCTCTTAATTAGCTCTGACATGACCCCATATAACCTGGGGGAAAAAGCTTTGGAAATGAGAGCTCTCGGGTTCTGCAGATGGAAAGCACATCCAGTGCAGAGTCTAACACTAGAGGGAGTGTGGACGTTTAATAAAATACAGTGAAATGCTGCACAAATGGGGAGGGGGCCATAGGGGGCTGTAAAATACATTATGGAAGATGGATGTTGCTAAAATATTAATACTGGAAATTCACTTGGCATCGTTGACTCAGTGCAACTCCAGCTGTAAGAGGTTTCCTGTACACAGGGAGGTGAATAGTCTTAGCACACGCCATAATCGAATGCTGTGTGCTCCCATCTCGGACCTGTTCTGCTGTTGCTTCTGCTTTCTTTTCCCCTTTGGTTTCTCTTTAATTACTGCCAGTGCCTGAAGATAGGATCTTGGTTGCTTGGGAGGCTCATCTGCTGCTGCTGACCGCAACCCTCACCTCCAGCCTGAACCCTCTGCCTGCAAAATCCTTAGCATCTCCACAGCAGCTGCCTGTGATTGGATTGGAAAAGGGATGCGGTTAACTCTTGGAGCACTGGAGGCAAATCTCCCAGTCCTAGACTGGGGCAGTGAAGACAGCTCATCGTCACGCCTTAGTCCTTTCATGCCAGCCTGTCACCCTCCTCCCCCTGCTATCAATCAAGGGAGGACCCTCAGACCCACATACTCTCCTGGCTCCCCGAAATGTACTCCTTTGTCTCTTCCCGCCGGCAGAAAGATTCTTAACCTTCACCCTCGCTTCTTTGCAGAGTGTCACTGCTGGCCACTTCCTCTTCACTTCCCATCATCACTCCTGGTCTAGCCCCTCTTCTGTGCAAGTGTGACCCACTGGTGAGTGTACGTTATAGGTCTGCCTCTGTGCCTGGTCCACACAGCCTAGGAGTCAGGGGACTTCAGCTCACGCTGTAGCTCCTCATGCGTTTAGCTCTGGAGGACTCTGGTTCAATCCCCAGTGTGCTGGCCAAGATGGGGTCGTCACACAAGCCTCTCTCATGTCTGTAGCATCCGCTCCCTCTCTCCTCCCCTTCCCTCTGAGGCAGGTCGACGCTGGCAGCGGCATGTCGAGTATGGATGCTGCCCGCCCCCCCCAGCACGGGTAGAAATAGCAGTGTAGATGATGAGGCACTGCGTAGGTCCATAGGATATGTACTGTGACAGACCCAGACCAGTGGGGTACAGGAGTCTGGTAGAGGGCAAATATACTGGTCACTGGATGAGTAGTTTTCTGTTTCCCTGAGTGACCAGAGCAGCGGCTGCACTAGAGTAATCAGGAACCTGCTAGAACCAGTTAAGGCAGGCAGGCTAATTAGGACACCTGGAGCCAATTAAGAAGAAGCTTCTAGAATCAATTAAGGCAGGCTAATCAGGGCACCTGGGTTTTAAAAGGAGCTCACTTCAGTTTGTGGTGTGAGTGTGAGGAGCTGGGAGCAAGAGGTGCAAGGAGGTGAGAGGGTGTGCTGCTGGAGGACTGAGGAGCACAAGCGTTCTCAGACACCAGGAGGAAGGTCCTGTGGTGAGAATAAGGAAGGTGTTTGGAGGAGGCCATGGGGAAGTAGCCCAGGGAGTTGTAGCTGTCATGCAGCTGTTACAGGAGGCACTATAGACAGCTGCAGTCCACAGGGCCCTGGGCTGGAACCCGGAGTAGAGGGCGGGCCTGGGTTCTCCCCAAACCTCCCAATTGACCTGGACTGTGGGTTCTTCCAGAAGGGAAGGTCTCTGGGCTGTTCCCCAACCCACATGGTGAATCTCTGAGGCAAGAAAATCCGCCAATAAGCGCAGGACCCACCAAGATAAAGGAGGAACTTTGTCACAGTACCTTACACGGCTCTCTGCGCACCCAAGCGGTGCATCTCCCAGCCACACCACTATTTTTAGCAGTGTAGCGTCCCGCTGCCGGAGCCTTTCACCACCATGGGGAGAGACCCCAGGTGCTCCTGCTGCCAGAGCCTTTCCCTGCCACGTGCAATTACCCGCAGCAGTGTGGACACAGCCGGCCTTTCACTGTGGCATGTAGCTACACATCCCCTACATGCCATTGCCAGTGTAGACCAGGCCAGGGTGGGAGTTGGGATGGGATCAAGGACTAAGACTGGAGTTAATCACATCCACTTAAAACTGCAGAGGGAATCCAGGTAGGCAGAAGCTCATTACCCCGTTGTAATTCAACCAGGGGAATAATGCCACTAACTCAGGCTGGCCTTGTGGTTAAAACACTGTTGGAGGCATTGGGAGATCTGGCTTCAATTCTAGTCTCTTGGTGGCTCAGCTGCCCCTCTGTGAAATGATGAAAATTCCCTCCCTTACAAGGCTGTTACCAGACTGAAATGAATTTGTTTCATATTGTTTGTAAAGCAACGTGAGCGTGTCCGCTGGAAGGGGCTGTATGAATATAAAGCATTTTTGTGTTACTCTTGGAAACAGTGCGGCACGATCGCTAATGCTCCTAAACGGTGGAGCCCTTGGAACATCTCTTGGCCTAAGGGAAAAGAAAGCGATGGGTGGAACTGACCACTTGACATGAGCTGTGTCTGAAGGCAGGATCCAGCCGGGCTTTAAGCAAGAGCGAAAGCACTGAGGAGCCGTCGTCATTTGCACCCATCCTTGCCACATGCACCAAAGGGGTTTTTGTGGGGCTCCTTGAACGCAAAGATAAACACTTAAAGGCACCCTTCACAAAGGGTGCCTCTATTGCAGGGGTGAGGTCCCTTTGAACCAGTGCCTGGTTGGTCTTGGCTGCCAGTCCAGCACTTTAGAGGTGATGGAAAATACTGTAGTAATAAAATTTAGCTCTTGTATGGCCCTTTTCATCCTCAGATCTCAAAACTCTTTACAAACGAAAGTCAGTAGCATTTCCCCCATTTTACAGATGGGGAAACTGAGGCACACAGTGGCAAAGTGACTTGCCCGAGCCTCACCTAGCAGGCCAATGGCAGAGCCAGCAACAGAACCCAGGTCTCCCACACCAGTTCCTTACCCACTGGCCCTCACTACTTCCTAAAAATATATAGCTTATTCTAATACAGTTTCAAACTCACTCAAGTGTTGAGCTTGTGTTCCACTTACAAGAGATTGCGTGGAAAAGGGAGAAGGAAGGAGGGGAAAACTAGGATGAAAAGTGGAACCAAGAGTGGGCAGAATAAGCCTGTACTAGAAAGTTGCACTGCTTCAACTAAAATCATTTTAAAATTGAGCTACTTAAATTGGTGCAAACCCCTGACTTAAAACGGATTTAAGTGCTGATCTGCGTCAGAGGCTGGCATCCTTTCAACTAAACCACTTTTCAAATCAAGTTTGTTAAATGGGTGCAATTTTCTGCGATGGATTGTGCACCCCACCCAAGGCCTGAAGGGGTTAAGGTGGCCAGGTGGGCCAATTAGCTGCCTGGACTGCACCTGGAGGATGAGCCAGGGAGCAAGGACTAATTAGAGATGAGGCTTAGCTGGACAGGACCAGGAGAGGTTTGTATAAAGGTCAGTAGCTGAGAGTAGCTAAGAGCTTCAGAGAATGAGGCTGCAGTCGTTCTCAGGATGAGCGAAGACAAAATAGCCCAGGGATACAGCAATAAGGTTTAGGATGGTGCCGATCTTGGCTCCTGATTAGAGGGTTCCTGAGCTGGAACCTGGAGTAGAGGTTCCCACCTGGGTTCCCCTACCAGCTGCTGGTGAAGTTGCACCATTGTGGCAGTGAATGAGAAGACTGCCTGAGACCACTGGTAAAGAAAAACTTTGATACCCCGGAAGGGGAGGAATACAGGACCTGACTGGAGGGCCAAGGCACGAAGCAGGAGCGGTTGAGTTTGGAGAGAGTGACGGAGTTCAACCCCAGGAAGAGCTGGTTGCCTGGCAGCGCTAATTCCTAAATGTGGCCAGAAGGTGGTGCCACCCAGTGGTGAGTAAAGCACCCTGTGACCATGGGTGGTGCATGAACCCCTCCACCCCCTTCGGCAAGGCTAGCCCCGAGCCCTGCTTCTTCTGCCTCCCCCTTTGCCTGCTGGAGCCCTGAGGCCCCCCCTGCGGCTGGAGGAGCCTGCGCCTGCTGTCCAAAGCACCAGCCTGCCCATGCTAGCTGCCCTGAGCTGCCAGCTCCAGGCTACTGGCCCAAGCCGAGCCTCTGCTGGCTTCGGGGGAGAAGGGAAGCGAGCGTGGGGCCTTCGGGTGGAGTGTGAATGGGGCCACGGTCCAGGTTTGGGGAGGCTTAACCTCCCCTGCCCTGTTATACTCACCACCCATGCCGGTGACACTCCCCATGTGGACACTCTTATTCTGATTAACTTAAGTCACTTTTGAAGGGGTTTAAGCCAACCCAAAGAAGCCACTCTGGTTCTGAAATAAGAGTGTTCACACATGGAGTTATACCAGTATAACTAGAACAGCTTAACGATACCAGTATAATTATACCAGTCTAAGGGTACGTCTACACTACGAGATTAATTCGAATTTAGATAATTCGAATTTGGGAAACAGATTGTATAAATTCGATTGTGCGCGGCCACACTAAGCACATTCATTCGGTTTTTAACCACATTAATTCGGTGGTGTGCGGCCACACTACCCCATTAACTTTAACCACATTAATTTGGTGGTGTGCGGCCACACTACCCCTAATTCGAATTAACAAAATCGATTTTGGTGCTACTCCGCTCGTTGGGGTGGAGTACAGAAATCAATTTTAAGTGCCCTTTAATTCGAAGTAACTGGCTCCGTTGTGTGGATGGGTTAAGGATTAATTCGGATTAACGCAGCTAAATCCGAATTAAAGTCGTAGTGTAGACCAGGCCTAATTGGTAAAACTTTCCTGGGTAGATAAGTCCATAGTTTCAGAAGAGCTCAGACGTTGGGTGTTCAACTCTTGTAAAAGTGTGGCCAGAAGTGTCACGGTAGGAGCTGCTGAGCTGTTCTGAAACTCTCTCCCCCCCAGAACGTCCACCCAGCCTCCGAAGGATTAAAATAAATAAACACAATTAAAAGACCAGCATGGAGCAGGACCCAGTTGACTTGATTTGTTTTCAATGCTGTATTTTCATCCGCCTTCTTTGACAACTCTGCTGCTTTAATCAAGTCACTATAGCTACCAATATCACACTTTCAATTTTCATGGACCATGGAGCTCTTTGTTCCGGGCCCCAGATTTACTCTGGTCCATCTTAATTAATTGAAGATTGTCCTTGTTGTTCGTTCTTGTGTTGACACAAGTGGAGAAACCTGCCTTTTCAGGTGGTGCGGAGGGAGGGTGATGTTTTGGTGACTCTTCCCTCTGTACTGGATTTAACTTCATGTTTCCTGAAGGCCAGAGGGAAAAATACAAAAATCAGGTGTGAGGAACAGCATATTAATTAAACTTCACAGGAAACGGGGGGATGGGAGGATGAATAAAGCCGTGAGAAATGCGACCTCACATCCTAGACCGTGGGTGAAATCTTTTGCCATTGGATGGCTATTTGGGCCTCTTGTAAGATGAGTTGGGAGATCTTAGTTATTTTCCTCAGCGATAAGGGTTGATGTGGAAGTAGCCAGCACTGCACATGGTGGCTAATTGGCGCTGTTGTTGGCAGTCTCCGCAGAGAGGCGGGAGCCTGCGTGAGTTGTGGAGACTTACCTACGCTCCCATTGGCAGCGGTAGTTACTCTGTGGCAGGGCTGAGGAGGTAGAGGTGAGGTGAGGTGAAGTGTGTGTGTGTGTGTGTGTATGTGTGTGTGTGTGTGTGTGTGTGTGTGAAGATTGCACGGCTTGTTGCCTCTGCTGTACCTGCTCCACGGATTAACTGAGACCCGCCATCTCCAAGGCTGCACGTTCCCACCTGATTTAAGGTTTTCTGTAGCACACGTTGCCATTAGAAGTTAAGCAGCTTATCAGCAATAAAGTCACTGTGTGTGTATTTTAAAGATGTGTAGAAATCCATTATAAAATATATGGCTGGATCTAGGCTATATAATAGCGATGGCTAGTGGGCTAAATTTTACCCCTAGTTATACCCATGCAGCTGAGAAGAATCTGGTCCTTATGTCTCTCTGGCTCCTCTAGCTTCTAGCTCCTTGGCTAACTCATTTAAATTTCAGCCAATGGGAATACAATATGCAGGTGAACCAAGGAAGATGACAGAAATGAGGGGAGGAGAGGGAGCAAAGAGGGTAGAGAAGTGCAAAATAATTGGTGGTTAGCTGGGGTCTGATGCCACAGCCCTTGCTCATGTGAGCCAAAGGCATTGCCTGGGGATGGCCAGTGGGATCAGGTCTCTGGACAGCATTGGCATTTAGGGCTATCAGTAGAAGGAAATAAAGAACTGTAAACTCTTTGGGGCAGGGATTGTCATTTTCTTTACATGGGGAAATCTTAAATGCTACTGAATTACAAATAATCCAAGGCAGTGCTAGCCCATTGCGGGCCCCAAGAGGAATATTCCCTGCACACATAATAAAAAGTGAATAGGGGGCCCCCTTGAGCTGCTTGGAGCCCTAAGCAATGGTTTAGTGTGCGTACACCTAGCACCGGCTCTGCAAATATTAATCCCCATGTAACTGTGGAGATTCTTGTTCACATGCATTGAGAATGGAAGCAGCACATTACCAGCGACACTGCGCAGTTCCCCCCACCACTCTCTCACGGACCAAAGATCAGAGAGATCTGTTAGGCTCAGATAGCTGGGATCCTTCCTGTGATGGGTTACCACTCTGGGGTGCCACCTGATATAGGGGGTACCACTGAGCCCACCTGTTCCACGAGCCTGGACTCCCCAATGCTGTCCTGCTGAGCCAGTCCCTCAAACCTCCTCCAGCACACACAGGTAAGGACACACCCAACTGCAGAAACACAGACACTGAAATCAGCTCTTCATGGGAAGACTCAGCTAAGGAACTACCCAGTACTCGAGTGCACCTCCCCCCTCCCCCAAATTGTCTTGTCTTGTGCTGCACAGAGAACTGTGCAGCGTAAGCTCATGAAATTCGCTCCCTCCTTCAATGTGGAGGAAGATATGCACAGCTTTTTGCCCCCCCCAGTTATAAATTCAAGAAACTGATTTTAGAGAACCAAGTTTATTAGCTACAAGGGACAGATTTTAAGTGAATATAAGGGATAGCAAACAGATTACCTAGCAAATGAAACAAACTCATAAGCTAAGCTTAATCTACTAAAGAAGTGGTTATCATAACTAGTAATTTCTTACTCTAAATGTTGTTTTAGGCAGATTGCAGAGGTTCTTGAAGGCAAGCTGCTCTTGCTTGCAGCTGAAAACTCCAGGTATTTCTTTGACAGGCCAGACACCTTCCCAGCCTGGGTTCAGTCCTCCCCCCGCCCGCCCCACTTTGTCTTTGTTTCTTAGATGTTCCTAGCAGTCAGCCTGGGTGGGGATTCAGTGAAGAACGACCGCTCATTATGCCACTTCCCTGCCTTAAATAGGCTTTACGTATGGCGGGAATCCTTTGTTTTCCAGTGTGGTTCCTCCCCCCCCAAGTGGAAAAATACTGGTATTCTATCATAGAGTCCAGTACCAGATGACCTATCACATGATCCTGCAGTGTCAAAGCAGCCATGAGTCAAAGGCCATTTGTAGCATCCCAGGAAAGTGGGAGATTAGCATCTTCAAAGACCTATTGTTCTCTCTAATGGTCTTGACTTGTCCCCAGCTAGCCAGCCAGACTGATTGCGTTCTGTCTGGTGGGTGTTCCCCATGTGCAAACACATTTTGTAATACAGATGTATAGTCAATATTCCTAACTTTACATACTAAAAGATACATGCATACAAATAGGATAATCATATTCAGCAAATCAGTACTTTTCCAGGGATATCTCACATGCCTCATCTTGCACAAAACATATCCTAGTCATGCTATAATCCCCTATTATAACAATATTTGTATGAAGAATATGGGGTGTAGCGTCACACTTCTCCTCTGGTATTTTCTGTTTCTCTGATATCGGGGTGTGCCTGAGTCTCTGCTGGGCAGGAGGCCAGTCAAGTTTGCTCATTTTTTCCCTGGTGGGCACAGGACTGGTGGCAGTTTCCCTCCCGCAAGCTCTCGGTGGATTGAGAATTCTCACGGACAGGCAGTGGTGGCTGTGAGGAAGCCCATGGAGATTTCAGGTTAATTATTTATTTAAACAGTCTCCCTCCAGGGTGATGCTTGAGCGTGACTTGTGCTGGTTCATTTTCCTTGAGCACTTGGGCTTTGCTAGCTCCTGCTGGGGGTGGGGAAGGGACTAGGTAGGAAATGATGAATGTATCTAATCAGAGAAATTTGAAATCAAACAAATCCCAACCCCAAATCAAGGTGGTGAGAACCACCAGGAAATCCGATGTCCTTGTTCCTAGGTAACATTTCACATCGGTTGCTTGAGCATCTGGAGTCGAATCCCAGCCAGGAGCCGAGGGGGAGGGATGTGACTGTGGGGTGAGCAGTGCTGGAGTCTGGGGCATGCTCCGTTCAGGAGAGCTCTCACATGGTGGTATTGTTCGGAGAATTCTATCCTACTTATTTAGATCAATGGAGTTGAACGGGTCATCTGTACCTGCCAGGCTGCATAAATTCCTGCCGGATTAACTAAAGCTTTAGACCGCTGGTTAAGTAATCGATCCTGCCATGAACTGAAGAGAGAGGAGAAATGGATGCCAGCACATCTGCATTTCCCTTTAAAGGGATGCTATCAGGCTGAGACTCACGGGCCAGAATCCAGTGTCACTTGTAATGGTTTTGCCCTGGTGTTGCTCCACTGGGTCCCGATTCACACTGGTGTAAGTGGTATCCTAATGACTCACCATATGTCATCAAAATAATTTCCCCTCCTTGCCACTAATAGCATATTAGGTTTGCAAGAGTGATCAAATTTTAAAAGCCCTTTTTACTTTGCACTGTTCATACTATTTAGGGTTTTTTTGTTTGTTTTTTTCTTCACTAATAATGAGCCTTGGACACTGCAACTAGACCGGTACTGTGGTTGGGCTCAACTTAAAACCAGAGAAGGAAGGTTTCTATTCTGCTCTCCTCTGCCGTTCAGCGCCATTCCTCAAAAATGTCTAATAAACATTTTTTTTAAAAGTGTTGTCACAGGTCAATTTGCACCTTAGGTCTCTCACCAAAGACCACGCATGAAGTCAATGCTGTAATAAACTAAGTAAAGGCTTATTAACCAGGAAAAAGAGATGAGTTATTTACAAGGTTAAAACAGATAAACATACACCCCCAAACGAGTTGCAGTCTTGCGTTTCAGATGGTGATAAAGCTTCTGAAATATACCAGCTCTATTCTCCTGCTTCTGTTTAGGAATGTTTGCCTCAGAGTCCAAACAGCATAAAAAGACCCCAAATCCTTCTCATCAGGGATTTTTATCCTCACCTCCCTAGAGTCCAAGCCGATGGGGCAAGCCTTCTGCATGTAACTTCTTTGTGGGTCGGTGTGGGGAGCAACTGACAAAGTCTGTGTTCCACATTTGAATTCAATAGCCCTTCCTGATGGGCAGGAGATAATACCTTCTGTAGCCATCCAGCATCTTGCATTAGCTGAAGCTTTGTTTTTTTTCCCTCCTGTTTGAGTCAAATAGATTCAGAACAAACATTTTACAGCTACAGAGCAAACACTTAAGTATTACTTTTCTAGCATGGGATACAGATAGTATAAGTAGGATTAATACATAGAATCTCAGGACTGGAAGGGACCTCGAGAGGTCATCTAGTCTAGTCCCCGGCACTCTGCAGCATGTGTGCGCCATTCCTACAAGCATTCCATAGGGGCTAAACACTAGATCTATTCTTAACACTAATATGTATTTTAACTATACCAACCCACAGGTGAGCTGGACTGCCAGTGTCACATTTAGAACATTGCCCATTTCTCTATATTGTTGAAGTACAAATATTGTGCTGCACTCTAAATCCTATTGGATTATGCTGTACATGTGGCTATAACGTAAGTGAGCGTTGTCTCCATTTTACACATGGGAAATTGAAGCGCCAATAGGTTTAAGGCACTGATTCAGCCAAGCATTTAAGGCCAAGTTTTAGTCCATTGGCCTTAATGGGACTTAAGCATGTGCTTTGCTTTATTAGGGAAAATAAATACATGCTTAAATGCGTTGCAGAACAGAGGCCTGAGCCATTTGTCCCTAGCCACACAGCCAGTTATTGTCAGAGCTGGCCTTGAACGACACAAGTTCCTGGCTCCTAAACCTGAGCTCATCTGAGTCTGCTTGAGGTTGTCAAACTTTGTATAGTGTCGAGCATAAAATGAGAATGAGATTGTGGTGTGGACCCCCTCCCATCCACAATAGAATAACACCCCATTGACAGCTACAGCCATTGCTTTCGTGGCCAAGTCAGATTAGGCAAGCAGCTCATGTGTATGTAATTGTGTTTGTGTTTTATCCCATTGATAAATAGCAACTGTGCTATGCAGGGTTGCTCTCCATTTAGGGTGACCAGATGTCCCGACTTTATAGGGACAGTCCCGATATTTGGGGCGCTGTCTTATATAGGCGCCTATTACTCCCACCCCAGTCCCGATTTGTCACACTTGCTGTCTGGTCACCCTATCTCCATTGCACCTCTCCCTGCCGAGGGGTTCTGCTGAAAACAAGCACGGTCAGCCCCCGATGACCATTCAGCTCTCCAGGCACCATGGTTTGGGGGCTGCTTTGTTGCCAGACGTCTCTTCCTGGTGGGTTGTGTCAAAACCGTTCCTTCGTTAAAGCAAAACCTAAATGTTGAAAAGCTGCCTCAAAGTCACCACATAGGTCAGCGCTCTGTGTGAAGACAGGCAACGTTTCCTCCTGCTCACAGTGCCGGTCAAGGGCCTCCAGACCAGGGCCGGCTCCAGCATTTTTGCCGCCCCAGCGGTGAAGGGGGGGGGAAAAAAAGGAAAACCCGATGGAGCTACCGCCGAAGAAGAAGGGGAGTGAAGGACCCGCCGCTGGAGACCCGGACGTGCCACCCCAATACCGGATGGAGTGCCGCCCCTTTCTACTGGCTGCCCCAGGCACTTGCTTCCTTCTCTGGTGCCTGGAGCTGGCCCTGCTCCAGACACTCCTAGGTTCACAGGGCAGTGTTCTTGAGGATGCCTTCTTCGCTCACCAGGTGCCTAATAGGAAATCAGAGTATTATTCCCGGGGTTCTAAAAAAAGCAGGCAGTTTACTGTAGCAAATCATTCATGTTGGCCTTGAGCTGAGGTTGTTAACTAACACAGATACACTATTGCTAATGGTGGATTTCTTGGAGCAGGGGATGGGGAAAGCGCTGTCTCAGGATTTCTGTGCAGCACCCTCACTGTTCTATACACTGGGATAATTGTTCTGAAGCGCTAAAGGTGCTGACGGGCCAGGGCTTGCCTTGCAAATTATTTGGAGTTCATTCATCGTTATGAAACTGCAGCACCTGTGCTATCTCCTCAGTGTTGTCCTAGAAAATTTGCCTAGACAGAGCCATAATTTGATGAAGCCAAGGTCCAGGAGCTTGGTTGTGATCTTGCTGACTCCAGGGTAAACCCGGAATAAATTCCTCCAGTCAGTGACAATGAAAAGCTGGTGAGATCAAACTCAGACGCTAGAGTCTTTTTCAAGCATGCTACATGGCTCAGGCAGGCTGGGGATGAATGAGATGCTCCCCAGGGTTAGGTTGCTGGTTGAATCTGTGTTTCATAGTAGGTAGAGCTGATTAGAAAACCATTTTTCATCCCACAAAAAATTGAGATTTTAAAAAAAATCAACCTAAAATTGATCCAAAATACCTAAATTTGAAAGGTTTCTTTTGTGAGATGAAATTCCAAAACAAAACTAATTCAGAACATTTCATTCTGATTTTTTGACCCTTTCTTTGTTAAACTTTGTAGATAAATTTGAAATGAAAAGTTGTTTCGAAATGGAAAATCAAAAGCCTCTTTCCAGATGTCTTTCAAACAGAATGTAGTCAAAATTGATATGGTTTTGTGGGAAAAAAAATTCATTTTCTCAGAACGGCATTTTCATATGAAACTGTTTTGACAAATTTTTTTTCAAACCGCTCTAAAAGTTGGCAAGAGTCAGAAAAAAGACATTGGTAATTAACCTAGGGTGACCAGATAGTAAGTGTGAACAATTGGGACTGGCAGGGGGTAATAGTTGCCTATATAAGACAAAGCCCCTAATATCAGGACATCTGGTCACTTTAAATTAACCAGAATAAACATCAGTCTACTGAGGTGCCTGATACATCAGAAAACTGTCTCCTGAAAGGGACTTGGCAACTCAAGGAGACAGCAATTATTTAAACAGCATTCAGAGTTCTGAGAACTGGGCAGTGTCCAGACAGCGTGGAAGGCAAAAATGGCTCTTGGGCCTTACTTTATGCTGTCCTCAAAACCTGACCTATGAAGAAAGCTTAAAAAAACTGGGCATGTTTAGTCTTGAGAAAAGAAACCTGAGTGCGGGGTGTGTGGTGGGGGAAACAAATCTTCAAACGTGTTAAGGGCTGTTATAAAGAGCCATGTCCACTGAAGGTAGGACAAGAAGTAATCGGCTTAATCTGCAGCAAGGGAGAGCTAGGTTAGGTATTAAGAAAAAAACTTTCTAACTATAAGGATAGTTAAAGGTGGGATCAGGTCACCTAGGGAGGTGGTGGAATCTGTCACTGGAGTTTTTAAAGAACAGGTTAGACAACCTAAACCATCCCTGACAGGTGTTTTACTTGGTCCTGCCTCACCGCAGGGGGATGGAGTAGATGACCTCTTGAGGTCCCTTGCAGCCCTGCATCTCTATGATGGTCTGAGTCTATGATGCTGACTGGTGCTGTCAAGTGGCTTCCTTGGCTCTGAACAACATCTTGTTTTCTGGGGTTTGGCTGCAGCACTGTCTGGCTCTGGCTATGCTAATCCTGGCATCTGGTCATAGCTGGGCTGGTAGGACACTCCTTTCCCAACCCCAGCCCAGCTACCCATCTGCTTGCTTCCCTGAGCAGCAAATCCCGCTCCCGCTGCGCCTCTGAATGCTGACCAAAGCCCATGGAATTCAATGGGAGTTTCTCCATTGAGTTCAATGGGCTTCGATCCTGACTGGATTTAGGATCCTTAGCTACTGAGTGGGAATGAGTTAGGGTGAGTGCAGTACACGGAGATCCCTGGCTAGAGGGTGCTGTTAAGGTGGGTGTATTATTGTGAATCCCTTTTAATTCTTCTCTTTCCTGTTTAAGTAGCCCTACTTTTTGCTACTGCTTGTCATATAGGGCCTGATCCAAAGTCCAGTTAAATCTATGGGAGTCTTTACATTGACTTCAGTGAGTTTTGGATCCAGGCCCATGTAGTTTAATTATAATTTATTCTATTACAGGTATATATTGTAATATAGGAAGTACACATGCAAATACAGACTGCACAATAAAACACACAATAGAGTACATCACTACATGATGATGGCCTTGCACCCAAATGAGTCTGTTATCAAGTCTCGTGCTTCAGAGTCTACGCTGATTAGGTGGTGGTGGTGGGGGTGTCAGGAAATATTATTTTTCTACTGTTGATGGTGGTGGTGGGGCACTTGAAATGCATATTTGGCTAGGTACTCAAGAGCTGGGGGAATGGACAGGGAATCTACTCCTTATCTCTACCATAGACTTCCCTGTGTGACAGCGAATGAGTCCATTCATCACTCTGTGCCTCAATTTCCTTGTCTGTATAATGGGGATGAAAATGTTTACATACTCTTATTTCAGGGCACTGAGATCTGTGGGAAGAAGGCAATATATAGGGCCTGATGCAGGCCCCAAATTAGCAATATCATGCATGCTTAGCATTAAGTACGTGAGTTCTCATTGACATCAATGGATCTGTTTATACACTTAAAATTAGGCATGTACTTAAGTACTAGACCAGGGCAAAAATTGCCAAATTATTTTTATTATTTTTTTTTGCAAGAAATTGTGAAAATGTTTCAGTTTTTATGAAAAGCCAAAACTAAACATTGAAAAGTACTTGGGGTTTCAAAAATGGTTTTCAGTTTAATTTTTTTTTTCTGTAATAATGTTCAGGGTTTGAAAAGTGAAATTTTAAAAAATGTAAACAGACTTTTTTAGCAAAATTCAGTTTTTCACTTTGAAATTGGAAAATTTTGATTAAAACAAATTCTGTTATATTTTGCTTAAAGCCATTTTTCACCCCAAAATAAGTTTCGGTGAAAAACTGTCAACCAGTTGTGTTAAATAACCTTGCTAAAATGGGGCTGGAAGGTCCTTTGAAATCTGGGGGAGTCCTACCTTTGTCTTCAACGGGCATTGGATCACTGTGCTTGGCCTGGTATGTACAGAGGAGGCAGTGTGGGATAGTGGATAGAACACTGACCTGGGCTACAGGAGATCTAGGTTCTATTTCTGCCTTGGTGAGTGACTTGCTGGGTGACCTAGGGCAAGTCACTTGACCTCCTTATGCCTCAGTTTCCCTATCTGTAAAATGGGGTGTCATGGTGCAGTTGGCCCACCTGTAAGGTGAGTCAGGGCTCCATCTACACATGATGGGCTTCTTTAAAGAGAATGAACCCATCTTGGCCCACCTGTAAGTAATTAACTGCCTAAGTGGCTGTTTGGCAGTTAACTAATTAAAGAGCACCTGGGTCCAATAAAAGGTTCCCAGAGCTCAGGGGAGAATGCTCCTAAAGAGAGGAGGCTTCTCAGGGAAAGAGCCCCTGAGAAACAGAGCAGGAGAACTTCCAAGAAGGACCTCACTGGGATAGTATGCACACCTTTATCTGGGGATAATGCTGGTTACCTCCTGATGGGAAAACACTCTAAGAAGTAGGTGTTGATGTTACATGTTGTACTAAGATGCTTTTTCTTTGTCATCCTTCTGTGGCGAATCAGGAGTTGGCCCCTGTTGGAAGCAGGCAATGCTGTGATCTGTTCTTCGATCCTACATTCCTAATCTTTCCCCAGGTCTTGTCTACGCAGCATAACAAAATTCTGAATGTCCCCAGCCAGCCAGTGGCTACTCAGTCAGTCCACAGGGATTTGTGGTCCAATAGCTGCTACATAAACATTACAGTGAGAACTCAATTTCTGATACAATATTTAAAGTGTAATTTAATCTCAAACATGGGCAAAGTGCAGGACTGGGGATTTTTTTTGGAGGGGGGGAGTCCTCTCTGGTTATTTAAAATGAATTAGTTCTGATGAAATATTTAGCCTTTAAACAACAAATTGAATATATGGTGAATTGCATTTTATTTATTAATGGCTTTGCAAGGAGATTTGCAGGGAGTTCTGCAGAAGTGTGTTGTGTTGTGCTATTGCAGAATATAGTAATGATTGTAATATTGTGATGAATTATTAATAGGCGCTGTGCCTGCAGGAGTACATAGGTGACAGATTTCAAAATTGCTTTTTGTTTTGGGAGGGGAACGTGGCGTTCTTTCAGGATTCGGGGTTCCTTGTGTGGGTGTGTTTATTTTTTTTTTATTTTTTTTTTTTTTAAAGCAAGGACAAAATAAGTGCAGGCAACCTGACATTGTTTTTTTTCACCTGCCTTCTCTTCCCCACCCCCCCCAAAAATATGTCTAAGAAACAGTTAAAAGGGACTGCTTGCCTCAATACTATTCCTATTCCTCTACTGCAGCGAAATCTGATTGCAAAACAAGAGTAGTTAATACTCTGATGGAGCAGTCCCCCCCACACTAGGGTTGCCAACCCTCCTGGATTGTCCTGGAGTCTAAAGAGTGTCATATGATGCAACATCCAGGAATACATCCAGCCAAAACTGGCAACCTTCCCTCCTGCCCCCACAATCCTCTATCTTCCTTGTTCAGTGGTGAGGCTGCTGCTATGTTATAAAGAGGTTGTGTGTATTTTCTGTGCTGCTGTGTGTGCGCTCTATTCTGTGATGTAGTAGCGTAATGGTACAGTATAGGTGAGCAGAGACTACAGCTAATTAAACAAAACAATGCTTGTTTTGTTGTTATCTTGTGCTCCTGCAGTTGACCTCCCCTGTGGCTTCCTGTCATCAAAATAGATTTGGGGCTTTCTGGGAGAAGGACTGTCTTTTTACTACTTTTTTTTTGACCTGTGTGAAACCTAATGGGACCCTGACCCCTGACTGGGAACCCTGGGTTGCTACTGGGAGCAGAAGTCCCATCACTCGGGTCATTTAGAGATAGACACCAGCTATATTGTAGGAACAATTCTGAACTCTTTGTGGGAAAGGGCAAGGTTGCTTTAATTCTATGAGCTGGAACTTGGATGTTCGTAAACTGGAGTGGGCTCAGAGAAGAGCCACAAGAATGATTAAAGGATTAGACAACCTGCCTTAGAGTGATAGATTTAGCTTCCCAAGTCTATTGACAAAGACGAGGTCAAGGGATGACTTGGTTACAGTCTACTAGTATCTACATGGAGGATAAATATTTAATAATGCATTCCTTGATCTAGCAGAGATAGGTATAACACTGGCCAATGGCTAGACTAATTCAGACTGGAAATAATGCATGAGCTTTTAACAGCAAAAGTAATTAACCAGTGGAACAATTTATCGATGTTTGTGGTGGATTGTCCATCGCTGACAACTTCTAAACCTAGACTGGTTGATTACAAGATCTTCTCTAGGAGTTATTTGGGGGAAGTCCTTTGGCCTGTGTTATACAGGAGGTCAGACTAGATGATCACAACAGTGCCTTCTGGCAGGGCCGGCTCTGGCTTTTTTGCCGCCCCAGGCAAAAAAGCCTCCAGCTGGCCCCCCCTCCCAGGGGAGGGCGGCGAGCCCCGCGGGGGCTCCGCTCTCCCCGGCGGCCAGAGGCAGTGCCGCCCCCCTCCAGGTGCCGCCCCAAGCACCAGCTTGGTGGGCTGGTGCCTGGAGCCGGCCCTGCCTTCTGGCCTGGGAATCTCAGAATCTGTGATTCTGATGCTATTACTCACCATGAAAGTACCTTACTCTGAGAGGTCTGACTGAATTTGATGGGACCACTTGTGGAGTAAGGTGCTGTTCACCATGAGCAAAAGGTATCCGAATCTGGCCCTGTGATTCCAGTATTAAAACTCAGTCACATCCTCAGGAGGAACATTATTATTATTGATTGATTTTTTTTTTGTATTCCTGGAGCACCTACAGGCCCAGTGGTGGACCAGGACTTGGTGCTGTATAAACACAGAACAAAAAGATGGTCCCTGCCCCAGGGGGCTTACAACAGCACTGCCTCCTCCTCCCCCATTCACGGCTGCATGACGCAGGTGTGTAAGTTTTGGGGAAAGGCAGGTGTGGTGATGTGCCTCCCTTTTAGCAGGAAAGCAGTCATAAGAGGGATGCAGTGGCCTCAAAAGGCAGCTGAGACCTCAAAACACTGTGAAGCACTTGGGGGGGGTGGGGGAGAGAAGGGGGTCAAGATGGGCCAACTCTTGCTCTGATTTGCACTGGTGAAAATTTGGAATGACTCCATTGATCTTAGCTGGATTTCACAGGGGCAGCTAGGAGATTTTTGGCCCTACATCCCATCTTTGCTGGTGGCAACTTTTGTTTCTAGGTTTTTCCCTAGTCCAGACTCCCCCAGCACAGGGGGGAAGGACTAGATGACTTCTTGTGGTCCCTTCCCTGTATTCTACCATTTGTTTCTTAGGATTTAACCTGCTCGTTCTGTGCTAGGTCACCTGAATCCACTAGGGGCCCGACATTGCCAGCCTGAGTGGGGAAAGATGCTCAGACGTAACCAAGACTGGTGCCAGAGCAAAACCGTAAGGTGGGGCAAGGCCTCATGGTACGATGGCATCTCAATGAATTGCCCTGTGGTGTGCAGAGCAGTGGGTGGATGACCTTGCAGGGAGTATGAGCAACGAGTTAGGGCAGAGTGTGTCCTATGGGGTGGAATTTTCTCCTTTGGTCTGTCCCTAAAGGCAGTGGGAGTTGTAGTGAGTGTCTCATCCTCTCTCAGGATCAGGCCCTTAGTTCCCAATTATGCTCCCCTCCCCCTGCTGCCTTCCACAACTGGGGTTGGTCCCAACCCACAGGAACCAGCAGGGTTCTCCTGTATATTGGGGGAGATCCCTTGTGCCTGGTGAAACTCTGCTCTTGGTGGAGCAGTGGGGTGCAGCTCTATGGAAGGTGGTACAGACGGGGTGGGGCTGGAGGCTCCCCCACTACACATACCTGGGTGCAGGTACTTGGGCCATAAGGTTTACTCCAGGCCTAAGGGTTAGATGCCGTGGTGAGGGTTGCCAGGGGAAACCCAGACAGGCTGGAGCAGCAGCTGTAGAGAAGCTTAGCTCCAGCTCTGTGGACCGGGAGGGAGGGCAACTCACTGCCTTGCTTTTGCTCCGCCCCCCAGAGCCTTGCTGAGTTAGTGTGGCTGTGCTCAGGTAAGGACAGAGCCGCCCACCTACTCTGTGGTGTTTCCCTCCTGGAGCCTGTTGCACCTGTGCTCTGCAGCCTGCACTAGCTTCCAGCTGGTCCCCAGGTTCAATCCCAGGGGTTGGATTTGGGGGGCATTAGCTCCTGGTAACCTCAGAGGCTGCCAGTCTCCTGTGCCCCATCCTGGTGGCTGAGATCAGCTAGGGTTTTGGGAGGGGTGTTGTGTCTGGTTTTGCTTTCTGTTTATTCGTTATTGTGCCCTTACATTGTACCTGAATACGCTCTATAATTGTACCGAAACACCACCCACCTAAATAATAAATGCAGCAGGTAGAGATTGTCAGCCAAATTCTGACAGGTGCATCCTGTTCTCGTCCCCTTGAAACCCAGGCTACAAGCCCTATGTGTGAGAGAGGTGCTGCCATGGGGGAAATCTAGAGATGAGGGTGAGGTTGTGTCCGAGCTCTGAGCCAGACCCGCAATGCAGATTTTCTGCTTCTGGCTGGGGGCTGTGTGTAGGTGGGGGAGGATGCCGGCACAGAGAAATGCTACTTTTGCAGCCGGTGAGTGTGCCCATCAGGAGGTGGCTCTGACACTTTCCCTACGCAGGAGTAAGGAAAACAATATTTAAAAAACAATTAAAACATGACCCCCAAAATTGCATGCTACAGTCTCCTATGGACTCAGTCAAGACCCTGTGATCTTTGTTCATTCTAAATAATTCTCTAGAGCTGTCCATGGAGCCTCACCACACTGCTTGGAGCTAGGCTGGTGGTAGTCTCCCTCCCATTTTACAGAAAGGGAAACTGAGGCACGAGAGACTCTGCAGCTACGTTTTCCAAAGTAGCCAGTGATTTGGGCAGCTACAACTTGAACTAATTCTCCTGAGCCCCCGTGACTCTCATTGCCTTGAGCTGGAGTTGTGGGATCCTAAGTGTCTCAAATTGGGCACCTTAATAATAATAATAATAATTAATAAAAAAGTCACCCAAAGTCAGTGGCCAATTTTGGCCTAAGTAGCTTGTCCAGGAAGCCGGGGCAGAGCGGGAGCTAGAACCTGCAATCTCATGGGGACATCACCTCGGTCACCAGACCAGGGTTTTGGAATGCCCAAAGGGCCTGTCCCTAGAGAATCCATCTCCAATTTTACACGGAGCCCCATGCATACTGGGATGGGACGTTAGGCGCTTAGGTGGGACTAGGCAAATGTTCATGCAATGCGTATGTGAGATCAGTAAAGCTCAGCTACTTCTCTTGCTGTCGCATCTCAGAGCCTTGATCTAAGGCGTTCCCTAGGACGCATGAGAACCAGCTCTCCTGATGCCCAGGTCTGCACCCTCCCAACAAGACCACCCATGTGAATGGCTAATGCAGAGATAAAGCAACACTAAGGGGAAAAGGTATCTTTTGATTCCAGTGATTCCTTTCCCCCCAACCCTTTCAAATGAAGTATTAAGCTTACGAGAAGCCCCCTCGCCCCCTTATTCTTGATTTGTCGTCTCAGTACAGGATGGTGGCAGTGGGTGAGCTATCGACTCTCCCCTCAGTCATCTAATAGGGTGACCAGATAGGAAAATGTGAAAAATCGGGACGGGGGTGGGGGGCAATAGGAGCCTATATAAGAAAAATTCCCGAATATCGGGGCTGTCCCTATAAAATCGGGACATCTGGTCACCCTAATCATCCAATGACCTTGCTCTGAAGCCCCCAATTAATTCACTTGTCCAATTACCCCCTTGCTTTCTAGTAGGCCTTCTCTGGGTTGCCAGGCAACTGGGAAAGGATTGCTAGGCGTGCATATTTGTTATTAGCAACCAGTGTGTTTTGTTTTCTTCTGCCTGCTCCTTTCCTACTTTGGGTTGATCGTCTCAATTTTAAAATTAACTAAAGTCCAAAGAGTCTCTTCTGATTCTTTTTTTCTTTTTTTCCCCTGGTGTTTGAGATGGGCACTAGGATGCGGGAAACGTTTGGATGCACACCCATGCTGCCTGATAAATTAAGATCCCTATAAGGATGACTCAGTAGGAAGGAAAAAGCATCATCAGAGTGTCTTGGACAAGGGCTAAAAATCTCTAAACAGGCTTCTAGTGGAGGATCTCCGAATCGGAAGGATTTAACTGGGAGCGAATGCAATTGATCTTTTTTTGGGGGGTGGGGGGATGAAGTCCCTAATGCAATCACAAAACCATCTAGATAACAGGGTGAGTGGGCCTCATTCTGATCCCCTGTACTCTAGAGGTAAATCAGGAGTAACTGTTGAAAGCAATGGAGTTACACTGGGGTGACACTAGGGTAAGCGAGGACCGAATCAGATCTTCAGTGTGTGAATAAATCTTGGGAAAGGATAATGATCACTAATTCCTTTCCCTTCATTTCAGGTTTGAAAAAGGAAAGCGAGAACATCCCTTCTCCTGACCTTTTGGCATATAGATCCTAAACTGGTATGGAGCCGGTTTTAGACTAGCTTTGGAACGGGCCCTGTATCTGTACCCAGCTATAGCAATAATAATTATAGTAAAGCTACAGTTGAAACCTGTTCAGGTGGGAATGACTCCTCAGTCTTCCGCCTCCTTCCCCTGCAGAGAACACCTTATTCCATGTAATCTGGATGAAAATAAATCCTTGGCCCGATCCTCCTCATTAAACCCAAACTACCTTGTCCCCTGTCCAAAATTCAGCAGGAAATAGAGCTAATCTACAGAGAGCTAAGGTTTGATAGTCTGGAAAAGGAGGCTTAAAAGGGTATCGTTTCCTGTGCCAGCCCCAAGACGTGCCTTGCTATATGTATGTCCCATACATTGTGCTGGAACGATGAAATTGCATACTCAGAGCACTATACAAGCATTCATTTATTCAGCTCCTCTGGGAGGGCATTGTATTGACCCTGTCATGGTCTGTGGAATCACAGGTCTTCTGAAACAGGAGGCACTTGTAAAGAAACACAGCTATAGACACAAACAGTGAGACTTCCACATAGCTTGAGTTCCGGCTCACTCTACTTTGTTTACCAAGGGCCATGCTCTGGAACTGTGGACAGCATACAGAGACCTCTAGTGGCTTAATAACACATTGCAATTAAGCACATTATTACAGTCCCCATTTGGAGGCAGGGAAGCTGTGACAAAGGTTAAGCCCAACATTTTCAAATCTGGGTGCCTAAGGTTAGCTTAACTAGGAGCTGCAGCTCCTAATTACTGTAGTGGGAGTTTTGCCTGAGCAAAGCCTGTGGTGCTATGTTAGGTTTATGTATGCAGGAGCCTTCCCCTTCCTGATGAGCCTGCACATGAGTTGTCTTAGTCAAGCAATGACAGCTTCATCCAATTCTGGTGATGCCACAGCTTATTGCATTGGTGATGCTGGTGAGACTAAATTGTGGTGTCACTGGGAGACTGAGCAGGACAGAAGGGCCTGTGATGTTGAGCCCTGAATCAGGACTTTTCCAAAGGTTTTCCACTCTACAGCTTTCAAGAGACCGAGTTTCCAGAGTTGAACCTGCAACCTCTTGTGCTTAACAATCCAGGTAAGCGTTTCCCCAGCCAGCAAATGGCCCTCTGCTTGCTCTTTCGTATGGGCTGTGTGTTGCATACAATTTCATCCCAAATTGATACGTTTTCTGAGACCATTGGGCTCCCAGAAGCTCTTACCATTTCTGAGCCACAGGCCCAGTGGGAAATTGAGACCGTGCTTGCCTGTCTGACACGAGAACTGCACACAGTCCCCAGGCACGTTTTCTGGCTTCCTTAGCTTGGGAAGCATACAGAATTCAGGAGCACTCTGGGGCAACCCCAGAGCCTGTTGGGGATGGCAGGGTTGGTCAGAGAGCAATTTGTTGTTGCAGGCTTGCTACTTTGTGACCCTTTCCAGATAAATTCGGAGGCTGAGGTTACTCCAGGCCTGACTTCCTCACTAGTTCATTAGTTAGCACCTTCCACCTGGGACAGATTTCTCAGTTACAGGCAAATCCCAGTGTAGTGGTTCCTAGCAGGCCCCCAGAGAATGCAGCTGGAGTTACTTGCACTTCATGGGAATGAAGCACCTTAATATGTCCCCCGCCACCAGCAGCTTGAAAGAAACGTGCTAATGATACATGGAGACTGCAAGAATGGAACCTGAATCCCAAATGCATAGAGATTAAAGTTTGCCCTCTCTTGTACCTTGCTGTGTGTGTATCGTATCCTGGTGGCTACTACACGCAGACCACAGCTGTTGATAGGGTTTGAACTGGCAGCCTTCAGCTTCTTAACCAACAGAGCAGCTCCACTAGTTAATTAGCAGTAGGCTGTTGTAGTCACTGGGATCAACCCTGAGAGGGCGACATGATCACAAGTGCTATGTCGGGGTAGTACTTTGGCAGCCTTGCTACCATGAAATGAACAACGAGGGCTGTGCAGAAATAGGGAATGTCTTCCATGAAATTTCACGGAAAAAATATTTCCCACTTCCTTCAGAGCTCTCTGGTTTCTCCAGAATTGTGCTTTTCACAGACAGGCGAGGGACAGTTTGGAATGTTCCATTTCATGGTGCAAAGTGATCTGTGCCACCACAGAATTTCAAGTTTCAATAAAGCCCCGGGAGTCCCCTGAGACAAGGCCAAGCTTTGAATGGAACGGCTGTGTTTTCAATCCCAAATGGGTCGTCGTTTTGAGTGAACCTGGGCCAGTCCGAGGAAATTAAAATGAAATGCACAAATCTCCTTTTTTTTTTTTTTTTTTTGAGGCTTTGGGATTTCATTACACATATTTCACGGCCCTGTTGGCTGTGCTCCTACACCACAGCGATGGGCACAGGATAAGAACCTAGACACTCTCCCACTGCCATTGCCCAAGTCTGAGTCATGCTTTTCTCTGGCTATTGGAAAGTAAAGGATTATGAAACAGCATGGCATTTCTTTTCTAAGTGAGTGATTCCACAGCTTCTGGTGTAGCAGCTTCTGTGCAAATGGCCCCGCACAATCAGGAACTATAAACTTTTTTTTTTATTGTCAGTGATGAAAATCCCACCTGTGTTTTACTTGCCTCCTGGGAAAAAGTGTAATGCTAGCTATGCTGCTGGAAATCTGGAGTAAACCCCCGGATATCAACTGTGTTGCTCCTGATTTACACGGTGTCCCTGAGAACTGGGGGTCTGCGGGACAGCAGGGTGCTTGGCCTCGCCAAAGAAATGGGAACTGGCTGGAAATTCTTGCTTTACATTTTGAGCTGTGCCTGTCTCCACTCCCAGATGGAGCAAGGGGGAGGGGAGAACAGTAGGGAATGAGACCCGTTCCATTGAAGAAAATCGCTTGAAGAAAATCGAATCTTTTATTTAACCTTTAGGTCTCGGCTTAGACAGCCCCGCTCTTGTAGTGAAAGCACAAAGGGAAAACGGCTTTATCTCCTCTTGGATGAGCCGCTGAGGGGAATCTTGAATTGTTCGGAAATGCAGTTGGTGTCAGCTCACTGTCCACTTCTCTTCCTCTGCCTGCCGGGTTCCAGTCAAGGGGAACGAGGCTGTCTGGAAGCTGCAGCTGGAGGTGAGGGGAGTAGGCGGCAAAGGATCCAAGTGCGGCAGATTGCAAGGGTTCAGGTTTACTTAAAGAGCTGATGGGGAATAAACCCCAGCTATCACCCCACCTGCTAGATACTGTGTAGTCCTCTCTGGGGCTGGTGCAGCTGCTGCCACCCGGGGACTCATGCGGTGGCTTGCGTCAGTCTGTTTGGAAGGAGGATTTCTGAGGGATGGTGGGATTAGTCATTTAGAATCCTAGAATCTCAGGGCTGGAAGGGACCTCAGGAGGTCATCTAGTCCAACCCCCTGCTCCAAGCAGGACCAACCCCCACTAAATCATCCCAGCCAGGGCTTTGTCAAGCCGGGCCTTAAAAACCTCTAGGTTTAACTGTAGGTTGCAGGTTCAAATCCAGCTGCAGGGGCTACATAGGTTTATTATTCCTTCTTAGAGGCTCTGAGGCTCACTAGCTGGGTCTCTAAAGCCCTTCATACAATTAATCTGCTGCCCTCTCACCCCCATGACCAAGTATCCACTGCCCCCAGTGCTTGGCAGGAGAGTGTGACCAAACTGGAAGGGTGGTATAGTGGTTAGGGAGTTAGCTTGGACGTTAGGAGAAATGGGTTTAACTCCTGGCTCTGCCACATACACCTTCTGTGAACTTGGGCTAGTCACTTAGCTTCTCTGTGCCTCAGTTCCTCATGGGAATAATTCTTCCATGCCTCACAGCTCGATGAAAGATATTGAGGCATTCACATATAAGAGTAGCTGGGGTGCATGGAGAAATACACAGGAAAATGGGCAGATGGAGGGGAAAAAGTGCAACTTGCCATCCAACCTGGATGCAGAGGTAAGAGCTCTTGGATAGACCATGTTAGACCTGGGCAAAGTGTCCACTCCCCTCCTGGATCTTTTTAAAGTGAAAAATGTGGATTTGCATTTTGTGAATTCGTATCTGTTCTGCCAAATTGTTTTGGCTGAAAAAAAACCTAAAAAACATTCTGACACTTTCAAAATGAAATGCTTTGATTTCTTTTTTCGGGTTGAGGCAGCTTTTTGTTTCCAAATGTCTAACTTCATTTAAAGGGGGGGGGGGAAAGTGGTCAAAACTGAAATGAAAAGGTTTTGATTTTTGTCAAAACAACGTTTTGTTTGACCCCAAAAGATTTTATTTAACTTTTTGATTTGCCAAAAAGTTGCATTTTTGGTTCAATCTGAGATGCCTTTTTTCCATTTCTCCCCCCCCCTCCCCCGAAACGGACGGTGAACTGAAATATCCATTATTGGCACAGTTGTAGGACATTACCTACTCCTTAGCAATGGCTACTGGGGGCTTATGGGAAGTGGAGCCTGGCTCTTTTTTGGAGGCTGGCTTTCAGAAGGGGGCTATCTGTTGCATGATACCGGAGTTCTGGCACAGCCCCTGTGCTTTTGACCATTTGCAAAGGAGCAATAATTGCAGGGTTGCTTTGAAAAACTGAAATTGAAGGAGTAGGTGGCGTTTGCTCACTGGCTACCCAGCTGCACTCACGTCGTGGAGAGGATGCCAGGCTCTCTGTGCTGGGAGAAATGGCTTTCATAGCCAACTGGAGAATACAGCAATGGGGTGGGTGGGTGGGATTTCCCAGCAGAGTGCAAGGAGCAGCATTGCAGAATGGGCTGTTTGAATCCTTTTTATAGAGGACTTTATCTGTCTCTGGCCAACAGGGAGTATCAGGATGAATGGGCAGCATGCTGCGCTCCTAGGGTTGAAAAAGATGCATCAAGGAACATGATGCAGCAGCAGCTGAATGGTTGTGACCTTGTATGTTTATACAGCACCTGACACAATAGGGACACAACCTTGGTTTTGGGGCCTCTAGGCGCTACCGCAATATAAACAATGATGATGAGAGTATTTCTTTCCCTCTCCCCTTTGTGAGTTGGAGCCACTCATTTGCTGAAGGGGCTGGTGTTTTCACGGTGCTTTTTATCTCTCTGACCTGTCTAATAGACATCTCTAAGCGAGCATTACCACAGAGCCTGGGAGCTTGCTTTGCTTTACTATCAATAACGAACGAATCCTGCAATTCATACTCTAGTTCCTACTCAAAGGTACCCCTGTCAGCTTGGAGTTGGCTAGAGGGAGCACTAAGAAAGGACACTTGAATTTGACCCATTAACTCTACATGGGTGGAGGCACTGAGATGAAAATGATTTGCCCAAGGTCACACAGCAAGTCGGTGGCGGAGTGGGATTCTCCTGATTGCCAGTCTTATGCTCTAACCTGTGATTATGTTGTAGGAGGTCCCATTCTGGGGCTGAGGGGAGGGCTTTATAAACACAGTGATCACCATATTAACTATTTATTAAAAGCAAGATGGACCTTGCTATTCTGGTAAGTGCCGTGCTCAGGATCTGAAAGCTACCCTCCCCCACCCGGGCGTCAGGCACAGGCATCCTTGCCTTCCTATCTGGGAACTCTTGGGAAGGTGGTGTATTAAGGTTGAGAAGCTTAGTTACTGGCTGTACCCTGACAGGAGCTGAGGGACTGGCTGGATCCCATGTCCTCTGTGCAGCTCCTGCTCGGCAGTGAGGCCTTTCTGTAGCATTCACACGGCGCCCTCTCTTGGCTGAAACAAACCCAGCCCAAGTCTTCATGGCAAATCCATCCCAAAGCCGAACCGGCGCCTTCTCTGCTGCACATAGAATACCAGGGTTGGAAGGGACCTCAGGAGGTCATCTAGTCCAACCCCCTGCTCAAAGCAAGACCAATTCCCAGACAGATTTTTGCCCCAGATCCCTAAGTGGCCCCCTCAAGGATTGAACTCACAACCCTGGGTTTAGCAGACCAATGCTCAAACCACTGAGCTATCCCTCCCTGTGGGGGATAAGTTGGGTTGTAAGTTTTCCTCTCTATCTAGTCAGCCCGCCTCTGCAGTTCTGCTCATGGGCAGGCTAGGTCATGCTCTCAACTCCCTGAAAGTTGGATCTACAGGACATCTGTTATTGGCAAGGGGGGCGGGGGAATTGTCAGAGGCATCAGTTCTATGGCAAAGAATTGCAACTGAGTTTTCAGCAAAACATTGAAATATTTTAACTTTGAAATGCTGCCCCAGTGGCTTGTGAGCATCGTAGTTTAGTTACCTTATGCTCCCATTCTTCTCTATAGCCCGGGCTTCCTAGTCGGGTTACATCTCCCACAATGCACCACAGTCTCCCCTTTCAGTTACGGGAAGCAGTGCCTCATGACTGACCCCAGGCTGTAGTGCATCCTGGGAGAAATCTAGCTGATGAGTCTGGCCCATAGAGGAGAGTGGGAGTACGAGGCAGCTGAACTACAACTCCCATGGGACGCTGCAGTGACGTTTCTGAACAGGATACTTGTATTGTCCAAAACCCAGAAATGTTTCAAATATTCAGATTTTTGATTGAGAAGTGTCTGCACTCTGCATAAAACTTCAACTGATCACAAAAAACTTCGTTTAGTGGAGAACCCAGAAAACCTGTGAACAGCCCTCTGTGCCAGTTTCATTCCACTAACAAAGTGATGCCCTCTTCTAACTTGAAAGCAGATGAAAGAGGTGGAGTAACAGTAGCCCTGACTGTCGCCAATGTGCACCTGCTACTGGGACTTGATGTGTCCTACCTGGTCCTAATTCCATGTCCAAGATAGAGCTGTCTTTCCAGGCAAGCTGCTGTGCCATGAAGACCAGTGACCGTGGCACTGAGTTCGAGAATTTCCACCCAGCCAACAGTACGGAAGGTGAAGTGCTGATTAATCCTTGGGGAATGGCGTCTTTGTCCATCTCCGAAACACGCCGCGGCTGGGAATCCCATCCAGCAGCCTTCATCTGTAAACCCATCTGGGTGGTTAATCTTATCCTTGCTGCCAAGAGACCCCACCGTTTGAATCACCAAATGGAAACATGCAATTACAATGAAACAACACACTAATGCAAAACTGTGCGGATGCATGCAGATGGATCGGGGCACACTCTTTGAGAGAGGGGCACTGTATCTAGATCAACTTCACCCTTTGTACTATCACAATATAGCATATACTTGTACTGCTTTGTACTGTGAAGTGTTTTTCTTCCTATACACAGGAAGAAAATCTCTTTTTAATACAAAGCAGCACAACATAGTTTTTAACGTGATAACAATAACTGTGGGAGTGCACCTGTCATTGCCATGGGGAGGGTGTGTGTGTGTGTGTGTGTGTGTGTGTGTGTGTGTGAGAGAGAGAGAGAGAGAGAATGGGCAGCAATAAATAGGCTTATTTAAAATATCTACATTTAAATCCAATTAACAAATCTGGACTAAAATCAAAGGCTCCTGTTTGGAGGAAAGGTGTAGAGGAAATGCATCTTCTCTGGTCACTTCTAATTGCCCCTCCTCTGAAGCTGGGTGATGGTTTTGTGATGCTTATCTGGTACTTGTTCGTTATTTTTTTTTTTTTTTTACTGTCCGATCCTGACACCCTTTTTTCCATTTGCTGGGAAATGGATTGTTATCCGTGCAAGAGGCTCAGATGTAACTGGAGCCAGCGGAAAGCTTGTCCTAAATCCCTGTTTATTAAAAATATAAATAAGGGTGACAGGTCGGTCTCTCTCTCCCCCGCCCCCCCCACCCCGCCCGCATTCTCATAGTAGACTTAGGAGCCATGCATTTACCAGCTGATTGATAGAGGCATCACTGAGTTCATTTGCAGTTTCTAAAGAACAGCTCATTTGTGTGTGCTTGCGTGTACATTTAATATATATATTTAAAAATACACACAGGGCACGAATGGATTAATGAACAAATGGTACTCGTTAGTCAGTGTTTAGGAACCTAGGCTCCAAATGTGTAAACACAGAGGTTGGAGAAGGGTTCAATGTGAACAGTAAATCTGAAAATATGACCAAAGTTCAGGGAGTGACACCCCACATCTGATCTATTGTGCTAGGGAAATGAAGTATCCCGTTTCAATGATGTCAACCTGCTATGAGTTATGCCGAAGGTAATTTAATAGCATTACAAAGGGATCTCTAAATACACGCGCACTTTGGTGCAGGAAAACGTGAGCTCATGCAGAAAAGTCACTTGTATAAAGGCAGGGCTCCTTTGACTAAGGCCAACGTTCAATCTCTGAGCTGGGCGAATCCTGCAAAACGACTTTTATGAGTATTTACTGAAATGAGTTTGCCTGGGCTGTGCTTATGCCCCTTTTGTGTTCCATTTTTAAGATTGTCACTGGCTTAATCATTCATAGAGAACAAATTTCAATCAGGAGTGCAAATATTTCATTGGGAAATCAATTTTTAAATCCATGCCCACAAGTATTTTCACCCAGATTGCTTCATTAGAGTTGGTGGGGAAAGAAGAAAAATAAGACCTTTTTTTATGGAAATATTTTCTTTTTAATCCTTTACAAAATACATGTTTGAAAATTAATTTTTGGGTCTACTTATTTACATGGTGTTTTTAATACAAATCAAAATAATATGTTGAAATATAAATTTTTATAAAAACGTCATGGAAACTTTTGGGGGGGGGGGATGATGTGGGGAAAATGGGCATCTTTGGACAAAAAAATTATTTCAAAAATTTTGACCAACTGTAATGCTTCTCCAGTTAAGGAATAGAAACAATGCCATGGAACTTGTATGTACAGTTGGTTGAAAAAAAATTTGGAACCTTTTTTGGTGTAAAATCACCTTTTCAACAAAATGGAAACCCTAGTGAAAAACTCAGATTTTGTCAAAAATGACTTAAGTTTCAAACCAATTTTTTGAAAAACAAAAACGAATTGCTTTGATTTCGGGTTGCTGAAAACCAAAGAAAACTCTGTGGCTTTTTTGTGGCATTTCAGTGAACCTTCCCCCCCAAAAAATCAATGAAAAATGTTGATGCAAATGGAAAGAAATACTAGTGGAAATTTTTCATGGAGGGGAAATAATCATTTCCGAACCAGCTCCACTTTTAAATAAATACAGCCATTCACAGCTAAGCAAGAATTTTAATTTCAAGTACCGGGTATTGAATGTTTGCAGTGAATCATTTGCAATGCAGTTAATTTTTAAAGTGTCACACGTTCAAATTGTAAATATAATAGAGGAAGCTGAGACTGAGGCCACACTTATCCGATACATTGTTTGTTGCAAATTTGCTCCATTCTAGTGAGCAGCGTCTCCTACATTGGTGGTGGTAGAGATTGTCATTAAATAGATATTTTGAAAATATTAATGTTGCTGGGCCTGTCATCTCACACGGGCTTTAGGCCAGTAACTGTGGTTTAAAGTCTTTTGACTTATACCAGTGAGAGAGAGGAAAATGCTTTTTAAGCAAAGCAAGTAGTTTTAAGTGTAACTAAACCTCCTGTTTCAAGGTACAAGGTAGTCGCCTCTGAGGATAAGGAAAGAATTTTCACACTTTGTCACCTCCAACATCTGATGCCTGTGTAATACTACAGAATTGGCTAGAGACAACATGGAAGGATTTTGCCCTAGTCAATGGGGCATGTCTACACTGCACACTAAGCCCTGGTTTGTGGAGTTGGTGTTTCTCAGCACAGCCTTGAGTGTCCACACTGCATTGTAAATCTAGGTTTTTAATTTCAGGATCTAAGTTGCAGCAGGATTCAGGTTCTGACCCACCCCCAAATCAGGATCCTCGGACCCATGCCCTGAGTGCTTGCTGACCTGAGTCTGTCTGACTGTGTGAATGGAAGGGGGGCTTGGGCTCAAACCTGACTCAGAGCCCAGGCTTAATATGCAGCGTAGACATACGGTGACTGCTGTAGGAGGGAAAGGAAGGTGAATGGTTTTACAGTTAAGGCTCTAGACTGGGACCTGGGTGTTTTTGGGTTTGATACCCAGCTCTGCCACGGACTCCCTGTGGTGGCCTTGTGCAAGTCACTTGATCTTTTTGTGCCTCAATTTCCCATCTGTAAAGTGGAAATTTTTTTCTCCCAACATTTGTGCCTGGGGCCCCCAAACAGCTGGCGCACAAGAGAACAGTGAGATGGTTATGAACAGCCTCATGACCTTGTCTGGTCTGTTTACACTGTGAGCTCTTTGGGTCAGCAACTATCTCTTGCTATGTGTAGCTACAGTGCCTAGGACAATGGAGCCTCTCAGCACTCCCAGAAGCGTTCAGACCAGCCTAGAGAGAGCTGCAGTCTGACTCCACTGGATAACTGCTGTCTCCTTAGCACTGCTTTCAAGTCTTTCTGCTGGCACACTTCCTTTTGAGAGCCATTAAAACGCCTTTGATCATCAGTTTCCTGAGAGAATGTGTCTGAAAATCTGACCTTTAACCAAAACTGCATGATAAAAATATTAGTGAAGGCAGGGGGGAAACAATGGTAAATGCAGGGAACGGCGACCCCAGCGGTGCATATCTCCGTCTCTGATCTGAAAGATAAAAGCAAACTGTTCAGGGCCATGTGGGGTTCCATGTGACCAGCACAAGCTAACGTAGCATGCTGGGCTTGCAATGAGAAACGTTCCCAAGGCAAAGCATATGGGCTCAGACTGATCCAGCTGACACCGATGACACAGCCAGACTGGATCAGACCTAACGTCCATCTTGTCTAGGCTCTAGGAATGGCCAGCCCCAGAGTCTTCAGAGGAAGGTGTAACAACCCCACCATGGGATAATGTGCCCCCCCCCCCCCATCAGGTCTCCTCCTGATCTCTCATAGAGATTGTCTTAAGACCTGAAGCATGAGGTTTAATATTCCTGGAAAAACACATGAGAACTACAATTTTTGTCAGACACTTTTATTAAAAAAGCTCCTGGCAGAGGTGCAGGGGGAAAAAAGAAGTGACTGAACGGGGAGAAGTGGGGGGCTTAAAGGAGGATGGGTTGGAGAGCAAGCCACCTGCCCAGTAACGGCAGCTGTTCTGCAGGGCTGGGCCTGGCATCTACTCCAGGTGTTGTGACATGGCCCACATGGTTGCAGTGCCACTCGGGTTTGGCACATCCACCGCTCCACAGATAGAGAGTTGGCCCTCCATCTCCAGTGGGGTGGATGTGCCAGACCTGAGTGGCACTGTAACCACGTGGGCCAGGTCACAACACCTAGAATAGGAAGCCAGGCCCAGACCTGCAGGGTAAGAGCTGCTGCAGTCATAGAATGTCAGGGTCCAACCCACTGCTCAAAGCAGGACTAATCCCAAGACAGATTTTTTGCCCCAGATCCCTAAATGGCCCCCTCAAGGCTTGAACTCTCAACCCTGGGTTTAGCAGGCCAATGCTCAAACCACTGAGCTATCCCTCCCCCAGAGTCTGTGGACGTCATTCAAATTCACAATTACCCCGACCTCTTTACCAAAATCATAGCCTTATTTATTAATGATAGCTCTGCATCTACTTTCAGACTAGTGTAGGATATTCTTTATTAATGGCCAATTTACTGTTTTCCCCCAAAGGACTGTCCTGTTCTTCTGCATCCTGTGGGCCATGTGGAACCCCACTGATGAATTTGGCCCAGTGTCCGTGTTTTACTTGGGTTCTATCATCTTCAAAAAACAATGTAAGGGACCATTGTGCTCGTCTCATCTGAGCTCCTACATAGCACAGGCCAGAGAATCTCATCCAGTGGATTCTGTAGTGGCAGGAATTAACCTTCTGTGTGGAAAAGAGAACACTATCCGTCTTGGTAACTCATGGTTGAACTAGGGCATATCTTGGAAGTGTTATTGTAGGATGCAAAACTTTATTTGGAATATATCCCCCAGTTAATACCTTGCAGTTGCAGAGGTCTTTGGCACTGGTGGCATATTGATCTCCCCCGGTCTCTGCCCAAAGCATGCAACTGTTTAATTTCCTGAGGACTGAAAAGTTTTAGTCCAACTCAAGTCATTGGGGTCCAAGTAGGGGTGAGGTGAAATTAATGGCATGTGTTCTAGAAAAGGTCAGACTAATGGTCCCTTCTGGCTTTAAAAATCTGACATAATGGATACAAAGGCATAGGACACACAGACATTGGTTCCAGCAGGTTATGGCATTTCAAAATGGTGGCACCAGTATAAATAACGATTGGACAGTTGATTTGGGTGCACAGGTGAACCGAAAGGATTGTGGCGGTGAGAAGAATCCCATAGAAGTCAGTGAGAGTTTGGCCGCTAACTATACTTGGAGCAGGATTTAACATCCTCTCACTGTAAAATCTAATCCCTTCACAAGATCTAGAGCAGGGGTCTCAAACTCAATTTACCTTAGGGCCAGCACCAGTCCTCAAATCCTCCTAGCAGGCCAATGTCACTCATGTCCCCCAAAACTCTCCCCCACCCCCGCCTGCCTAAAGCTCTGGGAGGGAGTTTGGGGGCAGGAGGGGCTGTGTGGGGAGGGGGTGCAGGCTCTGGGAGGGAGTTCGGAGGCGGGAGGGGCTGTGTGGGGAGGGGGTGGGGTGCAGGCTATGGGAGGGGATCGGGGGGTGAGGCGCTTACCTGGGGCTCCAAGGCGGGGCGGGCCTCCACGTCCTGCTGCCCCCAACCACCGCCCCTGCAGCTTCCCATTGGCCGCAGGGGCACTTGGGGCGGGGGCAGCGTGCGGAGGCACAGCCTTGCCCCAGGGCCACAGGGAGGGGCCGGCAGACGCATGGAGCAAGCAGGCAGATGCCGCTCAGCTCCGCTGTGCTGCCAGGGCTCCGGGCCATTGTAAATCACCTGGCGGGGAGGGGAGTGCCCAGGGGTAGCAGGTGGGGCCAAGGGAGAGACCTGGCCCCAAAACTGCTGGAGCCCCACGGGCCACATTGGGGGAGGTTCGCAAGTCACAGGTGGCCCGCAGGCCAGGAGTTTGAGACCCCTGATCTAGAGCCTTTTCCAGCTCATGGAAGCTTTTTTTTGAGGTAGCGATATTCTGCTTCTATTGATTTAACTCTTTAAATTAAAGTTCAGGATGCTGAGGCATTGTCTCCAGATTTATAATCCTGAAATCAGCCGTGTTTGACAGTAGGGGCACTTGAGTGACTTTATTGCATGAATATCCTGTAAAGATTCAGGTGTGACTTTAAGTATTGTGTAACTATTAATTATGGAGCACCCTGACATTCAAATCAGGACTGGTGTGCTACTGGGACTGGTGCTGGATATGCTCCTAGTGAGGGGCAGCCTTGTGGCTTTGCAAGTTATGGAAAGTAAATGCAAATTCCAGCTCTTTAGCCCTTTGGAGGTTTTTAATATATTTGGGGGGAGGGGGGCAGGGGAAAGTGTTGTCAGCACAGACTTCCAGCAGACTTCTTTGCTGCTCTTGTCAACACAAATTTCCAACAGACTCCTACGCACGTGCATGGTTGAGATCTCTAGGGCCTGTTTGCAGGGAATCCAGTCTGTGGGAAGAACAGCACAGAGCAGGCAGGCAGTCGTTTGGACCTCCAGTCACCCTCTTAAATACTACAAAAATGTACTTGGAGTAAAACCTTGAATCTATTAATGTCAAACCCAGGTTGCAGAATCCTGACCACTGATTGTGCCCGTACTTGTAGAGCCAGAGAAAAGAGCCCTCAGTAGGGATGAACTGGAATTGGACATGCTGATTCTGTACACTCCAATCCTGGAACTGAGAGAGGAAGAGAAGGATGATTTTGTACTGAAGTAGTCGGATTGGTGCCACAAACTGCATGTATGAATTGGGGCAAGTCACTTAGGCAGAGAGATTGTGTTTTCCATTTGTAAAATGGAACAAATAATGCTGCTGGTCTCCTCCCTTTGGCTGTTTTGTCTGATTGGATCATAAACTCTTCAGGACAGGGAACATCTCTTACTATGTGTATGTACAATGCCTAGCACCATGGGGCCCTGATCTCAATTGCAGTGCTACCTGAATACAAGTAGATGGAAATGAAGATCCTGGTTCAGAACCAGCTTTGTGCCCTGAGATGCAGAGAGAGTAAACAAGAGGAGCAGTGGCATTTGAGTACTGGTGACTGGACGGGCATTCAAAGGAAGCTGTAGATTAGTTAGTGGGGGTCATGTTTTTCATTCCTGTGGGGAAAAAGCTCAGTGAAAGCAATTACACTTATGTTCTCATCAACAGTTTCAACAACTTTTTTTCTTTTAACACAAACCCAAAACATTGAAATTGGACATTTCCTATGGAAACTTGTTTTTGACAAAATGGCGGTTTTTCATCAGGGAAAACAATTTTTTTTAATGGAAAAACATTGGCCAGCTCTGCCAGTTCCCCAGTGGTTGCTGCCCTCTTTATATTAATAATCTTGTGGTAGCACATAGGAGCCCCAGTCATGGACCCAGGATTCTGTTGCGCTAGGCTCTGTACAAACACACAATGAACAGATGGTCCTTGCCCCAAAGAGCTGACCGTTGACTTCTATACCACGTGAGCAATAAGACCCCCTGCAAATATCCTCTGGAGCAGAGAGCCCTCTGGAGCCATTCCCACCGCAGTCAGAGGTCACAGTGTGCCAAGGTGGATGCATGGGGAGGGCTGCCGTGAAGACGTTCGACAGCATAGTTTATTCCTGCCGTAGTGGGCCATGTTCACAAGCAATTGAACCCTTCGTCTCTGAGCCCCTGGGTGTTGGAGAACATGTTGATTTAGTAGCAGGCAAAAATAGCTGTGTAGGAGGATGCAAGTTGAGATGCTGTCTCACGCGGGCAGAGAGAAAATAGTAACTTTGATCCACATGCACACAGGGGAACTCCTTGGACTTGGGAGCTCAGCAGGTGGCCTTGGGTGTTTTTTGCTTATTTCTTGGAAGGGGCTTTGGGATAATCCATGAAACCTATTTTCAGAGCGAAGTCACTGGCTCTGGTGCACCGCCCTATGGTTCTCTCCTCTAGTCTCACCATGGTGCCAGGGGCTCGCCTACCTTTTGCTGACCCTAGAATTCTTGCTAACTGGGATTTCTGCCTCCCAGAGGTCCACTGATTTTTTTTCTTTTTTTTCCCCAGTGGATTCACCACTTTGTTCAGATTGTGTATAGCACACCCAGCGCTACCTGCTGCCCCCACCCTGTCCTTATGTGGATCCCTGGCCCTGCAGGATAAGTCAGCAAAGATGAACCATCCCTTTCTGAAGGGGTAAGGAGAGAGCCATGAGCAGAGGGTTCCCTTCTCCATGGGGATCTGAGTGGCAAAACGGGGGCCCAAGGAGCCTGGGTGTTTCTAACCAAATGCTTACAGCCCTCATTCAGAAAGGTGTTTCGGTACATACCTGGCGTTAAGCACGTGAGAAATCCTATTGACTTCACTGGGGCTATTGACGTGCTTAAGTACCTGGATGAACTGGTGCCTAAACCACTAAATGACCCCTTCCAGCATTGCTCTTATTTCTGCACTTCCAGCAGAGCGGTTCATTCTAGCACCAGGACACTGGCCCCCGGCATGCTGCAGAGCCATAGCCTCACCCCTTGTCCGAGGCCGGGCTCCCAGAGCTCCTGGCTCCTGTCTTCTCCAGTCCCCACTGCTTGTTTATACCCAGGAGCTTCATTTCATTTTTTATACCTGTCACTCATCACTTTGGAAACCGCCAAACCTTGTCCTTAGCAGATACGGTCATTCTTGCCTTTTGATCCGTGTCACGGTGCAGTCAGTCACTAGGCTTCCAGGAGCCTGAACCCCCAATTGCTTTTACTAGAATGCATTGATTCTGCCCTAGAAATCAACTGAACTTGGAAGTGTTGTGGGCCAGATTCTGAAGGCAGTGACACCGGCGTAAATCCGGAGTCACTCCACTGGAGGTGCCAATGTCACACCGCTCAGAATCTGGCCACGGAACATGGAACCTCCTTTTTTTTTTTTTTTTCCCCCCCCACCCCAAAACTCACCAGGGGCAGGAGGGGAGTGATTTGATAGTACAGCTCAGAGAAAGGGGGGACAGTCAGCTGTGGTCCAGGGTCAGTGATTGCCAATTCCATCTGAATTCTGACTTCTCCATTGTACATCTTGGTAGGAGATGACAAATGAAGACAGATCTGCCTTTGCCCCTGTGTTTGCCTAACTAAGGTATTTGGGTACAGAACCAGGAGAGAGAAGTGGGATTTTATCAAAGCAACGTTATGCAGTCCATGTATATTTCAACACTTTTGAGTGAGCACCCTCTTTTATTTATTTTTATTTATTTTATTTTTTCTTTCTTCCCTTTTGTTGGTGAAATTAACTACCTCTTGGCAATTTGGTGGCTCAGCAGGGGTAGTGCTTTCTAGCCTTCCACCTCTGCGGAGACTAACTCAGCTGAAATTCCAGTGCAACGGTTGTAAGTAAAACTGAGTTTGGTGGTTCATCCTACTGCCGTTATGGAGAGAAGTTTGTCCAGAGGGACAAAGCCATTAAACAATCTGATCCAGATTTCCTTGTCAGGAAGAGCAAGGGCCAGTAATCAAATTTAATGGTGAATCCAAAGTATCAGGGGATGAAGAGAAGCATGTTGTGGTCATGACTGCATTCATGGGTCATTGCCGGGGATAGAGCCTGGGACCTCCAGTGCTAAAATGTGATTCTCTCTGGCACATGAGCTGAAGGGATAATTCATCTTGCTGCTAGTAGTAGTAGTCCGTTATCTTCTGTGGACCTGCCACTAGCGAGGGGACATGCAGCACACGCTGAACAGTGTTCAGGTGGAGTGAAGGGTGTTGGTTTGGGACAGGAGACTGCCCGGTTGTGAGGAAGGGTCTGTCAGGGGATGGAAGGGCAGAATGTTGGTGGATCTGGGTCTCAGTTTGCCTTAAATGGGCAGGGAATAGTGCACGTTAGGTTTAAGAGCTCTGTCTTGTGGGTGCTGAGTGCCTCCAATTCCCACTGACTGCAATGGGCTTTGAGGTCACTCGGAGCCTTGGAGGAGCGTTCAGTACCTTGTGGGGGGAGTCCCATATGTCCTGGAAGAACATGACGGTGAGTGGAAGAAGGATGTCTTGGTGGTTGGGGCACTAGCCTAGGACTTGGGTCCAAGTCCTTGCTTTCCTTTGTGAGCTTGGGCAAGTCACATAGCCTCTCTGTGCCTCAGTTCCCCATCTGTGCAATGGGGCTAATAGCTCTGCCCTGCCACACAGGGCTGTTGTGAGGACAAATCCCTTAAAGACGGTGAAGTGCTCCGAGAATGCAGTGATGGGAGGCCACGGAGGCACCTTAGCTCAGGACTTGTCTGCAGCAGGGGCCTGATTCTGAAAGGTGCTGAACCCCTGGCAAGTCAATCAGTTGAGCAGCATTCAGGATCGGGGCATAAGCCTGTGTCCAAATAGAGTTTATCAATCCCTTGCTGCTATTAGCACTGAAATAACGTGCCCCCTCCCCCCATTATCTGACTATTAGAGCAGAGGATGAACAGCTGCAGTGCACAGACCGCGGGTCTGAAAACATTCAGTGACTTCCTGGGGAAATGCCCACTGAGCATTAAACAAAATCCTGGAAATGTCTCTCTGTCTGTAGCATAGCTGATGGCCTGTCACCTTGTGGTCTAGACTGCACAGAAGCAGCACTTGCATATATATATATATTTTTTTATTGTGGCACGACTTTAACTCTTCAGCTGTTGTCCTGCAGTAAAAGTTCAGAGCGGACTTCAGTTGGGTTGCATTGGTGTAAGTCAGGGCAGAATTTGGCTCTCTCAAGCAGCCCCCCTGAAGGCATGTCTCCATAGCAATTAAACACCTGTGGCTGGCCCAGATCAGCTCACTCCGGTTTGGGCTGCAGGGCTGTAAAATTGCTGGTGGGGCTCCAGCCCGAGCCTGAACATCTACACAGCAATTTTTAGCCCCATAAGCCTGAGTCAGCTGACCTGGGCCATCCCCAGGTCTGTTATTCCAGTGTAGACATACCCTTATAGGTCAGATCAAAGACATTAACTGATGTCACTTGTCTGCTGCTGCTCTGTTTGTTAAAATAGCTTTTAACACCCTGGACTATGCATGAAGCTGGAACAGGAAGTGTGCAGGGGAAGGTGCTTTAAGAGTTAATCCTCTAGGTCTCCCTGTATCCAGCAGTAGTGCAGACCAACTGTATCACCTTCAAGAATTTAAGTCTGTGTTCCCACCACGTGTGCTTCTCTGCTCTTCCTTCTCCAGCCTGCATCACAACCGGACTGGAGCAGGTCAATGGATGAAGGTTACTTGGTGATAGAATCCCATATAGAATCCAATTTCCCATATCACACTTGATGCGTTTCCCCCGTTGGGATTAACAGTCCAAGGTGTGCTGAAATTCCATGATTTCCTGCTAGGATTCAGCATGCGTCCTTCTAGTTACTCTAGTCTTGAAACCATGCATTGTGCTGTTATGTTCATTTCCCCCACATTATGAAATCCTTTTGAGGTAATTTGCTGGAAGCAGTATAGGTTGTAAGTCTCATCTGACGTCAAGCTTGGAAGAGCCATAAATTTACTCTGAGAAAAATGCACATTTTCAAGCTTTCTCCAGGTTTGATCACCCGGGTATCTCTGCATCCTTTTTTGTTGTTGTTGTTTCTGCAGCAGATAAGGAAAACTGTCTTCTTTAAGCAAATAGCAAAATTCCACTTTCTAGTGAGCATCAAGTTGGTTCTGTTTCTGAAGGCTGGGTGTTCTCTGAACCAGTGATGGGTGAACCTCCGCACATTCACAGGATCCAGTAGGATTTGGCAGAGCTAGATCCAAAAGTTTGGATGCTTCTTTAAGCAGCTGTGGTCCCAGAAATCCAGCTGGATGTTAAAAGGTAAATGGCATCCTAACACGCTCGGAGAACTCTTGCCCTGATGGGAAAACATAAGGCCAGATTCTCAGTTGGGGTAAATCTGCATCACTTCATTGAAGTCGGTGGAGATAGGCTAACATAAATCAGCTTTAAAAAATGGGGGGAGGGATAGCTCAGTGGTTTGAGCATTGGCCTGCTAAACCCAGGGTTGTGAGTTCAATCCTTGAGGGGACTGCTTAGGGCTCTGGGGCAAAAACAGTACTTGGTCCTGCTAGTGAATGCAGGGGGCTGGACTCTGACTTTTCAGGGTCCCTTCCAGCTGTATGAGATAGGTATATCTCCATACATTATTATTTATTATAGCAGAGGACTGGCGCCTGTGCACAGAGTTGGAGAATCTCATGGTATATCTGATCCCAGCTGCAAATAGAGACTTGCAAAGTTTAACTGACTTGTTCTCGTTCTCAAAAAACCAAACTTCTTTTGGTTATGATTGGTTCCTAGTGTTATATGAATTGCTTCTCTCAGCCCTACTCTGAGTGCAGGATCCGTGGGCTCCGGGCTTGGCCATCAGATGGGTCTGTTTGGAGTAGTGAGTCAAAGGCAGGCTGCAGCAAAAGTGCTGATTGCTGTGGGATAGCTGCCTGCTGGGTGGGTGGGGCTGCTGCCACTGGGAGAAGGATGGTGGAGCAGAAGGCCAGGAACTAATGGGCCTGAGAGCTGGACTATGAGGCAGACTCTAGAATTGGAGAGCGCACCTGAAACATTGATGGGTTTAGGCCCCCTTCATCTTAATTTCTTTACTTGAGACCCAAAGAAGAGCTCTGTGTAGCTCAAAAGCTTCTCTCTTTCACCAGCAGAAGTTGGTTCAATACAAGATATTACCTCACTCAACATGCCTCATTACTTGAGAAGCATCGTTCTCTGGCCGGCCTAAGGGATCGAAAACGGGAGCCAAAGTCTTTCATCTTGGAGTCGCTAGTTCAAATCTAGCCTAAATCTCTAGTGACTGAAAATAGTACCTAACATGGGATCCATTAGTTGCCTCGTATCTAGTGTTCCACGTTGTCAGCTTTTACCAAATTCACCAATAAACTACCAGGTTTTTGTTGTTGTTTTTTTTTTAATCAAAGGGGTTTGGTTTTTACTAATTTACACCCATTTATCAATTGACTCAATATTTTTTCGGGTACTTATTTTTGTTCAACACTAATACGTACGTGATTGTGTCCTGCAGGTCTGCGATTGAAGCAGTTGCATAGTGTAAAACACAGAACTCACAAATACGGTGGAGGTCGGAAAACCAAACAACATTAATATCGCCCTATGATTGGCTCACAAGGAGATGCTGCCCACCTATTTAGCGTCTATCTAGTGTGGTGCTGAATTGAAACAATGTGTCCTCCACAGATGAAGGTAGACAAGGCAAACATGGGGCGAAAACACAAATCTGTGCCTGAATACCAACAAGAAAATCAGTGCTTAGAAATTTTGAAGTAAGGACAGGAGTGAAGAGGATGCATTGTGCTGCAAGTACTGCAGCATTGAGGTCAGCGCTTGCGCTGACAGAATAAAGGAGCATGTCGAAAGCAAATGACACAAGGAGCTTAAAGAAGAAAGTGAGCTTCAGGATAAACAGTCAATATCGGGAGCTTTCACCAGGGCTTTAACCACAGAGATGACATAGCACAACTGTGTCAATGAATTTGTGTGTGCTCTTTGTTTTGCCGGACAATTGCTGTTAATTGCAGAGGGGCCTACTCGTGACTTTGTGTGACAATTCCGTCCAGCAGCAAAACCCCTTCCTAATTCAGACAGCCTCACTCGTAAGTATCTGAAAGAAAATGACAATGCTTTAGTATCTAAACTGATGGAACAAATTGATGGAAATGTGGTGTCTAGTTTGGGTTTTTTTGATGAGCCTCCTGATGCTTTGGACCATCTGATTCTTGTCCTTTTGTTTTTTGATTTCAAAGCTAATAAACCCGCTTTGTTCTGTGCTGATGTGACATTCATCCCCTCTTCTGACAGCCCTTTTGTCGATGCAGCAATAACCGACATGTTTGAGATGTACAAACTTGCTTGGAAAGATGTGGCCACAACTAACACAGATTCTGCTTCCTACGTGGCTAAGTTTGCACAGGAGAATCAGAAACTGGAGCGGCTACGTATTGCCTGTCCTGCTCATCTTAAAGATGTGAAATCTTGCTTCATTGGATTCGGAGCCTTTTTCAAGCATGCAAACAAGTTGAAGTCTTTGTTTTGCACAGTGCCAGACAAGTGCAGAGCTGACTGCTGATTACCTAGCCCTGTTGTGCCACATCAGTGGATGAGCTTGTACTTCGCTTCCTGTCACGTAACTAACATGTGGAGTGTGCTAATGCGCCTCCTAGATCATCCTGAGTTCACTGGTTCTAAAGCAGAAACTCTGAAGAGACTGGCAAATAACCCAAATGACCGCCTGATTCCACGCACCAAGGTAATGTTCATTGTTGAAAACTTGGAGTCACTGTGTGACACAGAAAACACTGGAGTTTTCTCCAGCTGCTGCCAACACATTTGTCAATAGAGATGTTTATTGGGTCCTGACAACCAAAATCTCAGCTGAATTGAACACACAAGCTGCAGTAGAAACATACGGCAAGAAAACCCAGCTGTTTCTGGAAATCTTTCCGACCCCAGAACACGAGAGAACCCCCTCCAAAAAATTCAAAATCCTTAACACCATGCGAGAAATAGGAGACTACTGTGGCCCATAATCTGAACCCCAAAGTGTTTGGTGCCGAAGATTCTTTTTGGCATCTCATCCAGGTGTTGCACCCTTTCCTCAAGGTGAATTTTGCAGCAGACTCCGACCGTTATGCCGGAGTGTTTCAACCATTTGCCACTAAAAATGAAATTCCAAATCTGAAAGGGGAATTTACTATTTATATGAACATGCCTAACCCTGACAATGTGAAACTGAATGTGCCGGCTTTTTGGAACAGTCCTCAAGACACACTTCCGAACTTGAGCACAGCGGCGCGGTGAGCTTTTGAGTGTATCCCCTGGATCTATTGATTGCAGAACGCTTAGTTTCAAAGTTGGACTAGCTCCAAGATAGCAAGAGGCTCAACATGAGTGAGGATACTTTGAAGAAGATTATGCGAGTGTCCGCAAAGCAGGATTTCGGGAAAAATTACTCTCAGAGAGACGAAAAAATACCTTTTGTACATAAAAAAAGTTATAATTATACTGTAATATAATGTGTGTATTATGAAACTGTTTTTTTTTCCCCCAATTTTTTAACCTGATTTTTTTTTTCATTCTGGTTTTAATGTATGGAAAATAAACACTGATTTAAACAAAAAAACAAACAAAAATGGAAAATGTGGACTACTACCATATCAAATGGTCTCGTTCCACTTTCTAGTGCACACCACCAAAACATACCTCTTGATGGTGGGCAGAGAATTGAAGGACTGACTGGACTGTGAGGGACTGAACTGCCTACCCCATCAGACCTGCTCTGGAAGAACCACCACTGGTGAGACACATGGGGTGATCCTCTGCAGGGGGGTGGGGGTGGGGGGAGAAGGAAGACGCAGCTTGTCTTGCCGCTCTGTGAATAGAGGCCTTCGTTCTCCGGGGCTGTAGATCCCAGTATTAAAGCAGCATGGTTAGTTTGATCAAATGCTTTTTTTCCTGAAGGAAAAAACCCAATGCCTTCCCCTTCTCCAAGCTGTTTGTGAAATTTACCCACCTCTTCCCACTTTGAGTTCTCCTGCTGGCAGCATCTGCTTTGTTTCCCAGCTCCAGCGGAGCTGCAGGTAGAACCTAGTCCAACAAGCGTCTTAATTTCCCCTGTGATGAACAAATTAATTTTGTTGCAACTCTTTAGTGTTTTTATGGAGAGATGAAATGTGGCTGAACCTCTTTGACAGGCAGGATCAAGTCCAAGCCATAAATGTGGCACAGAACTGGGTCTGGGATGGCTAGCTTCTCATGGCTCCGCCTCCTGGGTAACTTGCCAGGCTAAAGCACTGTGTGAATGGTGTGGCCTAGGAAATGGCTTTCTTGGGATATGAGCATCCCATCCACGTTATGAACAGTGTACAAAGTGAAGGTGTGCAAAAGAATAGGCTATAATGTGGTTAGCATGGCAAAGTGGGACAAACTTCCGGGATAGGGGAGGTGGATTCTGGGTACTATAGGCTAGTGCGCTGGCTTTCTAGGAAAGGGAGTTTTGTGATTCTCTCCATAGTTGTATTCCCAGCCTGTTTTGTGCTGGTCACTGAAAGCTGTCAGTGGTGCACACTCCATTTGCTGCCCAGGGGTTATTTTTATGCACAGTGGCTAGGACAGGAATGATTTTTACCTGCCTTTCCTTGTAAGGCACCCCACTGCCCCTGTGACAAACTGAGAGGTGGGAACAGAATAAGGCTGTTCAGTCCCACTCCCGGCCCTTGGAGAAATGCTCTCCCATTGTAGAATAACTACACTACTGTAGCTCTGGCCTGATCCAGTTTATATCTAGGTGCCCTGTATCTTGTTATAAAGGCCCACTGCCCTGTGTCGGCACTGAAAGGAAGAGACAGCCGTCCAAAAGTCAGATACTATGGGGATGGGCATCATTATAATGTCGTAGGTAGGGTCCGTTTTTGTGCGCTGGACTGCAGAGCTGGTCATGCAAGGGTTGTTTCAGCAGAGCCCAGCATCCATCCTTCCTATCCAACTCCCCCATCTAAATACTTGTATAGCCCACATCACCGTAGCATTGGCCTGCTTCTCTGAGATGAAAGAAAATGTGCTAAATGCTGAGAGGCCTCACCCAGGGCTCAGACGTCCATTCCAGGGGGAGAGTTTAGTAGATCCTCTTCTTCTACGCCAGCCCGTTCCATGGCTCTTGCTGGGGTGGCCACTCCACTCCCCTCCCCTCCCCCAGCCGTGTGTGTGTGTGTGTGTGTGTGTGTGTGTGTGAATGATCTAAACCCTTGTCTGCCTGTGCGATTTAGTCCCTGTGCCAGGATGCCTTTGATATACAGGGCTGTGATGTCAGTTCATTATTCTGATGTATCTGTCTCGCTGCAGTTTGAAGATTGATTCGCCGAGGCACTAATCTTATTTTCCTGGTTTTTCAAAATGTTCCTTAATTGCTCTATTTAAGGCGTTGCTGTCAAGCCAGGTTCTATCACTCTCCTAAAGGCTAGTGGCAGCCTGACCATGTGACCCTGTTGCTGCTGCAATTAAAAATAGCAAAATTTGCAGAATGTGGCTGGTTTTTTTTTTTTTTTTTTTTCCCCATCTTCTTGCAGGTAACGAGTCGTACATGTTGTGAACACTGTAACAAATCGGTGGCCATCTATGATTGTCATTACATCATGCACCGCTGTGACTCCATTGCAACCACAGGGATCAAATGGCTGTAAAAAGGAGAGGTGCCTGCTGCTTGAACTAATGAAAGATCGCCGGAGTCCATGTAACAGCTAGGGTTGCCAACCCTCCAGGATTGTCCTGGAGTCTCCAGGAATTAAAGATTGTCATGTGATGAAACCTCCAGGAATACATCCAATCAAAATTGGCAACCCTAGTAACAACCCCGTCTCCCCACCGGAGTGGTTCTGATTCCATCTAGTGGAGGGCAGTGACACACATACATCCTAGCCAGATTATTCTAATAGTTTCCCAGGGATGAGATAACTTGCTTAGGGTATGTCTACACTACCCGCCGGATCGGTGGGTAGTGATCAAACTATTGGGGATTGATGTATTGCGTCTCATCTAGATGCAATACATCAATCCCCGAATGCGCTCCCGTTGACTCCGCATCCGCCTCTCGCCCTGGTGGAGTTCTGGAGTCGATGGGGGAGCGGTGGCCATCGATCCCGCGCTGCGAGGACGCGAAGTAAGTCAATCAAAGATACGTCGACTTCAGCTACGCTATTCTCATAGCTGAAGTTGCATATCTTAGATCGATTTCCCACCCCCAGTGTAGACCAGGCCTTAGTTCCAGATAGACAAATTCTTTGCCTAAATCTGGGAGACTGAGGCTTTATTTTCATTAGGAAAAGAGATGTGTTCCTAACTTGAGTTAGCTAACTCAGGGTAAAATCCTAGTGAAGATAAAGCGGAGAGCTGGGAAGACTTTAGCTGAGATCAGACATTAACTGGCTGAGTAGGCATGGGAAGAAGCTGTCCTTAGCAAAACAGTGATTCCTCTTCGCCTTTGGGATGTGATAGACCTGCAGTCTGCTGGAACTTCTCCTAGAGGCTATGGAACCAAACAGGTTCACAATTAAAGCTGCAGAAGATCTCTCCCAGAGAGCCTTTTGGCCTGGAATTCCAAAAGCCGGATTATATATCTACATGTCTTACTGTTAAACTAACTGCCTGGAGAGGGTGAAGAATGCTGGAAGAACTTCATTTTAGGAACAATGCTTCTGCTGTCTCAGAAATGCTCTGTCCTTCTCTTAAGAAGAGAGACAAGGTGGCTGAGGGAGCACCTTTTATTGGATCAACTTCTGTTGGCGAAAGACACTTTCTTTTAATATCTTCTTTCGTTACTGAGGACATGTGCATGAGAATGGGCTCCCTTGTTACTTAGGAGATTCAGCTCTTCCTTACTCCCCAGAGGACCAACAGCATCCCTGGTGTAACCATGCTGAAGACAGCTGAGTCTCCAAGGCTCTCAGTTGTGACACGTTTCACAAGCATGACGATCATTCCTTTAATAAAAAAAATGGTGGGGAGGGCAAAAGTGAGGGGGATTTTTTTCCTGGGAAGTGTTATGAAACCCCTTATGATGTTGCTGTTTATCCCAGTTGCACAAAGAGCTGGAAGATCAATGTAATAATAATAATTAGTCCTTATTGAGAACTTCCTGTTTATCTGAGGTACTTGTAATATGGCCTCCATCACTGGAGTATCTGAACACTTTGGTCTTTAATGTATTCATCTGTGAAGAAGGGCACTGATATTGTTCCCATTTTACAGATGGGGAGCTGAAGCACCTAGAGGCAAGTGACTTGTCCAGGTCACACATGGAGTCTGGGGTGACAGGTGGGGACAGGGAGTTGAGAGAACCTGCTCTTGATAGCTTCAAAGTGCTATAGAAATGTTAGACCCAGGACTGCCCATTAACTTCATCAGGCTTTCAGCCAGGTCCACGCCCCTCAGACTAGGGTGACCAGATGTCCCGATTTTATAGGGACAGTCCTGATATTTGGGGCTTTTTTTTATATGGGCTCCTATTGCCTCCCACCCCCGTCCCGATTTTTCACACTTGCTATCTGGTCACCCTACCTCAGACATCCAGGTGAGGTTGGGAGATCAGATCCCCACTTTGCAGCTGGTGAAACTGAGTCACGTAAGGAGTATGGGACTTGCCCAGCGTGTGAGTGGCAGAGCTGGAATTAGAATGCGTGAGTTCTGGCTGCACATCCTATGAGCAGCTCATTAGGTCACTCTGTCTGAGCTGATGAGAAGCATTTAATTTAAAATATGGGTGGAAGAATCTGCAACAAATGGTCTCTCGTGCAGGGTCTGATCCAAAGCTGCCTGAAGTCAATGGAAATCTTTCCATTCATGTCAATGGGCTGCAGATTGGGATGGTAGGAGCACAGGTTTTCCCAAGCATGTTTTGAGATTGCTGATCTTGGTAAATTTGCTATGACTGTTGAGCTCCTGTTTGCCAAATGACTGGTATTGACAGGAGCTTTGTTAACCGTGTCTTTCAATAGGATTAGTGATTTCTTAAAACCATAATGAGATGCTTATTCTTTGTGACCCATGTAGATTGCCTGGGATTTTGCAAATTCTACCCTCACTCCTGCTCCACATACCCGAAGTCCCCCTCTCCTCCAACCTTTGCATTTGCTTTGCCTGGGTGCACAAGCTGCAGGGCAATTGAGAACCAGGCTTCAGACTTTCGGACCTGTATGATTCCAGGACTGAAGACCAAGTGTACTATTCAGGCAGCATAGACTTCCTGGTTCCGAACGTTGTACCAGGAGGAGAAGACCGCGTGGGGCAGTGCAAGCTGAGCTTGGGTTTTCAAACTCTTGCAGTCTCTGCCAAGTGACTGCAATGGTGGTGAAAAGACTTTCGCCTCAGCTTCTCGGAGCTGAATGTTCTTGGCTTTTGTGATTCTCTCTCATTTTGGTTTCGCTGGGAAAAAGAACATGATGTTTTACTCAGATCCCTTCTCTTCTCCTCTCCTCTGATTTTTATTTTTTGATCTCCCTTTATTCTCCACATACACACTTTACAGTCAGGTCCATGCAGTGTTGGGAGGTCTCTCTCTCTCTCTCTCTCTCTCTCTCTCTCTTCCCCCCCACCCCCAGGGCAAATTTGATGCTCCTTAGAATGAGCGGTTGAAAGCCCAGGTTTGAGCTGGGCATACTGCAATGACCCCTTTTGTCATTCCTGGGCTAGCTCTCCCATAAGCAGAGACTGCCTGATCGGCGGCGGGGGGGGGGGGGGGGACGACTCTGATTCAGACAGATCTGAACACCGGGGACTAGAATGAGGTCACCACACTCCTTTCTCCTGTGCTCTAAGCAGCCTTTGAACCTAGATCTTTTGAGATGGACGTCGCTTTCAGCTAGGTAGGTGGTTAAATAGGGACTTAGGTGCCTAACTTTAGTTGTCTGCATTTGAAAATGCTGGATTTCCTGTACCAAATCATACCGCTTTCCTCTAGAAGATGACACTTTGGGGTCATACTACTGTGTCTCTTTCAAATACAGTCCATACTCCTTAATGGGATGAATAACCCGCACACCTTAATGGCACCGTATGATTTACAGCTTCCCTCCCACTATACTAAGCATGGGTTTAAAGAGAGGCTGGATTCTCTGTTTTGGGTCTCCATACTAGATAGTTGTTGAGAATACCAATGACCTTTTCAGTGTATTCTTGGGCACATGCCAGTTCGGGACTAGAATTGATCACTCTTCATTACCCTGGCTCTTCATTTACACAGCTGAGTTATATCCTTTATCAGGGAGGTAAGGCTGTGGGGCTAAATCATCCCTGTCCCATGGAGTGATGGCAGAAAAATGCAATCACTGAGATTGCACTCCACGACTTAATGGTTGTCTATTAGAGGACACGACGATCCCAGCTTCTCAGAGCACAGCGGGGAGGGGAGAGTCTTGAGGAAAATGAAAAACCTGAAGGGAAGTGACTCCGTTATCTATGAGATGGGGGTGGAGATGAGAATGCTGATCTCTTGCCGGAACTAGTAGGCTAGAAAAGGGGCTCTCAACCATGGGTATTATCACCTGCAGATTGGTTTGGTCCCAGCTCAAATACCACATTTTGAACAAACCGTGTGCAGTCAGAGCGATAAGGCTGTTGTACAAATTTGTACTATTCCGTATGGAGCAGAGAAGCCGGCTGCGTAGCATGCCCCAGATACTGATTTGAGGAGACAATCATGTGAACTCTACTTGATGGCAGGAGGACACTGTGTACGAAGCTCCTGGGGAACGGATGTTTACATAGCTACACTCTGCATAGTCTCAACAGCATGCACTGACCTGGAATGGCAACAGCTAGGGACCTGAGCTAGTTCTTTAATGCTTGGGGAGAGTCATTTCTTTTGCATATCACCGTTGCACGGCTGGGAAACCTTGGTCTTCAGTGCACACATTGCAAAGAGCAGGTCTTCTCCTTCCACCGAGCTTCCCCTTTGCAAAGGAAGAAATAAAAAGGATCATGTCAGCCAGCTGGTAGGAAGAACTGTGTGTTTGAACAGCATCCACGTACAATCAACCAGGAGTGATCCTGGCATATCATTTCAAGAGGCACAAAGTCCTCGATGGGGAAACTTTGATTGTATCATGTTACACTTGTGATGCTATAGCCCCTGATTCATCACTGTTTGTCCTGTCCTGCAGCCGACTTTCTGCCTTGCTGGGTGAATTCCACTGAGTTCCTGGTCTTAAAAATGTATGGGAGAAAAAAATGCTTATCCTGCAGAACAGGAAGAAATTTAAAAGGCTGGATGAAAATCTTTTGACGAGCTCTAATATTTAAGCACCTTGGTAGTTCTAAGTGCCTCCTGCTATATGACTCTTCACTGTTGTGGATTGCTTGTGCTTTATCCAAGTTGATCACTCCTGTGTATCTTGCAATGTAAATCCACTGCGTCCTTTTTGAAATTCCCTATTTAAAACCTCTTTTCTTGGGTTATGTCCACAAAGCACTAGGTGAAGGACATGACCACAGAATAAATTGTTTTGCATCATCACACCCCATTGCATTTGGAGACGAACTCAAGCCACAAAGTTCTTACCCAGTCCTGAGCTTTCAACAAAACGTGAGGACATTGCGAATCCTGAGTTTTGGTCTGGGATCATCTCTACTCCTACTCGTTGCATGTGGCTAATAATACTGCACTCTTAGTGATGCATTCTGCGATGTTCTTGGCAAACCATGCAGCGATGCAAGATTCCATAAGGGGAAAGAATTTTTTAAAAAGGAAAGTCAAGTTTATTTTCACACTGATCATCCCGTCAAACTGCTTAGCTGGTGCAGTCTGTAATTTTACCGTAATTCCTAGCAACTGGGGATATGCCGAGATTCGACTTCTTCTCGGCACCACAGTTGCCTGTTATAAAACATCAATTGAAGGGAAAAACACTCTTGAGGTCTAACTGTCTGAGTCCGCAACAGGCAAATTCAGAACTGGTCAAGAGCTGCTAGGATCTAAAACACTAAACAAAAAGAGGGTTTTCCCACTGCTTTCAACTCATGCAGTTATGGAGGGTGGCTGGTAGGAGCTGGTTCTCCATCAGAAGCCATTCTGTTGTATGGTCACAGGCATTTACGCCAAGTGTTTGGCACTAGTGAAAATTGGTTTACAAAGAGTCTAGAAGTTATTCCTTGGGATTCAGGGCACCGTAGGTGGAATTTGTGAATGGCTGTTAAACGAGCCTCAGAATTCTAATCGTCTGTTCCATTGTAGGACTGGCTTTCCCTAGGGCCTACGTTTCCTTACAGTAGGAGTTGTTCTGAGCTTGCAGTCTATGGGCCAGATTCCAACGTCCATTACAAATGTGGCGTAGCTCCCTTGACTCCAATAGAGTTAGCCTGCATTGACACTAGGGTAATTTGTTTGTTGAGTCTGCTCTTTTTGTCTCCTTTGATGGAGGGGGAGTGAGCGGCTCTTTCCCCTGCCTTAGCTCCCATTGGTTCCTGGTGACCCAGGGATTTTGCTTTCACAGCAATGCACCACATGCCCCCTCATGACCCACTTCAGACTGCTGTCCAGCTGGCTGACTACCACGGTACTGGCTGGCTCAGAATGATGTGTCATGGGCCTTTGCACTGCCAACAGCTAAAAGTGCCCACTCTGTTAAGTGGTCTCCTACAACATGTGAACCCCTTATGCTTAAAATCTGTCCCACATAGCACACCTACCTAGACTCTCTGGTTACCTTCTCCAGACTTGAGGAAGAGCTCTGTGACGTTCGAAAGCTTGTCCCTCTCACCAACAGAAGTTGGTCCAGTGAAAGAAATTACCTCACCCACCTTGTCTCTCTCATATGCTGGGACTGACACACCCACAACAACATGGCAACCAACAGCCTAAAGAGTCTGCTTTACTTCAAATGGTAGGGGACCTGGGCAGCTGGCTCAGGAATAATCAAGTTCTTTTCCTGCTGGTTGTAAGAAGTTCCTTGGGGCTGGGGTATGCAGCATAGGCCTGACTGTACTGATTAGTTAAATGCTTGCATTAAAATAGCCCCATGACATTGGATCCATTTTGCATAACCTATTATTATGCTGGTTCGTAGATGTAGTATATTTGGCTGCAGACTACATTTTGTACTTGTGAATTATGGGAACCTTTAGCTATTCGGCTTGGTATTCACCTGGGATTTAAAAGCTTGATATAAATATTGTGCCCAATAACGGGTGGTGTAGATGAATTATACAGGAAACATAGGTCACTGCTGCCGTGTGTGAAGGTGTTAGCGTGAGTGGTTTTATTTCTCTTTCATTTCCTGGACAGATTTTTTTTCTTTGCTTTTGCTTCGAGATGTGCAGTAATCTATGAAATATGCATTTTCCTCTAACAGGATTTATATTGGGGAGTAACAGGGATGTTTAAAGACTGTGTGCATCTACACTGCAATGAAAGTGCAGGGTTAGTAGAACTCGAGTTATACCCCGGGTTTGTTAACCTAGGGATTGAGCATCTATGCTCATTTGTAACCCCAGGTTAGGAATGGTTGAACCCTGGATCCCAATCTGGGCCATCAGTGTCTGTGGCCTGAGTCTAACCACCCGTATCCCAGACTTCTTAGCATCTTCCCGGGAGGAGATAATTTACAGATATGTGCTGATTGTTAAAATATACCTTATTTTGTTGTGAACTGGTGTGGGTGTGTGCTTATACAATAGGATGCCAGTGGGATGCTGTTAGTTGATTCCCCTCTATGTACTTACAAACTTCTGTTCGAAGCATGTCAGGGTGTTTGCTACCTAAGGCGGGATGAGCTGTGACATTAGTCTTGGGGCATTCTGGGAAATCTCCTTCAGGATTCGAGTGGCGGACTTGTTCCTTTGTGATGTGATTTTAAGAATCATTTGTTGCATTACAAGATGGCGGTGGCTGGTTGAGTCACATGACCGTTAATTAGGGGTTTCTTAAAAATGCAGAGGAAGACTTTAGTTCTGGCAGGTGGAGGGGAATTGTGGGTAATCTCTTTGTATAAAGAGGGTGGAGCTGAACAGCCAGGGTAGTTCATTAGCACTCGGGCACTGCTGAAGGTAAGATAGGAATAGGCTGGAACCTGGATTCCATTGTGGTTTTAAGGTACAAGTTTCCCTGGTCTTTTATCTATTTAACCTTTTTTTTAGATAAAGATCAGTTTTCATATACACCCTCCTTGGTTCTTCCTAGGCTCTCATAGTCATCTGCCCAGAAAACCTCTTCTGTTCCTTTACTGGAGCTAGTGTAGAGCGTTCGAGGACAGTGTAATTTATGGTCTTTCTAAAAGGCTTTCCCTTCCTGCTGAAGTAGAAATCTTAATGAAGGGGAAAATACCATTAATAATAGACCCCTCCCCCCCATGACTGAATGGGAGCAGCCAGTCTTAGCACTAATGCCCTCAGGGCAGCCAAGGCTGATGATAGCAGTGACAGTTCAGTTCTCTCCTCCACACACAGAGTCTGGGTTTGATGGCACGTGATGCCCGCTTTGTGGGATTATTACAATGCCTTGTGCATCTTCTGGGTGTTGATGAGTACAAAGCGATGCTCCCAGAGGATACTGGTGGCTTGAATGCAGCAGCTGCATTATCGCAGCCACTACTCTACCATCAATTTTTTTTCTCTTTCACACATACACTGCGTGTGAATGGAAAAAAATATATATATAAAATCAAATCTCTAGGAGTTCCCTGCTGGGAAATACGGAGAATATCTTTATCTGGTTTGTATATGTCACATCACCCAATTAAATTTCAAAAGACATCCAGTATTTTGCAGGCCAGTATATAGGAGTGGTCCTGCTAGATGGAGGCGAACGGAACAGAGAGGCATCTCTGAAGCTGGATCTTGTATGGAACTTGCTGGCTATCGGTTCTCATGAGCTCCTGAGGTTTGCAAGTCAACTGGATGTGCACCTTTCTCAGAGGAACCTATCCCAAACCTCGGTGAATCTGATTCCCAGTTTCACCTGGTTTTTGTGTTGTGTAACGGGGTCGGCACCTGCCTCTCATGAGCACTCCCCCCAGCTGATGGTTTCTTCAGCGGGTCTTAAGTGACTCAGCCCTCTGGCCAAGTCTCAGACACTGTCTGTAGGTAGAACAGAACTAACCCCTCCCGGGGGTATACAGTCTTTACCTTCACCCAGCCCTGGTATGGGACCATATCCCCAGGGCTTCCTCCCTACAGACAGTCTTCCTGGAGCCCTCCCTGGGCTCAATCCTTACTCAGTCCCAGCAGCCAGCCAGGATCTCTTCCTTAGCTCCCCCAGTCCCTGCCAACATTCAGCTGTCTGTGGTCCTGCTGCTCTTTCAGCCATCCAGGAACACAGTTCTCTCTTCCAGCTTCAGAAAGCAACTGACTGACTTTATCGGTGTGGCTCCTTTTTATATGGCCCTCCTAGCCCCTGACTGGCTGCTCCCGCAGCCCTTCTGATTGGCTGTTTTTCCCCAAAGCCATTCTAGGTCGCTTGGAGGACTTCTCTTCTGCTCCTCTCTGGAATGGGGTGTAGCAGCACCTTGAAGCCTCCAACAGAGGGCCTCTGGGCCTAGTCCACCCCATCACATGTTGAAAGCAGAAATGGGAAGGAGCAAAGTTTGAATCTGGATCAGAATTTCCCGGAGATGTTAGGATCTGAGGGTTTCTAATTCAGCCCATCTGATGGAGGAACTGAGACTGTCTTACATACACGGTAGTGGCCCTGTTGCTCTTAGTCTCTTCCTGTGGTCAAAGAGTTGGTGGTTAGAGAGGAGAATCTGGGAAGCAGGACTCATTGGTCCTGTTTTAGGCTCTGCTGTTGATTTTGTTTGGCTGTGGCAAGTTGCTCAGGATGAAATGATCTTTTGTACAGAAGAGTCTGATGTAGCATAACCTGCGTAGCTTAATCTTTGATGCTATGGGCTCTATCTCCTGGGGTTCTGCTGTGCTGGCTAAGCAAATTTATTGCTACAAATTGCTTGCACAGATCACTAAGGTCAGAAGAACCTTTAGGCTCTCTGACTCAGTTTGCCCATCTGTAAAATGGGTATCATAACCGCTACCTACCACATATAAGGTGTTTGTGGATAGAGCTGAGCAACTAGTTCATAGCAATCAATTTATTCCACAAATTTAGCCTGCCTTTCAACTCGTATCTTGTTCATTAGCAGCTTGGGATTTTCTCAGATTCACTCGTTCGTTAAAATTATTCTCAGAATAATTTCTAAGGACAATTCTTGGTCTGCAAATGATTTCTGAGCCATTCAATAGTGGAGCCATGCTGGTTAATTTTGATTGGATGCATAAATCACAAGGCTTTTTGTTCCTTGTTCCCTGATTGGATGATTATAGTTCTTTAGAATCCAGCTCCTCAAATTAAATTCAAATGACCTTTTTTCATGAATATTCTCTAATACTCTCTTGAAATGTGCTGTTTGTTAACTTCCTGCCACTAAACTGGTTTGCTGGAATATTTGCAGAAAGGGAACTCAAAGGTGAACAAATACACCAAGCAAATTCAGGGCCATATTTTCAGCTGGTGAAATATACACTAGCAGAGGGAGCCTGGTCTTCTTCAGATTATTTTTAACAGCCCTTCACAAAATTAGTTGAGATTGGTTCAGATCTAATTGTGAAGCTTAGAGCATTCCTGTCTACACTTCAAATGGAAAAATGCCATAGAGGCTCTCAGATCAGTTTGCACAGTATTATTATGCTAAGCACTTGTGATGAATACTATAGAAACCGGAATATAGATGGGATGCCCTGTCTTTCATCACTAGAACATGCTCCAGTCTCTGATAGTGCTTTCATCTTCCAACCCTGGGTGGTGATTGTTTGCTTGCTTTTCCTCCATAACTGTCTTCATCTAGCTAATCTTTCCACCCTTCAGTGGGAACAGCCTGGCCCCCAAAGGTGGGTAAGCCATGTAGGCGCATTTTATTATTGAAAACACGTTCAGTCTGTGGACATTAATCAGTGGTAAATTAGAATGGAATTGATATATGCATATGACATGCACATTAATTTCAAATGTGTTTATTGTAATTAGGGCTATTACAATGAATGCCAAAGGAATCAGGAAATGATTAACCTCAATTAGGCTCTGTTACAGTTTGTTTAAAAAGTTCAGCTCAAAATTAAAAAATCAAAATGTTAGGGAGTGATGGGGGTTTGAGGTGCTTGGCATTAGCAGCTCACTGAATATTGCCTCCAGAGCAGAGGTTCCTCAACTTTTTCATAGCTCGGACCGCAGCTGAATAGCGAGATTGTCTCCCATTGGTGATTGGATAACCGCTCTCACTACCACAGCGATTGCTGATATAGAAGGGGCTTGCTATTTATGTAAATAAATAGATATCCTATCTCCTAGAACTGGAAGGTCATGGAGACCAGCCCCTGCCTTCACTAGCAGGACCAAGTACTGATTTTGCCCCAGATCCCTAAGTGGCCTGCTCAAGGATTGAACTCGCAACTCTGGGTTTAAGCAGGCCAATGCTCAAACCACTGAGCTATCCCTCCCCTCCATGTAGCCTATGGACACTCAGTATAGCACTCTGTCCCCCTCTGATGGTGGCTGGGCCACCTGTAGAGGTACATGAGCCTGCTGCAGCGGAGGCTCGTCTTAGCTCAGGCAGTAGAGGCTCATGCTTTGATTCAGAGGTTTGCTTCCCCACGGCAGATATTTGTATCGCAGTAGCACCTACAGGCCTGAAGTAGGTTGAGGGCCTCCCGTGTGCTAGATGCTGCACGAACACCTAGTGAGAGGAGATCCCAGCCTCTTGATAGATAGGCCAGACAGACCAATGCGGCTGCCTCAGCGGCTCTGCCGCCACATCCTCTCTGCTGGGACTAATCTGTAATGTAATGAAAAAAGTCATTGCTCTCTATTGGGCAGGTAGAGGAAACTGAGCCTTCGGATTGCCTCTGCCAGCAAACTGTACGGCTTTAACGGGGCCAGTAGAGTTAATAGAACCCTCCGAGGGTCGAGGCACTTATAATCGCCTTTATACTGGTGTAACTGCTTCTGCACTAGGTGTGTAACTACACAGAGGGGAAAACTCAGCCTCTGACCAACAGGATTGTAATAGCCAGGCATGAGACAAGGTGGGTGAGGTAATATCCTGGGACTGACTCTGCTACAAATACACTGGACAGACCATGGAAGAGACCAGCTTTTGAGCTTGCACAGAGCTCAAAAGAAGTTGGTGCAATAAAAGATATTGCTTCACTCACCTTGTCTCACTAATATCCTGGGCCCAACACTGCTACAAGACCACATAGCTCTTTTCATCAGTAAGTCTCAAAGCACTACACAAAGGAGGTTAGTACCATTATCCCCATTTTCCAGATGGGGGAAACTGAGGCCCAGTATAGTGAAGTGACTTGCCCAAAGTTACACAGAAGGCCAGTGGCTGAGCCAGTAATAGAACCCGGGTCTCCTGCGTCCCAGGCTAGTGCGCTTAGCTGCTAGGCACAATTGTGTGCATAGACCAAACCTTGCTCAAGGGACAAGGAGAAGCAGTGAGGCTGTAGAGGAAAGATTTGCACTGGAGTGCACGCGTGTGCATGTTTCACCATGTGCATGGAGAGTTCTCCAGATAGCAGCTGGTCCCTGTTATTTAGCAAGGCGGCTGTCCGTTTTCCACTCTGTCCTTCCAAAGACCTCTCCCGGTGCATTTCCAAAAACGGTCGCCAATGCATCCCCAAGTGCCCCTCTTCATGGATTTCCTAGCTGGTAGCAAGGAGGAGGAGGAGAAGGGTTTTATTTAGCAGACAGGATGAAAAAATAGAGTACTGAATAATTTGAGTGAACCTTGTGAAATCAGTAATAACTGTACCCTGGGCTAATCATCTCCTGATGATTTCCAAGCCCACAGTTCATTTAGCCCAGGATGATGATGATAACGTGTAAGAAGGAAAGCCCCCTGAAGTTGTCATTTCAGTCAGCTCTCATATTAGGTGTGCTTACACCATGCTCTCCTTTTCTCTGCTGTCCATTGAAAACAGTGGGGGGAGGGAGGGAAATGGACAAAAATACCCTGGATCTACAGTAGGTTGATTTCAAACCATGGTGATTGTCTCTTGTGATCTCCTGCACACGCAAGCCATAGAATCTCACCCAGCAATTCCTGCATGCATCCAACCCAGTAGTGTTGGGCTATTTGGTTAAAAACGCAGTAATTTTGCAGTGGCTTCAAGAGAGGTTGGTGTTTTCCTGATCTCACAGTAGTGTCTCTGTCCCTGGGATACACCTTGGATCTTGCTGCGAGCTCGCGTGTTGCAAATATGCGTTGCGAACAGAGCAAAGTACACATCCAGCTCGGTGGTGAACACGACGGACTTGCTGAACGGGGTGGGTTTTCTAACGATGGAAGGTACTTGCACGTAATGGGAGATTGATTACGAATAGCTTGTTAAATGTACTGGGACTCCAAGCGTGAATGACCATATTCTGCTGTGGCAAAACAGTGAATATTCGAAATCCTCGTTCTCACGTTAATCCTCCTCCATTTTTCAGATGATTTGCATATCAAGACATTTTCCTTCCCCAGTGAAGGGCTGTTCTCCCAGCTCCGCACTGAGACGCATGGTATCCTTTTAACTGTTGGCTTTCTGGGTGGAACTGAGACCCACTCAACCCACCATCCAGGGGTCCCACTGTTTAGTCCTAATCCATCAGTGCAAAACAGCATTAAAGCTGCCCCAACTAAACTAGGGATTCCCTGGGTTTAGGAGGCAGTGGTAGTTAGTGGGCATAACTGTCTTTCTACCACCACCTCCCAGGGAATGCTGGGAAAGCAGGGGGTGTGGTTGGAGTATGCTGCCTCGGGGTGATTTCTAGCCCGGAGGAGAGTGCTTGAATGGCTGATAGGTGCTAACAGCCAGCTACCACAGGCTTCTGTATGAGGAAAGATTAATAAAACTGGGACTTTTCAGCTTGGAAAAGAGATGGCTAAGGGGAGATATGATTGAGGTCTATAAAATCATGACTGGTGTAGGGAAAGTAGATAAGGAAGTGTTTACTACTTCTCATAACACAAGAACTAGGGGTCACCAAATGAAATTAATAGGCAGCAGGTTTAAAACAAATAAAAGGAAGTATTTTTTCACATAACACATAGTCAACCTGTGGAACTCCTTGCCAGAGGATGTTGTGAAGGCCAAGACCATAACAGGGTTCAAAAAAGAACTAGATAAATTCATGGAGGATAGGTCCATCAATGGCTATTAGCCAGGATGGGCAGGAATGGTGTCCCTAGCCTCTGTTTGCCAGAAGCTGGGAATGAGCGACGGGGTGGCTCACTTGATTACCTGTTCTGTTCATTCTCTCTGGGGCACGTGGTACTGTCCACTGTTGGAAGACAGGATACTGGGCTAGATGGACCTTTGGTCTGACTCAGTAGGGCCATTCTTATGGTCAAGACACTCTCTTGCTGGAGGAAGGGTGTAACACAGAGACTCTCAGTCCTGGGTACCCTGAGAACTGTCACAGCAACTACTCCGGATTGCACTTGTGGCTCCTATTGTGATTGCAAAAATGGAGGTGCAACAGAGGAGCCCAGGCCTCAGCCCTTACGGCTGAGAAATGAGAAAAGAAGAGGCCAGCAATACCGCTGCTGTCACCCCTTTCATCTAGATCTCAAAGTGCTTTACAAAGGAAGGGATCCCCATTTTACAGAGAGGGACACTGAGGCATGGGACATTGACTAGCTTGGTGTCACACAGCTGGTCAGCGGCAGAGTCAGGAACAGAACCCATGTGTCGTCATGGTGGGAGGATGTGGCAAAGCTCACCCTTTGTTTTAGATGGTGAGGCTTGCATTGGAGAGGGGAGCACACAGGGCTGGCTGCAGCTTGCAACAGGCTCCCATTGCTCTGCTGTGTAAAATCTAAATAAAAAGAACATAGCTGCTTAATGCAAGATCTCTGTCTCTCCCAACTCCCAGTCCTGGGCCCAATCACTGGGTGACAAGGGCTCCCAGCAAAAACTGCTTTGTGGCTTATAGTTTCCATCTTGGAAATAATAATGGCATCTTGCATGATTCATAATTTTCCAGACGGGAACCTGAAATTGTGTCTGATCTGCTTCTGCCAGACTTTTGTTAATGCCCTGGTGGGTAACCTCAGCTCTGTAACAGCTTTTTGTCATAAGGCTAATAAAGCATGATAGGCAGGCTCACTGGGGCCAGTTGTTTTATAGCAGCCCAGATAATGCAGCAGTAGTTAATGTTCACGTTGGATATATGAAACCTGCTTTTTAAGGTTTAAATGGACATTGTCAACTACTTATTTATTGCTTTTAATTTCTTTCTTGCTCTCTGGAATAGGCTGGTGAGGGCTTGAAGAACATTTCTTTCCCTACTAAGTTTTGTTGTATTCTATATGGAAAAAGTTCATTTTTTTTTCTTCACCTTGTTCCATTGTTTGTGTATTGTTGCTGTGTGTGGTTAAACAGCTTCCTTGTTCTATCCCAGAAGTAGCTGCACAGCAAGTAAAATGTGGGTAACTTCAGGATCAAAGGAAAGAAATGGAATATTATTTTTTTCAGTTCACAAAGGAAATGTGCCAGACATTTCTGGATCCTAGAACTTTTAATGTATCCAGGACTCCTAGAACTTTAATATGTTGGGCTGTAAGTGGGATCAAAACCGCGTATAATGTGATCTGAAACTTTGTATTTAATGATCAGTGCCCTATATGATCTACATATGCTAGTTCTACATGCTGAAGAGAGATTTAAAATGCAGAAAATTATTTGGCTTCACTTTGAGTTTTTTTTTTTTTTTTTTTGGTTTGTTGTCAGTTGCCAAAAGCATCAGTCTGGATTGTGAACTAAGTGCCTAGTTCTCTTTATAATGGGAGCTGAGTCTGAGTTATAGAAATGTAAATGAATGCATCAGAACCTAAGCTGATGGGACTGAACTGATTTAAATCAACTTTAAAAAAACCCATTTTTCATTGCTGGGCTGAAAGCTTGTGAAACCAAGCTTCTGCCAAAGCAAATTATTTGACTCCAGTATAAAATCTTGGGGGTGGGGAGGAATAGGGCCTTACAATGGAAACACTATGACTGGATTCTTCTCTCTTACGAGGCTAAGGGGAGCTGCTATAATTACATGAGTGTGGCTTCCGGTGTGTGTTTGTGTGGGTGAAAGACAGATTATGCATTGATTTGAATATTTCATCTCCGTGGAAAAGGAAGTGGGCGGGAAAGGAGTCTGAGTCAAATGCAAACCTCCTCAGAGGTGGGGGTGGGAAGATGCTCAATGTAGTGAGCAACCCTCTTACCCTTAAAGATCGTCCCTCTAGGTCTGGCTTGAGGCACATTGACAGGGTCCGATGCTGCTGCTAATGCTATAGTTAGGGCCCTACCAAATTCATGGTCCATTTTGGTCAATTTCATGGTCGTAGGATTTTAAAAATCGTTAATTTTAGATATTTACATCTCAAATTTCACAGGGTTGTCACTGTATGGGTCTGGAGAGCAGCGGCTGCTGGCCGGAAGCCCAGCTCCGAAGGCCGAGCCGCTGCCAGCAGCAGCACAGAAGTAAGAATGGCCTGGCATGGTATTGCCACCCTTACTTCTACGCTGCTGCCTGCAGAGCTGGGCCCTCAGCCAGCAGCCACCACTCTTCGGGCACCCAGCTCGGAAGGCAGTGCGGAAGTAAGGGTGGCAATACCACACCCTCCCGCCCCACAATAACCTTGTGACCCCTCTGAGACCCCCTTTGGGTCAGGACCCCCAGTTTGAGAGGGGCTGGCTCTACCCTGTAAAATCTGGATAGTACGGGGCAAAAGTACACAGAAGACCAGATTTCATGAGAGAGACCTGGTTTCACTGGTCAGTGGGTTGAGGACAGAGATTGACCACTCTAGAAACCAGTCTCCTTCCACCAGCACTAAATTCATTTAAACTGGTTTTTTAAAAGGAAAGAAAGCGATACAACATAGAACATGAGCTTTCCCGTCTAAAACCATACCGCAGCAATCTACAGATCTGTGCCCAGATGATACAGCAGTAATAGTGCTGTGGCAGCATTTGGGACTAATACAACACTTTCTTATTAATAGCTGAAGGTCATTTTATGTCTAAGATGCAAATAGCCTGGGTTGTTCCTCAGTGAATTAAGGTGCCACAAAAAATGGCTGTGTCAGCAGTTCCCCTAATTGAATAACGTGAGCATGTAACGGACCTGTCTAATTAATAGGAACAAGAGGTTAGGCCTTTGGAAACTTCATTAAACTCTCTGCAGTAATTAGACAATTGTACCAAAGTGTATCTGCTGCTTTCGACTGGGCTGTTTCTAATTAGGTGCAGCACCTGGACAGATCTTGTTTACTAATCAGGCATGGGCTCAGGTCACTCCAGAGAAATCACTCCAGATGTGTTTGGCTTTTTTTCCCCTCTTGAGATTGTTTCTGGCTCTTTCTTTTTAGAGGCATGATTGATCTGGCTGTAGGCATCCATGTCGACTCTGTTCATCTTACCTCTTCTTCTATTGCAAAGTATTCAGAGGACCCTGTTTCAAGTTATTTGTACAATGGTGGTATTTGCATTACCAGATTAGGGCCCCATTGTTCTAGCTACACTGTATTACTGCATAGTCAGAGACCATCCCCTGCCCTGGAGAGTTTACAATCTGGACAGACGAGACAAAGGGTGGGAAAGCAAATAGCAGCAGAGAAAGGTAAAGTGACTTGTCTGAGTTTACACAGCACATCCGTGTCGGAGCTGGGAATTAAACCCAAGTCTCCTGATTCCCTACCCAATGCCCATTCCATGGGCATTCTAGCTTTCTCATATAGTTTAGTTTTGGCTCTAGCCTGCTAACTGACTGTGTAAACTGCGCCTTCTTATTCAACACCTATGCTCCCCATATGTGACCTCTAGCCCTTTTCCTTTGCTGAGGAAATACAGTTTTCACTCCTGTAAGAAAGCCCTGGCTGGGATGATTTAGTTGGGTTGGTCCTGCTTTGAGCAGGGGGCTGGATTAGATGATTTCCTGAGGTCTCTTCCAACCCTAATCCTCTAGGCTTCTAAACCCTGCAGTGCTAATATGTGAGAAATTTTTCTCCCCTCAGAATTCAGAATGGCTTATTCTTGCTTACCTGCAGAAAACCAATGGCAAAATGATTCCTCTTAGGGTATGTCTACACTACACTGTAAATCCAGATTGGTGGGACCTGGACTTGTGGACTCCAAGGGGGTGCTTGAGCATCCACACTGCATTGTAATGTAAACCTGGGTTTTACAATTGTTGGACCCTGGTCTTACAGCCATGCTAACATGTCCATACTGCACTACGCCGACTTTCTGACTTGGCTTGAGCTGCATTTATACTGCAAGATGACAGGGCTTGCATCCGAGTCACAGTGGGAGTCAGGCTTTAACGCCCACCTCCCGACCCCAGCTGGGTTGTAGGACCTGAGTGCTTGCTGACCCAAGTCTATCTGATTTGTACGTGGACAGAAGTGGGACTTGGGTTCAAAGCTGAGTCCGAGCCGGGCTTAGTGTGCAGTGTAGTGCTACCCTATGGGAACAGTTCAGTCTTGATTTGGATTGTAAACTCTTTGGGGGGGCAGGTACTGTTTGTTCTGTTTTTTGTCCAGTGCCTGGTAGCATGGGCAGGGCCGCCCAGAGGATTCAGGGGGCCTGGGGTCTTCGGCGACGGGGGGCCCCTGTCGCCGAATTGCCGCTGAAGACCCGGCGCTGTGGTGGCGGGTCCCAGGGCAGAAGGACCCCCCGTCGCCAAATTTGCCTCCGAAGACCTGGAGCGGAAGAAGCTCCGGGGGCCCAGGCCCCACGAGAGTTTTCCAGGGCCCCCGGAGCAAGTGAAGGACCCCGCTCCAGGGGCCCCGAAAAACTCTCGTGGGGGCCCCTCTGGGGCCTGGGGCAAATTGCCTCACTTGCCGCCCCCCCCCCCCACCCGGGCGGCCCTGAGCATGGGTCCTGCTCCATTCCCAGGCTCCTGGACCTTATGACAACCCAGTAACAACCCCATGAGCAGTGTTGCCTGAGGGTTAGAAGGCACGGCTCCTCTGCTGACCATTCATGGAGGGCCCTGGGAAACTGCCCTTGCCCAGCCCTGTCTGAGCTGCTAGACCTGGTCAAGAAATGGGATTTTTTTTCCTCCTTGCCCCTATGAAAAATATCTTGTTGACATTTTTCAAGTTTTTCGTCCAAAAGCTGAAAACCCAAACCCTAAATATCTTTGACTGTCACTTGCCAAAGTCTGATGAATCTGTTTTTTGTTTCTCACTTTCGATGTAAACTGATGATTTTTCAGAAACATTTCCCTTTAGGCCAAAAGCCATTTTCCATTGACGCAAACGTTTCTGTGGGTAATTGCTAATCGGTTCCATTTTTGATGTGCGGAGGAGTGGGTGGAGCTGTGGCCCCTATGGTCTTGCCCACCTGTCAAGCAATGCTGGCCAGATACCATTCCTTGATGCCAAATTAGGTCTGTTCGTTATGCCCTACCTACTCTCTGGTGCACTATGCGGGGGCAGCCATAACTGGGGCATAGCCTCAGCCCCTTTGGAGATAGCCCTCTAACCTTGTCCAGGGCTGTGGCATCTCTTCTTCCCCTTCTGTATCAGTGGATGGAAATTTCCTTGTGAAATTGCATTGGGCATTGGACCTGATTCTAGAAATCCTTCTCCCTTTGCTCACCCTGCCACAGCAGCACAAAGTAACTTGATCCGCAAGCGTTAGCATTGTGTTTATTAACATTAATGAAGATTTATTCCTTCCCTTTTAAATGAGGCGAATTCAGACCTGGCATTTCCCTCCAGCCTTGCCAACTGTGGTCTTAATGTTTATCTTTCCCACACGCTGAAATAATCCAGGTGGAGAACAGGAGCAGTGTGTGTGTGTGGTGGGGGCGGTGTGGGGAAGTGCAGAACAACTGTTAAATTACAGAAGGTGTGCTGGGAAGCTGTAGCTGTCTTGTGGATGAGATCGGTGCTTAATGCTCACCCAGTTTAATTTACTGCTGTCGTCTGGAAAGGGACGAGAGATGAGAATAAAGGCACACGTGTGTCTATCCATCTAGAACAGCTGGAAAACAAATAGAGGCTTTGTAAGACCTGCAGTGCCATAGATCGTTATGTAGATACCCCAGTTACGTAAAATGAGGGACGCTGCCTACAGAGGCAGCTTGGTCTGGTGTGTGGGCTGTTTAGCTGGGACTCAGGAGACTTGGATTCTAGCCCCATCTCTCTTACTGGTCTTCTCAGTGGCCTTAGGCAGATTGGTTTCCCTTTCCTGTTTTATCAGATTGTAAATTCATGGAAGGGGCGGTGTATGTCCGCTCCCTAGCCCAATGGGGCCTTGGTCCCAACTGGGAACAGAAGGGTGCTTCTAACCCTGTAATAGTTAGAGCAGGAGACAGGATTCCTGGTTTTGCTACTGCCTTGATGTGAAACTTTTTGGATGTCTTATTTACCCTTTCCGGGCCTTTATTTACCGGCTTGTGCAATGGATATAACAGCACATAACTACTGGGCAGGGCTGATGTGAGCCTGACTTAGGCCTGGTCTACACTAACCCCCCAAGTCGAAGTAAGGTACGCAACTTCAGCTACGTGAATAACGTAGCTGAAGTCAACATACCTTACTTCGAACTTACCGCGGTTCAGACGCGGTCCACACGCGGCAGGCAGGCTCCCCCGTTGACTCCGCGGTACTCCTCTCGTTGAGCTGGAGTACCGCAGTCGACGGCGAGCACTTCCTGGTTCGATTTTATCGCGTCCAGACCAGACGTGATAAATCGAACCCGGAAGTTCGATTTCCAGCCGCCGAACTAGCGGCTAAGTATAGACCAGCCCTTAATGTTTGGGATCGTGTGAAGGTGCGTAGAAGTGCAAAGTATTAAATTTCTTATTGACGTGCGTAAACACCAAGGAGGGCGAGAAATAGCGTCTGCAGGGCTCGCCTCCCTGTTAAGAGGAAGGATGGTCCAGGGTTCCGTTCCCCCGTTTGCGTGACCTTGGGCAAGTCATTTAGGTGCCTAACTCCCTTTAAAATTCTAGCCCTTTGGCTCTCTGTTGCCCATCTGTAAAACAGGAGGTTAATAGCATTCCTCTACCTCCCTGTAGTATTGAGATGCTCAGACACGTCCGTAATGAGGCCATATCGGTGCCTCAGGGCTCGTCTATATGACGACTTAGTGCACGGAAGCTGGGGTAGAAGTCTTCACCGCACTAGCCTACCACAATTGCTGTGTGGAGCCTGTTGCCCTGTGCTAAAGCGCACAACACAACTTTTATCACATGGCCGCAGGGTCTACGTACCAAGTTAGTGAACTGCACGTTCCCACGGTGGCTTGCCACGCACTAGGTCTCTGTGCCGACAAGCCCTCTGCTAAATTAGCATTTGCAGACTGGTTGTGATCATCGCTCACCTGGCAAGAGTTGAATTCACTCGTGCTGCAAGAATGTTCCTTTTCCCCCTCTCTAATAAGAACTACTCTCCCTCTTCCCAATCAGCTGGGTGAAGTAGCTCCAACAGCCATAGCTGCAGGAACTAGGAGTGTGGGAGGTGCTGCAGCACCCCCAGATTTTACGCAGGGCTCTGGTCTTGGCCCTGCATGTGGGGCCCGGGGCTCAGCTCCTTGCCCCGCACCCACCCCCAGCTGTGGCTCCGGCCTCGGTCCTCTTTCTCTTGTCCGGTCCTCCTCTCCCGGAGACACGGCCCTGCTCCTGACCTCAGCTCTGGGGGTGAGGTGCAGACAGGGGTAAGGGGGTGGCTTTCAGCACCCCCACTATTAAGTGTTCCAGCACCACTGCCAATAGCCACCTCCTTTGCAAGTAGCCAGCAAGTCAGTATCAGCGGAGACTAAGAAAAGGGTTTGATCATGGGCCCAGCAGTTTGACTCTGTCTCTTAAGACTCCTCATGGCCCTTGTCAAACAAATACTAATTTGAGTTTGAGATAAAATCTCTTGGGTTTTGTTGTTGTTGTTTATACTGAACTTCTCTGATGTGGACTTGAAGCTTTATCGTCAGCGGAATCAATTTTTTTTTTCTTTTTAATCCTGATTCTCGGTTGGCTCTTTTCTTCTTCTTCTTTCTTTAATTTTCTTTCCCTCCTGTTTTGGGGACCTAGGGTTGGGAGTGTATTTTATTTTCAGTCTCTCTGATTTCTAAGGAGGTCTCTCAGTCTTAAATTATGTCGGTGTGAAGTCAGTGTAATAATTTGCTGCAAGAGAAGTCTGACTCTTGACTCAAATCTCTGTTGTGTGTCTGATTCCTCCATCTCTTGAATTCTTCTTGTGGAATATTGATGTTGGTGTCTGCACTATAGAGATGGAGTGAACTTACAGGTTATATTAGCTCTTTATTTCAGCTGCTTGGCTGTGGTTCTCATTTATTCCTGCAGCAGTTGGAGCATCTGAAGTTTGAATTGTTGTATGACGGTATAGTTTGGAGAAACAGTTTCTCTGTATCATCAGCGACTGCTTCTTGGGAAAACTGGCTCTGGGGCGTACTAGAGGGCAGGCTAACCTGGATTGATCCTGTAAAGTGCAAAGCACCTCCTGAGTTGCTGTACCCTCTTGCTGCCATGGAATTAAAGGTGCTCAGCCCCTTGAAAAGATCCGAGGTTTAATTGTAAGTAATGCAGGGAGTAAATGTGGTTGAGCCACTTTAAGTAGCAGTCTATCAAGTATGATCCTGTTGAAATCAAGGGGAGCTGGGCTATTGACTTCAGTCTGGGCCCAGTGCAACCCCCATTGAAGTCACTGGAGTCTCTCTCCAGATCAGAAATTCTATCCTAGGTGGGACGTGGTGTATAGACCCCCTCACTGGTGAAGGAGCAGCTCTGAGCTGACGAGGCCCTGCCTTTCCGCCCATGCAGAGCAATGTTTGTTAATGGCACAAAACTCTCTCTTCTGCAGTAGGCTGTGAGGAGCAGAAAAACTCCTTGGAAACAAAGAATGAAATCTGGGGAGAAAGTCTGTCCGGACACTGATAAAATAAATGCCCAACTCTGGTGCGACATCTCTCGATGTCTTTCTTAAAACAATGGACAGAGGGTTTCTTCCAACTGTGGGATTGGAGCCTAGATAGTCTTTTTTTCCTTCTCTTCCCAGCCAGCCAGGTGGAAGATGACAAGTGAACAATGACAATATTATGCTTGCACTTTAATAGTCTCCAAGAAACTTGCAAGTAAGCTCAGGCAACACATGAAATATTCATGAATTCTCTCTCTCTCTCTCTCTCTCTCTCTCTCTCTCTCTCATACAAATGGTTGAAAGCTTCCGTAGCTGGTCCTCAGGTTACATGAAGCATATGGAAATGGCACGTACAGCTTTGCTGGTGGGGTTAACTTTGACTTTTTTTTTTTTTGGAGAGAGAAACAAAATATTCCTTCTTTCCTTTTTATCTTTTTTTTAAAAAAAAGAAAAAAGTCTTGTTTTCCTGGTCAGCGTTCGATCCTGTGTTGCCTAGGTCTCAAACAGTAACAGTGCGCAGCGCATCCTCCTCATCTGAATGCAGAGTGAGTCTCTGATGTAAAGTCTCTTCTTTCCACCCCACCAAAGTTGCAGGAAAGGCTGAGGTTTGCTGCGCTTCTCCCTAAGCGCCCAGGAGACCGTAGGTAGAAATGAGTATTGCAACACTGGAGTCCTTGGAACTGAATATATCAAAGACCAGATTCTAAATTCCTTTGCAGCCCCATTGACTTCTAAACAGGAAGAGCTTCCATCCTTCTTGGAAAACAATATAGACTCATTGTACATAACCCACGCTTACTCCCTTCTGGGGGATTGATAACTCAAAACAACACAAAGCCCATATATCTCTGCCTAATTTTTCTTCCTGTTGTATGCAGTGGTATTGTAGCCATGCTAATCCAAGATATTAGAGAGAAGGTGGGTGAGGTAATCTTTTTTTTTTTTTATGCACCCATTTCTGTTCGCACGCAAGACAAGCTTTCGAGCTTACACAGAGCCCTAGAAGTCATCCTGATCTCAGGTGTTTGATCTTCTAGAGCTCTGTATAAGCTTGAAAGCTTGTCTCTCTTGCCAATAGAAGTTGGTCCATTAAAAGAGATTACCTCAACCATCTTGTGTCCCTAACTTTTCTTCCCACAGTTTTTCCTGCAGGACCTCCTCTGTCCCAGCCCCTGGCTGTTATTAACCAGATGCACCTGCTGCTGCAAGCCAGCAGTATTTGGCCATCCATATGTTAAGTTCAAACATATCAGAACAGATCAGGATGTTGTCATCAGAGGAAGCCTTGCACAGGGAATTAAAACCAATAGTAATAGGTTCTTTAGCCATATAAATAAGAAAGGGGGGAAAAAAACAAGGAAAGAAGAGGTGGATCCATTAAACACTGATGATGGAGTGGAGATTAAACATAATCTAAATCTGGCCCAACACCTAAAGGATTACTTTGCCCAGTTATTAATAAGGGCAATGAGGAGTTTGGGTCGGGGTGGCTAATGGGAACAAGGATATGGAAGTAGAAATTACCACATCCGAGGTTGAAGCCAAACTCAAACAGCTTAGTGGGACCAAAACAGGGGGCCCAGGTAATCTCCATCCAAGAATATTAAAGGAAATTGCAAGAACAACAGCAAGGACTTTTTATGAATCCATAAACTTGGAGGCGGTATTCTGACTGGAGGATTTAAAATATGGTACCTCTATTTAAGAAAGGGGGGGAAAATGATCCAGGAAACTACAGGCCACTTAATTTGACCTTATTTGTATGCCAGGTCCTAAAACATATTTAGAAAGAGAGTAATTAAAGACATAATGCTAGACAGTAATTGGGATAAAATACAATATGGTTTTACAAAAGGGAGATCGTGCCAGACCAACCTGATCTAGTTCTTTGAGAAAATAACATTTTTTTTTTTTTTAATTTTTTTTTTTTTTTTTTTAGACAAAGGAAATATAGTAGATCTATTTACTGGATTTCAGTAAAACATTTGATACCGTTCCACATGGGAAATTACTAGTTAAATTGGAGACGATGGGGATTATTGTGAGAATTGAAAAGTGGATAAGAAATTAGTTAAAGGGGAGACTACAGTGGGTCATGCTGAAAGCTGAACTGTCAGGCTGGAGGGAAGTTACTACTGGAGTTCCTCAAGGCTCAGAGTCTTGGGACAAATCTTATTTAACACTTTCATTAATGAGCTTGGCACAAAAAGTGGGAGTATGCTAATCAAATTTGCAGATGACACACAATTGGGAGATACTGCCAATAGGGAGGAGGACTGAAATATCATATAAGATGATTTGGATGACCTTGAATACTGGACTAATATAAATGGGATGAAAATTAATAGTGCAAAGACATACGCTTAGTGACTAACAACAACAGTTTTTGCTGTAAGATGGGGACATATCAGTTGGAAGCAACAGAAGATGAGAGGTCTGGGTGTACTGGTCAATGACAGGACAACTATGAGCTGCCAATGTGATAGGGCTGTGAAAAAGGCTAATGCAATCCTAGGATGCCTCAGGCCGGTTATTTCAATAGAGAGAGAAGGAAGTGTTGTTACCATTATACAAGGCACTGGTGGGACCTCAGCTGGAATACTGTGTGAAACTCTGGTCTCCTGTATTTAAGAAGGATGAATTCAAATGGAAACAGGTGCAGAAAAGGGCTAATAGGATGATCAGAGGAAAGAAGTCCCGGCCTTAGGAGAGGAGTCTCAAAGGGCTTGGCTTGTTTAGCCTAAGCAAACGAAGGCTGAGGGGAGAGGCAATTGCTCTCTCTAAGTACATCAGAGGGATAAATAGTTCCTCCATTTAAGTTAAGAGCCAATAGTGGCACAAGGACAAATGGCTATAAACCGGCCATCGATAAGTTTAGGCTTGAAATTAGAAAAACGTTCCTGACTATTAGAGAAGTGAAGTTCGGGAACAGCCTTCCAAGGGGAGCCGTGGGGGCAAAAAGCCTAATTTGTTTTAAACTGAGCTTGTAAATTTATGGAGGGGATGGTATGAGGAGATTGCCTATAATGGCATGTGGCCCATCTGTGACCGCTGTTAGCAACTATCTCCAGCGGCTGGTGGTGGGACACTAGCGGGGGAGGGCTCTGAGTTACGACAGAATTCTTTCTCAGGTGTCTGGCTGGTGGGTGTCACCCACATGCTCAGGGTCTAAGTGATCACCGTATTTGGAGTCGTGAAGGTTATTTTCCACTAGTCAGATAGACAGAGACCCTGGAGGGGTTTCGCCTTCCTCTGCAGCCTGGGGTATAGGTCACATGCTAGTCTGAACGTGAATAAATGATGGATTCTCTGTAACTTGCAGTCTTTAATTCAAGATTTGAGGACTTCAGTAACTCAGCTATAGGTTATTGCTCTATTACAGGAATGGATGAGGTTCTGTGGCCTGTGATGTGCAGGGGGTCAGACTAGATGATCATGATGCTCCCTTCTGAGTCAATGACAGGTGACTATTCAGTATGCACCTATTAGCCCTGCAGGGCTGACCCAGCTCAGGGAATGAACTGGGATTCTGGACCTTCCTGTGTATCATCATCAGAATAGTGTATTAAATTCCAGTCAGCTTCACCTGTGGAAGCCCCCTGAACACACTAGGGCTGCATGGTTTCCCCTGAGGGTATGTGTGGACAATGGGGTTACACAGGTGCAAGCAAGGGCAGAATTTGGCCTTCATACCCTTCATTAATGATGATATGTGAGAAGGAAAGAAACCAGTTTGACTCTCCAATCCCAAGTGCAATTTGCAGACCTGGCAACTGGAAAACTTCCCACCCTTTTACTTGTGAGCTGAACTGAGCAGATCAGAGACTCGCTGGGAGTCAATGAACATGGGACCTTAAAATCCTGTTTTAACCGTCACTTTTCAGGGTAGGACTTACTCCGGTTGCCCAAGAGTAACTGAGAGCAGAATTTGGCCAGACATGTTTAGCTTGCATAAATGGGGAATGAAGGCTGCACAGGATGCTAAATTAGCATCTTAGTATTGCAATGTGAGCTGGTTACTGTATGTCTAATATTTGCTCCACTGTTCTCTACTGGATGGGATGTCAGATGTTCAAGTTTCCCTCTACTGGCTGTGTTTAACTAGCTCACTGGAACTAAGTAGAGCCTTTTGTCTTTGGAACCAGAGAGCCCAAGTGTTCTGTGTCCTGCATGTTGTGGGCTACTCTCTAGCTCCGGTGGTTGTGTCTCTGTTTGTAGGCCATCTTGTGCATTTTGCTCTTTACACAACAAACATAGTATGAATAATGAGGGCCACCAGAGGGCGCACAAGCTGTTCATAGGGATACCACACAATTCCTCTATAAACTACAAGCCTCAAATGGGGATGCTTTGTGCTGTGTGGTAGGATATGTAAGTACAAGTATGTGCCATTCCATAGGTAAGTCAATAGGGGATGTGGCATTGTTGGTGGCACCACATGTCCTAGATGTTAAGCAAGGCACCTCCATGATATAACTGATTGTCCCCTTCCTGGGAGTGAGAGGCCAAAGGTGGTTTATCATGCTGGATCTCCTGCAGGATAATAAGATGCATTAGCAGCTATTGCATGTTCAAAGCCGCTAATGCTGGAGAAACCTACCAGCTTGACAGCCCTGGAGGCTGAAGTCCCTGCTCTGACCATTGAGTGGATGCAGCACTTGGCAATGCGGCCATTGTGAATCCAATAGGTGATAGCTCCAGGTCAGCATGGGGTGAGATGGGAATTTAGCCCCCGGGGCCTATTCACTTCTTGGCTTTTCTGCTGGCCCTGCTAAGGCAGGGACCAGTTTTGGTGGACTCCCAGTGATGTGTTCATCTGTCCAGTAAAAAACAGACTGATCCCCACTGCTTCATTCCACTCTGGCCACCAAATGGCCTCCAGAGGGTGAGAGCTTTTGGTCACTACCAACTAGGAGGTGAAAAGCTCCAAATTCCCTTACCTGTCCTTTGAGCCATCGCTCTACCAGCTTTGATTTTTCTACATCTCATTTTTTTCCATCATGTCCTTCCACCTCCACCCTTGTTTCCTCCTTGCATCCTTTTTTGCCTCTAGATTTCCTCATAAGAACCTTAAGAAATGGGGAAAGTCTAGGGATCCCCTTTTTAGTGCCTTTCTTGCAATGGCAACTTTCTCAGAAAGGCGCCGGCTCAGTCTCCCACCCTGCCTTATCCAGGGTCAAGTAAAGGCTAGTAAACCTGAACTACCTCAAGAGAAACAAAGAATCGAGCAAAGTGTGTGGGGGAGGAAGGGAATGAGCATCAGATGGAATCCAACCCTGGCCGTGTTCCTGAGGGTGGAGAGGCGCTGCGGAAGGCCAATGCAGCTAATTAATTTTAATGCATCTAATAAAGAGTTACACCTTTGGTCTCATTGCTGACATTCTTCGTGGGTGAGGGAACAGAGGAGAGGCTGCTGCTGAGTTCAGTGTTGCTGCTGCTGCTTATGAATATTCTAGGGGGGAAATCTCACTTGCAGTGGTTTGCAAATTCTCCTTAGGATTCACACTCTCAGCAGTTCTGGTGCTCTATAGTCCCACATCTCTTATTAATCTCTGTCACGGTGATTGATCTTGGTGCGTGTGCCCACTCTCGACTACCATCCCACCTCTGGCATTTGCAGAGTGTTGGCAGTGCAGCAGCTTGGACGGAGCCGGTCTGTACTGGCAAGAGAGGATCACAGTGCAGAAGCAATATCCCTCTGTCCTGCATATGAAACCCAGTCTCCAGCGGGTCTGTGTCTCTCCACGCATTGGAAGAAGCACTGTTAATAAGGGGGTGAAACTGTTTAGGGTGCCCCAGGAGGTGCATAACTAGGAGCAGTGGGTGGAGATTTAAAGAAAGGGATATTGAGGCTGAGTATTAGGAATGGTGAGAATCCTATTAGACAGTGGGATAGCTTCCGAAAGGAGCCATATAGAGCTCAGATGCCATAGTGATTGGAGCATTAATGATGGACCTGTAGATGCCTCATCACTGGAGTCATTAAAACGGAACAGGAAAAAGCACTTGACAATACAGTGTGATTCCTATATCATCTATTAGTAGGGCCCTACCAAACTCACGGCCATGAAAAACGCATCGAGGACTGTGAAATCTGGTCTCCCCCCGTGAAATTTGGTCTTTTGTGTGCTTTTACTCTATACTATACTATACAGATTTCACAGGGAGTTGTGGGGGGAGGGAGGTCACAAGGTTATTTTAGGGGGTTGTGGGATTGCCACCCTTACTTCTGTGCTGCCTTCAGGTCTGGGCAGCTGGAAAGCGGCAGCTGTTAGCCAGGCACCCAGCTTTGAAGGCAGCGCCCCGCCAGCAGCAGCACAGAAGTAAGGGTGGCAATACCATACCAGGCCACCCTTACTTCTGCGCTGCTGCTGCCAGCTCTGCTTTCAGAGCTGGGTTCCCAGCCAGCAGCCACCGCTCTCCAGCTGCCCGGCTCTGAAGGCATCACCGCCACTAGCAGTAGCGCAGAAGTAAGAGTAGCAGTATCACAACCCCTGTTACAATAACCTTGCAACCACCACACAACTCCTTTATGACTCAGGACCCCTACAATTACAAGACCGTGAAATTTCAGATTTAAATAGCTGAAATCATGAAATTTACAATTTTTAAAAAATCCTATGACCGTGAAATTGACCAAAATGGACCGTGAATGTAGGGCCCTATCTATAGTATTCGGTCTCTTCCATCCCAGACTTCTACCAGGTGAGCTGGTTGAAATTGTTCATCTGAAATTCTTTTAGTAGAAAAATGCAGTTTCAGCAAACATTAAATGTTTCTCAAAGACAACTTGACTTTGATTTTTTTTTTCCAATGAAAAATATTTTCCATTTGAAATGAAATGTATAGAGAGGTTTTTTTTGTGTTTGGTTTTCAAATGAAAACTTATTTAATCAACTTCTGTTTGGTGGAAGAGACAAGTTTTTGAGCTACACAGCTCTTTTTCCGGGTTTTTTCCAGACCTGAAGAAGAGCTCTGTATAGCTAGATAACTTCTCTTCCACCAAGTGAAGTTGGTCCAATAAAAAATACTACTTCACCCACCTTATGTGTCTCAGAGCCTGGGGCCAACATGGCTACAACTCTGCAAAAAAAATGTATTTAGAAACTTTAATAATTTTTTCTGTGAAATTTCAAACGAAATTCTTTTAATCAAATATTTTTTGCAGCAATAACATTGGATTTTTTTTTTAAACAGGTCTTTTGTTTAGTGACCAAGTCAATGACTCCATAACTCATCTTCTAAGCCATCTGGTCACCCTAGGACTTGAACTCCCAACAGACGCAGTTCTCTGTGTTTGAACCCACCTGACCAAATTCTGCTGTGAGGACCACTGGTATTAAACCAGAGTAATTTGATTGAAGTTGATAGAACTATTCAAGATTTGCAATGGATTTACTAACAGCAGAATTTGACATACTATAGAGCGACGGGGTGGGGGGATGAATTGTAACTTTCAAGGAATGCATTCCTCACACTCTCTCAATTTCTGGTGGTTTCTTTAATTTCATGCATGGTTCCGCTCCAGGAAAAAGCAAAGTTACTGACTGCAGCGATTGACTGCGTGAATCAGAAGTAGCGGCTATTTTGCTTGTATTGAAGACTCTCTGGTGCTTTATTGTTACAGAATCTGATTATCCAGACATGAGTCATTAATCCTCTGACAAGATTGCCATCCCTCGGAATATGTGTTTTTGCACTCTGCGTGCTGTTACTCATGTTTCAAAGTAAACCATTGCCTGTTAGTGATTTTCATAGTAGTGTGAAGGAGGCACGGGGTGGGGGGAGGGAGCTCACTTTTCATTAGCTTAAATAGTATTCCTTTGTGATGAGCACAGTTCATTAGGATTGTGCCTGACAGGTCTGAAGTTTGGTTAAGTGTGTGTAATTACAGTGATCACTTTCCTTGTTGGTGGGTAATCGTGGGGGTGGGTGATGGGGTGCAGACAAGCGCCTTGTACAAAGGAAAGCAGGGCAGTAAATCACACCAGGCTGACTCTAGGTCCAGCAATAAAGCAGCGATAGAGAGGCCGAGCAGATCATGTCAGAAGTCGCTGAGCGGAGTCAGTGCCCTTTTTATTTTTTTAGAAGGGATCTGGTTCTGTTTTAAGAATTAACAAGCTGCAAGAGGATGCATTCAAAGTTGCACTTCTGTTGTTCAGAACATTAACATTACTCCGGGTGGGTGGGTGACGTGGATGAGCCGTCTGCAGCAGTGACTGGAGGAAGAATTCACTCCTGCCACCAGAGCTTGCCTCTGGCATGCCGTGCGTCATCTCAGCCACAAAGCATCGACTCCAGTGGTGGGAGAAGTGGCTTGTAGCGTTCCCGCAGTCCCATTGCGAGTGCCCAGGGGAAAACCTGTGATGGGATTAGAACAGTCCTCTCCCACCGTCTTGGTGCCAAGCTTGACGAGAGGCCAAGAGGGTGAATGAATCTGATGTTCTCATCCCTCCAGATGGGCATCTTCCTATATCGCACATCACCAACTGGCGCAGCAGGAGCCACAGCAGGCCAAGACTAATGGGCATTGGCAGAACCGAGAGTTGGGGAAACTTGCGTACACCGTAAGGAGCGTGTGCCGATTTTAAAACAAAAGTCTTGTTCTGTAGCCCCTATCTTCCAAGCGTTGGCTCCAGTGGGATCTCCTGGGTGCTGGGCACTTCTGAAAAATCAGGCAAAGGCGTATAAATATGGATCCAAGAGCCTAGCATCAGGCTCTCACTTTTAAATTTTTTTGGCCAAGGTCCCATAGGAAGCTGGTGGCCAGGAATAGAAGCTAGGGAGCCCTAGCTGACGATCTCTCCTTCTCTAGAGGAGAATTAGATTTCCCAGCACAGATCTGAGAAAGTGTTGCAATCTTTAACTGCCTCCCAATTTCGTGACACCCCCCCCCCACACATGTACCCTTCACTAGGAGTCCGGTTCGAGCCCATCCACATAGGTTCTGGCAGCCTGAATTGGAGAGCTTCTGTAAAGCCCTAAGAACCTTCTTCCTGTGGCTGGTGAGTTAAATTCTAATGGAGAGGGTAAGAAGCTAGTTGTTCCTCCATCCCCTTCTTATCCATTCAAGTACATTCCAGGAGGTGAAAGGAATTTGCCATTCATAAGAAATGTTGGAGTCGACCGTAATTCAAGTATGTGCCTCGGCCTCTTCCAAGAGGAATTGGAGTGCAAAAGGGGTCTGTTGTCTTTGTCTAACTGGAAACCCTCAGCGTTATAATTGGCTCTCTAGCCGATCCAACCTGGGAAGGCGAACACAGTTTGTGGGGGGGTGGGTGCGTGCTGCTCGGGGAAGGTCATGCCACGTAATGTGGGTAGGTGATGGTTTTAGCGACTGTGCAAACAGAATCCGGAGTGATTTAAGAAGGTGAGAGCAGTCTTGCTGTGCCATCTTTCAGGGTAAATCATGACAGCTAGTTTGATTTCTTCATTCTCCTCCCCTCCCTAACATTTTTTCACTGCCTACACCCTTAGCAGGGAGTGAGAGCCGGCATCCAGCAAGAGATCCTGACCTGGCTGTCTTGGTGGAGGTGGGTAGTATTTGCAATTGGAGCTCAGTCTGTTGAGTTAATGGTGTATGAAACCAGAGGTTAGCCAGCTTGCTGGCTTGGATCCTCCTTTAGATAGGGCTGGAGAATGCTCTCCATGGTCAGGTTCTTAGCTTGGCATGTTTGGCTTGCAGCCTCATGAGCTCTCTATGGACTTGCATTTCAATCTTGTTCTGTCTCCAGATGGCGCCCACATCACCACAGTCCATCATGAATGGGTTTTACCCTCACAACACCTCTGAGGCCAGCATGTACTAGCCCCATTTTATAGGTGGGGGCCCTAGGGACAGGGTAATGTAAGCGACTTGCTCCAGGTCACACGGAACCTGAGCTGCCACTGAACACAGGTCTCTCATGACTCACAAGGCCAGTGTCCTATCCCCTACCAACCTTCCTCCTGCCTCTGGCCTGGCCAGGGAAAACTGCAGCCGCTCACACTATTACCATAGTAGCAATTCTCTCATCTAGCGCCTTCCATCCGTAGATCTCAAAGCTCTTGACAAGAGCTGGCCTAGGTCGTTCTGCCCATATTACAGCTGGGAAAGCTGTGGAGCAGACAGGGGCGGCTCTATGTTTTTTTGCCGCCCCAAGCACGGCAGGCAGGCGGCTTTTGGCAGCGCGCCTGCGGGCGGTCCGCTAGTCACGCGGATTCGGCGGCATGCCTGTGGGAGGTCCGCCAGTGCCGCGCCATCGGCGTCCCCCCTGTCGAAGCCGCGGGACCGGCGGACCACCCGCAGGCACGCCGCCGAAAGCCGCCTGTCTGCCGCCCTCACAACGACCGGCAGTCCGCCCCCCGGGGTTTGCCGCCCCAGGCACGTGCTTGCTGCGCTGGTGCCTGGAGCTGCCCTGGGAGCAGAGCAGTTAACAGATGCCCAGTGGGTCAGTGGCAGAATGGAAGTAGATCCCAGGTCACTCAGTCTGGTCTACTGGTCTGGGCAGAGCAAGCTGCCCTGCAATAGCAGAGTGGAGCTGATATTGTAGCAATGTTCAGCATTGGTTTAATGTGTTCAAATGGGGCGGAGCGTTCTACCTCTGCCATTCTAAGGCCCGGGAGAGTCTTGGAGATGCTAGGAGCCATCCAGCTGGTTGAGTTGACCCCTGTACTCTGACACCTCTGTGGCTGGAAGGAGACTTTATGCTCTGCCGTTACTGGCTAACCTGACACCAGGACTTCACTGACTCTGTATCCAAAGGGAAAATGTAGTTAGTATTTGGCATCTGCCCAATACAGAGTGGGATTATCACATCCCTGATTTCTGGATATGAAGTGGGGCAGAGTTTAGATCTCTTAAGTCCTTTATATAGACCCCATTGTATCCTAGCACTGCGTAATCTTTAACGAATTTATCACCACAATGCCCCTATGAGGCAGGGCAGTGCTCTTAGCCCCATTGTACAGATGGGGGAACTGAGGCACAGAGATTGTCTACGTGGTGAACCCCCCCCCCCCCAGCAGCGTGTCTCAGAGCCTGGGTTTACAGACTTGGGCTCATGCTATGGAGCTAAAAATTGCTATGTAGATGCTCGGGCACTGAAGCCTGGGAAGGGGAATTGGTTTCAAAGCCCCAGCTCCAGCCCGAATGGGAAGTTCTACATAGCTATTTTCAGTGCGATAGCATGAGCCCTGCAAACTCGAGTCTATAGACCTGGCTCTGAGCCTCGCTGACGTGAGGTATTTTGCAGTGTAGACGTACCCGGAGAGGCTGGATGACTTGTCCATATTCACAGAGAGCCTGTGACAGAGCAGGGAATTAAGGGTATAAGAACATACAACGGGATGGGATCACCTAGGTCATTAGGTCTGGTCAATTGCTGTCAGCTCAGGTTTCCTGAGTCCAAAACTAGCATCCTAACCAGTGGCCCATCCTTCCTCCTTTGGGCATTAATTTCAGAGGAAACATCTTATGTCAGGAGCTCAAACCTGGCTAAGTTCCCATGTGTCCAAGAGTTTGGTGTTTTTTCTTTTTTCTTTTTGAGCACATAATGCAAACCTGACAAAAACACTGGCCAGTTTCAGCAAGACTGGTAATCCGGTGCTCCCGATGGGGGAGTTGATGTCAAGAGTCAGGACTGTGCTACTATGGAAAACCAATGTGTGTGTGTGTGGGGGGGGGCTCTGGACTAAAACAGGATGGGGACAGAAATCTGAAGCGGTATGGGCAGCCCTGGAGTGGAACAGCAGGGAGCGCTAGAGAGCTGCATGAAGAAGCAGACACCGCGTACCCTCTGCTGGTCTCTAGCTGGGGTGATTAATTTGCACATGGATTAAATAATTTACTCACAATTTTATTTTTTAAAAAGAGCCAATTAATTGCTTAATTTCCCCTTGCCTGGCTCCACTGTTGCTTCAGGGCACAGCGGGGAGGTTGGGTTTAAAGGAAATTTCTGCTCTCCTGGCTATTCCTAGGGAATTAAGGGCCTGTATAGCAGCTAAATCAACATTTTAGCTGTAGCTTTCAATAGTCTCTCAGCATTAGCATTGATAATAGATAGCCAGGCTCATTAAAAGCAAAATTATCAAAGTGTGTTTGAAGTGCCCTTAGGTAATTCAGTGCAACTTTGTTGGATTACAGCTAGGAAAACAAAACTTGACCTTCTGAGGAGCAAAATCAGGCTATAAGGAAGTGGGGGAGAAAGAAATAATGGAAATACATGCAAAAAAAATGGCTAGGGACAGAGCATTAGCTATACTAGTTCATTATACTGGTCCTTGAAATCCAGTATCCTGCCTGTGGCACTGATCAACCGAGACGGTGTAACTTCAACCCAGTAATCCCCTTTACTGGTTGTGTAGTGCTGTTCCTGGTGGGAAGGGGTAGAGACTTTTCTGCCTCCTGTGGAAATTAGCTCACACCCTGAAGCATGAGATTTGATTACCCTTATTTTAGCAACTGCAAATATTTATTGGCAATAAAATTAACCAGCTCTTTTTAAAGCCTCCTCTTGTTATAAATTTACCAGCCATTAATTTCATGGGGTCACTTTGTTCCATGACCTCATTAAAAGGAGGGACTGTTCTATTGCTATTAGAATATTCAGTAGCAAATCTATGCTTGTGATAGCAAGCTAGGTTTGAATTTCAAAACTTTGCACTACTGAGCACCTAAGCTGCATGAGCAGTTGCCATGATTGTGTGTGCAAAAGTGGGCACTTGTATGCACAAAGGACCAGTTAGATGCCTACCTAGCCATTTGCACATGCAGTTGCCTTGCTTGTGCACGAAGCCATAGTCATGGCATGCACAAATTAAGCACACACATGTGCATGCAGCTTTGAAAATCAGGCCCTTCAAATCTCTCACCAGTTAGAGCAACAGCCTTCTGGAAATCAGTTCCCAGTGGATTCCACCAATTAAGGAGGGTCAGGCTAATTCTTGCATGGGAGGATACTGAGGAAATCCCAGGGTGTGATAGGAAGAGGTGCTGGTGTTTTAGTAGGTGGGACTGTCATAGTTCAGGGCAGCTGCATCCATATTCCCCTCAGACTTGTGCTGAGTGGATTATTTCCAGGCTGCACTGGTCCCTGCCTTTCCCAGCACAGCCAGGTTGCCCAAAGACTCCTGCTAGTTTTCTCTTCAGAGACTGATAAGAGTGATTGTCAATGGTTATAAGGTACCCTGGTGCACTTCCTGTGCAAGCTTAGCTTGTTCCTAAGGTAAAAAGCATGAGAGAGAGAGAGCCTATTAAAAACAATAAAAGAACCTACACACACGCCAAGAAGCTTGCCAGAATTAACCCCTCTCCCTCATGGGCGCTGGCAGGAGCAGTCCTTCAAATTCTCACCCAAGGGGGGTTCCTTGTGGTCACACATTCATCACAGCTTCAGTTCACAACAAGCACCATGTTTTAGTCCATCCTTTATACAGTTCAGGGGTCTTTGATCTGGAGTTTCCAGGAGCAAGTAATTGGTAGACAATAGGTTTTCCTCCCCAGAGCATAGCTTTGAAAGGGTGGATTCCAAGTGGGTCATTTGCCTTCCCCAGGTACTACCTAGGACAGGGGTAGGCAACCTATGGCACGCGTGCCAAAGGCGGCACGCGAGCTGATTTTCAGTGGCACTCACACTGCCCGGGTCCTGGCCACCGGTCTGGGGGGACTCTGCATTTTAATTTAATTTTAAATGAAGCTTCTTAAACATTTTATAAACCTTATTTACTTTACATACAACAATAGTTTAGTTATATATTATAGATCTATAGAAAGAGACCTTCTAACAATGTTAAAATATATTACTGGCACGCGAAACCTTATATTAGAGTGAATAAATGAAAACTCGGCACCCCACTTCTGAAAAGTTGCTGACCCCTGACCTAGGACATCCATTTCACAGGTGTTGCTCCAAAAAGTTAATTGACCATCCCAAAATGGCAGGTCAGTCAGTCTCCTAGAGAAGGTACATGCAAACACTTCCACAAAACCCATCCAGTTGCATTTTTAATACAATGGACCCCAAAGACATGAAAGGTAACTCCATTTTGTTCATCTTAATCCCATAAGCCCTGTATAGGACATTGTTGGTCCATCACACAGATGCCTTTCTGAGTCAGCAGTGAAGGGTGCTGCTGGCCTGCATCTTTTGGGTTTGACTTTAAACTGAGGCCCTGACCACTTGTGTAAAATCCATTCTTCAGTCACGCCTTCCCATCACAGAAAAACTGAAGGAACTAAGAAATAAACAAGGTCCAGACCCTGCTGACTCTAGGGAAGAGAAAGCTGAATAAATCTTTGTGTGTGTTCCTTAGGGGCACCCAGGTGCAAATGTGAAGAGTGCTGCATGAAAACCTAGCTAGACAGGCGATCATTAAAGAGACTCTGGCATTGACTAGTGGGGCTCTTAGCGCTGGTGTTCTGGCCAGATTCCAACATGGAATTCCAACCTGTCTAAATTGCCTCTACAGTCTCAATTGGGTGTAGTATTTTTCACTCCCTGTTTTAAACTGTTTTGTAGGAATGCTGTGCTCTGTTATACAGCTGCCACGTGTCACCCTAGAGATGGCTGTGTTTCAGTGGTGGATGAATTGAACCTCCGTGTATTGTTTGCGCATCAATTTGAGTTTATAACATGCTCAGGATGAAAGATATGTCGATATCACATTGTTACCAAAAGTTAATTAACTTTCTTTTCAGTCAAGGGTTGCTTTGCACATCCATGAGGGATGCAAACTGTCCAGGCCTGGATACCAGTGTAAAGATTTAGCAAGGAAATGCAAATGCAAGCCACAGAGAAGAAGGGTCTTTTGCTTAAGGCACTGGACTGGGTTATAAGAGATCTGAGTTCAATTTCTGGCCCTGCTACAGACTTCCCGTGTAACTGTGGGCTAGTCCCTTAGGGCATGTCTACATGGGGAAGTTACTCTGGAATAAGATAGGGTGTGGATTTAAAGTGCTAGAGCTATCGCAGAATACAAGTGTCCACAGCGGGAGTTATTCCAGAATAGCTATGCTGGTCAATTTCTCCTCAATCTCTTTCTGTGCCTTAAAATCCCACCTCCCACATGGGAATAACAAAGCTCCCGTTGTCTTATCTTTTCTGTTTACATTGTAAGCTCTTCAGGGCAGGGTCTTGCTATGTGTTTCTATAGGACCTAGCCCAGGGAGGTCTTGATCTTGGTTGAGGCCTTGAGCTGCTATTGCAACAAGGCAAATAATAACAATAAACTCCAGCGTCCCTGCTCTAACTGCTGGGCTGTAGCGATAGGGGTCAGCCCAAGCCACTGAAGGGGCAATAACAAGAACATGCTCCGATCCTTCCCAGTGTATAGCAGAGCGACAGTACACGGGCTTTCTCTAGTTAATGCCGGCGTCTGGGCACGGGCTTTCTCTAGTTAAGGCCGGTGTTTGTTTTTAAAAAAAAAAAAAAATTGTGCAAATAAAAAGGCCCAGAAACCACAAGCGTCTTTTCAACTTAATATCCAAAAGGGAACAGGAAGAAAATTAAAGTTTCTGAGAATCCCTCCCAGCTACCTATCTATTGCTCCTCTGCAAAAATTGTGCAATTGATCTGCCAATACTGGCAACGTGTTTTTCCTTGCATTGTGCTCTCTGAGGGGATGGCTTACCGGACTCAATTAAAGCCAGCGCTGGAGACCAAATAGCAACTGAGGCTCACAGTCTTCAACTCTGGGGCTTTCTTTGCTAGCAGGAAGCAAGAGCTGCATTTGCAATGCTGTGCAAGGACCTGCAAGCTGCCGACTCTTACGGAGTAAGGTTCCTGGGAATGCAGCACATGAAGCAACATGGATTCGGTTGGTGGTTCGGGGCTGAGCATTCCCCAACTTCCATCTACTGCCTGGGCATCTTGCAGGCTTGGACCCTCCACAGAGGGGGAGATTTAACGAGCTCCGACCTAAAACGTTTCTTTTGCCTTGCTCACAAGGGCCTGACGTTCTGCACTGCTACGGGCGCCGGGCCCAGTGATGTCCGTCGTTCAGTGCGGCATAATGAGGCGAGGTGTGTCAGGTGATGGTTCCGCGAAGTGTCCGGACTGGAAATGGACTGACATACAATTAATAATATAATTAATGGAGATATCCCATCTCCTAGAACTGGAAGGGACCTTGAAAGGTCATTGAGTCCAGCCCCCTGCCTTCACTAGCAGGACCAAGTACTGATTTTGCCCCAGATCCCCAAGTGGCCCCCTCAAGGATTGAACTCATAACCCTGGGTTTAGCAGGCCAATGCTCAAACCACTGAGCTATCCCTCCCCCCTCTGGCTGTCTAACTAATTCCAGAAAGTAGCACCTGAGTTAGTGGCCGCCATGTTTAAAAAAGCATTTACCAACCATTACCGCTCAGTGGGACCAGGGCTCAAAGGCCTCCCTGCTCTGCCGCTGACTTTCTGGGTCTCCTTGGAAAATTCACTTGGCCAGGATGTTCAAAGGGGCCTAAGGGAGCTAGGCACTCATGCAATCAACATTCAGAAGGAGTTGGGCACCTAAACCCTATAGGCTCCTTTGATAATGCCAGTGGTGGGAAACTGAAGCACAGAAGGACTATCTGTAAAACAGGGACTCTAATACTTCCCAGGGCTCTTGTGAGGATAAGTGCATACAAACATGGCAGGAGTCAGAGGTGATGGTGAATGGGGATGGGACACGTGCCTCGATAGATACTATCTGAGAGATCACACCGTCATCCTGTACTTGGAAATAGCTGCACTTTCTCAGCCATTAGTGTGTGATAACCAGCCCCCCGTGAAGCATGTTCATGCACAAACGGAATTGCACACATGCGTGCGAACAAAGTACTGGCTTGCCCAGTTACTTTTTTGCACAAGCAGGTGTATTATGGACGCCAGGGTAGGTGCCAATTTTTGACATCATGGCCCATAGTGTCAATAAAGATTTCAGCATCACAAGCCTGAAAATCACGTGATTTCCTCCCCCCCCCCCCCCCTGGTTTTGCTTGACATTCTTGCCATATAATTCACAATAGTCAGTTTCATGTGACATTAAACTGGAGCTTGGTGCTTCCTGCATTTGTCATCAGCTCAGTTTACTTGCTTGCCAAGTTACTAAGAATTGCTTTTAAAAGCCCACATGAACAGGCACTTTTGCCTACACGACCCCCTCACTGTCCTTATGCTGGCAAAGTGGGGGAGGGCTGAATCACCTGCAAGGTCATCTCTCAAAACTTGTAGTGTAGGAGGTGATCTCAATATCATCATGACTCAGGGCTGGAGAAACCTTTCTGGATGAGCCTTGAAATGAAAGCAGTGGTTCTTTTTTTATCTTCTTTATTCAGCACTCAACCCTTCTCCTGGTTCTTCCTTGTAAGGTTCCGTGAAAAAGCGACTCTTATGTAGCTCACGGCACATGAGGACCCGGCTGGGTATCACACACACATGCCAGTCGCTTGGCTGCTGCTGCCCCTGATTTGGGAGGGTGGAGTTTGCCAGGGGAGCTTGGGGAGATGCTCACTTTTAAATAAATAAATAGATCTTTGTTTTTGCTCTGAACCAAATCATTTAGTATTCCGAATGGAGTAGTAAATTTAGAACTAAATCCTGCTCACACTCAGCAGCAGGGGCGGCTCCAGGCACCAGCGCAGCAAGTAGGTGCTTGGGGCGGCCAACGGAAAAGGGCGGCACGTCTGGCTGTTCGGCGGCAATTCGGCGGCAGGTCCCTCAGTCCCTCTCAGAGGGAAGGACCTGCTGCCGAAGAATGAAGCGGCGGCGGTAGAGCCGAAGTGCCTCTGATCGCGGCTTTTTTTTTTTTTATTATTATTTTTTTTTTCCCGCTGCTTGGGGCGGCAAAAATGCTGGAGCCGTCCCTGCTCACAGGTTACATAGAGTAGAAGTTACGCAGCTTCAGCTAGGTGAATAACATAGCTGACGTCGACGTACTTAGATCGACTTACCGTGGTCTCTTCACCGCGGTGAGTCGACTGCTGCCGCTCCCCCGTCAACTCTGCCTGCGCCTCTCGCGGTGCTGGAGTACAGGAGTCGACGGGAGAGCGCTTGGGGGTCGATTTATCGCGTCTAAACTAGACATGATAAATCGATCCCCGCTGGATTGATGGTTGCCCGCCAATCCGGCGGGTAATGTAGACATACCCTTAGTGGCACTCCTCTGTGTGCTTGATTCCTCGGGGATAGGACTTGTTGCAGCGTTCTCCTAGAGGTTTAGCTCATGCTGTAGCAGCTAATGCCATTGGCTCTGGAGGTCCCTGGCTCAATCTCTGAGGCATCCGCTTAGATGGTGGCCATTGCAATTACTCCTTCAAGGTGTTCTACTGAAATCAGTTCAACTACTCTTGGGTGAAAGTCCTCCGAGTGCAGATGGCTAGCCCCAAGGCCTGACACGCGGCTTAAGCCCTATCTTAAGGACTTAAGTGGGACTGAGACCTTGTACTGGCTCTCTGCACAGGGCTGAGTGAGGGTGGGAGGATGATCCTTCCAGCTGGATCTGAAAAAATGCTTTAGCGACTTCATGCAGAGAAGGCGGTGCTAGCAACCAGTGCTGACCCAGCTCCCCTGTGCAAAGCAAGGACTTTAACGGATGCCTCTCACTTCCACTGCAATGTGACTCTTATCTTTATGAATTAGTAATGAAGTCGTTATTACTTACTTAATTTACTTTGACCTTTGGAGACCAGCTCTGCTAGGGTCTGAGTTTGATTCGTCCCTTGGGAGGGGGGTTGCTGCATTAGCACAACTTTTTAAAATGCAGCGGTCTCTAGGGTGGAATATGACAGCTGTTACACGGCAGCATTAAACAGCAGGCTTCAAACTCTAGGGCAAAATGTGTCTATGGGTGGAATGTTCGGGATGTAGAGAACAGGTGGTTGAACCTCTCATGTTCCTAGGCATCCATAACACCCAAATCATCAGCACCATGTCATGTAATTGGCACCCTTGATGCCACTCTCAGCAGAACGCGGGACTGTGGAAATTGAACTACCATCTATGAACTGATAAGGGATCTAGGTCTAGATATGTTGCCTCCAGGTCAGGGTTGAGATACATTGAGGCAGAAGGACAGGTTGCATTGATGCTGCATATTCTCTGGCTAGAGGACCATAAACAGGAATCAGGATGGTGTATTTAGCAGCTATGGGCTAAGTGGTCAATAATGGTTAATGTCTAAAAACTGTTGACTGTCTGCTGAGAGGATTCATTGCACCAATGAATGGAACAAAGCTAACTTTATTTGTTTCAGAATGAGTCAGATCCTAGAACGTACTGCAGGAGATGGCAGTATAAAATAGGATTGTGAAGGGCCATGATAACAGAATAGCTTTGAAAGGCCCCTGTTTCTGTCTGTCAGATCTGCCTATCTATTGTTGCCACACTGAATCAATAATGCCATTCCCCGAGCACTTACATGCATTGCTGTTGTTCCATTTGCCGCAATCCCTGTAAGGCAGCAATGTAAACCTTCTGAAACCCGCCGCTATAATAACTCATGTCATAAATCCATGGTGAAAACCGTTTTAGGGCCTTTGCGACACCGCGAAATCAAGACCCGAGAGCTCCCTTGCAATGGGAGCAAACAACTTCAGAGCTCACAAGCACTGTGCCCTTTGGCCTGATAGACTTGCTTTGACTGCAGCAGAGAAACGTGACCGTTCTGAAGGATAACTTTTCATCCGTGTCCTGATACAACTGAAGGCTAGTCATTATGGTGGGGTCCAAGTAGGAGTAAACCCAGACTTCTTCCTAAATAGAAACGGATAATGAGGGAATTCCTGATCTGCGTCTCAATGTGAAAGGAGCCAACGATGGTTTAGAAGAGCCAACATCCTGCCAACACTACCCCAGCGGCTTCCATTTGGAAGCCCCCGATGAACTTATGAGTTTCCTTTGGTCAGGTGAGGCCAATCATCTTTATCATTGTCAAGGCGAATCCCAAAGGGACGTAGTCTCCTTGCAGATTGAGTGAGTGACTGATATCTAGCTGGGGCCTTAAGGTGGTCTGGCTGGATGTTTAGCCTGTGTCCATCACTGGCAGTCTTATTGTGCCACTGAAGTTTTTGGTGCCCATGTGAACACTGACTGCAGTAACAACAAGGAGTCTGGTGGCACCTTAAAGACTAACAGATTTATTTGGGCATAAGCTTTTGTGGGTAAAAACCTCACTTCTTCAGATGCATCTGAAGCTTATGCCCAAATAAATCTGTTAGTCTTTAAGGTGCCACCAGACTCCTTGTTGTTTTTGTAGATACAGACTAACACGGCTACCCCCTGATACTTGACTGACTGCAGTGGCATTCCTTGGTAGACGTGCTTCATAGTTCCTTGGTCTTCCATCATATGTTCCACCCAAGAAGGACCTATGCTGATCTTCCAAAAAACATCCTCCTGCTGGGGACAGGTGCTCAGACGCCAACGTGAAGCTTCATTAGAAATACCTGGATGGATCAGCATCATGACCTGCCTGAGTTTTAGTTGGCATCCGCAGATGCCCCCCTCACTCCTGCCCCAAGGGGAAGGGTTTTTAGCAGCCTTGTGCAGTACGTAGTGGTTGCTAGAGACTGAGGTGAGTTGGGTGAAGAGTGGTGGGAAAATGAGTTCAGAGGGAATTGCATTGAATTCTGTATCAAATCTGATTGAACTGGGTGAAACTCCTGTCAGTGACCTTTCATGTCATTGAGGTTTTGTTCACATGGATGTTGGGGGGGACTCCTGTTTACACTGAGACCTGTTTTAGTGCTAAAAGAAGTGCTTATGAAGTTATGTTAAAGTCCTCTCCTTGAGTGGTTAGGACAAAGCTTGTGACCTCGGAGATGTGGGTTCCATTCCCTGTTCTGCCACAGACTTCCTATGTGACCCCGGGCAAGTCACTTAGCCCTTCTGTGCCGTCGTTCCCCATCTTTACAATGGGGATAACAGCACTGCCCTGCCTCACAGGGGTGTTGTGAGGATGAATACACTAAAGATTGTGAGGTGCTCCGATACGATGGCAATGGTGTCCATGCACGTGTAACCCCTTTGGGGTTTAGAGAGCATGGCCCCTTTAAATCTCTTTCCTAAGCAGGGAGGGGGAGCAGTGAGAAAGGAGGGTGTGGCTCTGGAGAACCAGGGAGAAGGGCTGCAGCCCACAGGCCCTCACAAAGTGAAGCAGCAGAGAACCTGCCTGAAGCCTGGGAAAGACAGGGCGGCCGGGACACCCCAGGACAGGAGCCAGGAGGAGCACTGTGCCAGGGAGGAATTGCCCCAGAAGGACAGGCCAGAGCTGGACCCAGTATCACGGCTGCCCAGAACTGCATGGGGCTGTGAGTACTGGAGCTTGGGACTTTGCACTGGGAACAAGGAGGGAGGCTGTGGCTAGTTAAGTGGGGAGGTGGTCGCTCTGTGTGGCTTTGCAGAGAGCGGCAGAAGAGGGCCCCGGAGGGGTTTGTTGGGGAAAGTTCACTGGCGCTGAAGACGACCAGGAGCACCCAAGACTCACCACTGGCCTGGAACTTTGCTCAGGACTCCTGAACTCTGTGTGCAGACACATTGCTCAGTGTCTGCCCTTCCAGACTGTGTTACCACTGGACCCGTGGGGCCTTGGTTTGGATGTAACCCTGTTCTACTGATCCCCCTGTATTTCCCCTTGTTGTTTTTCTCCTCTCATCCCCCTGTAAATATTTCCCTTTCTTATATCCATTGTACTTTTTGTGTGTGTGTGTGTGTGTGTGTGTGTGTGTGTGTGTTTTTTCACTCTGGGAGGTTTGGAACAGATACCCCTGAGGTGGAAGGGATTTTTCCTGCTGCCTTCTCTTGGCCAGAGTTGCCTGCAGAGCAGACTCCATCTTTGCCACGAGGGCGCTAAAGTTACACACGTAACTTAGGCCTGGTCTACACTAGGCTTTTATGTCGAATTTAGCGCCATTACATCGAATTAACCCTGCACCCGTCCACACCACGAAGCTATTTAGATCGACATAGAGCTCTCTTAAATTCGACTTCTGTACTCCTCCCCAACGAGAGGAGTAGCGCTAAATTCGAAATGGCCATATCGAATTAGGCTAGGTGTGGATGCAAATCGACGCTAATAGCTCCGGGAGCTATCCCACAGTGCACCACTCTGTTGACGCTCTGGACAGCAGTCCGAGCTCGGATGCTCTGACCAGCCGCACCCCGGGAAAATTTGAATTCATTTTCCTGTCTGGGCAGTTTGAATCGCAGTTCCTGTTTGGACATCGTGGTGAGCTCAGCAGCAGTGGCAACAATGCAGAGCTCTCCAGCAGAGGTGACCGTGCAATCCCAGAATAGAAAGAGGGCCCCAGCATGGACTGATCGGGAAGTCTTGGATCTCATCGCTGTGTGGGGCGATGAGTCCGTGCTTTCAGAGCTGCGCTCCAAAAGAAGGAATGCTAAGATCTACGAGAAGATCTCTAAAGCCATGGCAGAGAGAGGCTACAGCCGGGATGCAACGCAGTGCCGCGTGAAAATCAAGGAGCTGAGACAAGGCTACCAAAAAACCAAAGAGGCAAACGGACGCTCCAGATCCCAGCCCCAGACATCCCGTTTCTACGAGGCACTGCATTCCATCCTGGGTGCGGCCGCCACCACTACCCCACCCGTGACCGTGGACTCTGAGGATGGGATATTGTCCGCGTCCGGTTCCTCGTCGGACATCTTAGCGGACGGGGAAGATGAAGAAGGAGATGAGGAGGACGAGGCAGTCGACAGCGCTGGCACCGCTGATTTCCCCGACAGCCAGGAGCTCTTCATCACCCTTACCGAGATCCCGTACCAACCGTCCCCATCCCTTACCCCGGACACAGAATCAGGGGAAGGATCAAGCAGTAAGTGCTGTAAACATGTAAACATTTATTTTTAATAGAACTGAAGTATTGACAATATTTAAAATGGCTTATTTCCTAAAGTGCTTTAAACATATAAACATTTATCTGCAACAAAACTGGAATATTTACAATATCAACAAAGGGTTTCTCATGATTTTTCTGCCTTGGGCTCTTCACTATTTAGTCCCAACTATTTAAAAATTTTTTTACAATGTCCGGTTATTCATGATTATGCAGCCCAAGACGCTCCACTCTTTAGTCCCAGTGCACCTACGCGAAAATGCGGTCAATATGGCCGGGGATAGAGGAGAAATCCTCATAGGAGAACTCCTCGTATGTCTCATGCAGGTACAGTTCGAGCCTGTTCATCAGGTTCCTGGGTAGGGCGATCTTGTTGGGCCCTCCGTGGTAGCACACGTTTCCCCGCCACGCCACAATCAGGTATTCCGGGATCATCGCGCGGCACAGCATAGCGGCATACGGCCCAGGTTTTTGCATGCTTTCCCTCAGCATGCGTTCCTTCTCGCTGTCCGAGATCCTCATGAGGGTGATGTCACTCATGATGCCCTGCTTTGAATTAGGGAGGGGAATGTTAGTATTGGGACTGCTTTACAGCCACGCGGTGGAGGGAGAGGGGCAGCATACAGGGATCTTTCCCTGGGACAGCCGCGAGGGGGTGGGACAGGGGCAGAGTTCATGCTTGCCTGATTGCTGGCATTGAGACTGGCATTGCTTTCAATGTGAAAGGAGGCCAGTGCTACTAATAGAGTTTTAAGCAGCCACAAGTCTACGGCTTACCATGATTGCCCGCTACAGAAGTTCAGGTCTGCAGCCACGCTTCTCAGATCACTCCAAGACCACCGCAAGTCCACAGGCACTGAAGGCGAGGGCCGAAAATTCGACCTTGTCCTGAGTGCGCATGTGAGAGGTGCAGTGCATGGTTTTGTTCACAGAGAAAGACTAGGTTCTTTGTGCACAACTTAATTTATCTGTCTCAGGAATTCACTCCCTTTTTACAATTCACACAGACACATCTGCGACTGTCTCCCAACCCAGCCTGTCAGCGCACTCCCAGAGGCTAGCACAGATTAGGCGGAGGAAGAAGAAGACGCGTGAAGACATGTTCTCAGAACTAATGGGCTGCTCCCGAGCCCAGGCAGCCCAGCAGACACAGTGGAGGGAGAACTTGTCACAAATGCACCGAGCAGTCATGGAATGGGAGGAGAGGTGGCGTCAGGAGGACCAACAGGCTACTGAAAAGCTGCTTGGACTAATGAGGGAGCAAACGGACACGCTCCGGCGCCTTGTGGATGTTCTGCAAGACCGGAGGCAGGAGGACAGAGCCCCGCTGCAGTCTATCTCTAACCGCCCTCCACCGCCACCAAGTCCCACACCACCCTCACCCAAAGTCCAAAGAAGGAGGGGCGGCAAGGGCCGTTAAAACTTTCAGTCAACCCCTGCAGACTGCTCTAGCACTAGAAGGCTCTCATTCCCCAAAATTTGAAAAGTCCTTTCCTACCCACCTCACACAAGCCCCCGTCCAAGTTTCACCCTCCACGTTTCATGTGTGGTTCATAATAAAATATTTGTTCCTGTTCATTACTGTTTCCATCCTGTTCTTTTGGAGGAGAGTCTATCTGAAGGGGGGGAAGGGGCTTGGTAATTGGACAGGACAGTCACCTTTAGCAGGGTACAGAGGCGGGGTCAGGTCGAGCATCAGGACACATACACAGTGCAGTCACTGGTTACCCTGGTCAGTCTTGGAGGTGGTTTTCATGTTCTGGGGGGGGGTGCTCTGTGACTTTCTGCACTTGCTCAGACGGTAGTTGAACAGTTCTTTTTCTGTGTCCAGGGCGCCAGTATAGGGCTTCATGAGCCAGGGCATTAGCGGGTAGGCTGGGTCCCCGAGGATGACTGTAGGCATCTCCACATCCCCAACAGTTATTTTGTGGTCTGGGAAGTAAATACCTTCCTGCAGCCGTCTAAACAGACCAGAGTTCCTGAACACGCGAGCGTCATGAACCTTGCCCGGCCATCCGACGTTGATGTTTGTAAAACGTCCCCGATGGTCCACCAGTGCTTGCAGCACCATTGAAAAGTAGCCCTTTCTGTTGATGTACTGGCTGACCTGGTGGTCCGGTCCCAGGATAGGGATGTGAGTCCCATCGATAGCCCCACCGCAGTTTGGGAATCCCATCGCGGCAAAGCCATCTATGATGACCTGCGCGTTTCCCAGGGTCACTACCTTTGAGAGCAGTACCTTAACGATTGCGTTGGCTACTTGCATCACAACAACCCCCACGGTAGATTTGCCCACACCAAAGTGGTTCGCGACTGACCGGTAGCTGTCCGGCGTTGCAAGCTTCCAGAGGGCTATGGCCACTCGCTTCTGGACAGTCAGGGCTGCTCGCCTCCGGGTGTCACTGCGCTTCAGGGCAGGGGACAGCAACTCACAAAGTTCGAGGAAAGTCCCCTTCCGCATGCGAAAGTTTCGCAGCCACTGGGATTCATCCCAGACCTGAAGCACTATGCAGTCCCACCAGTCCGTGCTTGTTTCCCAGGCCCAGAATCGCCGTTCCACAATATCCACATGACCCATTGCC
>NW_020664446.1:6289619-6294607 GCF_002925995.2 Terrapene triunguis
CCCTTTCTATTGATGTACTGGCTGGCCTGGTGGCCCGGTCCCAGGATAGGGATGTGAGTCCCATCTATAGCCCCACCGCAGTTTGGGAATCCCATCGCAGCGAAGCCATCTATGATGGCCTGCGCGTTTCCCAGGGTCACTACCTTTGACAGCAGTACCTTGACGATTGCCTTGGCTACTTGCATGACAACAACCCCCACGGTAGATTTGCCCACGCCAAAGTGGTTCGCGACTGACCGGTAGCTGTCCGGCGTTGCAAGCTTCCAGAGGGCTATGGCCACTCGCTTCTGGACAGTCAGGGCTGCTCGCCTCCGGGTGTCACTGCGCTTCAGGGCAGGGGACAGCAACTCACAAAGTTCGAGGAAAGTCCCCTTCCGCATGCGAAAGTTTCGCAGCCACTGGGATTCATCCCAGACCTGAAGCACTATACGGTCCCACCAGTCCGTGCTTGTTTCCCGGGCCCAGAATCGCCGTTCCACGATATCCACATGACCCATTGCCACCGTGATGTCCTGGGCGCTGGGGCTCGTGGTTTCTGACAGCTCTGTGCTACTCTCCGACTTCAGGCCATCACGGCGGTGTCGTAGCCTCCTCGCCTGATTACTCTGCATCTGCCTCAGGGAAAGGTGTATGATAAGCTGCGAGGTGTTGAGAACGGCCACAACTGCAGCGATGGTCGCAGCGTGATCCACGATCGCAGTGCTGTGGCGTCCGCGCTGTCACTGACCAGTAAAGTGCGTGAACTGATTTCCCGCCGGCGCTTTCATGGAGGGAGGGAGGGCGTTAGTGACGGACGGATGACGACACATTTTTTTACCCAGAAGGCATTGGCGGCTCGACCCAGAATTCCGATGGGCAGCGGGGACTGCGGGAACTGTGGGATAGCTGCCCACAGTGCACCGCTTCCAGTATCGACGCTCGCCCCGTTAGTGTGGACTCACAAAGTCGAATTACTCTCCTTAGTGTGGACACACACGTTCGACTTTGCAATATCGATTCCACATATTCGATTTAAGTAAAATCGAACTACCCTCGTAGTGTAGACATACCCTTAGAGAGAGAGGAATGTATAAGTGACTGCGGTAGGAGGCCGTAGGAGTCCACGCATGGAGCCAGAATATAATGCCCTTGTGGAAAGATAAGGTATAAAATTCCCAGCACATACTGATCTCCCATTCCTAGAGCAAATCTAAGCACAGTGACTTGTCTAGGCCATCACCCGGTTTATAACATTTGCAGTCATCCAGTCAGGAAATAGAAACACCACCATATGGCTTGAGGAGACCCTGCATGTTGTTCGAATATTCACAACCAGCAGTTCGTGAGCAGCACGGAGGCTGAAATTGGGTGGCACGAAACAGCCATCAAATAAATTCAAATGACTGCCACAGCTGTGGGGGAAGCAGCCATCTCCACAGAGGTGCTTCTCCTCCCAGAGCTGAGCACGCTATGGGTCGGAGGAAGAAGCAGCTAGTTAGGTCCCCACCCAGAAGTGAAGAATATTTAGACCTTCCGGGATGTGGGATGCTAGCTTGCTCCTTCATGCCAAGTGTCTTTGGAACTGTAGTAGGAACTGGTCTACAGTGGGCGTAACTCAGTGCGTCTCCTTTGGAGTCAGTGGAGGAGCTGCGCTAATTCACGCCGGCTGAGGATCTGGCCCAACATTTGATGTGATGCCTATCAGACTGAGGTCTCGTTTTCACACGTGCGCGAGATCCCAGTAACGTGACTCCCTGATCTCTCTTGAGGAACAACAGCCTCAGTACACCTCGTCTGATCGCAGCCCAAGCGTGGGAAGAGCCAGAGCTCAGCCATCTTCTTTACTTTCTTAGCACTGGCTGGGTCTAAGCTCCTCTTCTCTATTGGCATCTGATTAGAGCGAGTGTGACCTATACAAGAGTGACTCCAGGAACGCCGAGTTCTCTCTGTGCTGGCTAATGCAGTTAGGGCAAGCGCTAATCGCTATTAGAATTATGAATGATTTAAAAAGACAGGCACATCATTAACATGTCATTCATCACGGTCGAGTTTGACGGGAGTGTTAACCTCAGTCATGCTGCTGTTTTGCTGCCGGGTGGAGGAAGGCTTGGGGACAGAGGCAAGCGATCGGGGGAATTGGCGGGCTTCGCTTTGGGAAAACAGGCTTGGAACTGAACAAAGCTAGGAGCAGCACAGGAGAACTTGGCACTGGAGTAATTGTAGGATGAGTGGCACGCACGCTGAACCAAGAAGGCAGAGAAAGGGCATCCGGAGGATTTGTGAGCAAGCCTGTTTATTGTTACAAATGTTCCTGAAACAGTCTCAGTTTTCAGAGGGTGTCCCGAGGTCTACAGAAGCAGAAAGAGGAAGGAAGGAGAAGCAAGGTAGGAGGATGATAAATTAGATACCTCTCTCCCCACCCTGCCCTTTACTTCACTAGAACTACATTTTCTTCACCATATGCAAACCAACCAGGTTAGGACTGTCGTAAATGCAGAGCTCCAACCACGGAGTGTTTTGGTCTCTGTCTAATTATTAGACATCGGCCTCCGATGTGCAGTTTGGCTGGGGGGTGGTTCTTATGAGAAATACCAAGGTCTGATTTCTAGAGGAGCCGAGCAACCGTCAACATGAGCTTGAAGTCGACAGGAGCTGCATGGCTCAGCATTGCTGAACAATCCAGGCTCTTATTACTTAGTGCGTGCAACCGCGTTGAGGAGTCCTGCTGAATGGACATAAGATGTGCTATGAATCCACCGTCCCCATCCCCACCATGAGGATAAAGGCTTTGGAACAAGGTGCCTTTTCATAAGCACTGCAGGCCACCAGTGGGGACGGTCAGCATTGGGGTTTACCCTGGTCTCATTGTGTCACGTAAATGCTTTTCTTTTCTAGACATCTCTTTATATGGCCCCCATCACCATAGTGTCTGGGTACCTCACGGTCCTCAATAGATTTATCTGCAGCGCCGCTGTGAGGTAGGCCAGTGCTATTATCCCCATTGTACAGATGGGGAACTAAGGCACAGAGAGGACGAAAGCCCAGATTTTTAAAGGTATTTAGGTGCCTACAGGCACCTAGGCCCAGAGCCTCAAAGGTATTTAGAAAGTTAGGTGCCTAAATACCTTTGGGGCTCTGGGCCCTAGGGGGTTTGGACACCAGTCTCTGTGGATTAGGTACCTAGCTCCAATTGAAATCAGTGGGTATTCGGTGATTTTGAAACAAATCCCACTAGACATCTTGAATTCAGGCGCCTGAATACCTTGTGAACATCTGGTCCCGAGTGACTTGCCCAAGGTCACAAGTGGCAGAGCTGGGTATTGACCCACCCCTGCTGCCTTACTCACTGGACCATCCTTCCTCTTGTCTGTAGAGCGGGTGAGCGTGGATGTTCTGTCTCCAGAAGAAAAGCCTTTTAAGTAGCATCCCTCCTGATGACAGTATGATCTTTCTGCCGTCGTCTCTAACGTTGGAATGGAACGATTTCATTCCTCCTCCCGTTTCCAAAGGGGCCTTTGTCAGGAACCAGCAAGCCCCTTTTCCTTTGAGATATAACATCCTGACCAACCTCCTTGATCATCCCTGATGGTTTGTGGCGGCTGTCTGCTTTGAAGGTGGTGACGTTCTCTGGGAGAGATGGGAACTGGCTTTTCCCAAGAAGCTCAACTGCAAAAGGGAATAAAAAACCTGGAGGAGGGGAAGAAGGATGGGAAAAATCCATACTATGCACTTCCATGGAACAGCAACAGGAGGTGCCTGAGGAACTTCTGATCAGACCCAGAAGTGCAGTGGACTGGTTAATGCTGCAGGCCTGGGCTGAACATGATCTGGTCAGGCTTTCTGCACATGGAAGAGGAAATGCTAGAGTCGCTACATGGTACAGATTGACAATACAACGCTGCCCTTGTCATCCATTCGGGGAGGCTGGCATCGGAACGGCTGGTGTCTGTGTGTGTGTGTGCGCGTGCGTGTGTCTTGCAGAACGTATTCAGTATGAGGATCTCCGAAGGCACTTGGCAGAATGACTGGAGCACAACAGTCGGGTCCCCTGTGTGTTGTGTATGGCCTTTGTAGTAACAGCAGGTACTTCTATAGGGCATGCGTCAGGGTGGTGGTAGATTTTATTTAGGGGGAATGATGGACAAGAAATGCTTTGCCCTAGGTACGAAGTTGACGTAATAATCAAGGCCTCATGTATCTATCCATTCCACTGGATCCACAGAATCCCTTGCCACAGAATTGGTGTTCCAGAATCCAAGCTTCGTCTCTTTAAAAAAAAAAAAAAAAAAAACCTTCACCATGAATAAGGGCTATAATTTAACTTCAGAATGTGAACTGAGAATAAACTGTGTCTGAGAATACAGGCAGCCTGAAATATTAGTTACAAGATGTCTGATCTGCTCCATTCATTTCAATAAGCTGTTAACCCTGAAACCTATAGATGACGATTTAAACATCAACAAGGTTAACTGTTTCACTGCTGATCATTTTTGTGGAAACGCCCCACTAATGTGCTTATCCCAAACTGCCTCTCATGCCTTCCCAGCTACCCAAAGTTCCAGCTTCTCCCATCAACCTCTACATCAATACAAAAATCTGTAGGATATGGAAACTAGAAAATGTGGCTGAAGAGTAAAACAAATGTAATGTGCAATCAAAATAAATATCACATGGGCTTCTACTGCATGGATTGTATTGCTCAGTTACATATATAATTAAATCACAACTCATTTAAATTATGTAAATGAAGCTGCCACAGAATCCAGGGGCCTCGCCATAGAATTTGGTCTATCTTGCTCCAAAATATATGGGGGTTCTTGCTTGCAAAGTGTGCTCTTGCTTTAAATAATCTGCATGTCTGATCTCTCCTGGATCTAATATTGCCAACCCGGAGCATTTAAAAATAATAAGATTGGCTTAAGTAATGATTTTAAAAATACTTATAAATATGGGGTTCTCTTTATTTACTTGCTGGATTTTTAACCTCCTGGGTTCTTCTTTGCAGCCAT
>NW_020664446.1:6299607-6370271 GCF_002925995.2 Terrapene triunguis
GTTTTGTGGATATTTATGGGGAGCGCCTCCTAGGTGTGAGGGACAGAATGGGAGACAGTGTGAAGGCGCTTGTCTGAAAATGTAACGAGTGGGCGGTTGGAGACTGGAGTGATTGGCTGATCAGAGGTGGGAGTTGACGTTTTGATAGTGATCAGTGAATGAAAGAGAGGCCAGGCAGGGCCTTGAAAGTGAAGGCAAGCAGCTTATATTTGATGCAGTGCAGAGGTGGGAGCCAGTGGAGGGATGCAAAGAGAGAGGTCGAAATGACGGGCTAGGAAAATGGGAGGGGAGATGGCGCAGTAGCTGGAGAGGGAAGCGGGGCCACGCATGGATTGTTTCAGATCAGAGCATGCTTTTATCATGAGGGAAAAGAGCCAGAGGAGAGCGAGTGGTTAAGGAGAAGAGTAATGGAGGGGCATGAGAATAGACAGGAGGCAGACGAGGAGATGGGACAGGGCCACCGGGGCAAGTGGAGGGGTAAGAGGAGGAGAGGAGACGAGAACTTTCTGTCTATGGCTGGGGAGAAGGAGGCGGGAGTTACAGAGAGGAAAGGGAACGCAAGCTGAGTGGATGCAGAAAGTCCCGTTGTGGTCTGTCATTTTTTTTCTTTTGGAAGAAATTAGCAAGATCCTGTGAAGACAGGGCACAGTGGAAGCAGATGCAGGGAGGGGCTTTGAGAAGTGAATCAGAAGTGCTGAAAAGACAGCTGGGATTTGTGGGCTTGGGATTCATTAAATGGGGGAAGGAAGATGGCAGAACGGAAGGAGGAGAGAACAAATTTGTAGTGGAGGGAATCAGCCTGAGACGGTGGAGTGAGAGGAGGGGTATGGATGTTGGGGGCAAGCCAGGGAAGAGGGTTGGCAGGACAGACCTCGTGACGGGAGAGGGGGCAAGAGTTAAGGATGGCATGCAGAGAAGCCACCTTGATTTATTTCTTTAACCTACTGCCTGGTATTCCTGCTGCACAGGCATTGTTGTATACCCTGCCAGCCACGGCTCTGCTCCAAAAACTGCTCTCGCTGTCAAAAGCCAGGCGCTTTCCCAGGGACTCTGGTTCTTAAACTCATTGTGATTTCTCCCTTTCCATAAAGTGAAGCAAGAACTTAAGAACGGCCATACTGGGTTAGGCTACTGGGCTAGACGGGCCACTGGTCTGTCTTCCAACAGTGACCAGTGCCAGGTACTTCAGAGGGAATGAACAGAACAGAGCAATTATCAAGTGATCCATCCCCTGTCATCCAATCCCAGCTTCTGGCAGTCAGAGGATTAGGGTATGTCTACACTGCAGTTAGACATCTGTGGTTGGCTTGTGTTTCCCTGGGCTGTGGGGCTGTTTAATTGTGGTGTAGATCAGTGGTTCTTAACCTCTTTTTCATTTATGGACCTTTAAAGAATTTTGAATGGAGGTGTGGCCCTTTTGGAAGTCTTCCCCTAGGGGTCCACCAACCACTCTACTATGGGAACAACCACCTTTCGCAGGCCCCTTAGACACAGTTTGCAGGCCCCCAGGGGTCTACAGACCACAGATTGAGAATCGCTGGTGTAAATATTCTGGCTCAGGCTTTAGCCCAAGCTCTGGGACCCTCCCACTTTGCAGCCTAGAGCCCAAGCTCGAGCCCAAGCCCGGCCACCTACATTGCAGCTAAACAGCCCCGCAGTCCGAGCCCTGTGAGCCCAAGTCAGTTGGCACAGGCCAGCTGTGGATTTTTAATTGCAGTGTAGACATACTCTGTGGGGTCACCCAGAGCATGGGGTTGCATCCCTGACCATCTTTGCTAATAGCCATTGATGGACCCATCCTCCATGAACTTATCTAATTCTTTTTGAACCCAGTTATTCTTTTGGCCTTCACAACATCCTGTGGCGATGAGTTCCACGGGTTGACTGTGCGTTGTGTGAAGAAGTACTGCCTTTTGTTTGTTTTAAACCTGCTGCCTATTAAGCAAAGACGTTTATAAACCAGGAAGGATTCAGAGGAGCTCCTTTTCTGTTACAAGCTTTTTCCAATCAGCCAGGACAGCGAAGCAGTGTCTCACACATTGAATTTAGCACATTCACGTGATATCAAAATATTGATGTCTTGGGGCCTGTATTTACTAATACAGTCTAATGCACCCTCAGCCCCCACCTGGGCTGAGACTTGATTACTGTCATTTAGACTAAGTACAAATCCAAGTGGCTACTGACACACCATGCATTACATATTAGATTTGTAGTAGTTACTAAAACTGGGCAAAATTTTTTGACTGAAACTTTTCCTGGCAAAAAATGCAGATTCTGCATACAGAAGCATTTTATGGATACCTGTCAATTTTTGCCATTTTTTTTTTTTTTGCTTGCAGGAAAAAAAAAATCTGAAAAAATTGAAATGGTTTTTATTTCAACATTTTCAGAATGAAACATTTTGTTTTTCCAATTCGAAACAACTTTTCCTTTTGAAATGTCCATCAATTTTTTTAAAGATTAAAAGCACTCAAAATCAAACCAGCATGTTTGTGTTCAACCCGAAACAAAAGTTTAGGTCAACCCCAAATTATTTTTTTCTTTTTGATTTGCCAAAACACGTGTGTTTTGGTTTGACCTGAAACAATTGTATTTATTGTTTTTCCAGAATTGGCAGCGAAGCGAAAAAATCCATTATTTGCTCAGCGCTAGTTACAGTTATTTGTGTTTATTGTTGCTCTGGGCCCCAGTACTAGGAGTTGCACAGACACATAGTGAGAGACCATCCTTGCTTTGAAGAGCTTACAGTCTAAATAGAAAAGACAGACGATATATCATCATCTCAATTTTACAGAGGCATAGAAAGTGATTTGCCCAAGGTCACTTAGTGGGTCAGTGGCAGAACTGGGCAAATAACCCCAGGTCTCTGACTCCCAGGCTACTGGCCGATCCACTAGTCTACACTTCCCCATGGACTCTTGCAGTAAATGAAATTGAGAATGTCAGGTCTTTTGTTACATGCGAAAGATTCAGCTGTGCTTTTCCTGTCAAACTATCCAGCAAGGGAGGAAAATGTGGCAGCCTCGCCTATTCTCACTCAGTCTGTGTGTCTGTTATAAAGAGTGGCTGCGTTCTCGAATGTGACTGTAAAAATCCCATCCTGCTTGTCATCTCTCTACCAGACACCCATCTCTCTGGACCCACCATCAACTTAAGTTAGTGTAGCCAAAACCCAACTTCTTATTTTCCCTCCCCAGCCTTCTCCTTTCCCCCCTTTCCCTATTGCAGCTGACAATGCTGTCATCCTTCCTCACTCTGGACTGTGATCTGGGGTTAACCTAGACTCCTTCCTTGCCCTTGACCCAGGCACTCAAACAGTGTCCGAGTTTTGCCATTTCTTCCTGCACAAAATCTAGGAGCTGTCTGTTTTCTTTCCATCCCTTATTGGTGCCTGGCTCAGCTGCTGCAACTTCCTCTTCCTGGCCTCACATCATCTCCCTCCATCCTGCTCCAGTCTGTATCGCGAACACTATTCTCCTTGCCTATCACTCCAATCATCTCGCCATCGCTCTGAAATGATCCACTGGCTCGCCTATGGCATCACATTCATGCTGCTTTTCACTACTTTCAATGCCCTACATAGCTCTGCATCGCCATACTTGTCTTGTCCTGGTCTTGCCTGCCACCTCACTGACTCCATTAATACTACCAGCCACATCCATCCAGTGGTCAGCTTCTCCCATGATTGTCTCCATGGTTCTGTGCTATCCCTGCAGCATGCTATGACCTCCCTGAGCTCATCCACAAAAACCTGTACCCTTTCCCCAAGACCCTCTTTTGCTGTGCTGACTTTGTGAATGTAGATGATCTTATCTGGTCAATGTATGGCCAAGTACCGCCTTGTATGTTCTACATCTCTCCCAACCTCCGCCCGTCCTTAGATTGCAATCTCCCTAGGACAAGGGTTGTCCCTTCTTGTGTGCTAGGTGTTTCACATACAGACAAGGAGCACTACCACAAACTAAACAAGCAGTTACTTAGTGACATCCATTAAATTTGACACATCCAATCTGATGCACTAAACCAAACATTTTCTCCCTAGTAGTCAGGACTACAAAATCAATCTTTGATCTGATCAGAAAGTTGTGTTCTTCCTGCCCATTACTTTACATCATCCCCAGGAATAAAGATTCTGCAACGAAACAAATTCTGTTGATGATGCACAAAGGAGAATAGGGTCCAGTTTGCTTTTCTATGGCTATCTTGGTTCTGCAAGGTCTAATGGGAGTAAAGATTTAAGCCTCCATTCTTGGAAAGACTTAAATGAAAGCAGTGGAGTTCCTTCAGATTTACACTGATGTATCAGAGCAGAATGTAGCCCTTTATCTATGAAGGAAAAGGAAGAGTCGATAAGTAAAGAGTCTATTGTAAATGTTTGTAGTGGTGTAGACGTGTTTTGTCTCAGGATAAGAGAGAGACCGGTTAGATAAGGTAATAACTTTTATTGGACCAACTTCTTTTGGTGTCCCTTCCACCAACAGAAGTTGGTGTAATAAAAGATATTACTTCACTTACCTTATAGTCTTAAATGACCCACTTAACTAACCCATCCACATCTTCTATTTCTTGCCTTATCTCCTGTCCCCGTTCACCTTTATATAACATGGATGAGATCTTCAGCTGGTATAAATACATGTGGTCCACAGAGCCCAATGGAAAATGTGTGGTTTAATGAAATGGGCATTGGACTGGGAATCAGGAGATGTGGGTTCTCTTCTGAGCTCTGACCACCAATATAAACTTGGGCAAATTGTTTATCTTCTCAGCTTTTGTCAGTCTTATCTATTTAGATGGGAGGCCCGGACTGTCTTTCACTGCTTGTGCATACAGCTCCTAACACAATGGGCTCCCCATCTCAATTGGGTCCTTTAGATGTAATACAAGTGATAGATAACAGTGCATTTGATTTGTGCCAGCTGAGGATTTTGCCTGTGTTTTCAGCTCTGATAAGGTCAGTCTTTAACTTTAAAAAGGACTCTGTACAAGGTAAAAGCAAGCTGGCTGATCAGAGGCAGAAGTGGTTGCTAGACCATCTCTTCCTCCGTCCTGTGCCTCTGGGGAAGATACAACACAAGGAAGAAAGAGAGAGAGAAATCACAGAATTACTCTTGCATATGTAATGAGAACAGGTTGCATTTTTTTTCAGGCTTGTCACAATTATGGATTTATATGATGCCATTTCCTAGGTTCATTATAACCTTTTTCGTGAAAAGTAGGTACCTTTTGTCAAGACTTTAATGCCACCCGTATCCCGGAAAAAGATAACTGCAAACTACTCCTTTTGACGTCTTAATTTTTTTCCTGCCCCCTTCTCCCAGATTCTGTAATTCCATCAGCATGACTTTCCTCTCCATGGCCAGGGCTTGCCAGCCCAGGGGTGTGTGCGAATGGATAGCTAGTCCAGAAAATGCAACACAATGCAACTGTTGTGGTGCAGCTTCTTCCATACAGATGAATCCTAAAGTGCCTGATTACACTGGATTGTCTTCCCCAAAGGCAGATACTTAGAGTCCAAGGGTCTGATTCCGTGCCCACTGGAGTCCAGGGAAAGACACTCCATTGAATAAAATCCTGGCCCCACTGACGTCAATGACAAGGCACCCGTTGGCTTCGGTGGGGTTAGGATGTCACCTCATGGCTTTGGTGGGCATGGAATCAGGCCCTTTGGAAGTCAGAGGGAGTTTTGATTATTTAGGGACTGCAGAGACAACAAGGGGACATGGCACACAGGGAAGCAAAGTTGAAGGGAGGCTAATACATATGTCTGCACGGGAACAAAACCTGGTTTTCTTGTTCGTTTTATTTGAATTTATTTGCTAAGCCACCTGGGTTTTGATAATGCCAAAGCATTTTCTCGGGTAACTTCATTATGAATAAGGTACTTGAGGGAGGAGGTTTGGCAGGTGGGAGTTGAGAAGAGATGCCCCAGACATAGGGGGAGCAATAGAAACTGGACAGGGCAGGAAGGATCAAGTTTTCATTCAAGTCACTGCGTGCATTTCTTCCAACCTCCGCGGGAGCTGGACCGTGCCAAAAAGAGGCATCCAGAATTCCAAGATAAGTAGGTTGGGTTTTTCAAATGAGCCTAAGGGAGCTAGATGTCCAAATGTCACTGAAATAAAATAGGAGTTGGGTGCCTACCTCCCTCGTGTGCCTTGGATTATCCCAACCATTGGGCCTAAGGTGTGACAGAGAGCCCCCACGCAGGAGGAGCAAATGCCAGCTCTACAGGAGAGTTTTTGTGGAAAACCAAATTTGAGGCAACTTTAGAGCAGCTGAGCTGGATGGTCTTAGATCATTTCCCAGGGGATAGGTATACATATGGCAGAACACATCCCCATAGTTGGCACGAGTGAATTATGCTCTACCCCCTGGTGATAGGTCCCTCTAGGCTGGGATGATGCATATTGGCGGGGCCGGATGTTGAGGTAAGTTGCCCACGCGTTGCGTGCATGTGTTCTGATGGCAACCAGACGGTTCAGTCTCTATGGTTGTCAGCCGTTTACTTTCCATGTGCTCCACGTACAAACACAGAAAAATGAAGAACAGCAGCAATAAAAATAGAAAGTGGTTGGAGATGTGTCATTTCTGGATCACCAAGGAGACTTTTGCATTGTGGCTTGCGTCTGACTAGCCTAAGCTACCCAGAAATGAAAAGTCATGTACAGGAACTTGTGCTATATCATTGAATTTATCGTGGCAAATGACAGTAAGAACCAGAACCTGTCTGGTGAGTTACTGTGTCGCCTTCATTTATGGGGATAAATTGACTATATTATGATCCCCATAAATTGCATTTATTCCCCACCAATTTGTTAGGTGCTGTATATCAGAAAGCCCTGACTTCTCTGCTAATGACAGAATTGCCTCAACCCAATCCTAGATGTGAAGCGGACATGGCTCATTGGACCACAGTTTCACCTTCTTCTCTGTTCATTGCTTTGCTCACCCTCTCGTGGGCCCCAGCCCCATTCTTACAGGGGTGTTTTTTGGCCAACTTTCAACCTTTCGTCTCCTGCTGCTGGTCCCCTTGCATTGTCCTCTCTTCTGCTCTGTAAGAGCATCTGACACTGGTAACTGTGATTCCCACCCTCCACCCCACACTATCAGAATGCCCAGTTCATGTCACCCACAAACCTATTTACTGCTCACTAAGATCTAGCTAATTACTGTCTTGAGGACAAGAATATGCTCCTGGGCAGAGGCGAGGGGAGAAATGTGGGGCTCAGCTCTGCTCTCAGCCACCCCAATGCAAACCCAGTAGTAACAGCCCTCCATTGAGTGGTGTTGCTCTGGATTTAAAAAACTGAGAACAGACTTTGGCTCATTTCTTTGGATTAAACTCAGGACCGGCATCAGTCCAGCCTCTCTGTATTAGGGATGGGTCAGAAGCAGAACCTCGGATCCTAAGAGCCCTGAGCACGGGGAAGTTTGGCACCTGCACCGTAACGTATGGCTTGGCCCCTCTGCATTATAGTCTCAGTGGGCTTAATTTCCCCCTTCCTTATAGCAGCTTCATATGGGATGCAGCTGGTGGAGTTATTCCTGATTGACACCTGTGTAACTTACAGCAGAATCGGGCCCAGTTCAGTGAGCTACCGTGGCGCTCACTTCCCGTTTGAGGTGGATTTTTCTTTTTCTGCCCCTGACTCCAGTGGTGTATTCTTTTGTCTTAACTCAGAGGTTCTCTGCGCCTCCTCCCCACACATTCACTCTAGGAACCACATTGTAAGAGATCCTTTCAGGGAACCACCTTGTTTCCCAGCACCCCAAAAGCCCTATGTTGTGTTGTGCAGACCTCCAGGAAGAGCTCTGTGCACTAACTCTTAATGAATCTCCGCTCCAAACCTTTCCTCTTTCACTCCCATTGTGCCGTCCTTCAGCCCGTCCCTGCTCTTCCTTAATAACCTCCCTTGTGCATTGGGGACGATGGGTTTTGTAGGTGCAGAGAGCTTCAGACAAGCAAATCCCCAGGTGCCTATTCCAAACCTGTTGATGTTCACCCATTGCTGGTTGCACTAATCATGGGTTTTTTTTCCAATGCCAGGTGCATTTGCTCAGATATGCCAGTGGCATCCCGATTTGCGGCATGTGGGTGTCAGCTCATGATTCCTTCAATCCTTCCCTTCACGCTTGATCAAGTAACAGGAGTCTGTGTGGTCATTTGTGACTTATTTCTGACACACAGGCATGTAGGCTTTAGAGACAGACGTGCCGTATAGTTCTGGCAGATAAGCGCTGGTCTCCATTTCACGGCTTTTCTTTAAGTAACAACCCCGCCGCTTTCACAGAGCCATACGTATTTATAGGTGTGTGTCCTCAGCCTTTCCCCGGAATGCACAAATCTCTTTCGCGACTGGGCACCTCTCAATCAGTGTCGCTAATGCTGATGATTGTAGTTTTACACTTCTTTCCATGGCAAAGTTAATTTCTAGAGGATAACAGAGATGACAGTGATTACATCTGTACTTCAAACTCTGGGAAGAATGAGGAGGAAAACAGGCTCAGGTGGGCTGAGCAGGGAGAGCAGCAGTGCAAATTGGAACAAGGGTCCCTTCTCCAAGGGCGTGGGGAGCCAGGAATCGCTATTGTGTAAGGCTGCAGGGTAAGGCTACACCAGCGTGCAGAAATGGGAGAGCTCCCTTTATTTCTGATGGGCAGGGCTCAGCTGTGGAGCAGAGCCCAAGGGGAAGCCGGTTGTTCAGTGACAATAAACGGACCACAACACTCGCTCTGAGCAGAGATCTGAGGGATGAGGCCAGATGGGATTGTGATATCTCACACAGCAACCTCGCTGTACTGGTGGTTAGTTCCTTTTGGAGCAGGATAATTCCTATAACCCCAAAGGTGAGCAGCTGGGGTTCCCACCCTGCTCTCGCCACAATACGCTGAGTCAGCGTATAGTCCAAATTTAGGCCCAGATCCTCAAAGGTATCTAGGCACCTGCCGTCTATTGAAATCCGTGGGAGTCAGGTGCCTAATACTGTCAGGGATCTGGGCCGTAGCTCTTTCCTGGGGTTTAGTTTTAGCGGAAGTTGAAATAATAATAATAACACAATCTAATAGCCTCAGCTTTCTGCCCAGAGTGGTGTTCCCAAGGTTTCCCTGAAAAGCCCTCTCTATTCTAGACCCTAGTTCCCATCTCCCTTATATCCTGGTGAGGTTCATAGATTCTAAGGCCAGAAGGGGCCATTGTGATCATCTGGTCTGACCTCCTGTATAAGGCAGGCCAGAGAACTTTCCTAGAATATAACTTTTAGAAAAACATCCAATCTTGATTTAAAAATTATCCGTGATGGAGAATCTACCACGACCCATGGTAAATGGTTCCAATGGCTAATTACACTCACTGTGAAAAATGTACGCCTTATTTCCAGTTTGAATTTGTCTAGCTTCAACTTCCAACCATTTATACCTTTCTTTGCTAGATTGAAGAGCTCTCCATTAGCCAATATTTGTTTCCCATGTAGGTACTTGTAGACAGTGCTCAAGTCACCCCTTTACCTTCTTTGTTAAACTGAAGGAGCTCAATTTATTTAGCTTATCACTATAAGGCACATTTTCTAATCCTTTAATCATTCTCTTGGCTCTTCTCTGAACCCTCTCCAATGTATCAGCATCTTTCTTGAATTGGGGACACCAGAACTGGACACAGTATTCCAGCATCAGTTGCATCAATGCCAAATACAGAGGTAAAATAACCTCACTACTCCTACTCAAGATACCCCTATTTATGTCTACAAGGATTGCATTCACCCTTCTGGCCACAGCATTGCCATGTTCAGCTGATTATTCACCACGACCCCCAAATCTTTTTCAGAGTCACTGCTTCCCAGGGTAGATCCCCCATCCTATAAGTATGGCCTGCATTCTTTGTTCCTAGATGTATATGTTTACCTTTAGCTATATTAAAACACATATTGTTTGCTCGTGCCCAGTTTACCAAGCAATCCACATTGCTATGAATCAGTGACTTGTCTTAGTTATTTACCACTTTCCCAATTTTTGTGTAATATGAAAACAATCAGTGATAATTATGTTTTCTTCCAGGTCATTGAGAAAAATGTTAAATAGCATAGAATCAATCCCTGTGGGACCCACTAGAAACGTCTGTTTCATGATTCCCCATTTACAATTAGATTGAGACCTATCAGCCTTTTAATTCATTTTATGTGGGCCATGTTAATTTTGTACTGTTGTAAATTTCTAATCAAAATGTCATGCAGTACCAATTCAATGCCTTACAGAAGTCTCCATATATTACATCAACACTATTACCTTTACTAACCAAACTTGTAATCTCATGAAAAAAGATGTCAAGTTAGTATGATGGTGTGACGTTATCTGATTAAAATATGACCATATAGATCATTGTTGCAACCCCTGTTATATATTTGCAACAAATCTTGTACAAAATGTGGCATGTAAGATGTCTATGAAAAGGTTATGATTGGTTATGATTATGCTATCTGTATGCATATATCATATTTGGTATTTGAAGTTATGAATAATGGCTCTGTACCTGGCTTTCAAATGTTTGCTCCTGGGGTAATGCCCACAAGGAAACAGTTTTTATGACTTCTTTGTTAGGCAGTGTGGTGAAACAGAAGATTACTTTTGTTGCTGGTTTGGTATCTCTTATGGAAGAATAACCACCAGTTCTGGGTTGTGTTTGCCCTGTTTCTCGGCAGTTTGTCTTGAGTTTGGCATTCTCAGTAATGGCCCATGGAGGCACGGTTAGAGATGGTATCCATTTTCCATAAACCCATGTTGATTGACATTAATAACAGTACCCTCCTTTATTAATAAAGTTCCATATCAGCCACTCCATTGTCTTGCCTGGGATTGATGTTAGACTGACAGGCCTATAATTACTTGGGTCATTACATTTGCCCTTTTAAAATATTGGCACAATATTAGCTTTCTTCCAGCCTTCTGGAACTTCCCCAGTGTTCCAAGACTTACTGAAAATCAACATTAATGGTCAGCCTGCTCTTTTAAAACTCTTGGATACAAATTATCCAGACCTGCAGATTTAACAATACCTACCTTTAGTAGCTGCTTTTTAACATCCTCCTGAAATATGAATAGAATGGAAACCGTGTTAACAAGCCGCACCTGACACAAGTCAACCAAATGTAGTCAGCAGCTTTGTTCAGGATTCTTGCCTCTACTAACCGTGTGAGTTAACAGAAGAACCCTGTTAATACCCCACCTTTCCACTTCAAAGGCGATCCCGCATGGCCTGCCCATCGTATTGGGAGCTCGGGTTGGGTCTTGTGGCACCGCTGACTTCGTGCCCCCACTTGTAATGTTGGAGCTGTGTGAGCTACATGAATGGCCACCCTCTATTCCATTCCCTTCTTTTTATGCAAACATTTGAAAACTGCAAGCTCTTCAGTGCCAGATGTTGCATTCCCAAAGAGACCGCACCAGAGCAAGAGGGGCAGCTAAGCACTGTGCAGCTCTGATTATTTACATACAGACTGATGGAATGGGCTTGATTTGACTCTCGAAAGCTAAGTAATTTAGTTTATTCCACCCTGATGAAGATCCTGTTCCCCATGCATTATTCAGTCAGGTTAATCTGTCCATGTCCTCTGCAAAAACAACACGCACGCAAATCAGTGTGTTCTGTTTCTAGAGACAGAGGCAGTTCCCCGGTCTGTGGTAGAGGTGGGGGGAGATATTTTAAACATGTAATTGCACTGAGGTGTCGAGCCTGTGTGCCAGTTAATGTGTGTGTTTTGGTAGGGAAGCACAATCTCGGCCCCTCTCTGATCCTGACAAAGGAAGCCCCTCAGACTTAATTTGGAACATGGGCTGCGGCTTCAGACCGGCCGTCTATCATCGATTCATTCTACCAAGGTGGTGGGGCTTTGGGAACAAAGAGGAGCTTCAGGATCTGCACTGCCTGCCCATTGGTCTCCATGTGGAGTTTAAAGTGTTGGCCAATTGTGTGATCAATTGTTCTCCATGTCCACTGATGGTAGAACAAGAAAAGAGGGCTAAATCTTCAGCAAGGCAGACTTAGGTTAGGTATTAGGAGAAACTTTCTCTCTCTTAGGGTGGTTAAGCTCGGGAATAGGCTGGTTGGACAAACACCTGTCAAGGGAGAAACAGGTCAAGTGGATCATGTTATGATCCGCTTTATCCCTTGTGTGGCTTTGCCATTAGTCATTATTCCCGCCCCTTTGTTGCTGGATGAAAAATGTGCTCCTGGGTGGTGGTTATGAGATTACATAATGATGGCTATGCTCAAAATGGCCTTTTGCCATTACAGGACATATCTGTAGCATATCACCGCAAAGGGAGGTGAAATAAAGAACCTAAGCAATTTGTATCCCTGCAAAGGGCCCAGCAGTTTTCGGTTTTAAGCTTGCACAGTGAGGGGGGTTAATTTTCTGCCAGTTTCATTAAGCTCCTGGTCTCAGGCACAGATTCATTTTGGACTATTTACTGTTCTTGTTGCCATCTTTGTCATTGGAATGGGATATCAGCATGTTAATGCCTCATATAATCGGTGAATGATGGCCGTGTGCTGTCATTCTTTGACATTTTCAGTGCTCTGTAATTTCATTATCTGGCCATTCTTCCTTTTCCCTGCAGTGTAGTGCCCCTGACATGGCAGTTGTCATCTCTAATGTCTTTTCCTGCTACTGCCCCCAAAGAATTTCCTCCGTAGTTATCGGTGGTTCGTCTTTCCTAGAAGGAAAGGAGTCAGGTCAAAAAGAACTTTCTTCCTGGTCTTTCTAGTAGCAAAATAATCTCTCACTTCTATATAGTAATTTTTCTTCCAAAGGGAATCTTATAGACCCATACTGAATAGAGTGGCATCCTGGAAGTGAAATCACTTCTGGGGTGGAGCACAGTTAGTTTGGCTGTTGTTCACGGGGTCTCCTTATTTGTTGTGTGTATTTGGATGCCTGTAGCTTATACCTGAAAAAGTTCACACAATCCCAAATTTTCAGACTATAGCATGAAAATTCATATTAGAAAATGTGTTTAGCATTCTTTCTCCTATTTAAAAAAAAATCCCGTCTAGCCACGGAACAGAAACAATACCATATGATTTTTCTCACACACTCTGAATAATGCATAGCTGAAGTGAGCAGTATGTCAGTAAATGATTGTCTGAAAGTCTGTTCACAGAACTATTTGGCAAATACTTACGCATGTTGGAGACATTAGTAGAAATCAGGATCCATTCGCAACTGGCAAGAGGGTGTTGTTTGGTGGTTAGGTCTGGCAGCCGGGCTTTCCTGAGTTCTAATCCCAGGTCTAACTCACTGGATGTGTGGCGTTTTAAGAAGTCGCTTTACCTCTCCCTGCCTCTGTTTCCCCACTTATAAAATGTGGGTAACCCGATTTACTGACTCAATAGGTATGTGCTACAGATGTATTAGCTAACATTTGTGGCGTTCCTCTGAGGGCTGGCAGTGCTAAAGGTTGCCAATATAGCTGCTATAAACAGTTGTAATTACTTATTGGATAGTGCATGGACTGGGACTCAGGAGATGTGTTCCATTCCTGGCTCTGTCACTAGCCTGATAAGTCACTTCCCCTCTCTGTGCCTCAGTTTCCACATCTGTGAAATGAAGACGATCCTACTGATCTTGTTTGTAAAGCAGTTAGAGATCTAGTGATGAAAAGCATGGCACAAGAGGAAGCTATTGTTCTTCTGATTATTATTTACAGCGGTAGCACGAAGGGACAGCACCTAGAGAACTGGGCCCCATTGTGCTAGGAGCTGTACATACACCTGTTCTGGAATCTTGCTCTTATTGTGGGTTGCATTGTTTCCCTCTATATGTGTCTGGCACGTGCCTGCAAATCTCCCAGTCCCCTTCCTCCCTCTGCACACATATATGAGCTCTCCTTGCACGCAAGCTGATTTCAGCAGCTCCAAGGGGCTAATGCAGCGAGTGGAGTTTTAATAAACAAACTAAACATAGCTTGGCATCCAAAGCTGTGTCTGGCATGCTGTGTATCAAGGGTGTTTAACAACATAGGCTGGGCTTGGAAACATTGTCCCTGGGGGGCACGCTCGGGATGGTGTCACTGCGGGATGCCATAGAAACAAAGGCTAAATGTATTACTGCTCATTGCCTCTAGTTCTGTTTGTCTCTGTCTCGAGCCGAATGAAAGTCAATCAGCGCGGAATCAGCCTGCTTCCACAAGCTGCATCTTAATGCTTCAGTTTCAAAGGGTCCGTGGGAACGGAGCAGTTTTTCATTGCTGGCTTCTCTGACACACCCTGGCATCTCTGCTTCGTTAGGGACGGTTCTGTTCTTTTTGGGCCATTTGGGTACATTTAGCTCTATGATGGCATTTAAAAGACGGACCCGACTGTTTTATTTTTAAAGCACAAAACAATATAAAATGTGTAATGGTCCCATTGTGGCACCAATCAATGGGACAGATCCTCCACTCCCACGGGCCTCAACTCCCCTTCTACGCCTTGCCAACCTTTCCATTCTGCCTGTGATGAATAGCTGATCTCTCAGATGAGAGAGACAAACTATTGGCTACTTGCAGATTCAGTGTTGATTGGGTTTCTTGGACACCTTACTCTCCTAAGATTCAGGTGTTGTGTAAACACTGCATTCAAAGGGAGACTCTTATCTGTCATGGAGTTGTTGGGGGCTCACTGAAGTTATAGGCTTACTCAAAGCCTAGCCCAGCTGTGGTCTTCTCTGCCTAGTAACCACCTCCAAACTCACCTGTTTGGCCCTTCCTGATTTGCTCCCTGGAAACAAAGGTACCAAGAAAGCAGGGTTCCCTCTTAGAGCAGGAGTATGTTATATCCAGAGTTGACTTTTAATTTTTGGCTCCACTTAACTCTGGCTGAGATGGATCTCTCCATTTATATCCAGCGGCTCAGTGTGGACCAAACTGACCACGGTACCGCATTTATGAGACAGGGAGTCACAAATACATGTGCATCTAGGTGGAGTTTAGTTGATCAACCACATCCTGATGCTTCAGTGCAAATGCAGGCCAGAGAGATGTTCTTTTGATGAGGCCTTCGCTACTGGAAACTGAGACACTGACATTTGGAAAAGCTTTCTCTAGTCACATGTGGCTCTTGCGGAAGCTGTTGTTACACTTAAAAAATCCCTCCAACACAATAAGAGTCTGGCTGGAAGAATTGGTTTGGATAAAAAAAGAATCCACCCAAAACTTTTCTGAGGTTTTTACAAAGTTTGGTGAATTGTTTTTGGTTTGTCCTTTTCTCCGTTTTTTGTTGGCTCTCTACTCCCTTGGGTTGACCAGGAGCTGAAGTACTAAAATAACGAGAGAGGCTTATTCCCCGCCTGGCCAGATCCATGAGCTAGCAGAAATTCCATCAGAGCATCGGTCTTCAGCCTACAGCTATCTTCCCATTGCCCCTCATCCTACAGATGGCTCCAGCTGAGCTGCTACATCCTCTGCTCTTCTCCCATCATTGCTGGAACAGCTTCCGCTCCCACGGCTTCTCCTTGCCAGCAATGTGATTACCAACTTCAGCTCCTCTAGCTACTCTGAGAAAGAGGGGAAGAAGATGATGCTGTGGCTAAGGCATAGTCCTGGGAGCCAGGAAATCTGTCTGCTATTCCTGGCTCCACCATTGATTTCCTGTGGGACCTTGAGTATGTCGCTTAAGTGCTCAGTGCCTCAGTTTCCCTATTTGTGAATTCTGTCCCCCAGTAATTCCTTCACCCAGCGATCATGTGAGGCTTAATTAATAGCTGAGGATCTGCCCCTTTATCTATGTAATCTGCTTTCTAATCCTCAGACGGTACTATAGAAGTGCCAAGTATTATTGTGCACCTACTATATTTTGTCAAATGCTGGGCACTGCGTCGCTGAGAAGATACAAACTGTAGGGAGTTCAGGGGCGAGCAGCAGAAATGCACGGGGGGTGGGGAAGTGTGATTTAATGAGGAGATAGTTGAAGAGCTAAATATATATCAGGTCAAGTACTTGTAAGGAGACATGGGGACAGAAATCTACGAATATCTGAGGGCTGCAAATGCCGTTGACGGAAGAGATGGTCTGTTGTGATCCTTGGGGGTATTGCTATTTAGAGCCACATTTGAATGAAACTAAGAAAGGGGGCATTTAGACTGAACAGCCGGAGAAACATCCGGCAAGTACGACTGTGTTAGGCTCTGGAGTAGACTTGAGGGAATTGGTGGGAGCCACATCACTCAGGCCTTTGAAAGCTAGTTTAGGAGCTGGCCTCTAGGGAACAATCCAGCATTTTAGGGGGAGGGATAGCTCAGTGGTTTGCACATTGGCCTGCTAAACCCAGGGTTGTGAGTTCAATCCTTGAGGGAGCCATTTAGGGAACTGGGGTAAAAATCTGTCTGGGGATTGGTCCTGCTTTGAGGAGGGGGTTGGATGAGATGACCTTCTGAGGTCTCTTCCAATTCTATGATTTTCAGGGTGAGCTAATAGACCTTTTGCATCTCTAATATCTATTGTGCTGCGAGGATGAAGATAATGATGATGATTAAAAAGCTGTGGCAAGCAACTGGTCAGCTCTTTGCCAAGTCCCTGTAATTCACAAGTGTTGCGCATGGACTGTGGTTTGCTTAGCACTGCTGTCCGTGTATTTTAAATTGTTCCGTAGTGCTCAGCCAATAACATTACGGGTTTATGATGTTCATGGGGATTTCTCATTTAATCATATACACCTCGCGTATTGAATGCGAATGCTAAGCCCTTGATCTAAAAATATCACACGTCCTTCTGGTGCCGTAGCACTCTTGGATTGAGTTGTTGTTTTTTTTTCTTTACCTTAATAATGTAAATCCAGTGTTCTTGAGTGTGAAGCACTCGTGACACCTGCAAGAGTTGGTGTAGCTGTTAAGGGTCTGTCTGCGCTGGAGCTGGAAGGAGTCATTTCCAGCTCATGTAGACATACCTGTGCTAGCTCTGACTGAGCTAGCACACTAAATATAGAAGTGTAGACTCAGTGGTGTGAGTGGCAGGATGGGCTAGCCAGCTGGAGCATGATCCCGTCTGAAACCCTGGGCACATACGCAGGGCGGCTAGCCCCTAACACAGCTCCGGCTTCAATTCTGTTTTGCAGCACCCTAGCTCAATCAAAGCTTCAGTAGCCTCCGGGAGATAGAGGCAATTCCGGGAGACTCCCGGTGAAAGCGGGAGGGTTGGCAACCCTACGTGTCAGTCATGGACAGAAGCTTTAGTCTGGCAGCTGTTTCTCTGGATCCCTGGTCAGGTACATCATTTGGGCTGGTCAGGCCCTTCTCCTTCACTGGTCCTTCTCAGACCAAACACAGCTGGATGGGCCATCTCATCTCATTGTGCGGCTGCTGTGCAGCGTAGTTGATTTTAGGATCAGGTAAAAAGCCCAGGTGGGGATAGAGGGTGAGGGGATGGAGAGAGACACATAAGGGAAGGGAAGACAGAGCAGGCTCTGACAAGTATCAGGCTGTTGCAGTGCTGATGGTCAAGCGTCCCCACGGGGTATCACGGTAAAATTCCTTCTTCTGCAGCTGTGGTGCTGGTGCAAGTTCCTCTTTTCTTCACCAAGCCTCTTTTTAAGGGACCCACCCCTGTTGTTGTTTTTTGCCCACCAGCTAAGCCTAACTTCCAACACACCAATTTTGGTTCATTGATTTCTGATCCCCTACTCCTCTTGTTTACCCGTCATAACCTTAACACAATCCTTGAGCAGCATTGGTAGGCCCTCTCTGTTTTAAATTAATTCAGTCTTTTGGTCTCCTTCTTAAATCTTTTCTTAAACCATTTTATGTAACAGGTCATTGTGACAATTCATGAAGCTTGACCCACTTTCCACGGGTTAGTCTCATGATTAAAGTAGCGTGCTAGGCTTCAATGATTGCAACGGGGGTCTGTAATTATTGTGTTAGACTCATGTTGCGGTTCGGGTGCTTGCTGGAGCCTGTTTATGATGACTTGTGTTGATTCTATTTTTAAGAGTTTGTGAGGCGTTGGGGGTTCTCTTATGCAGTTACTATAGATCCCATACAACAATAAATAACAGTTCTTTGGCCGACCCAGGAATCCTCAGTGAGAACCTGCTGATTTAAAGGGGCTCAGATAAATGGTTCCGCCTTTGGCTTCACTCTAACGAGAACCAATCAGCTTGGTGTTCCTCACACCCCAGGAGAGGAGAGTTTTATGAAACAGCTAAGGGACACGATGGCAACACTGGGATTTGAATGCACGGTTTAGCTCATTTCAGCTGCAGAAAGACTAGGAACGTCTTTGTGTCTGTAGTCGTTTACGTCTCCCGCCCCCCAAGTACATCTACTGTGTCACCCAGCTCTGAGGGCAGAGCAGAGAGCAGTAGCTGATGCTGCCCCGGGGCTGACAGCCGGAGCCCCATCTCCTCCAGGTGAGGGAAGGAGAGCCTGGGCTGCCTCCCAGTGAAGGTGTGGGCAGGAGACCCAAAGCCTGGGCGGTGGGGCTCCAGCTGTCCCTTTTATCCCCACCTTCCGGGTTTGCACAGCCCTTCTGCAGCAGCCTGGGACTGACAGCCAGAGCTCTTTTTATTTTTTTTTTTAAGCAGCACACAACGTGTACCTCCCTTGATACATTCCCACACCTCCCTGGGGAGACGTGCCTTATAGTTTGAGAACTTCTGCTTTAGAGGGATCCCGCCTGATTAGGCCTGGGGCACGCTCGGGGGAGAGCCGGAGGTCTGGGTTGCCGCTGCCCATCCTGTACCTGTTCTGTGGATAAAGACAAGGCTTTGGCCTATGAGGCATGGTGGTGCCTTTCCTTCCTCAGGGCAAAGCTGACTTTAAAAAGGCGCCTTTGAACAAGAATTGCAGACCCAGCAGATGCACAGACTAGATTTTCATTTCAAATCCAGTGCCACCCTTAGGCTTCCCCACTCATGACACCTCACCGTGCATTGTGCAGCTTTGATGGAGAACTCCCAGAAGCTAGGAAGTCTGTATTGCACTGGATTATATTAGGCAATAAAGTACCTGCTCCAGAGACTTGGTGGTGGTGGCTGAAGTGGATGGAGAGCCCTGCTGTGGTGGCTGGTGATTGGGGAAAGGAGATTTCATCCTTGGAAGTTTGTGTCCATCACAAGCCCTTCAGAAAACAGACCACAGGGTTCCCTTTGCAAACTCAGCCTTGTAGACTACTCACCCCTTTAGTAAAAAGCAACAGAGGGTCCTGTGGCACCTTTAAGACTAACAGAAGTATCGGGAGCATAAGCTTTCGTGGGTAAGAACCTCACTTCTTCAGATGCAAGTAATGGAAATCTCCAGAGGCAGGTATAAATCAGTATGGAGATAACGAGGTTAGTTCAGTCAGGGAGGGTGAGGTGCTCACTGGTGCCACAGGACCCTCTGTTGCTTTTTACAGATTCAGACTAACACGGCTACCCCTCTGATACTCCACCCTTTTAGTGTAAGGCGTAGGGTGATAAACTAGTTTGGGTCCTATAGAGAACCTGGAGCAGTGACTAGCCTGTGGTTGTTTTATCAAAAAGTTGGTGGGAGGGTGAAATTCAGCCAAAGAAAGAATCCGTTTGGTCTGGGGAAAGGGTTGTGCTTCAAGATGCTCCGTATTAGAAATAAGAACGTGAGAGTTGCCATACGGGATCAGACAGTGGTTTATTGTGGTTTATCCTGTCTTTGACAGTGTACCAGAGCTTTAGGGAGCATGTACAGAATGGCAATTATGGAGTGATCCACTCCTGACCCGTAGCGTAGCTAGTGGGGTGCAGGGGAAGCAGCTGCTTCCCCCAGCACATTTTTGAAAAGCGGCGCCTTAGGGGTTACCTTATATGGCACCAGCGGGTAGGGCCTGCTCCTCTCTGAAGGGCAGCATGGCCGGAGGAGCCATGGGGGGGGCGACGGGCGCGTCCGGAGGAGCACGCCAGGCGGCCAGGTAGAGAGCAGGGGACGGGCTGCACTGCTGGGCCCGTTCGGGTCCGGAGCGCTCGGGCCGGGGGGAGCATGTGTGGCGGCGGGGCTAGGCTGGGTGCATGCCGCCCGGCAATAGGGGGGCCGGCGGCCGGGGGGAGAAGCGGGGACGCGCTGCCCTGCTGGGCCCGTTCGGGTCCAGAGCGCTCAGGCTGGGCTGGGGGGAGCATGTGCGGCAGTGGGGGGCCGGGGGGAGCATGTGTGGCAGCGGGGCTGGGCTGGGCACATGCCGCCCGGCAATAGGGGGGCCGGGCCGGCGGGAGAAGCGGTGAGGGGGGAGGAGGCTGGGTGCCTTGGCAGCAGCCTTGAGGGAAAGGCTCTGTTTGGCTGGGCTCAGTGTGGTAACAGCCCGGTTGCCGGGGCGAGGCGCGCAGCTGGGCTCGGGCAGGCGGGTGGCTGCTTGCTGCTCAGCCTGCCGAGCTGCGAGCCCCGGCCCGGCGGGCACCGGGCACCGGCAGCAGAGGGGCGGGGGAAGGGCTGGCCAGGGACAATGGCAGGAGGGATGAGATGGGGGGGCGTGGGAGAGGAGCTGGGTGGGTGCGGAGCAGCCGGAGGAGGAGCCAAGGGGGGCGTGGCCAGAGGAGGAGCCAAGGGGGGCACCTTTTTTTATGTTTGCTCCCCCTGCTCTTAAAACTTGGCTACGCCAGTCCTGACTCCTGGCAGTCAGAGGTTTAGGGTTGCCCCAAGCATAGGGTGGCATCCCTGACCCTCTTGGCTAATAGGTCCATCAATGGCCATCTTCCATCAAACAATTCTTGTTTGAACCCAGTTATACTTTTGACCATCCCAGGGCAATGAGTTCCACAGCTAATTTGTGTGTCTATGAACAAGTACTCCCTTTTGTTTGTATTAACCTGCTGCCTATTCATTTCATTGGGTAACCCCTGTTTTTTGCATGGTGTGGAAGGGTAAATAATACTTTATTCCCCACCATTTGTGATTTTATAGGCCTCAGCCACACCCTCCCTTAGACCCTTCGCCCGCTGCTCACTATTTCCACTGGAATCTAGAACAACAATTCCAGTAACCCTTCGTGCGAGCCTGTATGGTGCCTTCGAAATGCCAGATTAGGTGAGCTACAATAGTGAGGGGATGTTGTCTTTTGATAGCAACTTTCTCTACAGATCTGGGCAAGGTATATGGAGATATCCATGGCTTGGAAACGGTGCTTACAGCCATCCATAACAAATGCCCGTAGCCTCCTCTGAGTTTGATCCCTGCCTCTCGCTCTCACAGCTATTTTCATCAGCATTGTTATCCTGGTCAGGGAGGTTGCTGCCTTTATGTTGGAGTCTCCAAGACACCTGCCTGTGAACTGCAACTCATGGCTATTAGCAGCATCCCTTGTGCCCAGCTGTTCATTACCCACGCTGCTAATGGGCAGGAGACGGGTGAAGCTATGAGGGCTTCTATCAGTTTTAATAGGAAGCAGGGAAGACTCTGCTTAGCCAGTATGCTTCCTCGCAACTCGTCTTGCTGCACATCCATTCCCTTGTGTGCTATCTAGAGAAAGCTAATGGTTTGGGGGATTCTGTCTGGAAGATAAGAGTTGCCGGAGCGGGTCAGCGTGGTCAATCTCATCCTGTATCCCGTCTCCAGCAGCAAACAGCATCAAATGCTTTAGAGGAAGATGCAAGAAACCACACTGCAGGCGGATGTGGGCTAATATGCCCTTCTGTGGGGGTCTCCCAATAGTTCGAGGTTGGTTTAAGCCCTGAGGCATGAGGGTTTATATTGCTTCCAAAGGCTTTTGTTTGTTTTTTTGCTATTAGAACTCTGGATAGTCTCATTGCTCATCTAAATGCGCACACTTGTTTGGCGTCTGGCTAAGACCTTGGCCTCAGAGGTACATCGTGGGAACGAGTTCCCCTGCCAGATTGTGCATCCAAAGTGCCAAAATTAGGCCCTTAAATAAAACCGGGTGACTTATTCCCAGCCAGACCCCCTCACCGACAACCCTGTCCCATCCGGGTTTACGCACCTTTGATAGCAGATCGTTTGCCTAGTGCATCTCCAGGGTCTCTGATGTGCCCTGGCTGATTTCTTGCTTCAAATCTGGCACCCCCTTGGCAGGTCTCCTGTTAATGGCACCGGTGTGTATCTCACAGCTGTGATGGAGAAGCTCCTGGAGCTGGGGAATCCATATGGTGCCAGGACTTAACCGACTCCACCCACGCTTCATGTTTGAAGGCTAGTGTGCCCAAGGCCATGGTGGGGTTATCTGAGGGTAGGCATGGGAGGGAAGGAGAAAAGGCCCCATGGTGAGTGATCCAGATGGTACTCTGGAGACTAGCTCTTGGGTAGGGTGACCGTATTTCGAAAGGGAAAATGGGACACCATGTGGGGCTGGCCTGAGTCCTCCCGCACCCCTGCACAGGGCCGCTCGCCCGAGTCCCCACTCCGCTGTGAGGCTGGGGTCGCTGGTCTCTGGATCCCTGCCTGCCCCCCGCCTGAGCCTTGCCTCCCTCTCTGCAAGAGGCTAGCACAGCAGCTCGCCCCCTCTGTACCGCACCCCACTTTTTTGACAAAAGTGGGCTTTTGTCCCCTTTGTTCTTGCCATCTAATCAAATTGGCAGGACCAAATGGGACAAATACCCACTTTTGCCAAAAAAGTTGGCATGGCCAGGACAGGGCTTAAAAAAGGGACTGTCCTGGCCAAAATGGGATGTATGGTCACCCTACACTTGGGGTAAAAGTTTAAATGGTGGGAGCTAGCTCATTTATTTCTCTAGGATGGGACACTGTGAGGCTGAAGCAGGGACTGGACTGGGTTTTGCACATCACAAGGGCCTTTCATCCTCAAGAACTTTATAAGCCTTGATTGAATCCAGGAGGTAGGTGATATCCCAGTGTTACAGATTGGGAAGCAGAGAGGTGAAAGTCAGGCAGCTGGTCTACTGGTAGAGCCAGAAATGGAACCCAGGATTCCTGAATCCCCACCACCCTCTTTAACCCCTAGACTACACTACCTCCTTTGCCAACAACACATTGCTGTTCCATAGCATAACATGGACAGGTGAGCTTCTAGGTGGCACCATGCATAAGGGGGCTACTGCCTTTGCTTTTTGAAGGACAAAGACGAGATCCACTGGGTGGGAAAGCAATTCTGCAGAATTGCCTTTTCACTGCCCAGGTCATTTCGCCCATGGCTGCAGGCTGCTGGCCATTTCCTCAAAGTACGTCAGATGTTGGTGTGTCAGCCTTTTGGGCTTTCTGTCTTTGCTGCTGCTGCTCAGCCCGTGTGGTACGTACCTGCAGTCCTGCGAATGTACTAGGTGCTTCTGCACCATTGAGTGTTCCAGGTACGTCCAGGAAACGTGCTCCTTCCGTGCTGCCGAAGGGCCCACAGACACCACCACCATTCATCATTTCGCCACCTTGTGCCTAGGCGATGGCAACGGCGTTGGCGCAGACGTGAGGGAGGGCCGGCAGTAAAAGGGTTAAAGGGGAGATGGATTGTTCACTTTATAGACAGCTTCCACCTGTCTGCCTGGAGAGCAGCTGCTTTGATTCTGGACCCCTGACAGCTCTGAGCTGGCCATCCTCTCCCTTTTCGATGCAAAAAGTGTTGTTGGTATGCATGGAGTTTGCTGATTTAGCTGTCAGTGCAGGTTTCCATTCGAGATAATGAGACAAGACGGTGCCCTGTGTCTGCCCTCACTACTGTATGCTTACCATGGAGAACTGAGCTGCTAATTGCTAGCAAATTTCAGCTGCATCCTAACAGCTGGCTTTCAGGGAGGGCTAGCTGGGCTCTAGTGGGTTAAGCTGAGGCTTGCTAATGAGGAGACCTGGGTTCTAGTCCTGCCTGCTGGTGATTTGCTCTCTTCCTTCATCTTCTACTCTGTAAACTGGGGGTGATGACAGTTCCCTCATTTCATAAAGTTCTATAGAATGTGTGGATGGAAGACTACGCAAGTGTCAAGTACTTCTAGGAGATAATGGGTTCTTGTCTCTAAAATATAAACATTCGTGTTTTTTTAAATGACCCGTGGAATCTGGTCATCCCTGAGGATCTGCAAATCCTATCACCTGGGGAGTGGGCAGTGGTCCTGCAGCACCGGAGATCAAGGAGTTCACGTGATCTTCTTCTCAGCGCCTCACTTCGTGAGCTTAGTCTTCAAATCCAGCCTGGATGCCTGCCTGGAAGATATGCTTCAGTGCGGGACAAGCCTCCAGGCTCAGTACAAGGGTCACTGGGTGAAATTCTATGGCCCGTGTTATACAAGTGGGCAGAATAGATGAGCTAACGGTACCTCCTGGCCTTAAACCCATGACTGTATTTTTTTAAAGGCAGTTTGGCTATGGTGAAAGGTCCTAGCCTATTTTCTAAGTGGGATTGGTCAGTGGAGCCAGCTTGCCATCCCTGGGGACTGAAAACCTGCCCTTCTCCAGAGAGCAGGCATCATCTTCCCCCAGACCACTCCATGCCAATTGGCTCATCCAGACCATTGGACTTTCTCTTGCAGTGTGAACTGTATGGCCAAATCCTTACATCTGTGTGGAGTCCTGTCCATGCCAGTGGATGAAAGAGGCCACCCACGTAGGTCCTGGCACAGCAAAACACGTCAGCAGGTGCCTACGCCCATCTTTATTCAGCACCTGCTTTTAGGTTCAGCGTGTGTTTGAGTCCCAGTGGGACTTAGGCCCATTCTTAAAGTTAAGTACATGCTTGAGTGCTTTGCTGAATGAGGATGGACTTAGGCACTTGCTTAAAGTTAAGCCTGTGCTTATGCTCTTTGCTGAATTGAACCAATGAATTGCTTTGCAAGATCAGGGTCTATTAGGTCTGGGTGAAAGTAATATTAAACACTTACCGGTATGGGGGCCCGGCTCCGGGACCCCAGAAGAGGCAGAGCCTCGGGCGGAAGAGGCGGGGCTGGCGGTCAGCCTCCCCCAGCCAGCCCATCTGGGCTGCCTGGCCTGTGCTGCCTGGGGCTCGGGTGGCAATTTAAAAGGGCCCGGGGCTCCGGCCGCTGCTGCGGCGCAACGGTGGCGGCCAGCAACCCCGGGGCCTTTTAAATTGCTGGCCCTGTGGAAGCTGCCCTCTTCCCCTGACTGCCTCCCCTGTCAGTGACCCTACCGGCCGGGCTGCCGACGCGGGGTGGTGCAAAAGGGGCAGCGCTTTAACATTGGCTGCGTATGGACCGGTACTGGCTTCTTACCGGTACGCCGTACCGGCATGTACTGTCTGACTTTCACCCCTGTCTCTGGTGCTTTCAGGCTTGAGCAGGTCTGCAATAATGGGGCGAGGGCTTCATTTATAACTGGGAAAGGATAAAAATTAATTCAACCTGGAGCAGGTGCTGAAAAGGGCTACTGGGGTGATCAGGGAAACAGAGAGTCTACCCTAGAGAGGAGACTAAAAGAGCTTGGCTTGGTTAGCTTAGTAAAATGAGCATTGAGAGGGGATCTGATTGCTCCTGGGAGGGGGAGGTAAACACCAGGGAGGGAGAAGAGCTATTTAAGCTAAAGAACAATGTTGACATAAGATCAATAGGGATAAACTGGTGATGAATGAAATCAGGCTGGAAACTAGAAGAAGGCTTCTAACCATCAGAGGAATGAGGTTCTGGCACAGCCTCCCAACAGGCATAATGGGGGGCAAACAATCTAACTAGTTCAAAGATGGAGCTTGTTAAGTTTATGAATGGAATTATACAATGTGTTTGCATGTTGCACCCAGGGACTGGTCTCAATGATTCAGGAGGTCCCATCCACTCCTATGTTCCTATGACCCTACTGCTCCTTTGAACCAGCCTAGCTGGGACTATAAGGCTGTAGGACAGCAGTGAATCTGGCCCCCCGTCATTTGACTTTATCCAGTGATGTTGCTTCTCCAGTGTCCCTTTCTGTAATCTGCGTGGGAGCCTGTACTTCTGAATTTCCTGACTTTTACGACTTTGAAAGTCTCAGCCATAATGTTGCATTAATGCAGATTGGAATCCAACTGCCTCTGTTTTTCTCACCATTTTTTTTTAAGTAACAGCGTACTTAAGTCTGTAAGAAAAATTGCCCTTGACAGCTTTAACTGTGCTGCTCCACATCTCCCGGCATAGACATTAACACAAGATATTTTCAAAGTGGGGAAAAATGTATGTTTCTTCTTACTGAGCTTAGAAACTGCTGAATGAATTTTGCTCAAATTTACCCCCTCCCCACCCAAAATGCAACTTTGGGCTGAGACCAAAATCTATCGTTTTGTTGCAAAAAAAATGTCATTTTTCCTGAGAAAATGGTGTATTTCCTTCTGAGGACAAATTTATGAAAGCATGTCTTTCACGCAAGGTCAGATTTGCATGTAGTTATGCAAGTATCTTCCCCCCCCCCCCTTTCCTTTAGCAAGTACTCAAGTAAAAAATTGGTCGTTCTGTACAGTGTCTAGTAATTTCTGGCAGACAACATCCAGCCGGAACTTCTGCCAGTAAACTGTACTGTCTCTGTCCTTCTTCCAGAAGCACCGCTTGCTTGTCCCCTGAGGAACGGATAATTGGATGCTTTAGAGAGGAGAGGAAAGATGGGGTACTGGTTTGGATGCTAATCTGGCACTTGGGGAGACCCACATTCAGTTCTGTGGTCAACCACTGAGACTCTGGTCAAGTCACTTGGGTTATGTCGACACTTGGAGCTGGTGTAACACCAACCGACCCCGGTCGTCAGTGGGCGGGATCAAACCTGGGACTTCTGGAGCTAAATGCATGAGCCTCTACTGCATGAGCTAAAAATCATATGGCCATTAGCTAAGGCTGTCGCAGACTCCTTCATCTCTCTTTAAGTGATCTCAGTGCCACTAGCTGGGACAGAGCACCACACCTAGGAGGTATGTGGCTCACACTAGCTCAATGAGTAGTGTAGTCATGGTGGCATGGGCAATGGAGATCAGCGTCATGAGCTAGCTGCTGTGAGTACAAATTCTCTGGATCCCGTGGGAATATACTCGGGGCAACTAGCCTGAACTGCCACTGCCTGTGCTACCGTAGCTAAACTATGAGGGTGCAAGGAGTCCAGGAGAGCTGGCTGTATTTTAAAGAAGCCTTATTGAGGGCACAGGCCCAAACCATCCTGATGTGCAGAAAGAATAGCAAATATGGCCGGCGACCAGCTTGGCTTAACAGTGAAATCTTTGAGCTTAAACTCAAAAAGGAAGCTTACAAAAAGTGGAAATTTGGACAGATGACTAGGGAGGAGTATAAAAATATTGCTAGAACATGCAGGGGTGTAATCAGGAAGGCCAAGGCGCAATTGGAGTTGCAGCTAGCAAGAGATGTGAAGGGTAACAAGAAGGGTTTCTGCAGGTATGTTAGCACCAAGAAGGTGGGCAGGGAAAGCGTGGGACCCTTACTGAATGGGGGATGCAACATAGGGACAGATGATGTGGAAAAAGCAGAAGTACTCAATGCTTTTTTTTGCCTCGGTCTTCACAGACAAGAGCAGCTCCCAGACTGCTGAGTTGGGCAACACAGTATGGGGAGGAGGTGAGCAGCCCTCAGTGGTGAAAGAACATGATAACGACTACTTAGAAAAGCTGGACATGCACAAGTCCATGGGTCCAGATCTAATGCATCCGAGGGTGCTGAGGGAGTTGGCTGATGTGATTGCAGAGCCATTGGCCATCATCTTTGAAAATTTGTGGCGATTGGGGGAGGTCCTGGACGATTGGAAAAAAAGGCAAATATAGTACCCATACTTAAAAAAGGGATAAAAGAGAACCCGGGGAGCTACAGGCCGGTCAGCCTCACTTCAGTCCCTGGCAAAAGCATGGTGCAGGTCCTCAAGGAATCCATTTTTAAGCACTTGGAGGAGAGGACAGTGATCAGGAACAGTCAACATGGATTCACCAAGGGCAAGTCATGCCTGACCAACCTGATTGCCTTCTATGATGAGATAACTGGCTCTGGATATGGGGAAAGCGGTGGATGTAATTTATCTTGACTTTAGCAAAGCTTTTGATACGGTCTCTCACAGTATCCTTGCCAGCAAGTTAAAAAAGTATGGATTGGATGAATGGACTATAAGGTGGATAGAAAGCTGGCTAGATTGTCAGGCTCAATGGGTAGCAATCAATGTCTCGATGTCTAGTTGGCAGCCGGTATCAAGCGGAGTGCTCCACGGGTCAGCCTTGGGGCCGGTTTTGTTCAACATCTTTATTAATGATCTGGATGATGGGATTGATTGCACCCTCAGCAAGTTTGCAGATGACACTAAGCTGGGGGTAGAGGTAGATATGATGGAGGGTAGAGATAGGGTCCAGAGTGACCTAGACAAATTGGAGGATTGGGCCAAAAGAAATCTGATGAGGTTCAACAGGACAAGTGCAGAGTTCTGCACTTAGGAAGGAAGAATCCCATGCACTACTACAGGCTGGGGACCGACTGGCTAAGCAGCAGTTCTGCAGAAAAGGACCTGGGGATTACAGTGGACAAGAAGCTGGATATGAGTCAGCAGCGTGCCCTTGTTGCCAAGAAGGCCAACAGCATATTGGGCTGTATTAGTAGGAGCATTCCCAGGAGATCGAGGGAAGTGATTATTCCCCTCTATTTGGCATTGGTGAGGCCACACCTGCAGTATTGCATCCAGTTTTGGTCCCCTGATTACAGAAGGGATGTGAACAAATTGGAGAGAGTCCAGCAGAGGGCAACAAAAATGATTAGGGGGCTGGAGCATATGACTTATGAGGAGAGGCTGAGGGAACTGGGGTTATTTAGTCTGCAGAAGAGAATCGGGAGGGGGGATTTGATAGCAGCCTTCAACTACCTGAAGGGGGGTTCCAAAGAGGATGGAGCTCGGCTGTTCTCAGTGGTGGCAGATGACAGAACAAGGAGCAATGGTCTCAAGTTGCAGTGGGGAAGGTTTAGGTTGGATATTAGGAAACACTTTCAGTAGGAGGGTGGTAAAGCACTGGAATGGGTTACCTAGGGAGGTGGTGGAATCTCCTTCCTTAGAGGTTTTTAAGGGTCAGCTTGACAAAGCCCTGGCTGGGATGATTTAGTTGGTGTTGGCCCTGCTTTGAGCAGGGTGTTGGACTCTTCCAACCCTGATATTCTATGATTCTACTTTTTTTAGCACATTTGCTTGAATGTGCTAGTATGTCACTCGAGTTGAGAATCGCACCCCCGGCTCCAAGTGTAGACATGGCCTTAGTCTTTCTGTGCCTTAGATCCCCATCTGTAAAAGGGAGATAATGCCTACTTCACAATGGTGTGTTGTGAGGAAAAATACATTAAAGACTAAGGCACTCAATACTATGGCAATGGGGCCGTATAGATACCACTGAGAGTGGAAACTGAGATATGTTTAACCAGGCAGTCAAAGCAACTGCTTATTTCCAACAGGTACATCTCTTCTTTCTTCATAACCTCTGTGAATTCCCAACTCTGACTGGCTCTGGTGGAGGGATAATGGTACTTCCTTAGAATAACATTTTGCTTTTATAGGTCTTCACAAACATGAATTAATATCCCTGTGGGTGTGTAAACTGAGGCACACAGTGAGTCTGTGTCACAGCAGGTAATAGAAGCCAGGAGCCCCAATTCCCACGCCTCTACTCTAGTTGTCAGACGTTTACCCAGATTGCTTTTCTGAAAAATGTGACTCCTCCATATCTCACATTGCACTTCTTGCCATTAAATGCAGGACTCTGCTTTCGGGGGAGGATAATAAAGATGAGTTTCATGTCTTTTTGGATGATGAATTACAATGCAGTTATTCCACTCTGTCCTATCGGGGTAGCAGTGATACAGTGCTACCTGGACAAAGCGAAGCCCCGGACAATGCGGGGACGCCATTTGTACACGCTCTACTCACTGCCACTGGCTTGAGCAGTTAACCAGAGAGCGACTGGAGAAGCACAATGACTTTTTAAAATATAAATAGGCTTCTCATTTCATGCTTGACAGTGACTGGAGCATTAACAAACCCCCCTGAGAGCTGGATTTCAATCTCTGGCTTTCAGGTTACATTCACATTTTCGTCTGTGACGATCGTCATCGCTTGGAGTTGGTGTGGGAGTACCCGAGGCGTTCGCTGTTTAATTTAACCCCCGATTGTGTAAGCACCTTTTCTGTTGGATGAGGCAAGGGAGCAACCAAGCAAAAAGCATCTGAAATCATATATGTGGCACTTGATTTTTTTGTAGCAGGATGTTTTTTTGGTCCAAAGACTTTGGCGTTGGCTGAGTCACCGAAGTTACTTAAATGAATCAGGCCTAAAATTATTACTGTCCTATCCCCGCCTCTCATTTGGTCCTACTGCTGGAGATGATTCAGTGGTGAGTAGGAACAGTTCTTTTAAATTAAACAGCTCTCCTCAGTTGTGATATCTAACTGAGATCTGCTCAGATGCTAGCAACCATACAAAGTACTGAGAAGAACAACAAAAATTATTAAGGATATGGAACAACTTTCATATGAGGAGAGATTAAAATGATTGGGACTGGTCAACTTAGAAAAGAGACCACTAAGGCGGGGAAGGGTAATGATAGAGGTCTATAAAATCATGACTGGGGTGGAGAAAGTGAATAGGGAAGTGTTATTTACCCCTTCATGGAACACAAGAACCCAGGGTCACCCAATTAAATTAATAGGCAGCGGGTTTAATACAAACATAAGGAAGTACTTCTACACACAACACACTGTCAACCTGTGGAACTCGTCGCCATGGGATGTTGTGAAGGCCAAAAATATAACTGAATTAGATAAATTCTAAAAAAGAATTAGATAAGTTCCTGGATGACAGGTCCATCAATGGCTTTTAGTCAAGATGGTCAGAAATGCAACCCCATACTCTGGGTGTCCCTAAGACTCTGACTACCAGTTGCTGGGACTGGATGACGGGGGATGGATCACTTGAAAATTGATCACTGTTCATTCCTTCTGAAGCATCTGGCACTGGCCACTGTCTGAAGATAGGATCCTGGACTAGATGGACCATTGTGTTGGGGCTGACCACAAGTTACCTTGGGCTGATGTTACTGAATGGTTTTGGGGGAGCTAGTAGTGAACTGGCTTTGACCGGCCGAGCTGGCTTGTAGCCACTTGGCTGGATAAACAAGTGAAGAGATAAGGAAGGCCTGAGACTGTGAAGTATGGGGATAGAAAACAGCCGTGTTTCCTGCCAGAGCCTGCTTGTGGGTGAATATGCCCCCCCCTTAGAAGGAGGTGGTGATTAAAAGCCGCCATGAGAATTGCTTTAGATGAACAGTCTCACCTGCGGACCCTGGCCTTGTGGGTGCCCCGGAATTCCCCACGCTGGAGCAGCGCCGGCTACGAGCCCTCAAGGACAAGGCAGGAGGGTCCGGGACTGTCCGTAGCAGAAGGGGCATACATTGATTCTTGCTTGCCTGGTTGGTTGGTTGCTGGAGAGTACATATTTAGTAATGCATGAAGGCTTGGAGGCTTATTATACTTTGGCAATAAATACTTATGCACCTGGAGTGGCTTCACTGAGTGTATCCAAGCTCTCCCCCCCCCCCCCTTGGGACCGACACATTGGTCTGACCCAATATGGCGATTCTATGTTATGTAATACAGAGGCCTTCTTTTAAAATCTGAGTTATGATGTCAGTTGTACACCAGTGGCCCAATGGCTATCTCCATCCAATTTGATAGAGATGTGTGAGTTGAGTATTGCAACATCTTTCTTTGTGGCTTCAAGTCCCAGCTGTCAAAGTGCTAGAATGTGCCCAATCAGACTCTCTGCATCTCTCTCATGTATAGAGAAGTACAACTGACAAAGTGTGTGTAGTGTCCCCCTCTAGTGGCTGGCCTATTAGGTAATAGCCTACTTTTGCTGTCAGCTAATGGAGTTGCTCCTTATAGCTCAAGTGCTTTCAGAGCTGAAGGTACTGGGCTCAAACCTTGCTGATAACCCTTGCAGGAGGTCATTGTAAAAGTGGCACCCAACATAACATTAGAACTCGGGCACTCAGAATGAGCACCTTCTAACAGGGGCAATATATAACATCCTGGAAAATTGTGTGTTGTCCTGCTCTAGTGGCCGATCAATTGGAGGATAACAACCTACTACTGCTAGTTGCTAATAGTGTTAGGTGCAGATTTTTAAAGGTTGTTAGGCTCCTAGAGATGTGGACAGGCATTCAGTGGAATTTACAAAATCAGTCAGTCAGTGGGAGAGAAATGCTTGGCCTGCTTAGATGCATTTATAAATCCCCACTAGATGTCTATCTGCATCTTTAGGCATCTAAATATCTTTGAAAATCCAGACTTTGTTTTTTTTAGTTCAACCTGTAAATGCCCCTGCTTGTAGGGTCTGAACCAATGCCCAATCGAATCAATGGAAGTCTTTGCATTGACTTCAGTGGACTTGGAGTCAGGCCCTTTAGTGCTAAAGACCCAGGTTTCCCACCAGGCTGATGACCCATATGGGGGTAAGTTGCCCAATCTCATCAGCCATATCTCAGAATATGTTTCCAAATTGCCCTCTTTGGTTTTCAGTCCCTCCATGGACTTGCTCCAGCCTACATCACACATCTGACCTTTCCTTCTGCTCTCACTACCTCTGCTTACCTAGCACTGGTCTCTTCTCCGTGGCTTCACACAGTGCAGTCACTGTAAGTGGCAGAATATTCTCTGAACATAAGAAGGGTCACACTGGATCAGACCAATGGTCCATCTAGCTCCGTATCCTGTCTTCCATCAGTGGCTGGTGCCAGATGCTTCAAAGGGAATGAACAGAACAGGGCAATTATCAAGTGATCCATCTCCTGTTGTCTGGTCCCAGCGCCTGGCAGTCCGAGGCTTCAGGAGCCTTCTTGTGTGTCTCTGCCTCATCAGCTCTCCATTTCACGTCCAATCTCATCTGAGAATGGCCTTTCTTTCTGCCGCCTTTACCTCTCTCTGCTGCTGTTCATTATTTAACTCGGTAATTGTGTTATTTATAGTAACATTGTAAAAGCATTTTGGGAGACTTCTTTATAATAGATGTTATGAAAAAATAAAACTGAATGGCATTGTGCAGCACAGCTGGTGCCTGCAGACTGTGGCTGATGTTAATTTGAGCCTCCAGAGAGCTGTAAATAGGCCCCTAATCCAGATACTTCACCCTCAAATTGCATGAAGTATGTGTTTTCTGTGCTGATCCCAGCTTTTCCACAGATGAGTTTTGCTGTTGAGGTAAAGAGCTGCTTAGAAATACACGGGGCCTGTTTCCCCCAAGGTGTTCGGGACAGATCAGGGAATAAACACTGGGACATTTGAACAAAGCTGCCACATTATTCAAAACTGGAGCTTGAAGTAGTCCTTACTCTGGCTAACCTCCCCGTGAGCAGGTGGCATCCAATGTTGCTCCTAACAGAGTCCTGCCACCCACCCACCCACCCAAAGTAGGGATCCAAACTTGTCCCCTTCCTGGGGTTTCCTTTATTGTTAACTTAAACAACAACAAACATCAACTTGCTGCCAGAGTTTGCCTGTTTTTGGGTTGCTGCTGGGTGCAGGAACCCTCTGATCCTGCCCCTAGTTCCTTCTGCTCCAGATGGAAACACTCAAACCCATTCAAGTACTGAACTGGAGTTAACAGAGCATGTCTGTTCTGGCTGCTGGCATGAATAAGTGCAAGAATGTGTGAATTTTATGCAGGGTCCTAGCACCTAACAATCTGTTACATTCCCATTTAAATTGACGAGAATTTTGTCTGAGTAAGGATGCCAGGATTTGGTTCCATACTTCAGTGTGTGGGGACAGAACAGGTTCGAAGTGATGCTGTTGTGAAAAACAGAGAGCCCCATTCTTTCCCCTTTCTCTTTCACTCACTCTTTCTGAGGAAAGGTCACATTTTGGAGATGTTGAGGAGGAGGGGACCATAAAATCTGATAAGTCTCTGGATGTGAGAACCCAGAGAGAGAGAGGAATACAAGGATGACTCTTGGGTTGAGAGTATGGATGACAGGGAATATGATGACAGTGAAGGACAGGGGTAGTTGAAAGTTTTGAGCATGTTGAGCTTGAGTTGATTGTGAGGCACTCAAAAAGAGCTGTCAGAAATACAATAGGCCGGGTGTGGAGAAGTACTTGAGTTTTGAGTAGTCAGTGCAGAGATGGTAACTGAAGCCACAAAAATGCATGAGGCCACCTAAGAGAAAGTATAGAGCTAGTGTAAATTTTTCATTTAAAACATTTTTTTGACAAAAAATGGCTTTTGCATCAAAATGGAGATTTCCATGGGCCATGTCCAATTTTGAGAAAAAGAAATTTGGGTTTTCATCCATTGAACAAATGAAAAACATGTTCTGTGTTTGGCTGAAATGTTTAGGTTCTCAGTTGCCAAAAATATGAGGGGGGGGGGGAAAGGGTTTTCTTTTTTGATGACACCCAACTTTTCTGTTTTCATATGTATTTTTCATGGGAACCAAAAGCATTGCCTGACCAGCTCTAATGCAAAGATGGAAGAGGAGACCAAGGACTGAGCTCTGTGAGATTCCTGCAGATAGCAAAGGCCGCAGAAAGAACTATTGAGGGAAATGCTGAAAGAGCAGCCAAAAAGACAGACAGAAAACCATCGGAGGAAGAAGATGTTGAAGAAGGGAGAATGACTAGTGGGTGATGGATGGCACAGGAGAGGAAGAGGATGGAGTATAAACTCAACAACTCAGCTAGGAAGAGGGCACTGGCTTCCTTGGTGGTTCTAGTGAAGCAGATTTTTTTCTTCTTTTTTTAAAAGACCTAAACTGACTTAAATCAGATCAGGACAATTAGGACTTACTGCTAGAGCTGAGCCAAACTCAGTATTTCTATCTCACTGGAAGTTCTGATATTTAGACATTTGTTTTCATCTCAAATTGGGATGAAAAGTTGAAACACCAAATCATTTTTGCATCACGAAAAGTTCAGAAAAATTTCTATTCAGCAATGTCAAAACACTTTTTGTTTTGATTCGCTGAAGTGAATTGAAACATTTTGCTTTGAATTAGTTTCACATTGCACTGCATATATTTATGATGCCATGGTACCTCTTGGGAATTTTAGTTCAGCTGCTCATGCCCTCATTCCTCTGTATGGGACCGGCTCCCTGACCAGACTACGTCTCCCATGATGTACCATGTAGCTCAGTCAAAGGGGAGACCACAGTGGATCATGGGAGATGTAGTCCAATTAAGGAGCCCCGCCCATGGAGAGGATGGGGGTATGAAACATTCAAACTACAATTTCCATGAAGCATTGTAGCACCATAGGCAAATACTATTTAATGTTGAACTGATTTGAAACAAAATCTTTGTTTAGTTGAACATAATGAAATATTTCAATTCAGTTCTAAAATATCCAGAACAAAATATTTTGCTTAGATTTTCCTGCCAGAAAGCAATTTTTTGAAAAATCAATTTAGCAGAAACTACATATTTTCATCGAAAAATCACTTAGATGGAAAATTCCCAACAAGTTTTAGTTACAGCTCTGAAATGAGGCTGGTCTTCAGACCCTTAGGCTTGGTCTACACTTACCCCCCAAGTCGAAGTAAGGTACGCAAATTCAGCTACGTGAATAACGTAGCTGAATTCGACATACCTTACTTCGAACTTACCGCGGTTCAGACGCGGTCCACACGCGGCAGTCAGGCTCCCCGTCGACTCCGCGGTACTCCTCTCGTATAGCTGGAGTACCGCAGTCGACGGGGATCACTTCCTGGTTCGATTTATCGCGTCCAGACCAGACGCGATAAATCGAACTCGGAACTTCGATCCCCAGCCGCCGAACTAGCGGCTGGGTGTAGACAAGCCCTTACTTGCCCTGGCAGTTCATCACATCTCAAGTATCAGAGGGGTAGCCGTGTTAGTCTGGATCTGTAAAAAGCAACAGAGTCCTGTGGCACCTTTAAGACTAACAGATGTATTGGAGCATAAGCTTTTGTCGGATGCATGTACATCTCAAGTGCCGCTCACTCTCTTGCCTTGTATCAACCATTTTTCTTTTTAATGAGAGCACTACTCTGAAGCTTATGCCCCCAAACTTTGAGTTCAGCACGTCTCCCGGCTCAGGTCCTAGCGCTGGGAACTGTTAAATTACCCTTCGAGCTGGGATGTGGTTCCACAGAGTTATACTGCGGCACAAGCTCTGCCTGCTCGCAGAGGGTATTGAAAGATAATTGGAATGAGGGCCCTTTTTCTTTTCCTGTCAGGTTTCCTGCTTGAACTTAGGGAGTGAGATACATATCACAGCTTTAGGAAGAAGAAAAAGAAGTAAAAAAAAAAAAAAAAGAATTAAGTTGCTCAAGACTTTGGCCATGATATCTTAGCAGAGGGGAAGGATTGGGAGATATGATCCAGTGTGGGTTGTTGAATCAATAAAAATAAATTATGAGTTCTTTGCCGTGGCCTCCTATAATACATGACAGAGGACCCTTAAATCATATCTCCACCCGGCAGTAGAGATTGTATTTATGTTTAACTGAGTTACACAAAGATAAAGTGCGGGCTTCGGTTATTTTAAGCCGTCTGGATGTCTTTTCTGGTGGGAATGCTTGTTTGCTCGCAGCAGGGCCATCTAGAAGCGAAGATACTATGGGGAAAAATCATGCCTTGTCAGAGGAATGGCTTAGATAACCTAATAGGTCTTTTCCATCTCTGACTTCTGTGATTTGTGCTACTTGTGAGCTGTTGTGTTTTCTTCCCCCCCAGTGTGTTTATTTATATTGGCTTGGGATCCTTCTCAACTGTCCCCCATGTTTTGCTGCTAGCTTTAAAAGACTGATTAATACACCGTGTCTTCCCCAAAGACGAGCTTATCCTGACTCATGCCCAACAATTAGAATAATATTTAGCTTTTATGGAGTGCTTTTCATCTAGAGGGACGCCAAAATGCTTTACAAACCAACCTACCAGCTATGCTCAGGGATCCAGCCCAGCCTCTGGGGTATTAACGCAGCAGCTCATTAATGGTGGGCAGCAGCAGCGATTTGAAGCTACAGGGCGGTAGGCAGGATATACTTCTGAAATTTGATCAGGATACTAGGATTAATTAATTAATTCTTCTTGCAAATAATGCTATGGACCCTTTAATGACTAGAACAGGGGTAGGCAACCTATGGCACGCAAGCTGATTTTCAGTAGCACTCTCACTGCCCGGGTCCTGGCCACCGGTCCGGGGGGCTCTGCATTTTAATTTAATTTTAAATGAAGCTTCTTAAACATTTAAAAAACCTTATTAGAGAGAGGTGCACAGCAAGGTTTTCACACATCTATTCCCACCTCTAGGGCACCAGAGGGCATTTGTCAGGCCTGTCCATCCAGGCCCATCCATCCAGGCCCTGTATGCGGACAACAAAGGTATTAGCTAGCGCAACTCTGATGTGGACCGTCTCAACTTCACTGACCTATTTGCTCTTGTCCTATAGGCTAAACACCCCAATAGTCATAACTGCAGTCACTTTTGACCAGGGCTGGTGACCCAGAGGTGAAATGCTCTGTCGCCTTTCATTCTGTATGCTCTTTGGGACCGTCATTTATTAGGTGCTTGTCCCATGCCTAGCACAAGCGGGCCATGACCTGGTTGTGGTCTTTAGGCTCTAATGCAATATAAAATGTTTAATAATAATAATTATGAAACCATTACTTACGCCTTGGGGACCTGACAGTGGTCCTGATGGCTGGATGTCATAGGCCCTTAGAAATTCACCACAGTATGGGCAGAGAAGTCAGATTCTCCTGCTTCAGAAGCACAGGCCCCTTATGTTACTCTGTTAGCAGTACACGGAGTCATTCACACAGTGAAAACCGCTGTGATTCTCCCTAGCCCAGACTAGAGGTGCACAGTATCTGGTTCATTACAGCATGAGCAGAGCGTGATAGCTGGCTTTGTTGCCTCCTTAGCAAGATGTCTCTGGCTTTCCTGTTTACTCCGGTTCCGATACCATGGCTAGGTTTGTGGAAGCTATGCAACCATTTGGGGGTCTTTTTCTGCTACTAATATCATGCTGCTAAAGAGCATAACCCTTTCAATTTCTCCTAGACAGAAGAGTACCATGAGAAAGCTCCTCCATGTCACTCGGCCTGCGGAGCAAATTGTGACTTAATCTTTCTTCGCCTCAGTTTTCCTCATCAGTAAAACAAGGCTATTTCTTGTCTGTCTTACAGTGGTGGTACTGGCTATGCCTCAATTAATGTCTGTGCAGAGTGCTTTGAATTCCTCAGATGGAAGGGTCCATCAGAATACTTAGCACCTCTGTCCTCTCTTCCCAGAAGGAAATTGTATTGTGCAGCTGTTAACCACTACATCCAAGCAGCCAGGATAAGCGAGTGCAGTGTCATTGCATATGGCAGGTGTCTATGACTGGGGATATGTGTGGGGTTAGGAGGAATGTCACGGTCCTGTCTAGAGGGGGTTGTGTGAACATTATTTTTGAGGAAGGAAGAAAAAATAATCGCAAATCAAACCTCAGCAGGAGCCTCCCCATTTCAGCTGTTTTTGCATAACCCGGCCCCCTCCATCCCCTGATCGTGATGCAAACTCATAAAATGAGACCAAATTCATTTCAAAGCTCCCCAGCCCTTAATTTGGAGTCTGTTACGTGACCCAACAATGGATGAAATTTATGTGGTGTGGGGTTGGACTCTGAGTGCTTTTCTCCATGCTAGGGCCTTGATCTAACAAAACGTATGCACAACCTTAACTTTGAGTGTGTGAGGAGTCCCATTGAAGTAATTGACATCAATGGGACTAAAGTTAAGCAGATGTTTACATGTCTTGCTAGATCAGTCTGTGGCTTAAGGGGTGGAGCGATAGCTCAGTGGTTTGAGCATTGGCCTGCTAAACCCAGGGTTGTGAGTTCAATTCTTGAGGGGGCCACTTAGGGATGTGGGGCAACATCAGTACTTGGTCCTGCTAGTGAAGGCAGGGGGCTGGACTCAATGACCTTTCAAGGTCCCTTCCAGTTCTAGGAGATAGGATATACCATGCAGCTTTCTATTGATGATAGACACTGACTTAATGACCAAATTAATCCCCACTGAAACTACATTGAAGTCAGTGGATAAACTGGCTTGGCTTTTTTTTTTTTTAAATTTAAGACTATAGTGCAAGCAATCAAACAGCCTGGGACTGCATCGGTCCATTTTCGTTGGCTCTCAGAAACACCAGCACTGGTCTCCCCTCAATTGCAGAAGATCCATGGAGAGCACTGCCTGTTGGCCCATGTTTTCATCAGCCCTTTGTGCTTACCCATCAGTGCAGCTGCTTTCATCAGAGTCCGGGAAATGCAAATTACAATAGTGGACAAGCTTTCCTCGCCTAGCATTGAGGGTAAAGGTTACAAATGTTATGGAAAACGAGTATTTAGCTTGGAAATGGAAAAAAATGTACCCCAGCATTTAAGAGTGTGAGAGGGAGAGCTCTCATTTTTCATAGCTAAAGCTATCCCTGCTCTCTCTTTTTTTAGAACAAGGCATTGCCTGCACAACACGCCTTCCTTTGCTCCTTATTAATTACACTCTGCAAATATGTGGACAGGGCTACTGATGAGCTATGTTAATCTCTCTGCTGATAAAGCCGATTGCAGAGGATAGGGATGAATTGCATGCTGCGGATCAAGGCTGGCTTCTCAGCTTCTCTACCTAAAGTGATCACACATCTCTCTAATGAGGATGTCTCCTTGACACATGAGAGTAACTGCCTTTGACTTGACACTTCTCAGTTGTTCTGAAGTTCTTTATCAAGCCGCTGTAGGAATCAAATGCATTTACACTGTAATTCGTTGGAACCAAAGAGCATCTATGTGGGGGTATATGCGAAGCACTTCAGCAATTTAGAGGTGGCAAGATCTGGTGGAAGGTTTAATGAACTAAAGTAATTTTCCTTCATAGTAAAATTTGATGGCCAGGAGAGGTTCTTACGCCCCTGAAGGTGCTCAGGGGCTCGTGAGCCCTTCCATAATTTATGTTTTCAAGGATTCCTAATATTTCTTCCATACAATAGGAATTCCCCTGTGCTTGGTGTTTTCCATATGGACCAAAACTGAGGCAGCTGTGGCAGATCTAGGTCCATTTCCAGGTTCTTTCTCTGTGGGTTCTTTTCCTTTTTGGTCAAAGTAAAAGCTACCCCAGATCGACTAGTCTTGGAGACTGAAAGCCTCTATCTTGAGGAGAAGGTACATTATGCTTGCCATGTATGCAGCGGTGCAAGCTTCCTCATGCTGTCCCTGCTGTCCTCATGCTTTCACCCTGACCCAGAGGAGCCACCTCTAGGGAACAAAAGAGGATTTCAGTCCCCATTGCTTGGCTTGTCTGTTGGGACTGTCAACAGAGGGGGCTGATTCTTAGGCCTGGTCTACACTTAAAAGTTAGGTTGACCTAGCTATGTCTCCCAGGGCTGTGAAAAATTTTGTGACCTGAGCTCTGTAGTTAGGTCGACATAATCCCTACTGGAGATGCAGCTAGGTTGATGGAAGAATTCTTCTGTCAACCAAGCTATCACCTCTCAGAGAGGTAGATTAACTGCATTGATGGAAAAACTCTTTAGATCAGGAACTGTCCTTTTGTTCTGTGTTTGCACAACGGGGTCCTGGTCCGTGACTGGGGCTACTAGATGCTACTGTACTACAGATAATTAACAATAGTGGTAGGAGGTTTTTGTGATGTGGGTGGTTGCTAGAGCAGGCTGGGAATTTTTTCTTCAAAAATGATTTTTCAACAGATAATGCAGTTTCTGGGAAAAAATTGATTTTGCTGGATTTTTTTCAATTTTTCCATTAGGAACACTAAAATGAACTATTTCACTTCAGATCATTTAATTTTGAGTCAATTCGACGTTAAACGGCATTTTCACATGAGGTTGCATTGCCTCATGGGAATTGTAGTTTGGCTGTCTCGTGTCCCTGTTCTGTCCTATAGGCTGGGCTCCCTGGCTGGACTACAATCTTCTATGATGCAATGTGGTCTCCCCTCTGAATGAGCTGCATGGTGCCTCATGGGAGTCACATGACTAGGGGGCATCATGGGAAATTACTTTGGCCACAGAGCTCATCCCCTAGGGGAGAATAGGGGCATCAAGTAAATGATCTGCAACACCCAGTTCAATAAACAGAAATGAAACCTTTCAATTCAGGCATATAAAAATTTTTCATTTTGATTGAAAATGCCAGAATGAAACGTCTCACCATTTCCAACCCAATAGTACTTGGAGAATTGTGTTTGGTGAACCATTTTGCTATTTCAACTTTTCATCCAAAAAAATAATAATTTCAATATCAACACTTTGCGCAGGATGGAAATTCCCATTTTCGCTCAGCTCCAACACTTACCCGGTAGCGAATGGATTGAGTGTGCCAACTCCATCTTGCATAGGGCACCAAACATCCTTTGGTCACCGTGCTCTCCAGATGGGGAAGGATGGAGGCAGCCTGGTAACTGTGGGCTGCACCACCGTGCTGGAGACCCTGGTGGAAATTCTCTCCGTTGCCTTCTGCTTCTCAGGTTGTTGGGGACTGTTGAGCCTGGTGTTGGGGTAGTACATGGAATCCCTCCCAAAGCAGGGTTGGAAATGCCTTGTTGCCAAACGGTAACTTTTCAGCTTGGAAAAGCGATGACTAAGGGGGGATGTGATAGAGGTCTCTAAAATCATGCTTGATATCGAGAAAGTAAATAAGGAAGTATTATTTACTCCTTCTCCTAACACAAGAACTAGGGGTCACCAAATGAAATTAACAGGCATCAGGTTTAAAACAAACAAAAGGAAGTATTTTTTCCTTTGCACAGTCAACCCGTGGAACTCCTTGCCAGAGGATGTTGTGAAGGCAAAGCCTATAACAGGGTTCAAAAAAAGCACTAGGTAAGTTCATGGAGGATAGGTCCATCAATGGCTATTAGCCAGGATGGGCAGGGATGGTGTCCCTAGCCTCCGTTTGCCAGAAGCTGGGAATGGGCGACAGGGGCTGGATCACTTGGTGATTACCTGTTCTGTAAATTCCCTCTGGGGCACCTGGTAGTGGCCACTGTCAGAAGACAGGATACTGGGCTAGATGGACCTTTGGTCTGACCCAGTATGGCTGTTCTTATGGTAACTTTCCTGGCAGACAAGTAATTTCAGAAATGTGTTGTCCAACCCTCTTTGCCTAGGAGGGTGGTGGCTGTGCAAAGTCTTAAACAGGCCCTGAAGTCTCTTGTAGATAACTGCTAAGTACCGTGCCGTTTAAAAGCCTGTCTGAAAACAAACTTGTACCTTGGCTGTTTCTTTCAGTCTGTGATGTATGTCTTGGCTGTATATATGACATTGTTTTGGTAGTTACATTTGCTCCCTTAGTATCACAAGGCAGTGTCATGAAGAAAGGGACTTTCACAGCTTTATTCACAATGGTTTGTATGTTAAGACTCCCTGCGATCCTCCCTGGTTTTTAAACTCCCCAACCTATTGTACGTGTTACACATATTGACTCTGAAATGGCTTGTTTCATAAGCGAGAGCTGCGTTTTGTGCTGGCAGAAGCCACTCCGTTTGCGGTTGTAATACGAGCGTGCCTCCAGCATTGTGTGTGTGTGTGTGCACGTTTGTGATTTGTATGTGTGATATGTCGTAGGGACTCTGTTGTATATCACTAATGCCTCAAGCAACTCCTGTTATTTTCTAGGACCCTATGTGAGGTTTAACTGCTAAGGGATGCTTACATTTCTGCTTTGCTCTCATTTTCAGTATGGTTTCCAGACAGTAACGGCAGTAGTAGGGCTGGATTCTGCTTTGTTATGCTGGTGTCAATCCAGAATAGCTCCACCAAAGTTGATGGCTTTACTCCAGATTTAAACCAGGATGGCAGAGCTGGATTTAGCCCATTAGTGCATAGCCAGCATTGGCCTAGTATTTGCAAGTTTTGCTAATGATAAATTACATACTGTAAGGTACAATTACAATAAGCATAAAACCCAGCAAGAGCTGGGTAAGGAATCGAGTCCTTACAGAGAGAGTATGAACACAGCATCCATTTGAAATTACAGGGGAAATTAAATGGCCAGAATGTAATTACCCTGTTGGAATCTGTCCAGGATGCTGAGCTCAATATATCTCATACATCTAAGATCTGATCCAGCTCCCATTGACTTCAATGGAAGCTGGATTGGGTTCCTAAATTGGAAAACAAGTACCATGTCACTATAAGAAAAATCAAACCTTCGAGTGGCTTTACGTCCCAGGAGAAAGATCGCCCTTCCAGTACCACAGCACCCCCTAGCTCTGTGTGGGGCATTGATTCAGGAGTCAGAGGGAAGAGCGCCATCTCATGTGTGACTAATGGCACTACCCTTTAAGGGCTCTCATCTAAGTACCTGAGGTGCTGCTTCTCAGATCTGACAAGACCATTGCCCCAGAGCAATAGGAAGCATTATAAAAATAAGCCACTCAAACCATGGTATCCTTGAGAAAGTGGGAATCCAACCCCGTTGCATCCATCACCCAGCATGTAATGATGGATAGTGGGATGTTAATCAGGAAAGGCAAACTTGTGCAGCAGCCAGGTGACAGGGTCGCCATTTCTTGCTGATAGTTCCCCACCTTGTGCGGAAAGCTGTGTAGAAGCTTTTAATTTATAGCATGAAGGTATTTTTCTTATTTCCCTACTGCGTCACATTGATTTATGGAGTGACCTAACCTGACTCAAATCTGTCCAGCAACTGCTCCTTCACATTCCCCGCCAGAAACTGCTTAACTTCTGTCTACCCCCTTCCCCCCTTGAGTTCTACCCTGGAGGAAATAATGGAGCCAAACAAGAGCAAGAGAGAGAACAGTAACCACGGTATAAAGATGAATGAATGCTTGAAACAGACATCCCATCCATTAACCTAGGCAGAAGCATGTGCCCCAGGGTCTTTTATAGTTCCCATAGATCTCTTCCCTGTGATATGCTGTCAATAAGACGGTACTGCAACCTGGGGTTTGTGACAGTGATTAACACATTTGCACTTTTCCCTTCAGCCTTCAACTCCTTGCCCCAGGTGGCTGTTAAGCAGGGTAAGGCCAAATTAAGGGCCTGGCCCTGCAAATGCCATGGAGTGTAGTGCTTGCTACTGTGAGCAGAGCTGGGCAACATTTTTCCAATGAAAAGCCTTTTTATTAGGGGAAAAATGGTCTCTTTTTTGAAAATGAAAATGCAAAAGGCTGACCGTTTCTCTGAATTTTGCTCGACATTTTATCTAGAAATTTTTTTTCATTTGCCAGAAACCTAAATATTTTCATTTTTAAAAAAATTGCCAAAAATATTTGAAAAAGGGCCTGTTTTGAGCCCTGGAAAATGTGGAAACAAGGATGAGATTTCAAAATTTTGCAAAATTGGAAAAAAAAAATCAGTAGGGCATGGGGTCTACACTGTCACTTCAGTCAATCTGACTTATGTCGCTCAGGGGAGTGAAAAAGCCCCCTCCCCTAAGCGACGCACATTTTGCACTATCCACGTGGGCACTTTATCGGTGGGAGATGCTCTCCCGCTGACATAGCTTCCACCTCTCATTAAGGTGGAATAATTATGCCGATGGGAGCACGCTCTCCTGTCGGCACAGAGCGTCTTTACCAGCTGCGCTACAGCGGGACAGCTGCGCCGATGTAGCTCTGTACTGTAGACTTGCCCCTGAGGGGTCCCATTAACTTTAGTTGGATGAATCCCATGGTAACGACTGTGTTAGGCCGCAAAGCCTAGATTTGTAAAGGTATTTAGGCATTGCTCTGCTCAGCTTTAACACCTACAAGACTTAGGAGCCTAAGACTTGGTCTACACCTAAAACTTAGGACGGCATAGCTATGTCACCCAGGGATGTGAACATATCACACTCCTGAGACGTAGTTAAGCCAGTGTAAACCCCAGAGTAGAAGCCTCTGGTTGGCGGAAAAATTCTTCTGTCAACATGGCTACCATCTCTACCTGGACTATACAGCGTTGCCTTTTAAATTAGTTAAGTGTTGCCATGGTGATCCAAGCAATGCCTAGATACCTTTCATAATCTAGTGTTGGCAGGAGTGTCCTATCTGTAGAGCTACGTGTGCAGGGAAAGAAGTGGGAGAAAGGGTAGTTATTGGCACTCTGTGAGTAATGTTATGTGGAGGTCTTATGGGAGGGGGCGGGTACACCTGGCATAATATCTCTAGGTGTGCTAAGGGGTTTGAGCTCACCAGCAACCCCTGTTATACCTTTTAACTTCCAGCACAGCTGACCAAGGCCCTGTTTCAGCCAGGTACTTAACCATGTGCTTAACTTTAAGCATGCTTCTCTTCCAGAGAAGAGCAACAAAAATGATTAAAGGTCTAGAAAACATGACCTATGAGGGAAGATTGAAAAAATTGGGTTTGTTCAGTCTGGAGAAGAGAAGATTGAGAGGGGACATGATAACAGTTCTCAAGTACGTAAAAGGTTGTTACAAGGAGGGGGGAGAAAAATTGTTGTTCTTAACCTCTGAGGATAGGACAAGAAGCAATGGGCTTAAATTGCAGCAAGGGAGGTTTAGGTTGGACATTAGGAAAAACTTTCTATCTGTCACTGGAATAAATTGCCTAGGGAGGTTGTGGAATCTCCATCACCGGAGATTTTTAAGAGCAGGTTAGACAAACACCTGTCAGGGATGGTTGGATAATACTTAGTCCTGCCATGAGTGCAGGGGACTGGACTAGATGACCTCTCAAGGTCCCTTCCAGTCCTATGATTCTATGCAAGTCCCATTGACTTTAATGGGACTTGCGTACTGACTATAAAAGGGAGTGAAACAAAATCTTAGCTTGAATTTTGGCATGTTCAAAATCTGAATCTGCATTTTGTGCTTTGAACACATGTCTGCTAAAGGTAAATAGTCCTGGAAATTGCTCGGGGTTATGGCCGTCCCATTTTCCCAATGGTTGGAATAAAGCTTTGGCTATGTTTCTTTTATGAATGGTTCAAGTAACGTTTCTTTACCTGAAACGCTGAAGTTTTGCCCATCATTGATTGTGAAGCCCTTTGTATGCGAGGAAGGCAAATTTTGACCCCAGTCCAGCAGTCTGATCTTAGTTGGGAGTGTGAACTCTTACGCCTTGGGAAAGTCTCATAAAAAAATAATGGAGCTCAGCATGGGTGCGCAGACTGGTTCAGGGCCTGGGCATGAATCCTCTCTCTATTTATCTTCGCTGAGTCTGAGGACTTCCATTGTCAAGTACTTTGGGGAATAAAGAGAGGAATAGTTGAGTGTGGTTTCTGGTTGGGCTACTTAGATAACAAGGCCCATCTCGTTCCATCCCTGACCTTGAATAACTACAGCTGTAGAGAAGCCAGCTAACAATGTTAAAGGAATTCCTGTTGGCATGTTTTATTTCAAATGCAAAACATCCCAAGGATTAAAATAAATGTTACTAGTTACATGGATACATTGAGCTAATGATTTTCTTTTTACCTACTTGATCCTATAATACCCCAACTTTAATGGATAAATGCTAAGCTCTCCTTTGGGTGATTTCAGATGCATTATATACATAGTTACAAAATCTTAAAGGAAGATTCTTTTCTTTTCTTTCTTCCCTGCAGGTGATTCTCATTCTAACAAAGCTCTATGACTTCAACTTGGGGAGCGTTACTGAAAGCTCGCTGTGGAGGTAAGTGGATTATAGAAATCACAGTGAATGGCAGGGAGCGGTTTGCTAGGCCTCATGTTACATGGGCTGCTGAGACCCAGAGAACCTGAACTGGTTGATCTGGGAAAGGTGGGGGAAATCAGAATAAGCTTGCGAGCTGCTCTGGTAAAACAGTCTTTGTTTGTGAGCTCACTAATTCTACGCCAGTAAGAGGTGGATGGACAGGTGGTGTTCCGGTTAAGATACCTGACTGGGACCTAAGAGATCTGGATGTCGGTCCTACCTCTGCCATACGTTCACCGGGGGCCTTCACACACATGGCTGAACCTCAGTTATCCATCTGTTAAATGGGGACAATAATCCCCCCCCCCCTTTTTTTTGGCTGCGTTATCTTATTTAGATCACTAACTCTTCAGGGCAGGGATTGTCTCTTACTCTGCATGTGTACAGTGCCTAGCACAATAGGGGCTGATCTGAGCTAGGAACTCTAGGCACTGCTGTAATGCAAATAATAAAGATGCCCAGAAGAAAAGTCTGTTAGAGAGAGGACATTGGGGAAACCCAACTCAGACTAGTAAAAATTTGATGGCAGGCAGACTGGTCTTGGCTAAGAGAGAGACCCCACCTAACTCCTGCATACAGCTGTTGTATTATTATTTGTCTTACCATAGGAGCCCTAGACATGGATCCGGGCCGCACTGTGCTAGGAACTGTACAGACACAAAACGAAAAGGTGGTCCCTGACCCAACGAGCTTTCCCCTTGCATCCAATCCTATCCTGTATTTCTCATATAGTGGCCCAAATCCTGGACCCACGGATACTTACAGCAAAACTTCCATGGAGTCCATCAGGACTAGGATTTGGCTCAGGAATACTTGTTACAGCTGGAGAACTTTTATTTGCAAAGCATGTTTACAGTACAAACCGCTAACTAACCATCCCAACCAATCCTCTCTTCCACCTTTGAGCCCCTCTGCCAGGCAGGTAGGTGGTATCACTTTTCGGCACATAGGTGGAGGTGAGCAGAGGTGTGTCTGAAGTCACACACGGGAATCGGTATCCGAACCGGAATTAGAATCAGGAGTTCCAGGCTCAGCTCACACCTCCCATGTGTTGTTCCATTACTGACTTGGATACATTAGCCAATATACAGTGAGTTTACTGCCTTTGGTTGTGCTTTGTTTCTTCTATGGCCATTTAATGACCGTGTTTTATGCAAGCATTTGAATTCTCTTTTCTCAACAGATTCAAATTGCAGAGACTGGGCTACAATCCTGCTACGAAATTACAGGGGGATTTAAATAGGCACACAATATATTTCAGCTCATGGAACTACAACTTGGATGTTTTATATATATGCCATGTACAAATCAGGGTGGGTGTGTATGTGTCACACACAATTATAAGTGTGTGTTAATAATATATATATATATATATATATATATATATATATATATATATATAAAAACACACACAGGCTTACAGACAGCATATAAATACGTGGGCCGTATCCTTAGCTTGTATAAATTAGCTTAGCTCCATTCAAGACAATTGACACCAGCTGGGGATCTTGACCTTTGTATTTCCACCTGTCCTGCAGAATGGAAGAGTCTTAAACCGAGCTAAGTGGTTTTTCAATGGTATGCACCGTACAGGGCAAAAGAAATTTTCAAGGGCCGGGAACCATACTTCACTGTTATACCTAGTTTAGTGCGTTTATTGTTAACTTGCAACAAGAATTATTAGTAACGCTACCAGTCAGTCCATGGTAACTCTCTGTTACTGGATGTGTCACTTCTGCGCAGACTCTGTTGCCCTTCTTTCCACCCTGCCTTTTTGACGTCTTTGTTCTCCTATTAACTTTAAAGTCACTTTTGCAAGACGGTTTCAGGAGCATTACCGGATGGGGGCTAACCGTGCAGCAGAGTCAGTTAATGCATTAGGAGTTAATTGTTCATAATAGCTCTTGAAACTTCTTGACTTGCCTGGCACTCTAAAGCCTAATTGCACTATACCATGGTAATCTGCAGATATATAAATAATCATGAAACTAAGAGGGAACACAGCCGTTTTCACTTACCTCGTACTTTTCAGGGTCTTTAAGCCTTGAAAACTTTTGCCTTGCACCTAACAAGTACAAATGACACAGTAATTACACTTTAAGCATAATTACCACGCAATCTGCTCTGCATAAATAATGTAACGAGCCAGCAAATCCTGTCTTAATGCCAAGAAATTGCAGCCGCATTTGAGCTGTGTGAGAAGGTGATAGTGACATTCCTCTTGGCGGGTTTTTTTGGTTTTTTGTTTTTTTTCCAGAGAGGAAGGTGGGGATTAGCCATCAGCTCAAACTAAATGTTTCCAAGTAGGTCTTACAGCTCATAAAGAAGATATGCTAAAAACGTAGACTGCTTCGTGAAACCCATTTTAGTATTGTCCTGGACATTCAATCTAGTTTGCGGCAGAGATTAGAGTGGTTAAATTATGACATGGAGTGGGTTCTTGTGGCTAGATCAGGGTTGGGCAAACTTTTTAGCCCGAGGGCCACATCTAGGTATGGAAATTATATGACGAGCCATGAATGCTCACAAAATTGGGGTTGGAGTGAAGAAGGGGGGTGAGGGGTGCAGGCTCTAGGGTGGGGCCAGAAATGAGGAGTTCAAGGTGTGGGAGGGGGCTCCAGTCTGGGGGTTGGGGTGCCGGGGGCGGAGGGGGGTGAGGGTTCCGGCTGGAGGTGCGGGCTCTGGGGTGGGGCTGGTGATGAGGGATTTGGGGTGTAAGAGGGTGCTCAAGTCTGGGACCGAGTGGTTCGGAGGTCCGTAGGGGGATCAGGGATGGGGCATGGGGTTGGGGCACAGGATGGGGTCAGGAGTGCAGGTGCCAGGCGGCGCTTACCTCAAGCAGCTCCCGGAAGCAGCGGCATGTCCCCCCCTCCGGCTCCTACACGGAGGCGCGGCCAGGTGGTTCTGCACGCTGCCCCATCTGCAGGCGCCACCCTGGAGCTCCCATTGGCCACAGTTCCCAGCCAATGGGAGCTGTGGGGGAGGCGCTTGGGGCAGGGGCAGCGCGCTGAGCCCCTGGTTGTTCCTAAACATTGGAGTTGGTGGGGGGACATGCTGCTGCTTTCGGGAGCTGTGGCACTCGCGTGCAGAGCGGGTGTGGCCCCCGACCCCACTCAGCTCGAGGGGCAGATTAAATTGGCTGGCGGGCCGGATGTGGCCTGCAGGCCATAGTTTGCCCATCCCTGGGCTAGATCAAGGGATTAGGAGTCAGGACTCCTGGGTTCTGTTCCAAGTTCTGGTCAGGAGTGAACTCTAGTGGTTAGAGCAGGGGACGGAGTCAAGACTCCTGGATTCTAATCCTGATGATCTTGGGTAAGCCCCTGTGCCTCAGTTTTCTCATCTGAAAAATGCAGAATAAAAAGGTTTCATTAAGTCTTGTAAAGTGTTTTGATTTCCTCTCATGGAAGGTGTTACAGAAATGCATAATCTTTATTAATAATTGCATATTCAATAGTAAGAATAAGCTGAGAAATACTCACATACATCATGACATCTGAACTCCCACGAGTTTAAAATAATCATCACAAGAATGTACAGGGACTCCCGTTTTTTTCTGTTTTCTGGGGTTAAGGCATGTTCTTGCAACTACACAATAGTTCTGCTCTCCTAAACAATAGCACTTCTTGATCCTGGCTCTGAATAGTCAGCAAACAGGTCGGTTTCCAGAAGGACTCTTATGGCAGACAGCAGTAAACCATGTACTAAAGCTTCAGAGGAGGTGAGAATAGGAAGCCATGCAATATTGTCTCCCAATATGGGCTTCATCCTTCATGCATCAGAAACTGCCACTGAATTCCCTCTTGGTCCTTGGGAGTCTAAAACGAGAGGCTGCTTTTAAGGGAAAAACTGCACTGCAATAGAAAAGCTATTCTAAACCCTGAATCTAAATACAAAGACAAGTAAATCAATAGGAAAATGTCCTGAGTGTAATTAAAAAAAAGAAAGAAGAAAGAATTAACAGTCCGTTTGGATGCCGCTCTGCTAACTGTCTGATGTCAGTTAAGTCAGAGCAAATGCTACTCAGCATTCAAATGAAGGAATAGAGGCATTGCTGAAGCCTTGTAAATGTTTTTATTTTTATATATAATTTTTCATTTTATTTTGGGAATATGGTGGTGTGGCTTTTTTTTTTTCTTGTTAAGTTTTATCCATTTTAGCAATGGAGAAGGGAGATGAAAGGGGTCAGGTCAGGTCCTGGGAGGACTGTGCTGGGGGTGGTGTGATGCTCCTCATTCACCCTGCAATGGCCGATCCTGTCCCACGAGGCCAGGCCCGGGCCCAGGCCCCTGCTCTAGTTGTTGTGATCTAGCGCGTGGGGTTGCAGCACCACTGAGCTTTGGCCTGGCTGCTTCCCCATCATGATGACATACGGGCGCGAGGCCAAATTTGAGTGAGTGGTACTGTGACCCTGTATGCCAGGTTGCAATTCCACTAACTCAGATTTGGCCTGGTCATTCCTACCCCCTCCCCACATCATGACGGAGGGATGGCCAAACCTGAGCAACACTGTGCCCCTGTGAGCTAGGCTGTACCACCCAGAGTGAGGAGCCGGGCCTAGCCGCGTGGGACAGAAGCCACCGGAGCTGCTGCTGCTGGGTGAGGGTTTTTTAAAATGTTGTTTTATATGTTGTTTCTGGTTTTACGGTGTACTATATTGTATTTGTGAAAAACACAGGGCTCTTGGCCTTGCTTGTAACAGATTGGTCTGGGGTCCCCTACTCCGATATCTGGTTCTCTGGCCAGTACCAGTTACTTCAGAGGAAGGTACAAGAAAACATCACCATGAACCTAACCCTTTCAGGACTGGTCTACACTAGAAAATTAGACCGATCCAGAAATGTTGCTGAAGAGTGTGAAAAATCCACCCCCCGAGCAACACCGTTAATCAAGTGAAGTCCCCATGTAGATAGGCTAGGTCGATAGGAGAATTCTTCCTTTGACATAGCCACTGCCTCTTGGAGAGGTGGATAACTTACGTTGAGAACCCCTCCCATTGGCATAGGTAGTGTCCACACTGAAACACGACAGCAGCGTTTCAAGCACAGGCGCGGACTTTCTAAAGTGCTGGGGGGTGCTTGACTGCCAACTCTGCCCCCACTCCACCCCTTCCTCCAAGGCCCCACCCCTGCCCTGCCTCTTCCTTCCCCGACTCCACCCCTGCCCCGCCTCTTCCCACCCCTCCCCTGAGCACGCCGCGTCCTCGCTCCTCTCCCCTCCCTTCCAACCTCCTGCACGTCGCGAAACAGCTGATTGCGGCAGGCGGGAGGCGTGGGAAGGGAGAGGGAGGCGTTGATTGGTGGGGCCCGCCGGTGGATGGGAGGCGCTGGGATGTTGGGGGGGAGCTGATGGGGGGCTGCCGTTGGGTGCTCAGCACCCACCATTTTCCCCCCCCCCATGGGTGCTCCAGCCCCAGAGCACCCACGGAGTTGGCGCCTATGATTTCAAGTGTGGCCAACCACTAAGTTAGTGGTTGGCTGATGTCCTGAAGCCTGGGGGTTTCTATCACTTACAGGCCATGAGCTAGGGGTGTGATTCCCCTGCCTGTGTATACATACTCGACCTAGCTCTCCTTGAGCTAGCATGAATATAAATACTAGTGTAGCCATGGTAGTGTCAGCTACCGTGGTTACACTGCTATGTATAGTCACGCTAGCTCAAGGAAAGTTAGCATGAGTAAGTGTTCATGAGCTGGAGAATCACACCCTGCCTTATAATGCAGACATAGCCATAGATGCAAACGCGGAAGTTCTTATTATCTAGATAAACAGAGTGGTTTAAAAAAAAAATTTCTGTGAAAACTGTATTTTGCCAAACATCTTTTTTTCCTTTTTTTTATTTTTTTTATAACCATATGTTCTCTGGTGGAAAAAAAGGTTTTGCTTTCCATTAACTTTTTTTTATTGTTTTTTTTTTCATAAAAAAAATCAAAAAATGTAATCCAAAAAATTTATTCTGAAATGCTGCTGTAGAACCTCATGCTCCCATTCTCCTTTATGGGCCAGGCTGCTAGTCAGACTTCAGCTCCCATGATGCACTGTGGCCATGCCACTGCCAGGATGCACCACCTCCCCTTGGTAGAAGAGGAAACAGTGGTGATGGGAGATGGAGTCCAATCAGGGAGCCTGGCCCATAGAGGAGTATGGAAGCATGAGGTGCTTGAACTACGACACCCATGGAGCATTGCAGCTACTTTTCATAATCAAAATATTTTGGTTTTCTGTTTCTCTTTCGAAATTTGGACTTTTCTGTTGAGGGTAGGGAGAATCTGACTACAGGTCTGTCGCATCTTAGGCGCATTTAACTTGCGCGATTTCAGCTTTACGCGGTCGGCAAAAAAAAAAAAGAAAGAGAAAAATAACAATTTAAATACTGTTTCTGTAGTGCGGGCGATTTCGCCCGCCATTACACTCAATGTAATTTTGACTATACGCGATTTTTGCTTTAGACGCTGACTGCGAAACGTAACCCCAGCATAAGATGAGACAGACCTGTAGTGGTTGATTTATATCTTTAAGCCTGGTGGTTCATAGCACTTCACTTCTAGTTTTCCCCCCATCTAGTACAAAAGGGGAAGTTCAGATTATCTACATGAATGTCTCTCTTTTTTTGTTAATCTTGGCCTCAGATATGTCCACAGGTTAACTATGTATTATGGAAAAAAGAAATCCTTTCATCTGTTTAAAGTCTGTTGCCTTTGTTTCACTGCATATACCCTTGTTCTTGTATTGAGAGATTGGGTAAACAGGCGCACCTGATTCCATTAGTTATATTCTATAACTCTATCATGACCCTTTTTTTTATTTGTCTCCTCTCTCAACTAAACACTCCCAGTCTTTCTCGTTCTTCTTTATATAGAAGCTTTTAATCTTCTAGCCACATTAATTGCTCATTTATGGTCCTGTTCTGTTTCTATTTTTGAGATTGGGTGACTAGAAGTGAACATAACATTCCAGATGAGGGTGTACCATGGCCATGATAATATTTTCAGTATTTTCTATCCCATTCTTTATACAGCCTCCCTTTCTTTTTTTGTCTACCGCTATGGATTGAACAGATATTTCTATTGAGCTTGCTATAATATCAGCCATGTCTCTTTTCTGAATTGTTACTTAATGTAGAACCTAGGAGTTATTTGTACTGTGGTAGACAAAAAGTTTACAATCCAAATATAAGACAAGAGACATCCGTGTGACACAAGAACAGAGAACAGACATGGGAATCACAAGGTAGCATTGAGATATTTATGATCGGCATGATAAGCAGTGACCACAACCCCCTGGCTTTCTTAAGCAAGAGGGAGTAGCTCAGATTATTCCTTCCAATGTGCCCATGACTTTGCATATGTCAAAACTGAATTTCATCTGCTATCGTGTTGCCTGTTACTTAGCTTGTTTAGGTTCTCCTGGAGTTCTTCACATCCTTCTTTGGTCATGATTAATATCAATAATGTTGTCCCTTTGGCCCATGTAGTTAGCTTGTATTTGGGGCTTTGTAGAGTTATTTCCATTAGGAGGAGAAATTGATGATACAAGTTGAGTATATTCTTTGGTATAACCTTGTTTGTTTACAAAAAAGTCCACAAAATGCTGTTTCCATGAACACATTAGAAACAAACAGCAGCTTTCTTGCTCAGAAATCCTCACGTCTACATAAGAATGGCCATACTGGGTCAGACCAATGGTCCATCTAGCCCAGTATCCTATCTTCCGACAGTGGCTGGTGCCAGATGCTTCAGGGGGAGCGAGCAGAACAAGGTAATTTATCCAGTAATCCATCCCCCGTCATCCCGTCCCAGTTTCACACAGTCAGAGGTTTAGGAACACCCAGAGCATAGAGGTGCATCCCTGACCATCTTGGCTAATAGCCATTGATGGACTATCCTCCATGAACTCATTTAATTCTTTTTTGAACCCAGTTATACTTTTGGCCTTCGCAACATCCCCTAGCAATGAGATCTACAGGTGACTACATTGGGTGAAGTACTTCCTTTTGTTTGTTTTAAACCTGCTGCCCATTAATTATATTGGGTGACCCCTGGTTCTTGTGTTCCATGAAGGGGTAAATAACACTTCCTTATTCACTTTCTCCATACCATTAGTGATTTTATTGACCTCAATCATACCCCCTTCAGTTATCTCTTTTCCAAGCTGAACAGTCTTAGTCTTTTTAATCCCTCCTCATATGGAAGCTATTCCATACCCCCTAATAATTTTGGTTGCCCTTCTCTGTATTTTTTTCCAATTCTAATGTATCTTTTATTGATATGGGGTGACCAGAACTCCCTGTGCACAATATTCAAGGTGTGGGCATACCATGGATGTATACAGTGGCATTATGATGTTTTCTGTCTTCTTATCTATCCCTTTCCTAATGGTTCCTAACATTCTGTTTAGCATGTTTGACTTCTGCTGCACATTGAGCAGGTGTTTTCAGAGAACTATCTACTACCTCTTTCTTGAGTGGTATCCGCTAATTTAGACCCCATCGTTTTGTACGTGTAGTGGGGATTATGTTTTCTAAGGTGCATTAGTTGCACTTATGAACATTGAATCTCATCTGCCGTTTTTATTTTTTGCCCAGTCACCCAGTTTTGTGAGATCCCTTTGTAACTCTTTGCAGTCTGCTTTGGACTTAGAGTGTCTACCACTCTGGTGAGCTTTGTGCCCAAGAAGCCCTGTCTGTCTGCTTATTCTCAGGGTCATGCTCACAACTGGTTTTCCAGGCTTTCTGTCCCTTAATGCACAAAGGCTAATTTAAAAGTAGGGTCGTCATAGCTACATGGTCATGGGAGTGAGAAACCCACCTCCATGCCCGACATAGCTATGCTGACCTAATCCCCCTGTGTGGGTGCTGCAGTGTTGATGGAAGAATGTAGGTGTAGGCCGTGACTACACTACCAGGTTATGCCAGCATAGCTATGGCAATGTAACTATACCAGCATAGTATCCATAGTCTAGAGATGCCTACAGGCTATAAAACCAATAAACAGGAAACATTCAGCCCTCCTCGCTTAGCTCTGACCTGCCAAGTCTCTTGGGCAGTTATTCCATTGTTTGTATCTCTTTTTACCACAGCAAGGGGCTTAACCAGGGTGACCAGACGTCCCGATAAAATCGGGACTGTCCCGATATTTTGCTCCGTCGGCGGACACCCCCCCGCCATGTGTCCCGATATTTTCTTCCTCTCATCTGGTCACCCTAGGCTTAACTGTTCCTTCCATTGAGTCTAACAGAGAGTGCACAGCACATTCATTGGTTTTTAGCAAGATCTGTAATTGCCTTTGACTCACAGGGGCCTCCCCGTGAATGGCAGCCATTAGGTCCTTTCAGAATAAGAGTAATTTTGTTTCTTCTGCAAATGTTGCCACCTCACTGCTCACACCCTTTTCCAGATCATTAATAAGTACACTAAACACACAGCTTGATTTCGGTAGGACTGATTGCAAGGGGTCCTAAAGCGAGCTGGTACAGTGGGAATAAGAGTCCAGGGATCGGGAGGCTGATCACATGATTGCCACGTAATCCCTGGATTTTCATCCCTATTATCTGGGAGGTAGATTAAACATGACCCAGGTGAGGCTCAGCCCCCAGCTCCCTTAAAGGGCCAGCTATCCTTGTGGCAGTAAGGTGCTACGTAGCTCGTGTAACAATGGCAGAATTGGGCCTTAATATAAACTGCAGAAAAAGATGGATCTCAATCTCTCTCCCTCTTTTGGGGTAGCTATGAAGTAGCTATGAAGCACATAAAGCTTACATATTTCTGACTACAATATTGCAGTTTTGCTTTAATTTGCTGTATTGAAATGAAACTTGTGGACTGCAGTCATGACAAGATTATAATAACGCCAGGGGATGTAATGTGCTATACTTTTTTATTATCAAACTCATAATGTATATTACGTTGCCACTTTCCAACACACATTGTTTTCCAGAGGATTATATTCACGCATCAAATAATGCGGCTTCATCCATGTTTAAGAACGATGAACTCAGACTGGAACAGATGCAGAAAAGCGCCACTAGGATGATCAGCGGACTGGAGAGCCTATTGCACAAGAGGAGACTTAAGGAGCTTGGCTTGTTTAGCCTAACAGAACCATGGATGAGGGGAGATATGGTTTCTCTCTCTATAAATACTTCAGTGGGATAAATACCAGGGAGGGAGAAGAGACATTTAAGTTAAGGGTCAATGTTGACACCAGAGCAAATGGATATAAATTAGCCATCGATACATCTGGGCTTGAAATTAAATTAACAATCAGAGGAACGAAGTTGTGGAACAGCACTCCAAAGGGAGTAGTGGGGGCAAAAAACCTAACTTGTTTTAAGACTGAGCTTGATTAGTTTATGGAGGGGATGGTATGATGAAATTTTCTACAATGGCATATGGCCCATCCGTGACTCTGTTATCAAATATCTCCAACAGCCGGAGATGGAAAACTAGATGGAGAGGGTTTTGAGTGACTTCAGAGAATTCTTTCCATGGCGTCTGGCTGGTGGGTGTCATCCACACGCTCAGGGTCTAACTCATCGCCATATTTGGGATCAGAAGTAATTTTCCCCAGGTCAGACTGGCAGGGACCCTAGAATTTTTTTGCCTTCCTCTGCAGCATGGGGCATGGGTCACTTGCTGGTTTGAATTAGAGTAAATGGTGGATTCTCTGTAACCTGCAGTTTTAAATCAAGATTTGAGGACTTTAGTAACTCAGCCAGAAGTTAGGGGCCTAGTACAAGAGTGAGGGTCTATGGCTTGCAATGTGCAGGAGGTCAGACTAGATGATCATGATGGTCCCTTCTGGTTTTAAAGTCTATGAGTTGCCTTCTGGCAGCCAGTTCATCAAAGAGTTCTAATACTGCTACTAGCCAACTGGGGTCCTCTTGTAGTTCTAGTAGTTCAAAACCTGGTTTTGGAACAAAGCGTCAAGTTCTATTCCCCATGCTACATGTGGGCAGTTTTTAGGTGGTGACCGTTAGCATCTGTGTTTATTCGACCATGGACTTGTTACAGTATGCATCAGAAACTTGATTCCTCGTCAAGAAGATGGAGCGGAAGGGGCCAGTTGCACCAGCAAAGATTGGAGAGATGGGTGCTGAGTATCGCACTAGGGAACAGACCAGCTGGGTGAAAGCTCTAACCAAGAGGATGGGCATTTGGAGGACTGTGAGGACTTGATCACTGCTGTCTCCCTTCAAAGCCCCCATCACCTTTCTACACCGTAGTGCTAACCTCTCACATCTGGGTAAAGATTGCATACTTGTAAAGTAATTTGACTCTCAGCTTCTTCTGAGATCTCTCTTTCCTCATCCGACTGGCTATCTTTGGCTGAGAGCTATTGACCCAAGAAGTCTAGTGCTATATCTTGAGTCCACAGGCTTATGCCAGAGCAAAGATCTATTAGACCACCCAATCCATCTCCTTGTCAGGGCAGGATGGTTCTCTACAAGACAATTTCTCATGCTTTCGCCAGTCTAGTTTGAGTCTCAAGAGATGGAAGTTCTACCACTTTTCTAGGCAGACTATGCCAGAGGCTACATAGCACATCCCACTCTCCTGGCATTCAGCCTCAATATTTCTTTTCTCCATTTTGTACTATTACTCCTACTTACAACATACCCCCTGTTATGTGCCATGCCAAATATTTCCTCTACCTCCTTGGTGTTAACATCCTGGGAAGCTTTGAAGGATGTACTCATACCCCACTTTGTATCCCCATCTTCTACCCATGCTGCATGTATTTAGCTCTTTTGCTGTTTCCTTGTAAGTCAATGCTATGGAAAAATCCTATCATACGTAAAGTCATGCTTTATATTAAGGTTCTGTTTATAAAGGGTTAATAAGTGATGAATAGATGTTTTACTAAATGGTTAATCGATTATTATAGAGTCCAACAGGTCAATAGGTTGCTTATAACTATCCATAACATATACCAGTCCTGCCTATAACATGCTTATATTATCTATGAATCATGTATTAACCCTTTGTATGCTGTGTATAAATGGAACCTTAATATAAAGTGTGACCAAATTTAATAGGAAACCTTTCTATGGGTTTTTGGAACCATCCTATTGAATGTAATAGGGAATTCTATTGCTACTGTAAAATTCTAAAGGATGGTTAAAAATGTCTATAGAAAAGTAGCATGGGCTAGTGGATAGATCATTCATTCAGCTAGGAGCCAGGAAAGCTGGATTCTATTCCCAGCTCTGCCACTGCTGTCACTTGGGAAAGTCAGTTTCTTCCTGCATGCCTCTGTTTCCCTCTCACCGTTCGTCTGTCTTGCCTATTTAGTTTGCATACTTTTGGGGGCAGGGCCCAGCTCAGACTATTTGTGCGTACAGCATCTAGCACAAGGGGGCCCAATTTTGTGTTGGGGCCTCTAGAGCAATGCTTCTCAAAGCCGGTCTGCCGCTTGTGCAGGGAAAGCCCTTGGCGGGCCGGGCTGGTTTGTTTACCTGCCGCGTCCGCAGGTTCGGCCAATCGCGGCTCCCACTGGCCATGGTTCACCGTTACAGGCCAATGGGGACTGTGGGAAGCGGCGCGGGCTGAGGGATGTGCTGGCCGCCCTTCCCGCAACCCCCATTGGCCTGGAGCGGCGAACCGCGACCAATGGGCGCCGCGATCGGCCGAACCTGCAGACGCGGCAGGTAAACAAACCGGCGGACTTTCCCTGAACAAGCGGCGGACCCGCTTTGAGAAGCACTGCTCTAGATGATACTGAAATACAAGTAATAATAATAAAAATTGCATTTTCGGTTGTATTCTCTAAGATTAAGAAAGATGTCTATGGAATTCTATTGGTTCCCGCCCTATGACATTCTGTAAGGGAACAGGCAGGCTCATACCCGATCCTCTCTGCAGCTTCCTTCTTTCAGCAAGCAACAAGGCTAATGTTGTGTCACGGCTGGATGGAGGGGCACCATGACGCAGTGCCAGCTCAGCAGTTGTTTTATCACTCAAGAAAAGGTGACCCAGTGGACATGCTAATTAGCTCATTCCCATCTGCATGTTGTAAAAGGCTGGCGCACAGACCCGCGTTCCAGCACTGGCCTCCTTCCTCTCTTAGGCTGCCTCAGCCGTCCCGTTCCAGGAAACTCGTTTGTCTTCCACAAGTCAGGCGGCCGGCTGGTCCATTTGTTTTGTCGCCTAATTGTTCGATCAATGACCTTTCCACAGGATGGTGGTTTTATAAAACATGGACCTTTTGGATTTATTAATGTTTTGTTTGCCAAGAAAGCCCCGAGACTAATTGCCGAGACTTCCCAGAAGATATTAGTTTACAAATTTTAATGACACTCATGATTTATTAATGTGCTTCCCTTTGCATCTGCTCATCTCTATTCCTTGGTGGAATTCCTGCTGAATCCAAGCGAATTAATAAAAACAAAACTGCGTATTGTAATGGCATTTTAGCTAGGCTGTTAATTAAAAGCTTTCCGCTCCTATTCACTCTGCTTTTTTTCGTATCTGTTAGTCTCTGGTGGGTCTGGGCTGAAAGCAAGTTCTGCATCAGAATCTCAATATAGCAAGGGTATGTGTGGTGGGTTCCCCGGGGTGCAACCTGGAACTGGGATACCGCTGACATATTAACCTGGGCTCCCTCTCACACTGTGATGCTGTGACAAGCTGCAAACCCCTCCGGGTCCTGCGCTCACACAGCCATCCACAGGCAGGGACACACCCAGCTGATTACATGAATGCTTTCGCCAGCCACGCATGAACCAACGATAGAGAGGCTGCAGCAATTCCCCCCACTTCCCCAGCCTAGAACGCCAGAGCTGTTCCGTCTTGCTCTGGTCAGAACCCTCACCAGAGTAAGTTTATCACCCAGTCCAACCCTCCCTCAATGTGGAGAGCACATGCACCACCCCTGGTTCCTGAGCAGATGTCCCTTGTACTTCAAGCAACACATTGTTTTAGGTTAAAAAATATAGAACAGATTTATTAACGGCAGAAAGATCGATTTTAAGTGATTATAAGTCGTAAGCGTACAGATCAAAGTTGGTTACCTAAGAAATAAAAAGTAAAATCGCAGTGTGAGTTCCACAGACTAGACAGGATGTGGATTAAGCGGCGTCTCCCCCTGCTAGACAATACAGGCAGGTCACAGATCTTCCATACATAAGCTAGAAATCCCTTCCGCCTGGGACCACCTCCCCAGTTCAGTCTTTGTCCTCCGAACGTGCTTCCAGGTATTGAGTTGTGAAGGGAGTGAGGCCAAATGATGATGTCACTTCCCTCTTCAATAGCTTCTTCCAGCTTGCTATAAAGCTCTTTTGCTGTGATGTGAGTCAAACAGTCTCCATTGTGCATGTGCTCTCTCTGAGAGGTTTCCATTGTACACGGTTCCTGGGGTGATCCTTGGGAGTGTGTATATTCCCCTTAATGGGCCATCGACACGGTCTGGCCTCTCCATTGTTGTACCTGAAATGCTTCTTGTGGGTGTTGCCAACTTCACAACATATTTCAGTAACACACATGTAGCAATTTAGAAATTCAGCTATATTTATGTTAAAAGGTTCAAAACACCCACAAATGAAACAAAAAAATGGAAAAAATTCACTTTGCATCAAAATACACCCCAAAGTGAAATGAAACAAAAGCCGGAAAAAGTTCATCTTTGTTTTGATTTTTTTTCCCTTTCATTTTGGGATTATTTGGATCCTAAATTAATGTGTTTTTTGATTATTCATTTGGAGGGAAAAAAACTGGAAAAAAAAATCAGTTTGGTTTGAAACTAATCAATTTCCCCCCCAGATGTAGTGAGCTGGGGGCTGAACTGGAAAATCAGTTATTCATTCAGCTCTATTTTAAAGGTTCAGAATGGCATTGTTATCCCTGTTTTACAGCTAGGAAAGCGGAAGGCCAGAGCTTTTAAATCATGCTATGAATAGGGTGACCAGATGTCCCGATTTTATAGGGACAGTCCCGATTTGGGGGTCTTTTTCTTATATAGGCTCCTATTACCCCCACCCTCTGTCCCGATTTTTCACATTTGCTGTCTGGTCACCCTAGCTATGAAATGTGCTATATTGAATGCAGTGTTCTGTATTTGTTAATCGACTCTAGCATAGGTGCTCTTGGTTATAACTTCGCAACTCCCAAAGAGGTCACTGAGAGCCCCTTGTGGATATCTAAATTGCGACTTGGTCCCCAGAACCTCCCAACATTTTGGTAAAAGATGGTGTATTTTGAGGCATCCCATCCCCTCTGAATTTCCCTTGCCAGATATCTCAGGTACAGCATGTGTGTAGTGCTTTGTCTGCTTGTTTCTGAAAAGAAGCAGCAAGATGGCATTCCGAAGGGAATTTGCAGCCAAGAACCTGCTGTTGCAGATCCTTTGGGTGTTGCTACTGTTGCTGTTTCAGCAGAGCTGCATCTGTTCACAGGAATTGGCTAGCCCATCTCTTTTTTTTTTATCCTTTTGGAACGATAATTCCATTGCTGCCTTTAGAGCGCTCTGCTTCGAGTTGTCTCATCTTACACGATAATTAGAGCTGAATAGAGACTGCAAAACTTTCTGCAAATAGACACATTTTAAGATGAATTTGTTTTGACCATGCTGATGTCCTTTGTGTGCAGTGGAGTTTCACCAGCATTAGTGTTTGCAGAGAGTGCATGGCAAAGGTGTATGTACAAGTAGTTATGCAAACTCCATGTTAAATTCACATCCACAAATGTCCAGGAAGGAAGTGCATGCAGAGTGTAAATAATATGTGACTTATCTGAACAATCCCAACTAAAGACAGCTTGATCAGTGAATCTTTAGTTACTGGAGCCGCATCTGGGGTGGAAAGTGACTTCTTAACAGCACACAGCAATGCTGTGCAACTTAGAATGGGGAGTAAAGAAGAATTCCTTGGAGGAAAAATATTGTATCCAACTGAAACAGCAAGAGGAATTTAGAGAGGCAGAATAAATACATCTTCTCAGAAAGCATTTATGCATGGACTGGTAGAACTGTTGTGTATAAATGCATCACAAATTGTGGTTACATATGTACAGATACCACAGTTGTCTGAATACAGGAGTGTCACATGTAATGGAGCTATGGCAGTAACTCCATTAGGTGTGTGTAAGTAGCAGGTTCTTATCCTCACTTGGCTCAGCCACTGGAAAGATATAGGTTATGCTGATGGGCAGGGGAAAGTACTTTGAAGAGTTTGAATCTACGGTGCCCTGTCCTTTGGTTTGCGGTACACACCCACACTTGGTCAATTCAGTCCGTACTTGAGGAGTGTTCCTGAATTTCTCACTGGCTGTAAGCTCTCACATAGCAGCATCTGCAAATAACACTTTCTGCCATCTCTGGTCAGACAGGCGATCCCATCCCATCCTCATGGATGATGACCTAGTCTTGGTTATACATATTTTGGTAACCTCCCATCTGGCTTATAACAATGCAGCATACATGGCCATGAAGCCATCAGCTCTTGGGGAAACTCTAGTTAGTACACAACACTAGCATTTCTCCTCAGCAGCACAGGCTACTGGCAACACATCCGACCTGTTGTCTACTCCCACCACTGGCTTCCCATAGGATATTGAGTCATGGAAAAGGCCTCTGTCCTTATCTTCAAGGGGCTCAATAGTCTGCACCAAGGGTATCTTAAAGGAGTCTAAAGGACTGGTGTGAGGACTGTGATCAACAGTTCTGCTCCTCAGGCATAATGGAGCTGTTTACTGGAAGGCTAAAGCTCGTCTGTGCAGAAGACAGAGCTTTCTCTGCGGCTGGGCTGGGACTGTGGAACAAACTCCCCCAGGAACTCAGGAGTCATCACAAAACCCAGTACCTTCTGCTCAAAGTGCACTTCCTGACTCTTCCTTCTCTAATGTAGATATACAGTGTGTACATAAACAAACCCTTACCAAAATGAAACACGCTGCTGAGAACACACTGCTTCCCCTGGGAAAAGGCTCAAAGGCAGAGAATTAGCCACACATGACAGAGATCAGTCACGTTGCTCAGTGTACAACTGGGAGCCTCTCAGATGCTATGGTAATGAGGGTGGTACACAAAGTTCTATAGCCTAGAATAGACCACACACGCTAAGCCAGTATACTGGAGACAGATTTGTAAATAACACTGCTCTTTAAAAATATGTTATTGCATTTCCTCATGTGGCTTCTTATTTGTCTGGTTTGGTTACTCTATCTGGGCAGGGTTTTCTTCTGACACCCGTCACCAGACTGTATGTGCAAATAGACCAAGACTCTATATACTACCTAGGGCACCAAATACCATGGCAACAAGCTCTAAATTCCATGGCAGTGTTAAACTTAATTCTACGGTGTCCATTTTAAGGACTGAATGCGTCACTGTACACAGAAGTCTTCCAGGAGGTACATCAACTCCTCTAGATGTTGGCCTAATTTTACAAAAGGCTACATAAAAAGCACTAGCGAAGTCAGTGCAAGCTAAAATTTCATACAGACAATGACTTGTTTATACTGCTCTATATACTATACACTGAAACGTAAGTACAATATTATATTCCAATTGATTTATTTTATAATTCTATGGTAACCGTGAGAAAGTCAGCAATTTTTCAGTAATATTGCGCTGTGACACTTTAAAAAATTTTTATGTCTGATTTTGTAAGCAATAAGTTAAGTGAGGTGAAAGTTGGGGGTACGCAAGACAAATCAGACTCCTGAAAGGGGGACAGTAGTCTGGAAAGGTTGAGAGCCACTGCCAGCCGCATCAAACTGTTCAACTTATGGTGTCAGTTAGGAAGACGTCCAATCGTGATTTAAAGACTGAATGATAGAGAATTTCCTGTGTCCCATGGTACTCTGTTCCAGTGGTTAATTATCTTCACTCACTCATCATAAAATAGCCTTCTTTCTCATCCTTCTATCCCCTCACAAACACATACCTATATGGCTTGTTGCTGGAAATGAGAATTGACATAAAATTCATGAACCACGATTAGGGTAATAAAATTAATGCCAATCAACAGGGGGTTATGAAAAATGGATCTTGTCAACCTCCTTGATATCTATTTTTTTAATGAGATTACAAGCCTTGTTGATAAACTGCTTCATAGTTTCATAGAGTTTAGGAAGAGAAGGAACCATTAGATCTAGTTTAACACAGGCCATTAAATTTCACCCAGATACCTCTGTATTGAGATAAATTAAAGCAGTTCAATCCTCAGGAGTCTAAACTTTTATGTGCCACAGGCAGATAATGGGAGAGACTGAGATGATCAGAGTCTGGAGCCCCTGCAATGGTAGGTAATTGATTAGATATGTCTGGAAGGCCATCTACACCCCATGCTGCAGAGGAAGGAGGAGGGTCCTGCTAATCTGACCTGGGGAAAATTCCTCCCTAACCCCAAATCCGGTCTCAATATGATATACCTCAACTTCTGTAACGCATTTGACTTGGTATCACACAACATATTGCTTAAGAAACTAGACATATATAAATTCAACATGCCACATATTAAATAAATTAAATATTATGTAAATTAAAAACTGCCTGTTAGGATTTTAACCACCTAGAAATGACATAGCTAGATTTTAATAGCGGGGAATCTAAGAAGATCTTTTAATGTTAATGCATGGGGCTCTGAAATCCAGTACAAATACAATTCAAGGCCTTATTGTGTATAGTGGGCACCCTAAAATGTATTACAGAAGTAAATAAAACAGTTACAAAGCTAAAATAAAATATAATAGCAGTAGAAGAGACATTAAGACGTACAGGCAAAGGGAAAAGGGAGCCGTTTTCAGAACTAATCAGTATGGTGGGGAGATCCAAGCACAATGTTCCAGACAATGGGGGAGCAGAGGAGAAGGATCTTGTGCCAAAAATTGGCCTTAAGCATGCATTTAAAATGCGGCATTTTTGGTTCTTGGCTTATAAAGCTGCTCACTTTCCTTTTGCCAGGTCCTGCACTCCCAGAAAAAACAACCGACTCCTATATAAATCTATTACTCTCAGCAGCTTTCCGACTCCCAGTTCACGCAAATGTTGAGGGGCAAACACATGAGGATTGCGACTTTTGATCCTGTTCCCACTGAAGACAATAGAATTTTTGCCATTAACTTCAGTGGGGCAGGATTAGGCAATGAAGGAGGGAGGCAGGATGTTTTGGTCACTGGATTTTCATGAGCGCTGTGGCTCCTTATTTTGGATCTGATCTTGCCCTGTTGAAGTCAGCTGGAGATTTGCCATCCATTTCATCAGCGGCAAGATTGGATATTTTCTTTTCTGCGCTCGTGCAATTTGCTGAGGACCTGGTCCTCAAGGTGCTAAGGGCCCTCAACTGCAGCTGGCATCGAGAGGAGCTGAGAGCACTCAACACGGCTCCTCACTGTGTCATAGCGCGCTCTTCCCTAGCGCTTTCCATTGGAGTGCTTTACAGCCATTAATGAACCTGTGTGTGGGGAAGCCACTGTGGAGTTGGTCAGTATTATCTCTGATTTTACAGAAGGGGAAACAGACACAGAGGGGTTAAGTATCTTCTGTAAGATGCTACGGAGGTTCTCGGATACTATGGTGATGATGGAGGCCAATTTAAGTACATAGGCAGTCAGATTAAGGTCAGCCAAGTACATAGGCAGTCAGATTAAAGTCAGCAGAGTTAAGAAGAGAGACGAGGCCTCCTGAGTCTCTGTCCTTTTGGACAGTTCTCCCTCTCTTATAGAGTCCTTGAGAGAGAGAGAGAGACACACACACACACACACACACTGGTGATTTAGTCAAGATTTATTCCATTGCTCAACTCTGTGCTATCAACTCCTTCCTTGACAGTCTTTATGCAAATCCTTTTAATGCCATTGAGGGGAAAGAGAGAGAAGAGATTCTAAGTTTCCTTTTGTAATCAGCTGAATTGCAGCTACAATTAGAGGCTTAATGGGTGTTGGGGATTGCCTTGTAAGTTATCATGCAGGCAGCAAACCTGCCTGTACTCTAGCAATGTCGTATTTGGGCAATCCAGCCAAGAATCCCTCTGTTTGCTACATGAGCAAGGGGAAAGGTGAGTTGGTTCTAGGGGTGACACACATGTGCTGACATTCCATCACTTGTGGTCAAGACTGGATATCTTCCTAAAAGCTGTGAAATAGCTCACACAGATTTTATGGGCTTGATGCAAAAACTAAATGAGGTTCTCTGGCCTATGTTATGCAAGAGGTCAGATAGATGATAGTGAGGGATAATATGGATAGTGCATATAGATAGTGAAGGATCATCTGTTGTGACCTACATAGGATGTGCCATGTTTGTCTTTCTCCCAGAGGATAGAAGCAACTTTTTCTGTACCAAGTGCAAGCTGGTCTCTATACTGGAAGAAAAGGTTAAAGGACTAGAGCCCCAAGTAACAACCCTGCATTGCATCAGAGAAAATGAAGACTTCCTGTATAGAAGTCAGGATTTGGTACTGAGGGCACAGCATGCCTAAGAATTGGAGAGGGAAGTGCAGGGGGGACTGAAAACACGGAAGAAATTTGGCAGCATGTGTCCTCGAGGAGGAGGAGGAGGAGAACCAATATACCCCCAACACAGATGGAGGCAAGCAACCACTTTCAGGCTCTCTGCACAAGTACTACTGCTGACAATACCTTGGAAGGGTCATCTGAGGGAAGGGATCAGAAGGAGACCCCATTGACCGGAAGGCATGGCATGCATTGTCCTAGGGATGGGGGTACCACGACCACCAGTCCCAAGAGAAGGAGAAGGGTGGTGGTGGTCGGGGACTACCTCTGAGGAGGCAGAGTCATACATCTGCCATCCAGACTGGAAATCCCAAGAAGTGTGCTTGCCTGGAGCTAGAATTCACGACATGACTGAGAGTCTGTCAAGACTCATCAAGCTCTCAGACCACTACCCCTCCCTACTTATCCACATGGTCACCAACGATACTGTCAAGAATGAACTTGAGCGGATCACTGCTGATGGTGTCTCTGGGAAGAAGGATAAAAGAGTTTGGGGTGCCAGTGGGGTTCTCGTCCATCCTCCCTGTTGAAGGAAATGGCCTGGGCAGGGATCATCAAGTCATGGAAGTAAATGCAACTCTATGCAGGTGGTATCAGTGAGAGGGCTTTGGCATCTTCAACAATGAGCTGATGTTCCACGAAAGAGGATTACTGTGCTGGGATGGGCTCCATCTACCAAATACTGGGCAGAGCATCTTTGGACATAGTCTGGCTAACCTGATAAGGAGAGTTTTAAAGTAGGTCCTGTGGGGGATGGTGACAAAAATCTGGCCAATGCGCATCTAGGCTCAAATAATGAAGACCAAGGAAAAGGGGCTCATTTCTTGAGAAGAGTCTAGAAATCACAACTTCATTAAAAAGGCAAGAAGAAAAGCAACGGGGCAGTCTGCAAAATATCTTCCATGCCTGTATACAAATGCAAGGAGTATGGGAAACAAGCAGGATGAACTGGAAGTCATGGTAGATGAAGAAAATTATGACTTAATTGGCATCATAGAGACTTGGTGGGACAACTGCCATGATTGGAGTACCAGCATTGAGGGATATAGCTTGTTCTGAAAGGATAGGTTTGGGGAAAAAGGAGGAGGTGTTGGGCTGTATGTATATCAAGAGTGTATACACTTGCTCCGAGGTCCAAGAGGAAGTGAGCAACAGACCTACTGAGAGTTTCTGGGTGAGGATACCAAAGGAAAAGAACAATAGCAATGTTACGGTGAGGGAAATCAGCAAATCCAAATCAGGAAAAGGAAGTGGATGAGTCATTCTACAGGTAGGTAACAAGATTAGCTAACACACATGAGCTAGTATTAATGGGGAATTTTAACAGAATATACCTGGACTTCAGCAAGGCTTTTGACACAGTCCCACATGACATTCTGATAAGCTGGAGAAATGCCGGCTCGGTGGAACTACCATAATTGGTTAAACAAGCCTAAACAAAGAATAACTATTAATGGAATGATGTCAGATTGGAGGGAGGTCTCCAGTGGAGTTCCACAGGGAGCTGTGCTGGTTCCGATGGTGTTTAACATCTTTATTAATGACCTGGATGAAGGTAGAGAGAGCCTACTGATCAAGTTTGCAGATGACACAAAGCTAAGGGAGTTGCCAATACTTTAGAGGATAGAGCTAAAATTCAGAGGGCTCTTGATAAATTGGAGAACTGGGTTATAGACAACAAAATGAAATTCAGCAAAGACAAATTTAAGGTATTAAATTTAGGGAAGAAAAACCATATGCACAAATACAGAATGGGGGGAAACCTGGGAGTTGTGGTGTACCACAGCCTCAACATGAGTCCGCAATGTGCTGCTGTTGCAAAAAGAGCAAATGCCATTTTAGGTTGCGTTAACAGAGGCATGCCATGCTGGTCAGAGGAGATGATAGTATTGCTCTACTCAGAGCTGGTTAGGCCTCAATTGGAGTACTGTGTCCAATTTTGGTCACCAATGTATAGAAAGGATGTAGAAGAACTGGAAAGGATCCAGAGGTGAGCTACAAAGATGACCAAAGGGATGGAATGCAAGCCGTATGAGCAAAGGCTGAAGGAACTGGGTATGTTTAGTTTGGAAAAGGGGAGACTAAAGGGGGAGGATATGATAGTAGTCTTCAGATACTTGAAAGACTGGTATAAAAAGATGGAAAAAAGTTGTTCTCTTTTGCCACAGAGGGCAGGACAAGAGGCAATGGGTTCAAACTGCAGCATAGCAGATTTAGATTAAATCTTAGGAAAAACTTCTTAACTGTAAGAATAGTAGGACAATGGAACAGACTGCCTAGGGAGGTTGTGAAAGCTTCTTCACTGGAGGTTTCCAAAAGGAGGTTGGATAGCCATCTGTCTTGGATGGTTTAGACACAACAAATCCTGCATCTTGGCAAGGAGTGGAACCAGATGACCCTTGCGGTGCCTTCTGATCCTATAATTCTATGACCATGGTGGTTTATTCTGTTCTTCAGATCTATGAGTCTATGAACTTTCAGTGAGGTGCGCCTATGAAAATATTTAGATATCTGTTCCCATATTACAAACAGGAACATAGGGATTTGTAAGGCATTTGACTTTGTACCACACTACATTTTGATTAGGAGGCTAGAATTATAAAAATCAATGTGACACCTTTTATGGATTCAAAACTGGCTAACTGATAGGTCTCAAAATGTAATTGTTAAAAGGGGAATCTCCATCGAGTGAGTGTTTCTAGTGAGGTCCTTCAGGGTTTGAGTCTTGGCCTTACGCTATTTAATATTTTTATCAGTGACCTGGAAGAAAACATAAAATCATTACTGATTCAATATGTGGATCATACAAACGTTGGGGGAGTGTTAAATAATGAAGAGGACAGATCTTTGACCCAGAGCTGATGACTGGTTGCAAGCAAACAATATGTGATTTAATACAGCCAAATGTAAAGTCAAAGGCAAAAAGAATCAACGCCATACTTACAGGCTGGGGGGCTCTATCCTGGGAAACTGTGACCCTGAACATGAGTTGGGGGTCATGGTGATTAATCAGCTGAACATGAGCTTATAGTGTAACACTGTGGCCTAAAGGGCTAATAGGATTCTCCGATGTGTAAACTGGGGAATCTCAGGTAGGAGTAGAGCGGTTATTTTACCTCTGTTTTTGACACTGGTGTGACCATTGCTGAAATACTGTGTCCAGTTCTGATATCTGCAATTCAAGAAAGATAAATTGGGGCGGGATACAGAAAACAGCCATGAGAATGATTAAAGGATTGGAATGCCTCAGAGCATAGACTCAAGAAGCTCAATCTATTTAGCTTATCAAAGAGAAGGGTGAGGAAGGAGTTGGTCAGAGTCTAAAAGTACCTACATGGGGGAACAGAAACTTGATAATAGAGGGCTCTTCAATCCAGCAGACAAAGGTGCAACCTGATCCAATGGCTGGAAGTTGAAGCTAGACAAATTCAGACTGGAAATAAGGTCCAAATTTTTAAATGTCAGTGTAATTAACCACTGGAACAATTTGACAAGGAGTGTGGTAGATTCTACATCACTGGACAATTTAAAATCAAGATTAGATGTTTTTCTGAAATATATTCTCTAGTTCAAACAGGAATTAATACAGGGAAGTCCTATGGCCTGTGTTGTACAGGGGGTCAGACTGGATTATCAGAATGGTCCCTTCTGGCTCTATAATCTATAAATCCATTAATTTTTAAGGATTTTTTTTTTTTTTTTTTTTTTTTTTTTTTTTT
>NW_020664446.1:6370671-6413591 GCF_002925995.2 Terrapene triunguis
TTTTTTTTTTTTTTTGCTTTGCTGTCTGGGTGGGCTGGCTCCACTCCCTGGTCCTTCAGTCTCCTGATATTGACTTTACAGAGTAGGATGCTGAAAACAAAATTCCACACTGAGCTGCAGAAAAATGCCCTATTCTACAGCCATCTAAGGGGGGGGCTAATTAAGATGAATGGTGTGCTATTATTTCGGGCTGTCTGCAGACTCAGGCACTCAGCCCTTTATTGGTTTACACTGCCATCAGATTTAGAAAGGTATTTTTAAAAATGAGTCAAAGTGGAGATTCTGGTGCACAATTCTGTGACAACAGGGGAATTCTATGGAAAATTCCATGGAATAACCAGGGGCCCTGAGCAGGACTATGGCTCATAGACTATATGATTATTTTTTTTGAGAGAGAGACAGTCCTTTTTTCCCCCTCCTCCCTCCCAATTAGGCTGGGCTTGAAATTGTAAAACTTTGTTGCTTTGTTCAGTAGAATCTAGGGCTTTAACATGGATTATGTCTGCTTACATTTGTGTTTTAATACGTTGTGGTTATTTTTTTCCTGAAGTGCACTGCCATTTTATAATGGCCATAAATAATATGGAGAATGGAGAAATTTTTTTAAATCCTTCCATCTTTCTCTCATCCTGGTCTCTCTGCCATTTTCTCTGCAGTACATTCATTAGCGCTCCTAATGAAGTTAATAACTGAAGAACTTCAAATGGTCACTTCTCCAAATAATATTTACAGACAGCTTGTATTCCCCCAGCTTTGAAGGTAGCCCTTGATTTATTTATCTGCCAGATATTCCCCTCTGCAAAATACGGCGGGCTGTCCTTTTTGAATGTGTTCCTAACTAAGAGGGGAAAAAAAGAAGCAAGCTACCTCTCATAAAATGCCCAGATAATAGGAGGATAATACATTTTTACGTTCAGGATGCCTGCTTGTGTATAAAGATTGTAAAGATTAGAGCAGCTCTTTTAAAGGCAGGCTATCACAGCTTGTTTCTGGGCCTTTGATGACCAATTACTTTGCAGAACAGCGTCTGTATATGTGAACAGTTATTATCACCCAAACATTCCTGATGTTTACAGCCCTCGGGCCTGAATGCTGCCGAGTGATTCCAGCAGAAGTTGAGAGTGCTGCGTACCCTACAGGATTGGGCAGTCGTAGATGTAAAGCTGCTAAGTAATAACGGAAGAATAAGGAATTAGAATAATTGTATGAATACTGCATGTTCTGTGGTTGGGGAGATAGAGTCACTATATAGCTGTATTGGGTTATTAGACTTTCCGTATGACTATCTAGCTTGATATGGGACTGTTGGCAGAACAAGGAGAAAGGCAACACAATGATTCTAGGTAAACAGCCCGCCAAATGTGGGACGATTACAAGATAGTGGCCGAGCTGCTACCGGTGAGGATGCTACTTCCAGGCGCCAGCCTGAAGTCAGACAGCTGTTTAGCCACGGCCAGGAACCCGGAGAGCAAAGGGACACTGAATGGTTCCAAAACTCTCTGGGGTGGTTGGGGGAAGACCAGACTGACGCGGGGCACAGATACGGGTCGTGTGAAAAGGTCTAAACAGTTAGGGCCTTCCCCAGCTCTCAGGGGAAAGATTTGAATGTGTATAGACTGTTTTATTGTTTGAAGATCATTTTCTCGGAAATGCCTTAGTTCTAAATAAGCAAATTTACTTGATGAAGGCTATGAAGCTGGGGGAGGGATAGCTCAGTGGTTTGAGCATTGGCCTGCTAAACCTAGGGTTGTGAGTTCAATCCTTGAGGGGGCCACTTAGGGATCTGGGGCAAAAATCTGTCTGGGGATTGGTCCTGCTTTGAGCAGGGGGTTGGACTAGATAACCTCCTGAGGTCCCTTCCTACCCTGATATTCTATGATCTGGTCTCCGGAGACTCCTTGCTCCCAAAAGGAAAAGACCAGAAGGTACTGAACCTAAGGCAGGCCTGCAGATATGATCACAGTTGGTATATAGGGGATTGCAGCTGAGGGTCTGCTGTGGGAGAATCACATGATTCCACCCCAAGAAAGGTGATGGTTTGGGACCAGGAAGGTGCAGTTAGCCTGGTAACTGTGACATGGGCATCAAGCAAATATTTCAGAAGCGCTAGTCTGCTCTCTTTCTACAAGCACTACACTTCCAGAATGCCTTGTATAGTACACTGCGAGGACCGTGCACTGGTGCTTGTTGTCTTTCCCTCCATATACTTCCAGCTGCAGGATGGCTAAGGTGAGACAGGCTCTACCAGTGAAATGTAATGTTTAAGCTACAATGGTTTATTGCCATACAGTAGTTAAAGCTACACAGTAAGCTACAGTGGACCAGGTTACATCATTCAGCATGCCTCCAGTAGCCTAGAGAATAAATGTCCCAGGAAACATTAATGTACTATCGCAGGGGTGGCCAACCTGTGGCTAGGGTTACCATACGTCCGTATTTTCCCGGACATGTCCGGCTTTTTGGTTCTCAAATCCCCGACCGGGAGGAATTTCCAAAAAGCCGAACGTGTCTGGGGAAAATAGGGAGGCATGGTAAGCCTAGCCGGTGGGTGCTCAAGCCCCCGGTCTCCGGCCCCGCCCCCATTCCAACCCCTTCCCCAAATCCCCGGCCCCGCCGCCTCCCCCGGGCGTGCCGCATTTCCCCTCCATCCCCCTCCCTCCCAGGCTTGCTGTGAATCAGCTGTTTCCGCGGCAAGCCTGGGAGGGAGGGGGGAGAAGTGGAGTGGCGGCGGTGCGCTCAGCGGTGGAGGCGGAGGCAGAGCAGAGGTGAGCTGGGGTGGGGGAGGGCGCAGCGGGGGGCTGCTGGTGGGTGCTCTCCACCCACCAGTTTTTCCCTGTGGGTGCTCTGGAGCACTCATGGAGTCGGCGCCTATGCCCACACCCCCTGCCCTGCCTCCAGCCAGTCCCGCACCCCCTGCCTCCAGCCAGTCCCACACCCCCTGCCCGCAGCCAGCCCCTGCCATGCCCCTGTCTGCAGCCAGCCCCACGTCCACACTGATGCCCTGCAGTTCCCAGGGCAGTAACCTTGCACACCTGCTTCAATGACGGGGGCAGGGAGCAGCTGGGACCCACACATGTGAAACGGAGCTCATTTCTAGTTCAGGCCCATCTTTTTAAAAAAGAACTTTAGGTAGGGTTAACATACGTCCGTATTTTCCTGGAAATGTCAGGCTTTTTGATTCTTAAATCGCCGTCTGGGAGGAATTTTTAAATTTTAAATTTTTAAATTTTAAAAATTCCTCCCGGGAAAATACAGACGTATGGTAACCCTATTTAAATATCTAAAAACGTCCGGGAGGGCAGCTGCCAACAGCGAAGGTTCCCCCCCAACCCCCGTGGAGTGTCCTCTTTTCTGAATGTTCAAATATGGTATCTCTACGTGTGGCTCCGGAGTTAATATGCGGCTCCTTGTACAGGCACTGACGCCGGGGCTGGAGCTACAGGCACCAACTTTCCAATGTGATGGGGGGTGCTCACTGCTCAACCCCCTGCTCTGCCCCATGCCCTGCCCCCACTCCACCCCTTCCCGCCCCCTCCCCTGAGCCTGCCATGCCCTTGCTCCCCGTCTCCCCCCAGAGCCTCCTGCATGCCACGAAACAGCTGATCGGGAAGTGTGGGGAGGGAGGGGGAGGCCCTGATCGGTGGGGCTGCCGGTGGCCGGGAGGCACTGGGGAGGGGAAGCTAATGGGGGAGGGGGGAGCTGCTGACGTATTACTGTGGCTCTTTGGCAATGTACATTGGTAAATTCTGGCTCCTTCTCAGGCTCAGGTTGGCCACTCCTGTACTATTGGTTCTATCGGCTATAGCCAGCAAATGAAAAGTAATGCCTACGGGGAATACAAACTAAAGTTAACACAGCAAAGCCAGCCTTGCACACATTCGTGCACACCGCATGCACAGTGTCAGCTATGTGCAAATGAGCCATGCATGGAAAACATAGCCAGATTGGACTCAAAGTACTGCAACAGTGCACCCCATCGTAAACTTCAGAAGAGCGAGAATATGTCTGAAAAATGCACCATGTCACTGAGGTGACAATAGGCCCGAGTCAGAGTGGGCATTGGGCACTTCGCTCTCCCTCTGTTACCCAATGCCATGCTTCAGCCGTCTGGAATATGTCGACCTCTTCTCTGTTCCGCTCCAGAGCCTGGCTGGGGGGGGGGGGGTATATTGTGAGAGGACCCCCAGCTGAAGGTACATACTCACTTTCATTTTGGCATTGGCGGAAAGGGCTATTGGAGCTCCTTTCTCTTCCAGAATTACTAGGTGCAATCTCACTGCATAACTCAGCTCTCACGGTGAGCAACACCACTCCCCAGCTGAGACATTGTACCAGCGCAGGGAGTGAAAGACGAAAAAGTCTTTCCTGGGGCTTCCTTTGTGCTACCCTTTGCACAGCCTTAGTGGGAGGCTGGTTGCTTCTTGCTCTGGGTGACGGAAGCCATTACTAATACTGCAGCAAGGAGTGGTGGGGCCTCTTACCTTTATAAATGACATTCATAAAGGCTGATAACTGGAATGAGCTCTGGCAGTTACTAATTAGCCCCATTATGCAATCAGCTCACACTCTGGCAGCATTAGGCGTACTTAATCAGCCAATTACCACTGAGCTCAGAAAGTGCTGCTCTAAAGTTAGCATAAGGTGCCTTTGGAAGGGTAGGCTTGAGCAGACAATGGTGGCCATTGTTTCCAGGAGCCAGCGTCCAGCTCTTGATCACAATGGAGGGATGCTACAAAATTGCTGTTGAAGCAGGGACTTAAATTGGTCTTGACTGAAAGCCCTGTCCCCCCTTTTCAGAACGAATAGCTTCTCCCAGGTGCACAGCTGTAATTCATCTGACAACGAGCTTCTGTGGTGTTTTATTGACACACTCAGTCACTGAAACATGAGGAAACGTCTAAGGCAAAGACTGGCTTTGGGAAGCACGTTAACTTAATGGCCCCATTGAATCCCAGTTAATATGGCAGTTTGATACTTCCCAATGGACAGCTGCAGGGGTAGGCATTTATTTTATTTTATTTTTCATTCCTTGCATAGAATCAGAGATCAACAACTCACAATGTAAGCAAGCCACAAGCAAGTCATGGATATGGAGGGTTACCGCTGGAGGTGGTGGTGATGTAAATGTGATGAGTAGCTTCCACTAACTTTAGAATCTCATACAATCACTCTCCACTGCCTTGAACCTTGGACATTCCCAGCAGTGCAAAGTGGGTGTAAATCCCTGTTATTCCTGATGGGGAACTTTTGGTTTGCTCTGCACTTTCCTTTGCAGCTGTTTCAACGATGGCACAAAGTTACTTAGTTGGTGGTGTTCCTGCTTTGAGCAGGGGGTTGGACTAGATGACCTCTCGAGGTCTCTTCCAACCCTAATGTTCTATGATTCAACGGAGAATCAGGATTAGAGTCTCTTATGCTCAAGTGAACGCCCTTAAACCCACTGATGCCTACTTTTCGAAATGAGACTGAGCTGGGATAGCTAACGAATCTGGGAGCTGGTAGAAGGTGTAAATTAGTGCAGTGTGGGGGCTATTGTAACTTACACCTTACACGTGCCTGGTAGTTGCTTTTCCTGCTGCAGTCCTCTTCTCTAGCCTGTTAACGACTGGTTCATGCCTCCATAAATTCCTTTAAAATCAAATTCAGAGATGATATGTTAGGAGAGTGTGTGTGTGTGTGTGTGTGTGAGAGAGAGAGAATGGGAATGTTTTCACTTGCACATTGAAAAGTGAGCATCGGCCCACACGATTGTGAGAAAGTCTAAGGAAGTCTGTGTTTATACCCATTGGAGGGGCCCGAAGACTGTGAATTGCCCCCTCTTAGATCCCTATAGAATTTGGCCTGCTGTCTCCAGCCATCAAGTGTGAGGATGAATGAAGCACCATGATGATTTTGTTACTTTTTTTTAATCTCGCTTTCCTTCCTGCTGCTTATTTTTGGGAGCGAATTACTGATGGGGGTATTATGCTGAAAATGGTCAGATAAGGATCCCAAAACCTGGATGCTTCCAAATGCGTCTTTGCCTCTGTGCAATGGAGAGCAGACTTTTTCTGCCGACTGCAGCTAGAAATACATTGATGGTATTTCTGTCCACGTGTTTGTACCTCTGCTGTTGGCTGGAATCTGCAAGCAGAGAGGATCCCAGGAAAAAGAAATGTTATAAGGTCAACTTTGGCCCCAACTCTTTGCAAAACTTTGGGCCAGTAGATCTGTTTCCATTAAAAGAGGTACTTGCCTTCATTTCCTGTCCCTAATGCAGCTGGCTACAGGAGCAGCTTATATGCACTGGGATCCAGGCTTAGGCACAAGCCCGAAGTTTTTTCCTCTGCTCCCCTGGAATTTAGCTGTGAAAGCACATGCAGCCTGGCCCCATGATGCTGCAAATGGACACCCCGACTCTGAGCAATGTAGCCTCCTGGTGCGTGGTGGGAATGCAGACAGGGCTGCATGTATTTTTCATGTTAATCCCTTTGGAACTGCAGATCTATATTGTGCACGTTTTCGTATGTGTTCATCAGCGGGCTGAGCCAAAGAATCTTTTTGTTGACTTCCATGAGCTTTGGATCAGGCCCTTGGGTGAATATTGTAAGGTTAATGCCCTAGTATCTGATGCCCACCAATGAGCAGGCTGGATAAGGTACAGCTGAGCTCGAAATGGCAAACAAAGCTATTTAGAGGATCTTGGCAGGACTCGCACACAGCAAATTATTGCAACCTGGAAGGGAGACGAGAGAGAGGATGCCATTGAGTTGTATATGAGTCTGAGGAGGTCTGGCCAAATGTGGTGATGGGGGAGATTTTCTTGGAGACATCTCATATGGGCCATAGCTGGCAATTATTATTAAATGTAAATATTTATAGGCTAATAGTTCTGAGTCTACAACAGTAAACTGTTTATTCAAATGAAAAGTTTTATATTTTTTTTATATATATATATAATTATAATTATAATTATAATTTTAAACTCAGGTGGCATTGTGTTTTGAGTTCTGTTTTAGTTCTGCAGCAAACCACATTAAATTCCACTAATCTACTGAATACTTTTTTCCATGTCTTTCCGGCCACCAAAATAAACCCTGATATTTACCCAGAAAAATTAATAGTGTTTTGCACGGATTTTCATCTCTTTTTGTTGTTGCAGTAGTAAACACTGATAAATTCCCGAGAAAAATTAAATGAAATAAAAACTGAAAATGAAGGGCCCTACCTATCATCTAGCAGTCCAGCCGAGCGCTGAAGATGGGACAGCACAGCTGTCTCCATGTTTGAAGCTGATTGTGGAAGTTGAGCACCTCCTGAGAGTTAATGAATACTCTCTATTGAGGATACTCATTACCTTGCTGGTTGAGGCCCTGTCTTACATCTTTTTGGTATATGCATGTTAGTACATTATGCAAATGAGATGTAGAAGCCAACTTGGTAACTGATTGTGCTGCGTGCAGCAGCATAACAAGTGTTAACCTGAGATTGGGTTCATGTAATCTCTGGAGTGTATTAGCTCCATTTAGAGCCCATCAGCAAACATCTGGTATTGCAGAACTGCGCTTTCCATTTGATAGAATGGATGAGTCTAATGGCTTGAGTGTGTGAAATATGGTCATCTGACATTTCTGACCTATTTCCGGGCTAACTATGATACTGCATAGGGCAGAAATAAGCCAGCTGATGTCAGAACAGTGCAAGAAACATGCTGATGTCAGAGCTGCTCATTTAAGGCCAGCATCATGTTAACTGAGCCACTCTTGGGGATAACAAGGGTGAGTATGAAACTTAGCCAGTCCAGAGCAGTTCGGCGTTCTGGGGTTTAGTTTCTTTGGGAAGCAAAAAGCTCTGCTAAGATCAGAACTCCAACCAAAACTCTGTGTTTTTATGGAAACAATAGACCATGAAATATTTGACAGTGAAGCATAAACAGAATGGAAAAAGGGAGGGGATGGTGTGGGGCCAGAATGTGGTTTTAATTAGCCCACGTTGTTGGGAGGTGGAGGGGTTATGCTGCAATGGGAAAACTTGGGGTGTCCTGGTTGACTAGAATATAATACGTCTATAACCACTAAGTCTAATAAAATGGTAAAAGTGTGTGGCTTTAGGTACCGGCATGTAAACTAGGCAAATGCCACAATGGGACAAGGTTTAGAGAAGCAGTTTCTTGACACCTGTTGCAGGAATGCTTTTTGGAACAGCTGGTTTAGAGAATCCAAGAAGTGAGGCTACTCTCAGTTTAATCCTAGTTAACACACGGGATTTGGTTCAAGAAGCAACTGTAGATGAGCCATTGAATAACAATGAACTGATCCCACAATGGCAATTCCTGTGTTCCAGTTTGCAATAGAGGAACAGAGGTTTAAATCCTCTAAACATCCTATTTAAAGGCCAGAAGGGACCATTGTGATCATCTAGTCTGACCTCCTGTGTAACATAGACCAGAGAGCCTCACTCAGTAATTTCTGCATCAAGCACAGAACATCTGTTTGAACTACTGCATATCATTTATAAAGATATCCCATCCTGACTTAAAGAGTGCAAGTGATGGTAATGTCAGCAATTTTTGCTAGAATTGACTCATCTTTCAAATCACCCATGTACCAGAGGAATTCTTGGTTGGATTAGCCGAATACGACATTGCTAGAGTACAAGCAGGTTTGTACTCTAGAATCATAGGACTGGAAGGGACCTCACAAGGTCATCTAGTCCAGTCCCCTGCACTCAAGGCAGGACTAAGTATTATCAGACCATCCCTGACAGGTATTTGTTTAACTTGCTCTTAAAAATCTCCAATGATGGAGATTCTCCAACCTCCCTAGGCAATTTATTCCAGTACTTAACCACTCTGACAGGAAGTTTTTCCTAATGTCCAATCTGAACCTCCCTTTCTGCAACTTAAGCCCATTGCTTCTTGTCCTATCCTCAGAGGGTAAGAAGAACAATTTTTCTCCCTCCTCTTGGTAACAACCTTTTATGTACTTTAAAACTGTTATCATGTCCCCTCTCTCTTCTCCAGACTAAACAAACCGAATTTTTTTTCAATCTTCCCTCATAGGTCCTGTTTTCTAGACCTTTAATCATTTTTGTCGCTCTTCTCTGGACTCTCTCCAATTTGTCCATATCTTTCCTGAAATGTGGTGCCCAGAACTGGACACAGTACTTCAGTTGGGGCCTAATCAGCAGAGAGTAGAGCGGAAGAATTACTTCTCATGTCTTGCTTACAACACTCCTGCTAATACATCCCAGAAGGATGTTTGCTTTTTTTGAAACAGCGTTACACTGTTGACTCATATTTAGCTTGTGATCCACTATGAGCCCCCAGATCCCTTTCCACACTGTTCCTTCCTAGGCAGTCATTTCCCATTTTGTATGTGTGCAACTGATCGTTTCTTCCTAAGTGGAGTACTTTGCATTAGTCTTTATTGAATTTCATCCTATTTGCTTCAGACCATTTCTCCACTTTGTCCAGATGATTTTGAATTTTAATCCTATCCTCCAAAGCACTTGCAACCCTCCCATCTTGGTATCGTCTGCAAACTTTATAAGTGTACTCTGTATGCCATTATCTAAATCATTGATGAATATATTGAACAGGACCAGACCCAGAACTGATTCCTGCGGGACCTCGCTCATTATGCCCTTCCAGCATGATTGTTAACCACTGATAACTACTCTCTGGGAACGGTTTTCCAACCAGTTTTGCACCCACCTTATAGTAGCTTCATCTAGGTTGCATTTTCCTAGTTTGTTTATGAGAAGGTCATATGAGACAGTATCAAAAGCTTTACTGAAGTCAAGATATACCACGTCCTGTCCCCCTACCCACAAGGCTGGTTACCCTGTCAAAGAAAGCTATCAGGTTGGTTCGGCACGATTTGTTTTTGACAAATCCATGCTGACTGTTACTTATCACCTTATTATCTTCTAGATGTTTGCAAATTGATTGCTTAATTATTTGCTCCATTATCTTTCCAGGTACAGAAGTTAAGCTGATTGGTCTGTAATTCCCTGGATTGTCCTTATTTCCCTTTTTATAGATTGGCACTATATTTGCCCTTTTCCAGTCTTCTGGAATCTCTCCTGTCTTCCGTGACTTCTCAAAGATAATCGCAAATGGCTCAGATATCTCCTCAGTCAGCTCCTTGAGTATTCTAGGATGCATTTCATCAGGCCCTGGTGACTTGAAGACATCTAATTTGTCCAAGTAATTTTTAACTTGTTCTTTCCGTATTTTAGCCTCTTCTGATCCTACCTCATTTTTACTGGCATTCACTACGTTAGATGTCTTATCACCACCAACCTTCTTGGTGAAAACAGAAACAAAGAAGTCATTAAGCACTTCTGCCATTTCCACATTTTCTGTTATTGTTTCTCTCTCCACTATCATTGAGTAATGGGCCTACTCTGTCCTTGGTCTTCCTCTTGCTTCGAATGTATTTGTAGAATATTTTCTTGTTACCCTTTATGTCTCTAGCTAGTTTGATCTCGTTTTGTGCCTTGGCCTTTCCCTACATATTTGTATTATTTGTTTATAGTCATCCTTTGTAATTTGACCTAGTTTCCACTTTTTGTAGGACTCTTTTTTGATTTTTAGATCATTGAAGGTTTCCTGGTTAAGCCAGGGTGGTCTCTTGCCATACTTCCTATCTTTCCTATGCAGTGGGATAATTTGCTCTTGTGCCCTTAATAATGTCTCTTTGAAAAACTGCCAACTGTCTTCTATTGTTTTTCCCCTTAGACTTCCTTCCCATGGGATCTTACCTACCAACTCCCGGAGTTTGGTAAAGTCGCCTTCTTGAAATCCATTGTCTTTATTGTGCTGTTCTCCCTCCTACCATTCCTTAGAATCATGAACTCTCTCATTTCATGATCACTTTCATCCAAGCTGCCTTCCACGTTCAAATTCTCAACCAGTTCCTCCAAAATCAAAATCAAATCTAGAACAGCCTCTCCCCTAGTAGTCGTCTCCAACTTCTGAAATAAAAAAATTGTCTCCAATACATTCCAAGAATTTATTGGATAATCTGTGCCCTGCTGTGTTATTTTCCCCAAAGATGTTGGTGTAGTTGAAGTCCCCCATCACCACCAAGTCCTGTGCTTTGGATGATTTTGTTAGCTGTTTAAAAAAAGCCTCATCCACCTCTCCTTCCTGGCTAGGTGGTCTGTAGTAGACCCCCTACCATGACATCACCCTTGTTTTTTACCCCTTTCATCCTTACCCAGAGAGTTTCAACAAGTCTGTCTCCTATTTCCATCTCAACCTCAGTCCAAGTGGATACATTTTTAATATATAAGGCAACACCTCCTCCCTTTCCCCCCTGCCTATCCTTCCTCAACAAGCTGTACCCTTCTATACCAATATTTCAGTCATGTGTATTAGTAGGGGTGGAGCACTGCCTGCTGCCAGAAGTAACCAGCAGCCAGTGTCCTTCCTGGGACAGAGACAGATCTTCCTCCCCCGGTGGTGAGACAGCAGTCCTCTGTAGCTGGATAGCGTCCTCAGCCTTGGATGTCTCCATGTGAATACTCTAGGAATTCCTCATGTGCACGGATGCTCCTCAGCCTTGCCACCTCCTCCTGTAGCTCTCCCACCTGCTTCCTGAGAGATTCCACCAGCAGGCACCTCTCACACTGGATGGTCCCCACCAGCCTGGCTTTCTGTGAGTGGGAAATGCAGGCCACAGTCCCTGCAAATCCACACCAGGATCTGGGCAGAGGCATCCATGGTTAGCCTGTCTCTCTGGACACAGGCGCAGGTGGAGGAGAAAGAAGCAGCGCTGGCACTGGCGATGCACCCCTTCCTAATCACAGTGACTATATTACAACTCCCTCCCAAACTACCCGGTTTGCGGTCCCCTGTTCGCTAGCTGTGCATGATAACTTGCAAGACAATCCCTAACACCCATTAAGTCTCTCATTGCAGCTGCAATTCAGCTGATTGTAAAAGGAAGCCTAGACTCTCTTCTCTCTCCATTTTATCTCTTTCCCCTCAATGGCATTAAAAACATTTGCGTAAAGAATGTCAAAGAAGGAGCTGATAGCACAGAGTTGAGGGATGGAATAAATCTTGACTGGGTCTCTTTTTCTGGGCTTCTCTCCCTCTCTAAAGGACCCCAAAAAATTGTCCAACAGGACTGAGAATCAGGAGGCCCCATCCCTCTTCTTCCCTCTGCCACAAATTTCTTGGCTGACATTAGTCTGCATGTCTATGTATTTAAGAGGATCTGAGGTCCTCAGTAGTACCAATAGAAGACACTTAACCGCTCTGTATCTGTTTCTCCATCTGTAAATCGTAGATAACAACACTGACCAACTTCACAGTGGCTTCCCCACACACGGTTCCTTAATGTCTATAAAGCACTCCTATGGCAGGCACAAGAAAGAGCGAGCTATTATGAAATCAGAAGTTGTGCTGTGTGCTATCAGCTCCTGTCGATGTCTGCTGAAGTTGAGGGAATTCATCACCTCGAGAACCAGATCCTCAGCGAGTTGTATGAGTGCAGCAAAGAGAAGGTGCTCTTTTGCTGCTGGTGAAATGGATGGCAAATCTCCTACTGACTTCAGCGGGGTAGGATCAGGCCTAGAGGCGCTGCAGTGTTCATTAAAATCCAGTGACCAGAATGGCCCACAATCATCCTTCATTGCCTAATCCTGGCCCAGTGATGTTAATGGGAAAAAATCCCATTGTCTTTACTGGGAGCAGAATCAACATTCACAAACCTCTTGTGTTTGCCCCTCAACCCTTGGGTGAACGGGGAATCTGCAAACTGCTGAGAGCAATAGATTTACATGGGAGACAGTTGTTGTGCAGTGACCAGGCAGCTGCATAAGCCAAGAACCAAAATATCACATTTTAAATGCATGCTCAAGGCCAATCTTGCCGCTTTTGGCACAAGACCCTACTTTGCTGTTCCTACTGTCTGGAACAGCCTGCATGTGTATCCTGACCTTACTGATTAGTTCTGAAAACTGCTCTCTTCTCCCTTTGTCTGTAGGTCTTAATGTCTTTTTCCCAGGTATTAGATTTTATTTTAGTTTTGTAACTGTTTTATTTTGCTTCTGTAATGCATTTTAGGGTACAGCTGGTACCCTAAAATGCTGCCCACGATACACAATAAGGTATTTGGATTGTATTTGTACTGAATTGTAAACCCCCCGCCCCAAAGCAGTAAGATGAAAAGACCACCGCTGTTAAAAACTGGTTATGTCATTTTTGGGGTTTTAAAATCCAACTCCCGTATATTACTTCCAGTACCAGACTCTCTCTCTCCTTCTGTCTCTGTCTCTCAGTAGGGCATTTACAAGTGTTTTTATTGGCTTCTGTCTGCCTAGCAACATTTTGCTGCAAGTAGTTTAAAAAATGGTCTGCTGTCATAAACCCAAAGCTGTAGTAACTCTTGCAACTTTTAGTTCTCCTTCCTCAGAGTTCCCTTTAGAAGGGAAAAGCTACCCAACGTGATAAAAATAAAGACTTAGTGCTATGAAATATGTTTATATTCTGCAAACATCTCTATTCTGCATGAGCCTTTTTTATTAAGTAAATGTAAGAGGTCGTAGAATATCAGGGTTGGAAAGAACCTCAGGAGGTCATCTAGTCCAACCCCCTGATCAAAGCAGGACCAATCTCCAACTAAATCATCACAGCTATGGCTTTGTCAAGCCTGACCTTAAAAACCTCTAAGAAAAGAGATTCCACCACCTCCCTAGGTAACCCATTCCAGTGCTTCACCACCCTCCCAGTGCAAAAGTTTTTCCTAATATCCAACCTAAACCTCCCCCACTGCAACTTGAGACCTTGTTCTGTCATCTGCCACCACTGAGAACAGTCGAGATCCATCCTCTTTGGAACCCCCCCTCAGGTAGTTGAAAGCAGCTATCAAATCCCCCCTCATTCTTCTCTTCTGCAGACTAAACAATCCCAGTTCCCTCAGCCTCTCCTCATAAGTCATGTGCTCCAGCCCCCTAATCATTTTTGTTGCCCTGCGCTGGACTCTTTCCAATTTTTCAACATCCTTCTTGTAGTGTGGAGCCCAAAACTGGACACAGTACTCCAGATGAGGCCTCACCAATGCTGAATAGAGGGGAATGATCACATCCCTCGATCTGCTGGCAATGCTCCTACTTATACAGCTCAAAATGCCGTTAGCCTTCTTGGCAACAAGGGCACACTGTTGACCCACTGATTTCCATTTAGTTCATTGAAATAATGGTGAAATTATGGTATTATGAGTGTATGTTAGTGCTCCTGCCACATGAGCTAGCTTTGATGTTGTGGGTTAGCATCTCTAGGTTGCACATCAGGGGATGTTCCAGAGAGGGTTATAATTTGACAAGTTACTACATAAATAGCCTTTTCCCTGCATATGCCTGCTCTCTTTGTGCTAAAAAAAGTCAAATTTGTCTTGTCCAGTTCTGGTTCACTCAAGTAATTGGGCTTCCACCACATCCCGTGGTAGAGAATTCCATGGTCTAATCATAAGAGTGAGTTGACAATCAGAATTTCCATCTTGCAGGAAATTCTGATATTTCAAAACTCGTTTTCATCCTGAATGATGACAAAAAGTTGAAATATCACAATTTTTTCACAATAGGGAACGTTCTCAAAATGTTTTGCTTTGGAAGTGTTGAAATGTTCCGTATTTTTAATTGGAATGTTTTGTTTTCACATTGGTGGATCTAAAAGTTTCATTTTGCGTCTATGCAACATCAATTTGTGTCCCCCTGAGCTCTTGCAGTGCCTCATGGGAGCTGTGGTTTGGTGCCTCCTGCTCCCATTCTCCTCTGTCATTGGGCTTCCTGGCTGGACTACAACTGACATGATAAGAACGTAAGAACAGCCATACTGGGTCAGACCAGTGGTCCATCTACCCCAGAATCCTGATAGTGACCAGTGCCAGCTGCTTCAGAGGGAGTGACCAGAACAGGGCAGGTGTGGGTGTACCGTGGATCTATATAGTGGCATTATGATATTTTCGGTCTTCTTATCTATCCCTTTCCTAATGATTCCTAACTTTCTGATAGCTGTGCACAATGACTCCAAGGTCTCTTTCTTGAGTGGTAACAGTTAATTTAGACCCCATCATTTTGTATGTATAGTTGGGTTTGTTTTCCAATGTGCATTACTTTGTATTTATCAGCACTGAATTTCATCTGCCCTTTTTTTTTTTTGCCCAGTCATCCAGTTTTATAAGATCCTTTTGTAACTCCTTGCAGTCTGCTTTGGACTTAACTATTTTGAGTAATTTTGAATCATCTACAAACTTTGCCATCTCACTGTTTACCCCTTTTTCCGGATCATTGAGGAATACGTTGAACAGCATTGGTCCCAGTACGGATCTGTGGGGGACCCAGCCATTTACCTCTCTCCATTCTGAAAACTGACCATTTACTGCTACACTTTGCTTCCTATCTTTTAATCAGTTACTGATCCATGAAAGGACCTTCCCTCTTATCCAATGACTGCTTACTTTGCTTAACAGCCTTTGATGAGGGAAAGTTCAAATACACTATATTCACTGGATCACCCTTGGCCACATTTGTTGACACCCTCAAATAATTTTACATTATGATAGTTCAACCAGAGGGGAGACCACTATGCATCCTGGGAGATGTAGTCCAGCCAGGGAGCCCATCCGGTAGAGAAGGATGGGGGCCTGAGGCACAGTAACTTATCTCCCATGAGGCATTGTGGCAGTTCAACTGGATTAATGTCAGACTGATCCAAACTGAAATGTTTAGTTTTAGTTTGACAAACCAAAATATCTTCTCTTTGGGACACACTGACTGAAATGAAATAAGGGGAGATATGATTGAGGTCTATAAAATCATGACTGGTGTAGAGAAAGTAGATAAGGAAGTGTTTACTACTTCTCATAACACAAGAACTAGGGGTCACCAAATGAAATTAATAGGCAGCAGGTTTAAAACTAACAAAAAGAAGTATTTCTTCACACAACGCACACTCAACTCCTTGCCAGAGGATGTTGTGAAGGCCAAGACAATAACAGGGATCAAAAAAGAACTAGATAAATTCATAGAGGATAGGTCCATCAGTGGCTATTAGCCAGGATGGGCAGGAGTGGTGTCCCTAGCCTTTGTTTGCCAGAAGCTGGGAATGAGCGACAGGGGATGGATCACTTGATGATTACCTGTTCTGTTCATTCCCTCTGGGGCACCTGGCATTGGCCACTGTCAGAAGACAGGATACTGGGCTAGATGGACCCTTGGTCTGACCCAGTAGGGCCATTCTTATGTTCTTATATATTTTCCCAATGGAAAATAAAAAAAATAATTCATTAAAATCTAAATTTTCTTGTTGAAATTTGTGATTTACTAGGAACTACATTTTCCATTGGAAAAAATATTTTGACAGACATTTTCTGACCAGCTCTACTAATAATCCTCCAAGGTATTAAAGTGGACACAACGTTCAATCAAACTTTCCAGCACCTGGATTTATCTCCTGTGGAGGCCAATCGGAGCCTTTCTGATCTCAGTAGGAGTGAATCACACCCTTAGACCTTAGACCTTTCATATACCTGTAGGCTATTATTCCATCTCTTTACTCATTGTTTTTGCCAAATATGCACTCAGTTCTTTTACTTTTTCCACACAAATTCCCCCTTCCTTCCCAATGCATAATCATTTTTGTTGCTGTTCTTTAATTTCCCTCTAACTTGTTGACACCTTCCTGGTACAGAGGTACCGAGAACTAAACACGGTGGCCCTCTGTAAATTGGGAATAACTCTACTGAAGTCACTTCAGATTGCTAACCTGATGTAACTAAGATCAGAATCAGAGTCAGTCTTCTAGATGTGATTTCACTAGTGCCGACTAAAGAGGCCCTCTATAAAATATAAATACAATTTGCTTTTAAGATTTACTTGCTTAAGAACTTGCCTGTTAAGTGAAGGGTAGAGTGGCAGAGACTTCCAAGGTACAAATTCTGGCTTAAATGTTTTCAATTTACTTTGTGCTAAAAAATGGATAACCTAGATCTTGAGGGGGCCTCTTGTGGAAGTAGGTGACCTCTGCTACCTTACATCACAAAGAGAGGTTGGATCCATCATGAAAAGAAGTAATTCTATTAGCAGTTCTTGTATGGTTTCTGACAATGAATTTAAAGACGGTTAAATGGAGATTTGAGTTGCCAGCATGTTTTTCTCCCTTCTGATTTCATTTTTTTGGTTAGGATACAGGTGTCCTGCCAAATATTACCACCAGTCTATTGAAACATTCAGGAACAATGAATGTAGGCCATACTTATAGGACGGAGGGGGACTCTATACTGGGAAATAGTGACTCTGAATAAGATTTGGGGGTCATGGTGAGTAATCAGCTGAACATGAGCTCCCAGTGTGACGTTGCAGCTAATGCAATCCTGGGAAGCATAAACAGGGGAATCTCAAGTAGGAGTAGAGAGATTATTTTACCTCTGTATTTGGCACTGGCGTCACCACTGCTGGAATCCTGTGTCCAGTTCTCGTGCCTACAACTCAAGAAAGAAGTTGCTAAATTGGAGAAGGTTCAGAGAAGAGCCATGAGAATGACTAAAGGATTAGAAAACATGCCTATTGGTGATAGATTCAAGGAACTCAATAATCGATTTTAGCTTAACAAAGAAAAGGTTAAGGGGTGACTTGATTAGTCTATCAGTACCTACATGGGGAACAAATACTTAATAATGGGCTCTTCCATCTATCAGAGAAAGGTATAGCACAATCCACTGGCTGGAAGTTGAAGCTAGACAAATTCAGACTGGAAATAAGGCATACATTTTTACAGTGAGAGTAAGTAACCATTGGAACAACGTACCAAGGGTCATGGTGGATTCTCCATCACTGACTATTTTTAAATCAAGATGGGATGTTTTTCTAAAAGATCTGCTCTAGGAATTATTTTGGGGACATTCTCTGGCCTGTGCTATACAGGGGGTCAGATTAGATTATCACAGTCGTCCCTTCTGGCCTTTTAAATCTATGAAACTGTAGACTACGTTCCCACTGATCTGTGCTTTTTCTCTGTCACTGATTTCTGTGTGATATTATAATAGTCCAGATCCTGCTTCTGTTTGAAGATCCAATGGCGTGCAGTCTGCCATTGATTGTAAGAGCAAGCCCATCATGAAAATAGTCTGCGTCTCCGTAGGGCAATTCATCAATGGATCTCAGATGCCCTGTATGCACACTTTTGAATTAACCCCATGAGGTAGATACGTGTTTCTTCCTCTATTCTATATATGGTTGGGAAACTGAGACCCAAAGAAGTTAAGACCCAGATTCTGAAAATTTTCCACTAATTCTGGGTTGCCTTAAATTTTGGTGTCTCTATCTATCTATAAAGTTGGACAATCAAGTCTGAAGCACCTAAAATGAGTGGACATTTTAAAATTTGAGCTTAAATGTCCACACATTATAGTAGAAATATGCTGTTTGCCTTTGCAGGTCACCGGCACAGCCAGAAATACAAGCCAGGATTTCTATACTTTGGTTTTCTCATTGGTAACATAGCAATCATAATGTTTACTTGCCTTTGCAAAGCTCTGTTTGATCATTGTACGCAAAGTATTATGTAAGTGCCAAAGTACTATATTATTACTTCAAGCATCAAAGCTCTGTTATTAGCAAGACTTCTCCGTGCTCGTGTTTTTCTGGATAGAGTCTTTAAACATTGAGCTGGTCAAAGTCTTTGTTGCAAATAATTCATTAATTGGGCTAGGCCTTCATTCTATTTGTGAATTGTCCGCAAACCGATCATGATTTCTACTTGTTTTGTTTTTGTTTTTAATATACAATTGCACAACAAAGAGTTTTCACAAAAGAGCCTGGGGATTTTTCAGCACTGTCAATGGCGAGTGCTCCTTTGAATGTGATTGATAGTCAGAGTTTGCCCTCAAGCTGCACGATCGGTCACTTTAGTCACATGGTGCGCTTTTGGACAACCTCCGTGCTCAAGAGGTGTGCTTAAAGGTGCTGTTGGGGCATTGAATCGCTCCTGGAGTGGGGGAGGTGCATTTTAAGAAGAGCGATATTTCAGGAGATAAACAAGCATAGGAAATCTGAGGACAGTTTGATTGCATTTTTTCAAAGCTGAAGGGAGGCTGGAGACCTGCTTCCCATTAAATTTAATTGGGCATCCAAATTACTTAGGTGGCTTTGAAAATCTCAACCTTTAAATCTTTTTCTTTCCTCTTTAGCACAAGAAAGAGCTTTATACTTAGCTACACACATAGACTCCAAATTAAACAATAACTGGGTTCCTTCTTGACTGAGAGCGACAGATATAAACCAGGATTATTGGTTATCTAGCAGATTTTGCAGTCAATTTCCCCTTGTCATATTCACACCTGTAATTGTGTGTACATAACAGGAGGCCAGGTGAGCCCTTGTCCCACTAATATTCTCATTTGCAAACCAAGACATCTGTGTTCTCATAAATATAGGCTCCTAAGCAGACGTTCACGCTAATGTCTCACAAATGTCTGCGGAAAGGCAACTGGAACGGGCCTCACCGGAGAAAACAGAAACAAGGGATTTCACAAGCATGTTCGCAAATCATTTCCGTCACTATTCATTTGGCTCCAGACCTCAGATGAGGGATCGCCCTTCTGTAAAACTTGATTGACTTCAAGGATTAGGGCAAGAATTGCTCTTGCTAAAACTCCCTCAGTATTTGCCAGGCATATAGACGTGCCATGTTGCAAATGCTTTGCCCTGTGGCAGAGTGACCACCTAGCCTGTATTTTAAGAGATGTCCCTTATTTGGCGTATAATGCCCCACCCAAAATGGAGCTACTGAGTAGCACTGGCTCAGATAAAATGTATGGTCCAAATCTTCAGCTCCAGCTCTTCTGCGAGGTGTGGAAGGCACAAAGATTGGCTTTACTCTTCCTCCATCGTGGGGCTGCCTGGCTGGTGCCCCTTAGAGGTCTATGATGTGCTGGCTGCCATAGCACCAATGGGACCGTGCCAGCAGCCAATACACAGCTGGACATGCCAGCTCCTCTGCTACCAGCTGGGGAGAGGGGGACGGGGAGACATAGGACCTGCTACATACCTGCTGCCACAGAGGGGATTTCTATGCGGGGATTCTCCAGGGATCTGGTTAAATTGGCTCTGTGGATGCTTTGTGTTGTCAGAGTAGCCTGTAGAAGCCAGAGTAGTCTTTTGTTTTCTTGAAATCCAGGCGGCCTCTCTAATCTGTAGGTATGTGGGGCCTGGGTTTGCATGTCATGCTTTTCCAGTCACAAAAGCCACCCGGGTATTTTCAATGGGACATTTAGATTAAGGAAGAATACAAGAAGAAAGAACAAAAGTAATGCCTCCATGAGAAAGGGCAGTGTGCACAGCCTCTGACAACAAAATAGCTGCCATATCTGCAAACAGGCCGTGCTCTTAGGAGTTTAGCAGGGAAGTGCACAGAAACAAAGGTGTCTCATTGTCCTCGCTGTATCAGCCAACGATCAGTCAAGCCCATATGGCGACGCTGTTAAGAGGGAATAAGGGGTGCTGACGTGTGGCAATCGCCGGTCCAATTTTTTCCCCAACAGCTGTTTTCATCCTGACTTTGGACGCTGCGGATGGCAGATTTCCACGGACAGATCTGGCAAGGCATCCCCTTTTGCTTCAACATCAGTTTTTCTTCCTTGAAATAATCCTTATTTGGACAAAGTGTAAGCTGTCATTGAAGCCACATTCTGCCTCTCTCAAGAACATTACTATTTTAAAGGACACACAATGCTCAAAACAGTGTGTTTCCCCTTCGCTAGCGACAGGCTGATTTTTTTTTTTTGCTATTGCACAAACTTTGCACTGCCTCCAAATTCCCATGTGGCTTTGCACAAATGCTGTGTCTTGCCAGCCCATGCAGGTGAACCTTTAAATGTGAATTGCTTGGGAGATAAATGAGGATCAGTTGCTATATTTAATTATGCAGTCTTCTGTAATGTGTCTAGAATAGGCATTCATCTTGTGGATAGTAATTATTCTTAGCATGCCCATCTGAGCAAGATTATGCTTTGGTAATTGGTTTTGAAACCTAGATTCATTTTATTTTAGCAACCCTTTCTTTAATCCTTTCTATCAATGTTTGGGGATTGAAGGAGAGATGGGCCGGCGATTGAAACCGAGCTCAAGGTTTTTTGTTTTTTTCCCCCCTGTTAGGATACTGTCAAGCCTGCGTGGAGGGCTTCCGGGGTGTGGGTGGCTGGTGAGTGGAGAGGATGACAACAGGAGTTACAATATCATTCTTTATTCACATTGCTCTTGAGGATGTCTGGCCAACACGGGGGTGAAAATGTCGGCAGCTGATCTTGGCTCGCGCTCCCACTGTTGCTAGCGTTGGAAGCTGGGAGAATGTCAACCAAAGCTCCGTGTAGAGACACAGTCTTGGGAAATCGCTTGAGTTGCACATCTCTCTCTCTTGTGCTTCCCCCCCCCTTTTCTGTCCTATCTTTTGCTCCAGAAGGGAATCTTATTAAATATGAATCATTCTGTATAGCAATTTCTGCGAAGGTTAATTACTAGAAGGTCCTCTCCTCTTGTTACATGGGGAGACTGAAGTGGAGAGGCTGAGGGTGAAATTGCTGCCCGGCCCTGGCGAGAGCACCAGCCAGGGGCAATACCTACCTACGCAGGAGGAGGGGAGTTCATTCAGTTGTTACAACGTTGTGGGGTTGGGCTCGGTGTGCATGAACGGAGCCATTTGCAGGGCACAACCACCATGACCTTTATAGGTTCTCCATTGCCTATGCGCTGTGCTACATGTTCTTGAGCAGTGTTTTCTGGCCCGCTGTTTATTAACTAACTAGATACAGACATCTGTCTTGTAGAGCACTCCTGTAACAATATACTTCCCCCTCGCCCTTTGGTGTGGGGTCAGCTCTGCTGGTCTGCTTGGAAGGGCAAGTGGGTGTCCCCTCGCTACTCCCTCTGGGCAGTCTAGCAGCAGTAGCCGCACTAGACTCCAGCGATCCGGGTGCTGGGGGAACTCATTTCTAGCTGCTCCTATGAGAAGAAGGCCTATCACTTCCTTGTCTACTTCATGACCCTGGGCACGATCAGGACAAGTTTCTAGGCTGAATGTGGGAAAAAAACAAAGAAGAAAAAACAAACAATTATAATCTGCAAGTGCAGCTGGCTCCTAAAGATCAGCAGCTCTTCCTCTCGCATCAGCTCTGATCGTTTTCTGCTGCCTGTATTCAGGTGACCCACTGGTCAGTGTGTGATAGTTAAAAGCAGAGGACTGGAAGGGACCTCCTTACTCATGATCAGTTTATCCCCATTTGTTCTAGTACCTACATTGTCCTTTGGCTTAAATAGCTCTTCTTCCTCCCTGGTGTTTACCCAGCTGCTGCCCGTGCTACTGTGGCTTCATTGCTGTTTATACTCAAGCTAGCTTGATGAAAATTAGTGTGAGAACATATACACAACCCTAGACTGTAGTGTAGACATAGACTGTCTCCGCTCAGAAAATAAGAGGAGACTTATCCACAGAAAGTGAGAGTCAGTTACATCTCTCAGCCTGTGAGCTTACATTGTAAAGACTCATGTGCTTCGCTCTGGAGGTCCCAGGTTCAGTCTCTGTTGCTGGCCAGGATGGTGGCAGTCATTCTTGCCACATGATATTGCAAAGGTGGGCAGAGAAGATTTTTTTTATTTTTTCCTTGAGGCATAATATGCCCAACATGTGGCAGGGAGAAAATTGTGTTGTGATGGTTCTTTGCCATCCATGACACATACAAAATGGGAAATGACTGCCTAGGAAGGAGTACTGTGGAAAGGGATCTGGGGATCGTAGTGGACCACAAGCTGAATATGAGTCAACAGTGTAACACTGTTGCAAAAATAGCGAACATCGTTCTGGGATGTATTAGCAGGAGTATTGTAAGCAAGACACGAGAAGTAATTCTTCCGCTCTACTCCGTGCTGATTAGGCCTCAACTGGAGTATTGTGTCCAGTTCTGGATGCCACATTCAGGAAAGAGAAGAGCAACAAAAATAATTAAAGCTCTAGAAAACATGACCTCTGAGGGAAGATTGAAAAAATTGGGTTTGTTTAGTCTGGAGAAGAGAAGACTGAGAGGGGACATAACAGTTTTCAAGTATGTAAAAGGTTGTTACAAGGAGGAGGGAGAAGAATTGTTCTCTGAGGGTAGGACAAGAAGCAATGGGCTTAAATTGTAGCAAAGGAGATTTAGGTTGGACATTAGGAAAAACTTCCTAACTGTCAGGGTGGTTAAGCACTGGAATGAATTGCCTAGGGAGGTTGTGGAATCTCCATCATTGGAGATTTTTAAGAGCAGGTTGGACAAACACCTGTCAGGAATGGTCTAGATAATACTTAGTCCTGCCATGAGTGCAGAGACTGGACTAGATGACCTCTTGAAGTCCCTTCCAGTTCTATGATTCTATGAAAAGTTATGGCTGCCAGGGCTTATACTCCATTTGCAGATGGAAATTTCCTAATTGAACTCTCTCTCTCTCTCACTCACACACACACACAGACACACCCAACAACTATGTGAAGAAAAGAGGGAGATTAACAATTGATGCTTTCTGAGCTGCAAAGGAAAGGAAGATGCAGATCTGCCCCTGAACGTTCCTGGACATGATGGAGGAGGATGGTCATGAAGCCAGGAACATAGGGGAGAGGCTGTTGGCCTAGTAGATATCCATAGCACAATGCAACATTGGAAGGATTGAGTAAAAATGCGTGATTTTCCTGCCATTGGGAGTTTTGCCATTGGCGGGGCAGAGCTCAAAAGGAGGTCATGTTATCTTTGACCTAGGGAGATCTATCTCATGAAACCCTCCATGTACTAGTAGCTTTGCAGAGATGCCAAACTTAATAATATTGAGATATACTTATCTCATAGAGCTGGAAGGGACCTTGAAAGGTCATTGAGTCCAGTCCCCTGCCTTCATAGCAGGACCATGTACTGTTCCCCTCAAGGATTGAATTCACAACCCTGGGTTTAGGATGCCAATGCTCAAACCATTGAGCTATCCCTCCCCCAAGTCCTAGAGACTGAAATGGAGATGGTCCCATTCAGAACAAGGCCAAGACACGATGGTGGGATGGGGCGGGAAAGTTTTTCCACTGCTGCTGCCTATGCTATGTTGAGTCGGGGGGTGGGAGTGGGGGTGGGGTGGGGTGAGCTGGGCACCTCTCATCAGTTCACTTCAATCTTGGTTGAGTTAAATGTGTGTGGCCTGAGTAAATGTGAACGGCCTCTGCACGGGAAGCTTGGGGTGATGATGGTGGAGGAATCCTCCCCTCCAGCCTTGGAAAGCTGTAGTAATTCCTGCATTAGCTGCACCCCTGTCCCTGCACAGATATTGACCATTAAGTCCCTGGGGTAGACGGGCCCCTCATGGAGCACGTATTCTCAGCACTGAGCAGTGCAGGGCTCCCTGCAGTCTGCACTACCCCGGCACAGAGGAACAAATACAGATCATTACAACATGGCGACAGTTGACATGGGGCCCCACTGAGAAGCCAGCCAAGCGCCAAGCCTCGCCTCTCTGACGAGGTGTTGTCCCAACATGTGAGATGGGTTGGTGGATCTCCGTCAAGTTGCCACTCCCAAGATGTCCCTGTCCCAAAAAACCTCTAGTGCAATTGGCCCTAAATGCCAATTTTCCCTTGCTGGTAGTCTCGGCACAGAGGGTGAGGAGTGAATGGGTCTGACATCCACTGAGGAGGGGTCTTGTGGTGTGGGTTGGTGTAGCTGGGGGGGGGCAGCTTGTTCACCCTGCTCTATAACAGCAAGGTATGGCTGGTCTGGTGGTTAGGGTACGAGCCTGGCATATTGAAGACCCTAATTCAATTCCTTGCTCAGACTCTCTGGGCAAATCCTTAGCATCTATGTGCCTCAGTTTCATGGCTGACTGCTCTTCCTTGTTTCACAGTGTAATGTGCACCTAAACACATTAAAGGAGCGTGAGGTGCTCAGGTAACGGTGGCTAATTTATATAGATGTGTGTTCTGTGGGTACATTATGGTGTTCCTCAAACTGGTATCCAAACTTTCCTGAAAAATGTGAAAACAATCAATCCTCTTTCAGAAAAACTCAGCCCTAAAGAGTCCATGACTTGCTTGTGGTCCTAGGTATAAAAGGCAACCTGGTGGGTCCATATCTCTTATCTAGGGTCCCCACCACAGGTACAGCAAAACCCCTCTGGGCTAATGTTGTGCTTTAGACTGTGGTTCTGTCTGGGGTGGAGTTGCAGGCAGTCCTTGAAGCAGAAGGATCTGATGGATTCTGGTTATAAGACTGCCAAATGGGCGACTTCACTCATTTATACTTAAGGTAAAACAAACAAAAACCCAAATCGTCCTTCTGAAAAACTTTAGAAATGGTGCTGATAAAGACTGAGGAAACGTCGTAACTTCCTGCGGTTTGAAGTTTACTCCAGAGACTCTGACATTTCCTCTGTTCCCCTGCTGCCTACTAGAAATTAAAAAGGCAAATAGATCCCAGAGACTCTCTCCTGTAGCCGGCGGGGATCACGATGTTCTGCTTTCTCGGCATCTGTGCCACAGTATTGACAACGCTTCTCGTGGCTGAGAACTGCGGTGGTTGTGATAGCTGCCTATGCAATGGGAGAACACTCAGGTCCGAGCAGACAGAGTAGTTGTAGTTGTGTCGGTCCCAGGATATTAGACCTGAAGAAGAGCTCTGTCTGGCTCAAAAACTCGTCTTTATTTTATTCGACCAACTTCTGTTGGGGAGAGAGATGAGCTTTTGAGCCACACAGAGCTCTTCTTCGGGTCTAATATCCTGGGACCGACACAGCTACAACTACTCTGTCGAAGCCCAGGTCCCACTTGACAAAGTTCCAGCCGCTCGTTTCCCACTGTCCATCAAAAGTCATTAGCTGGGAACAAGCTTTGGTTCACTACTATTCTGGACTGGATGTGACCTGTCAACCTCCAGGAGCAGTCAAATAGGCCCTGTCCACTACTGACCCCCATTTCAACTTCCTCTTACTAGCAGTGAATTGAGTCCCAGCAGCAGGAGCAATCCCACATCCCTGGGGATCTCCAGAAATCCCGAAAAGAACTATGGAGCCCAGGGCTACGTGTGGGGCTGGGAAGCACCGGTTCTTCCAAGGCAGACATCTTTTTGCTTCTGTGACTTATTCAAATGCCTTCCTGACCCCTGTAGGTGATCGATTTGGCAAATACCCTCTAAGGCCAGGGAGCAGTTAATAACAGTGCCATGGGGAGAAGGCCAGAGGTGAAGGCTGGCATATGCCTCCATGTGCTGGCAGGGTTATTTATTTTTGCTTTGCCATCAAGCCTGTTGTCCACATGCAGCTGGACCTCTCTGATTGACTGGCTCCCACTGGTGTTAGCAACTGTGGTGTGTGCTTGGGGAGGTGGAGGGCACTGAGCGGTGGCCCAAGCTATATGCAAATTTCATCCTGCTTTGCTGCATCCCTGATGCACCATTAGACCTAAACACAGGGCCAGATTAACCGGTTCTGGCCCTGTGTCCTGTAGGTGGTGGTGGAGGTTCAGGCAGTGCAAAAAGCCTATGCTCCCTTGGGGCTTCTTCTGGGGAGATTCCACCAAGGAAAGTTCCAGAAGCTGCTGAGGGCGGGTGTGATGAAATCAACCTATTCCACTCCCGGCCACACTCCCTGACAGGCCCCTTCCCCCTTGGGTCAGCACCAACCTCCATGGCCGTAGAGAGAGGTCACGACCGCTTCGTGCTGCTGCAACCTCTTCCCCTGGTGTCCCTTCCATGCCAGTGCATCTCTAGCAAAGGCTTACACCGGGGTGGATTTAGCTCACAGCATGCAGAATAGTTTTAAACGTCCCATAGAGCAGTGATGAGGGCTAGGCGTGGTCCAGGCACTGCGTTTTGGATGCAGTAGTTGCGCCCTCAGCGTTTACCGAAGAGCGATCTTTCATTTTTATGATGATTGTGGCATCTCTCTAATTTCCGCTGCACTACGCACTCAATCCATAATTATAAAATATGCAACTAGCCCTTGGCTTCATTATGTTCCCTGAGTGCGAGAACAGCTCTGTGTTTTTATTAATTGAACTTTTATACAAGCTAACAGATTGCCATAAAGGAAAACAGAATTTTTCAACCAGCGCCGTTAATGGCGGTATTTCAGCAAAGGCCCCGTGGTATCTGTTGAACAATAACTACCACTCCTGTGCCGCTTGCAGTTTTTAATTGAATTTCTATCCCATGGATATCGTGTTGAAGCTATTCATCTGCTTCACTAAGTCTTCTGATATGAAACAAATTCTTCCAAGTTGTAATTGTAATACAAATATCACTCGATGGCTGATTTGCATTAGAAATTCGCAGCCGTGGTGGGGTTAACACTGTGTAGGAAGCTTTACCTTGTGTATACACGAGCAAAGGAATCCTTGAAAGGGTGCCATGCTTATCTGGACTGCTTTTTTCCCCTCCCCTTTTTCCTGTGTAAGTGGGAAGATGGGTCTTGCTCATGCGGCTCAGGAGAGGACAGTGCATTGAGGGTGCAATGTGTTTGCTGAATGTGATCTGGATGAATGGGGCGATACCGGTGACAACTGTGCATGGTGACACATCAGGATCCTCAGACCTCAGTTCCCCAAAGAAGTGACTCTTGAGGGCACGTCTACATTACAGATGACACAGTGGCACAGCTGCTGTAGCGTCATAGTATATAGATGCTTCCTACAATGACGGACATGGGTTTCCTGTTGATGTCGTTAAGCCATCTCTCTGAGAGGTGGTAGCTAGGTTAATGGAGGAATTCTTGCATTGACCTAACCGTACCTACACTGGGGGTTAGGTTTACCTAACCGCAGCATTCAGGGTGCAAATTTTTCACAGACCTGAGCGATGTAGCTAGGTCGATCTAATTTTTCAGGGTAGACCAGGCCTCAATCTGCAGCTCTGAGAAAGGGTCTCTCATTCCATGATATCCCACCCAAGAGTTTATCCAGTGCTGGTGCAAAATCAAGAGTGTGTGTGGAAGGAGATGGTGCGGCCTAATGGTTAGAAGAGGGCACAGAGAGTCAGGATTTCTGGCTTCTGTTCCCAGCTGTAATCATATTTGCCTTTCTCCCAGGCAGATTGGGAGTCTTAGTGAATTAATGTCTGTAAGGTGCTTTCAGCTCCTTTCAGGAAAGGGGCTTGGTAAGTGAGAGGCTGGTATAGGAAATTTAACAGGGAACTTCCTCCCTTTCAGACATTTGTTTTCTGGAAACATGAACATGCGAAATTAAAGGAGAACAGTTTACACCCTTTACTTTATCTGAGTGAAGTATTGGGTGGTCAGTTACCCTAGGCTGCTTGGTTGCCCTCAATACAACTCAAGGTACTGATCCTGTGAAATAGCTGGCAATGGAGATGTCACCTGAGAGCCCTAGACATGTTAGCAGTCGCTATTGTTTCTGCTCTCTGATGGCAGGGCCGATGCTCATTAAATAGGAGGATGGTGACTGGTGGGTTCTGTGGTTGGTGCGCAAAGCGGCTTGCTCTCAGGAGGATACGGGGGGTGGTAGAAAGAGCAGCTGCTTTCTAAACATCCGTGCAAACAAAAGCCCATTTGCAGTTATGTCCATAGACAGTCGGGACAGCAGTTTGGAATCAATACAACTGCTCCTCAACGTTGTCTTACAGGTTGGAGAAGGAGGATGGTCTTAGGGGTGGGGCACTGGCCTGGCACTCAGGAGGTCTGGGCTCATTTCTCAAGTCTGCCATAAGCTCCCTGTATGACCCGGGGCAAGTCATCTAGGCCCAGGTTGTTAAAGGTATTTAAGGTGTTGCTGCGCTCAGTGTTGCAGTGCCTGATTCAGAAGTGTTGTTTCAAGGCTGAGTGCAGCAACACCTGATTTAGGAGCCGAAGTCTCCTTTTCCAAAGGGATTTAGGCACTTAGGCGCCTATCTCCTATTGACAGTCAGTGGGATTTAGGATTAATCCCTTTTGGAAATTAAACTAAGGCTCCTAGATCAGATAGGCCTTGAGACGCTGAACACAGCAATGTCTAAATACATTTCAAAATCTGGGCCTTAGCCTTTCTGTGCCTCAACTTCTTACCTGTAATAAATGGGGCTAATAATACTTCCTTTCCTCCACCTTCGCCTCGCTTCCTCCAGGCAGAGATGGTCTCTTATTCTGCATACTTCCAGCACCCAGTGCAGCGGGGCTCCAATCTCGACCAGGCCCGAGGAGGTATATTCTACAGAGCATGCAGCAGTGAGCCTCGCAGCCCAGGTCGACAGACGCTAGATCTCAGAAAATAACTCTGTAGACAGCACTTAGTTGGAGCTCAGGCTCTGAAGCCTAGGGCGGGGGGTGGGTTTCAGAGTCCCAGCCACAACTTTAAAGCATTGTCTACACCAGGGGTAGGCAACCTATGGCACGCGTGCTGAAAGCGGCACGTGAGCTGATTTTCAGTGGCACTCACGCTGCCCGGGTCCTGGCCATCGGTCCGGGGGGCTCTGCATTTTAATGTAATTTTAAATGAAGCTTCTTAAACATTTTAAAAACCTTATTTACTTTACATACAACAATAGTTTAGTTATATATTATAGACTTATAGAAAGAGACCTTCTAAAAACGTTGAAATGTATGACTGGCATGCGAAACCTTAAATCAGAGTGAATAAATGAAGACTTGGCACACCGCTTCTGAAAGGTTGCCGACCCCTGGTCTACACAGTGATTTTTACAGTGCTAGCCCAAGTCTGTTGACCGAGCTGGGAGGCTAGTTGCTCTGGGCTGTGGAGACATAGCCGTCAGCTTTGCTGTAATACAAATGGTAGGACACAATACTTGAGCAGTTTTTGTTCATTTTAGTGATGAGCTGCCAGGAGCGGATGCATTCAGTGAACCCACTGTGAATCAGGGGCAAAATACTGGCATTGCTCCCACTGCGCAGATGAGGGCAGAACTCGTCTGGGTTGGAAGTTCTTACGGGCAGGGGCCTTGGCTATACAGTTCTGAACACGCCACTGGTCTTGTACAAATACATACCGATGGTGCTAAGTTGGCTTTTAGGGGATCAGTCAAAAGTTCCCAGGACCTTGGAGTCCAACAGGTTACTTCACTTCATTAATACGGGAGCAAGTTCTTCCAGGATCCTGGCCACATCCAGCCTGCCGGACAATATGCAACTATGTTTCGGGGACTATAAATCCTGAATTATTATCCAGGCACAGGTACAAATTGGGTCAGGACCAAGGAGATGCATAGCATGGACTCTTTTTAGAAGACGCTGTAGGTATAAATTCTGCTAACAATGTTTAGACTGTCTCAGATGTACGGTAACTATTCTGCGGTGTTTTAGAATACACCCTCGGCGTGGGAAAGGCCAAAGACACCTCAGGACGTTTTGCATCGATGAGTCAGGGGAAGAACTCGATCCATTTGATGCATGAAGCTGCAGCAATCTGGGCTAACCCAAATAGCTCAGTGAAATATTCCAACAGAGTAAGCTGCTGCAGGGAGCGCTCTTATTTATAGCTTTCTATTCTGGTGTCTGCGTCTGACACTGTTTACCTGTGATGGTCAGGGGGAAATCACAGCCCAGTGATCCTTGCCTGCTCTGATGGCTTTTAGTCACTCCCCATCAATGGGATATGCAGGTAGTCTTTAAGAGCACGTTAAGGAATCACTTTGGGGCACTGTCTGGCAGCCACATTATGGAGAACTCTGCCTCTTTATCTTCCCTGTAAGGTTGCAACATGGATATTAGGCAGTGACAGCAATTATTGATGGTGTCATTAAGGTTGAGATCCCATTTCCAGCAATCCTTTTTTTTTTTTTTTTTTTGGCTTCGGGGATGCCGGTAAGTGGTGGCACAATGGGATTACAAAAGCAACATGTTTATCATTTGCCCTCATGCAGGGGGGAAGAGGGGAAGGGAGATTAATACATGAAATTCTTGAAAATACCGTGTGCTCGAGTTATTAATGTGTAATCGCTGCACAAGAATGACTTGTAGTGAAAACCCATCATTATTTATTTGCTCCGTCTTCAACGTCAGTTATCTAGTCAAGCCCAAGAGAAGAAATAACTTTTTCAGATAACACTCTAGCACGCATTTAGTGTGCGCTTAAGAAGACAGCTGTTATTTCACCACGCTGATTAGTACAAACACGTTGTTGGAAGTTTAGCAGCTGTGTAATAGACATGTAAACATTTCGTAATATCTCTTCTCCTTTCTCTTTGTCTGTACGCACAGCAGTTCGATTGCAATACCTATTTGATTGATCAATAATTGTAGCGCATTAATATGCAAGTGCCCCTTGATGTCTGAATCTCGCACCTCCGGGAGAGGGACCTTTTTAAAGCATTCCTGGGAAAGACGCTTTTGATTGCACGGAGCTCTAGTTTGTGATAGGAAGGCTGATGTTTGATTGACCCGGTGGAAAATTTAACTTGGTGATTAAAATCAGCCACAGAGACGCAATCCAGAGGGGCTGGAGGTGGAGGGTGAAGTGGGGCCATCAGGGGGGAGGGGGGATAGCTCAGTAGTTTGAGCATTGGCCTGCTAAACCGAGGGTTGTGAGTTCAATCCTTGAGGGAGCCACTTAGGGATCTGGGGCAAAATCAGTACTTGGTCCTGCTAGTGAAGGCAGGGGGCTGGACTCAATGACCTTTCAAGGTCCCTTTCAGTTCTAGGAGACAGGATATCTCTGTTAATTTATATTTATTTATAAAAGGTCACACTGTCAATACTGTTAACAGACTCTCTACAATTTTCATGGGTTGGTACCTCAGCTGGTTTAAGTTAATGGAGCTCTTTTGTGTCACCGATTTACACAAGCTGAAGATCTAGCCCAGTGACCAAAACTGCTTGTGCTTTGTTTGCTTTACCTGAATAACTGGAGCTAAAGTGATCTTAGTACTCGACTGGCAGCCTTGAAGACCTCCGTTATTCCTCCAAACTGGCCCAAAGGTAGCAGCAGCCATGTAAGCTTTCTCCAGGGAGCGTGTCAGGATTCCTCCACCCAGACCTCTCTGCCAGCGTTTTTGAGGAGGTGAATGGTGTTTTTCGAGGCTCATTCAGTCATGGGCTTCTCTGGAGAGGCTGACAATAAGGCTCAGGGCTGTGCTGGCTATTGTGATGTGGATACACGGCCACACGGCGCTGGACTGAGACGGATGCTTTGTCTTGTGAAAGCCACTGGACGGAAATAACGTTAGATGACCAGCGACCTGAAGAAATGCCATATGTTGCTCAAAGAAGCAACTGAAATCTTGCCTTACTGGGGTGCAGGCTGCAAAAAGGACACTGCAGTTTCTGAAGACAAGACTTCGGCTTTGAGAACGGACCTAGGGGTGGTAGCAGGCAGCAAATTAGACCAGAGTTTGCAGTGTCATCTGGGAGCCAGAAAAGGGCCAGGGCAATGGTGGGCTCTCTGTGAAGCTATACAGAAACACAGCTGTCACCACGTCACCAGCAGGGGGAGGGAGGCTCACTGCTTTTCTGTGGCAGAACCCCTGGGGGAGGGGAGCGATGCCTGCCCTTCATTTAGGGTCAATGTGCCTGCTGGTGCAGTTACCCTGCTGGTTCAGGGAGGTGAAATCTGCTTCCTGGAGTACGGTGTGTGAACAAGCCATGGGCGGTGCACAACGGACAGAACACAGGTTTAAAGGGCCAGTATGCAGGGATCCTCACCCTCTGGGTGCCCACACAGCTGCGCTACAGCCACTGTTACAGCCACCCAGGAAGAGGAACATGCATTGCCTGTTGCACCCTCTCCCCCACCATTTGTGGGCCAGTGGATCTGCTGTGTGCATGGACCCATTGGGCAGCCCTGCTTTCCCCTCCCCCTCCGCGCTGAGCCATGGAAACCCAATGCTCCCTCTCTAGGTGGTCTATATTGCGTTGACCTCCCTGTGCATCTTTTGTCCCTACTACATCCACTGAGTGGGTGTGGGATTGGGCTGAGAAAGTTTCCCCCATCTCGCGCTCTTCCTCTTACCTCTGATCAGTAACACCTCCATCTCTAGGTAGGTTCCTTAGAAGGCATTGCAGTGTGCAATTCCTTCCCTCTTCTGGCATGTCGGTCCTTCATTTTCTCCCCGGTCCTCAACCCAGCCCATGGGGTGAACACATGAAAAGCAAGGCAACCTGCAGCACCACGCCTTGCATTGAGAGACAGAGAGGGCGCCAGGCAACGGCACAAGGCTCATCTACTTGCACTGCAATCCAGCCTGCAGAAGAAGAAGGAAAAGTCATTCCCTGCATTTGAAAGCTCACTTAAAAAATAAGACTCGTGCCTTCTGGTAAGGCAGGTAAAGAGGAGAAGGAAATGGATGAGCTGTCACTTTTTCCTAATGAATCAAAGGCCATTGCATCCCGCTTGCAAAGGGACGGTCGGTCGACCTCCTGATTCAGGCACTACTCCATGGTTCTTAATGGCGCCCTGCGGGAGCGTAGCAAGACGCTTCATACAGTCTCCTTGTCTTGATTGCTTATGATGAACTGGGCTGGGTGGGGTAAATTAAAATGTTCCTTCTTTTTCCACGCAGAGTAAAATCAGTGGGGGAACTTGACTTGTCTCTGTGTTAAACCTGTCAAGAGGCTGTGACCGAATCATGCTGGGTTGAAATAAGATTAAACAGCTATTTCAGGAAAGGTACTAATTTTTAAACTTGCTATCTGGTGAGGGTGCTGCCACAACCAAATGATACTATTAATTATTCTATTTCAATAGCACCCAGATGTCCCAAGCGAGATTAAGTTAGGTGTTGTACACACTCCTAGTAAGAGAGACCCTCCACCAAAAACCTTACAGTCTAAAGAGACCACGTAGACAAAGGCTCAACTTGTGCAAAGATTCTCAGGTTTTAAGACTGGAAAAGACTATTACGATCATGTAGTCTGAACTCCAACATAAAAGTGGCCAGAGAATCTCCCCTAGGGATTCCTGTCCATACCTCAGGGTTGAGCTAGAGTCCTGAGTAGTCTTGTTGGCCTGAATGGTACTACTCACATGCTGAAAATTAAGCACATGCGTAAATCTTTGCAGCACTGGGGCTAAAGGGTTGGAGCAGTGGAGAATGATTACATCCATTGTACAGGTGGGGAATTGAGGCATAAAGTAGATTAAGGGATTTGCCAGAGGTCACACACAGGAAGTCTGTGGCAAAGCCAGGGATTTAACCCAGGTCCCTGGGTCCCGTATTTTAAATACAAGACCATTCCTTTTCTCAATAACCCTCCCCATCGCCACGTTGAGGAAGGTACGTTTTACAGGAGAGTAAATTGAGGCATGGAATAACTAGTTCAAGATCACAAAGGGAGTCAGTGGCAGAGTTAGGAAGAATACCCTGATATTTTGGATCTCAGTCAACCTGTTCCAACCACTGTCCCTACACTGTCCTTCCCTAAAGAAGAGGTAAATATGGACTCTATATGCTTCTCACAGGTATTGATTTCTGGAAACTCCATATAGTATTACACATTCATAGATTCATACTATTTCCAGAAGGGACCATTGTGGTCATCTAGTCTGACCTCTGTGACAGAGGCCATAGAATTTCCAAAATAATTCCTACAGCAGATCTTTTCGAAAAACATCCAATCTTGATTTTAAATTGTCAGTGATGGAGAATCCACCATGACCTCTGGTAAATTGTTCCAATGATTAATTACACTCACTCTAAAAAATTACACCTTATTTCTAGTCTAAATCTGTCTAGCTTCAGCTTGCAGTCATTGGATCGTGTTATACCTTTGTCGGCAAGATTGAAGAGCCCATTATTGAATATTTGTTTCCCATGTAGATACTTATATACTGTACTCAAGTAACCCACCTACCTTCTCTTTGTTAGACTCAAAGAGCTCAGTCTATTTAGCTTATCACTATACATCAGGTCTTCTAATCCTTTAATCATTCTTGTGACTCTTCTCTGACTCTTCTATTCTTCAATTTATCAACATCCTTCTTGAATTGTGGACACCAGAACTGGATACAGGATTCCAGCAACGGTCGCACCAGTGACAAAAACAGAGATAAAATAACCTCTCTACTCCTACTTGAGATTCCCCTATTATTAAAGGATCACATTAGCCTTTTTAGCCACAGCACCACACTGGGAGCTCATGTTCAGATTGATTATCCATCACCCCCCGAAATCTATTTCAGAATCATAGCATCCCCCATTGTGTAAGAGATTTACATTTAGCCGTATTACCACACATATTGTTTCCTTGAGTCCAGCTTATCAAGCAATCCAGATAGCTATGAATCCGTGACCTGTGTTCTTCATTATTTACCCCTCCCCCAATTTTTGTGTCATCAGCCAATTTCATCAGTGATGGCTTTGTTTTTTCCAGGTCATTGATCAATAGCGTAGGGATAAGAACAGATCCCGGTGGACCCCACTAGAAACCCACCTGTCATGATGGTTCCCTATTGACAGTTAAATTCTGAGACCTATCTGTTAGCCACCTTTTAACCCATTTAAGGTGTGCCATGTTAATTTTATGTTTCTAGTTTTTTAATCAAAATGTCTTGCAATACCAAGTCAAATGCCTTACAGAAGTCTATTACATCAACACTATGACCTTTATCAACCAACTTGTCATATCATCAAAAAAGATATCAAGTTAGTTTGCTAGGATTTATTTTCCATAAACCCATATTGACTGGCATTGATTATATTACACTCCTTTAATTCTTTATTAATCAAGTCCCATATTAGTTACTCCATTATCTTGCCTGGGATCTATGTCATCCAGTTGACTCTTTTTAAATATTGGCACTACCTTAGTTTTCTTCCAATCTTCTGGAACTTCCGTGTTCCAAGACTTATTGAAACTCACCATTAATAGTACAGCGAGCTCTACAGCCTACTGGATGCAGGTTATCTGGACCTGCTCATTTAAAAAGTTTGAATTCTGTTTAACATCATCCTAAGCTAAAATGGAAAAAATGTTATCATCTGTTTTTCCCAAATACAGAACAGAAATATTTATTAAACATTTCTACCTTTTCTGCATTATTATTGATAATGCTATGGTTTCCATCTAGTAATGGAATCTTTTTGTTCCTAATATACTTTAAAAAAATTCTTCTTTTCCTTACCTCTGCTGGCCATAGATTTTTCCTTGTGTCCCTTTGCTTCACTTATCAATTTTCTTCAATCACTAGCTTTTGATATATAGACATTACTATCAACTTCCCTTTTCTTCCATTTATTTATTTTTTGTAGCTGCCTTCACTTCCCCTCTAAACCAGGTCAAGTTTTTTGTAACCAATATGGCCTTTTTTCTCGGTTGTGGGATTGTGGTTTTTCCCTGGTGTTGGTGGTCTATAGCAGATCCCAACTAATACCCCACCTTGTGCTTTATCTGTTAGGACATTGATTTGTAAGCATTCCAGATCACTTTCTTCTGCATTGTCTGAGGCTCAGAAAAAGGTAATAGCATTTTTGACACAGAGTGCCTCCTCTTTTACCCACTTGAGCCTTCTTAAATGGGTTATCACCATTGATTTTAAAATTCCAGTCATGGGAGTCATGTCGTCCCAGGTTTCAGTAATATCAACTTGATCAAATTTATGCTCATAATGAGCAATTCCAACTCCTCTTGTTTCTTACCCACGCTCCTAGCTTTGTGTATAGGCAGTTAAAGAATTTCTTCTTTTCAAGTCCTTTTGGTTCCTTGATTAATTTTGTTCTCGGCATCTCAATTTTGTGCTGAGTGTCCTCAAGAAGATTGATCCCGCTTCTGCTGAGCTGGGGCATGACTAAGAAGAGGAATTGTTTGTAGTTACACTAGCTAGCCTAAAAAATTCTCGGGTTATCAGCCCTCGTGCTTCAGGGAGTGACAGGGAGTCATTTCTCCCCATAGTGTATCATTGTCGTTAACTCAATTCTGGGAGTTTTAAACCATCCCCTCCGGTACCCAGGATTGACCACTGCTGGAGACAGGATATCAGGCTGTTCCAGTCTAGCATTTCCTGTCCTGGTGCTACTAAGGGCTGGTCCACACTAACCCCCCAGTGCGAACTAAGATACGCAACTTCAGCTATGTGAATAACATAGCTGAAGTCGAAGTATCTTAGTTCGAAATACAAGGTACTTACCGCGGGTCCACACGCAGCAGGCAGGCTCCCCCCGTCGACTGCGCGTACTCCTCTCGCGGAGCAGGAGTACCGGCGTTGACGGCGAACAATTCTGGTTGGGGGGAGGGATAGCTCAGTGGTTTGAGCATTGGCCTGCTAAACCCAGGGTTGTGAGTTCAATCCTTGAGGGGGCCATTTAGGGATCGGGGGCAAAAATCTGTCTGGGGCTTGGTCCTACTTTGAGCAGGGGGTTGGACTAGATGACCTCCTGAGGTCCCTTCCAACCCTAATAGTCTATGATTCTATGATTTATTGGGTCTAGACAAGACGCGATAAATCGATCCCAGAAGATCGATTGCTTGCCGCCGAACCAGCGGGTAAGTATAGACGTACCCTAAGCCTCGGCTTCCCTCCCTAATGAGCAGGGATAGGCTCTACACATCCTTATGTGCCTCTTGTGATTCCTTCATTACAATGACACATCTCCAGCTATCTCCTTGGGGACCCTCCTAAGCCTGACTGACTTTTCAAGCTGTTCCCGCTTATTGATCTTCTGTCTGGGGGAAAAAAATCCAACAGGTTTATTCTCCCGGCTGAGGCATTTTGTGTTCGATGAGTCTCCGAGTGCTGTGCGTGAAAGATGACAGGGAAAGCTTTACAAGAGGGAAATTCAGTCTAAGATAGCTCTGCCTCAAACTCCCATGGCGGGGTAGATAGACACACTGGGCCGCAAGCTTCCATGACAGGATAGATGGACACATGCTGTTCAGCAGTAATTGCAACTGGTGACTCTGAGGGATTCAGAGATGGGCCAATTTTATACATGTGTTTTTTCGTACCAAGACAGGTCTTTTGCCAGAGACTCTGTTTCACTGGGAAAACGTTGTGTGAAAAATTGATGAATTGCACCCTTCTCGGGACTACCCCTGGCCTGGGATGTATCCAGGGGTGTTCACAGCTCCAGATTCAAAAGTTGGGCCTCCCCCTTCACTTGCCGGCTTAAACTTCTGCAATGTCTTATATGTTTTTCAAAACATTCACGAAGTCCTGACTGTCCCTTGTGAATGTAGGACTCTCTGCAAACTCGTGTTGCCCAGGGTGTAATGGGACAGAAACTCAGCTGGCGTGAATTGCAATAGCTTCACTGATGCCAGTCCCTTGAATTCGGTGGAGCTACGCTGACTTAAATCAACTGGAGAGCTGGGTCTTTATTGTTAGTTGTATCATAGAGGCCTCAACTGAGATCAGGGCCTACTTGTGCTAGGAGATGTACATAAATGGAGTAAAAGAGGGTTCCTGCCCCAGAAAGCTAATAATCTAAATAGATTATGATCCCCATTTTACAGATGGGGAACTGAGGTACAGAGAGATGAAAAGACTCGCCCAAAGTCTGTGATACGTATGTCCGTGTCAGTCTCCTGATGAGCATCAAAAACTTGGGTGACAGAATACCTCATCCTTCCCTCATCCTGGGGCCTGGCGCTAATACCTAACCTGATCTAATGTCAGAGATTTCTAATGTTCCTATCTCCATGGTATTCAGTTCAGCAGAGGCAGCTCGACAGCATCTAGAAGAAACTCAGGTCCAAGTTGTATGCCCAATGAGCCACAGTCACATGGTACAAGTCTCTAGCATCCTCCTCATCAAAGCTACTTCCGCCATGGACACTAATTGACACCCATTAGCAGCCTCAGCCGGGAAGCCAAGGTTTGAATGAACTATCTTCTCCAGCTGGTGATCTCTTCAGGTCCGTAGCACATTGTCAGGGCACCTTGCACTGCTTTTGCTTGGGCTCTACCTGTCCTGGGGATAAATGGAGGTCTCTACCTTCCAGGGTGGTGATTGTATCATGTTTCACCAGCACTAAACGTCCTTGTCTGGCTATTTCTCAGCTCTGAACCTCCAGAATGCCCGAGGTTGTGCCTTCTGCTATGCCCCTATCACTCCTTTCTCAGCCCCATTTGAAGGGAGTTTGGATTTAGATACCTTTTATCTGATGGCCTTTCATTAGTGCTACAAAAGATTCTCCTTCCATGACCACATTTAAAGCAATTCTCTCACACCAAAATATTTCAGATGTAAATGGTAAATTGGCTAAGGGAATCGTTAGGGCAGCATTTTCAAAAATAGTAATAAAAAGAGGGGGGGAAAAGCCCTTGGAGGGACACTGTTTCTAATTAATAACCTAATTAATATCTGATTGATTAATAGAGGGTTGTCATGAAAATTTCCTTTTATCCTTCAGGGTTATTCGATTATAAAGCATCCTCTAGAACAAATATCCTGAGTGTGCCATCCGGTCACCTGTGTGCTGAAATCAATAGTGTGTTTGGAATCAAGTCACTAACGCTGTCCGCCAAGGATGCGTAGACACATGCCCTCAAAAATTAAAACACATCCGAATTGCAAGGAGCATAAACATATCAACCCTTTAAAACCAAATAGACAGGGAGTGAGTAATGACGAACTGTCGTCGTTCATAGTTCATATCTAAGTAATAACAATAGTGGCCAGAAAAAATGGAGGAGAGGATCCTACCATAATAGCAATAGGATCTGGAACTTCCTAGCTCTAGGTTTTTGGTTCAAATGCCCCATGCCACCGGTCTAAAGAGAATGACAGTCATTACCATCTAGCAGTGTTTCTGTGCCCAGTGGGAAATGAGCGGATATCTCCGGTGTTGTCTGAGTGAGAATTTGCACTGATTACAGCCATCCAGGGATGGATCATTTCATGATTCCCGGTTCTGTTCATTCCCTCTGAAACACCTGGCATTCTCCACTGTTGGAAGACAGGATACTGGGCTAGATGGACCATTGGTCTGACCCAGTCTGGCCATTCTTATGTTCTTATCCATGGGGCTGCACAGGCTCAAAGCCCTAGAGTAGTCAGAGCAGACTGCTGTGAGAGAGCACAGCTGCAGCATGCAGAGGATTCAGGCAGGGTGTAAGCTCCACTGATGCATGGGGCAGCCTTGCTTGGCCACACTAGGGATTTGCAGCTGGTCACCAATGGCTGTCGTGGGGCAAATGCCCAGTGAGGATAAGGTCTCAGTCCAACTCCTAATCCAACAGCCTAATGGTGCCAAATGATGCTACCCAGCACTCGCTGGCAGGCTCAGCAGAGAAGCCAAAGCCAAATCTCTTGTGCTCTAACATGGGGCACCGTGTTGCTCGTACTGTTCTGATTGTCCATTGGGAGGAGAAGAGTGAGGGAAGCTAGCACTGCCCCTGTCCTTGTCCAAAATGCTCTAGTTTCCTACTCGCCTGTGTTGGAGTGTGAGCCTCAGATTTTCTTCCCATATTTCCTCCTCTTCTGCCCCCCTTCACTCTTGGGGAAATTTCTCTCTCTCCTCAGCATCTGCTCTCTATCCTCTTCTTCTCTGTGAACATATCAAGGTGACAAATTTATTTCATCCCTTTGTGGTACCTCCCTCCCCAGTAATAAATTTCCTTTGCCGTCTCTTCAAGGCCCCATTGTCTCCTTCTTTTAATTACTCCTGCTGCTTGCGCACCGAGCCATTTCCATGGTGTTTGCCATGAACCTCTGTGCACTCTACCTTCCATCCCCCACCTCCAGCTTTCCTTCCGGTTTGTTTTACACTCTCAGCACTGTCAGATCAATTCAGTTTTATAACCTGGCGGGTTCTCTCGCCCTTTACTGAACAATGCAGGGAAAATAAGTTGCTCTCTCTTTAGCAGCCATCTTGGCTGGAGGTATTTTTCCTGGGACATACTGATTCCCCCTCAACTCCCCCCCCCGACCTTGGTTACTTCATGTGCCTCCTGGTGAAGTCTTTCGTAGGGGTGGAAGGTCAAAGGAGCTTAGAACCCAGGCTATCTCATGTGTACGCTGTACTGAGAGGCAGTGTGGGCTAGTGGATATGGCGATGGATTGAGAGGCTGGAGACCTTGGCTCTAATCCAAATTCTGTCACTAACCGGTTGTGTGACACTAGGAGAATCACTTCGCTTCTGTCTGCCTTTGATTACACCTAAACTCTTTGGGGGTAAGGACCGTCTCTTACCATGTGTGCGTACAGCGCCTAGCACAATGGAGTCCTGATCTCAGTTGTGGCCTCTAGATGCTACAATAATGCATTGGGATCATCTTTATCTCTTGCATTCAAGCACACTTCCAGCACATTGCTTGGCATGGAGACTAATTTTAAGTGTAACATATTTACCGACGTTAGAGCATCAGGAAATTCCAAGGAAGGACGATCTTGTGTTCACACTCAGCACTGGGAGTCAGGGGACCTGAGTTTCTCTGCCTCGCTTTACCACAGCGCAACCTTGGGTAAGTCACTTAGAGCCAGATTTTTAAAGGCATTTACACACCTAAAGATGAAGAAAGATGCTTAACCTGCATTGAGATCAATGGGAGTTACAAAGCTAGGCATTTTTCAAAACCCCACAAGGAACCCATCTTTCACCTTAGGCTCCTAAATATCTTTTTAAATCCAGCCCTTAATCTTTCCGTGCCTCAGTTTCCCCATGTGTAAAATGGGTGTATACTATCACCTACCTCTCAGGGGTGGTATGAGGCTTAATTAATTTATGTTTGTAGAGTGGATTGATAACCTTGGATGGGAAGGGTATGTATTTACTGTCATGACTTTATTTTCTCAAAGTAGCACATAGAGCAAAACCGTGACATCAGAAAAATACCTTCATGCAAAATTCTACCAAAAAGATCACTTGGAAAGCTGGCACCACTCCATTCCTATGGACCTCTCTGACGTCCCTATCTCTGTTCTGTAGACCGTAGGTGGCACAGAGATAAACCTGAGTGTAATGGAGAGAAACGTCTCCACTAGCTCCTGCTTTGATCACAACCAGTGAACAGCATCACACTCTTAGGAAGAGCTAGAGTGTCACCTGTATTCTTCGCTGCCTCCGGCTTGGGTCATTTTCCAGATGTTGGCTTACTGCAGATGAATGAAAGCCTGGAGATATTCTTCTGGCAGGATATACACAGACTCCAGGTGGTCACGGTTTGCTCTTAAGCATCAGCAACAGCTTCTGTAAAAGTTTAAACCACACTTACTACTGGAGCCAGGCTGAAGCTTCACAGCTCAGACCCAGGTCCGGATTCAAACTTTCCTCAAGATCGGATGCGTTTAGAGCTGGCGTTTCAGTTCATGCCCATCTCCGCTTCAGATAGGACGAGGGAAATGTGGCAGTTCCTTTTCTGGGACATAGCTGAGCGCAGCTTCTGAGCCACTTACAGGGGGTGGGTCCAAAGCCATTCAGGCTGCCCATTGCTGAGGGACCATCTGAATAATCAAATCACTGGATTTATCCAGAGGGTCCCCTATTTTCCCAGAGGACAAGTAGAGACGGGCTGGTACAAGCGACACTGCTCAAACCTGGCCTGTAGAGACCGCTTCTTAGGGTCAGACTCCTTGCCAAGTTGATCAAACGAAGGTTGCCAATTAGTGCCCGCTGTGATGTGGACAGCTGTCTAAAGGGAACAGAATTGTGACCACAGAGACCTGTTGTATTAATTTAGGGGAAATAAATGGGCTAAAGGTATTAACATACCACTGTCACTGTCCAGCATTAACCAATGGTTAACAGGGTCTGGGGCTTGGTATGCAGAGACGTCAGACTGCTTAGCACCAGGGCAAACACACCATTAAAAATCCTTTTAACCTTCTATTAAAGATACAGAAAAGAAGGAAAAGAGTTAAAGCATTTGACATGTAAAATATTAAGTAAGGCTTCCATTTTAACAACATCCTTCATCCCCTTTCCCTTTAGCTAGAGAGAGTTTTGAGAAGGAACCCGCCCCCCCGTTGTTTGACAGTCTCTTAGAGGGTATCAAAGATGATAACAACTGGCCTTTTGGAGAAGAGAATAAGTTAGTTATGATGGGCTGGAGATGT
>NW_020664446.1:6413991-6505417 GCF_002925995.2 Terrapene triunguis
CGGGTAGACTGTGCCTTCTCTTTGTTAAGGTAAATAGATTGAGCTCTTTGAATCTATGACAGCAAGGCATGTTTTCTAATGCTTTAATCATTCTTGTGGTTCTTCTCTGACCCCTCTCCAATTTATCAACATCCTTCTTGAATTGTGGGCATCAGAACTGGACACAAGATTCCAGCAGCGGTCAGACGAGTGCCAAATACAGAGGTAAAATAACCTCTCTTTTCATACTTGAGATTCCCCTGTTTGTTCATCCTAGGATGGCATTAACTCTTTTGGCCACATTGGGAGCTCATGTTCAGCTGATTATCCACCACAGCCCCAAATCACTGCTTCCCAGGATAGAGTCCTCCATCCCATAAGTATGGTCTGCATTCTTTATTCCTAGATATATACGTTTACAATTAGCTGTATTAAAAGGGTTTGCTTGTGCCCAGTTTCCCTAACGATCCAGACTGCCCTGAATCAGTGACGTGTTCTCTTGATTATTTACCACTCCCCCAATTTGTGTGTCACCAGCATAGGGAGGCTCAGCAGCACATCACTGGACACATTGGAACATCAGAGGAACAAACCAAGGGGCATCAAGGACAAAGCAGAGTGAACCATTGCACTCCGCAACCCAAAGTGGCCTGGGTCCTGTTGACTGCCAAGTCACAGAGCATTGATTGGGACTTTGAACAAATTCTCTCCCCTGCAGTAACAGTGACCCAGAGGGCTTGAGTACTGGTAACTGTGCAATATCCGAATTGTGGAAGGTGAAATTCACCTCTGGGCAGTGAAGCAGCACAAGAAATGTGCGCCTCTCAGATCCCAAGTGCAGGGGGAAATATCACCAGGGTAGGACAAATAGAGTGCCAATAGCCCACAGCCGCTGTGGAAATAAGCTGTGAGAGAGAGCAGGAGGGACATACAAGGGGTGGTGGGAACACAACAGCATTGTGAAATGGGGCAGTGGGTCAGCTGTCTAACGCGCCAGGTTCTGTGCGTTTACTCGTCATTTTAAATGCACAGGTATGCGTGCCAGTTACATGCAGCCCTCCGCGACTCAGCCTCCCCAGCTGGGCGGGAAGCTGGTGACTCTCACAGAGGGTTTCTATGACTTGTAAATCTGGAGCAAGCGTTTCCATCCCTCGTGCTCTCTGAAATTAAGGCCTGGCCTACGCTCTGGTATAACCCCGATTCAGCCACTGAAGACCAGCAATGGGTGCAAACCATTGCTGGTCCCTGCGTACAGACAAGAGACAGCAGGGTTTGCATTGCTCCTGCTCCTCTCCGTGCTTAGGGGGCCATGGTGGTGTAGCTACAGGGATTGCAGGGCCACTGATGGGTGAACTGGGGCTATCCCTGAGTGTCGGTGTCCAGCTCTGCAGGGATCGCCGCACATTTCACCACGTCCCCAGACATTCTTTCATCTCCGACAGAGACAGAGGCACATTCAGAGGGGACAGTAAGCGAAGGGGAGACAGAAAATGCACACGCGCACTGTGACTCACCCCGCGGGAGAGAGAAGACCTCTGCTTACAGGGAGACTCAGACACACGCACACTCCCAGCTAAACAAGTCGCAGTGTTTGCAGGAATTCCATCCCCAAGGGGCTGATCCATATTTTATTGCCTGTTCCCTCAGCCGAATGGTTCAAGATGCAAACAAACAAAACCCCTCCATTTTCCTTTTCTCTCCCTGCCAGAGCATGGGCGGGGCAGGGTGGGAGACCGGGCTGATGGGACAGCTCTGCTGACAAGAGTCAGCTGGTGTAACCTTGTCCTTTCTGAAGATAGGCTCCTTCCTGGCTGTCCCAGGTGGGTCGTTGTCTGCTCCAATATTCTCTCCCTCGCTCTCCCGCTCTCTCTTGCCACCTCCGTTTCATTTCCCCAGGATGAGTGCTTGTTATTGCAATATTAGAAGGTGCTGGCTCAGGCCCATTTGTCTGTAGGGTTTGTGAGGAAGCCCACGCTCATATAAATGTGGGAATTGGATTGATTTCCTTAGGTGCTCGTTACATTGAGTTATGACTGGGCTTGCCAGAGGGAACTTTCTCACTCCATATTAGGTCCACAAGCCCTGCTCTAATACAGTTTGGGAGCAGGTGCATCATGGTTTAAATGCTTAATAGCTTGTCAGGGCAGTTGAATCAAGCAGGTAATTTTCTCTCCTGCATTTTGACTACCATATGGGTTACAGGAGAATCCACAAGCTCCAAATAAGTGACTTACCTTATAAATCTGCTTTTTCCAGGGGGAGTAAACAGGTTTCAGTGCCATTGTAGCTTCAAGGAAAGTTGATTGATTTGAATAGAGGGCTCATATGTCTCCCTTGGACTGGATCGATGCAATCGTTGTCCCTAGAAACCAGTCGATATTCTTCCTTCAACGTAATTTGTTTCGGCCATACAGGTGGCACTGGGCATGGTGTATACAAGGGTGAATGTAGGGTTACCAAATGTCCGTATTTTCCCGGACATGTCTAGCATTTTAGTTGTTAATCGCCGTCTGGGAGGACTTTTTAAATATATAAAAATGTCCAGAAAATACAGATGTATGATAACCCTACCCACTGCCTCTCTCTCCTCTTGGGGTGACAGCTCGCTGCAGCCTGCGGATTGCAACCCCCCCTCCTCCCACAGTGCTGCTGCAACCCCAGTGTTGCGGGTGGGGGGGGGACCCGCGGCCACTTCTCCCTCCTCCGAGCATCCCCCGCAGCTCTGGCAGAGCTTCAATCTCCCCACTCCGCCCCGGCCGTGCAAGGAGCCCCCCCGCCAGTGGTCTGTGCAGCTGGGCCTGCCTCCCTCTCCCCTGCTGAGCCGCTGCCCAGGGGGGTCCCAGCGCAGGGGAAAGTTTCTCGGTGCGCGGCAGCGCCTCCCACAGCCGCCCGGCCTGAGCTGTTGCAGCACTTCTCTGCTCTAGCCTGGCCAGAGAGGGAGCCCGCGGCTGGGATGCAGCCTCGCAGGTGGGAGCGCGTTGGGGCTGGGATGCCCAGCTCAGGGGCAGGCCCAGAGCCCGAAGCAACTTCCCGCCCCCCCCCGGCTCCGGCTGCGCAGGGGAAGTGCCTGGCCGGGGGCGCACACGCTGGAAGCCGGGAAAGTTGGAGCCCAGGGAGGAGGCGGCTGCTTCGGGTGGCTGGGAGGGAGGGGGAATGTGGCGCACTCAGGGGAGGAGGCGGGGCCGGGGTGGGGATTTGGGGAAGGGGTTGGAATGTGGGGGCAGGGAAGGGGTTGGCATGGGGGCGGATTTGGGGGCCCCTGTGGAGTGTCCTCTTTTTTCAGTGTTCAAATATGGTAACCCTCATGAATGGACACATTGTACTTTGCATTAAAGCAACACAAGGGTTTGTATTGAACAAGTCAATTATTTTTATGTAGGTGTAACGCCAACAGACCCCGGTAGTCGGCGGGCAGAATCGAACTTGGGACTTCTGGAGCTTAGTACATGAGCCTCTACCGCCTGAGCTAAAAGCCAACTAGCTTTTAGTGAAGGCTGTAGAGCAGACATATTTTATCTGTCTCGCTTTTAAGTGGTCTAGGTGGGACAGAACACCACACCCAGAAGGTGTGTGGGTTACATAGGCTTTCCATAATACAGCAATGAGAGTCTGTTGGAGCTGCCCCCTGCACGCCAGACCCCATCTTCCAAAATGGAGGCTGACCTTTGATCTCGTCAGGCCCCTCTCCCCATCCTTATATGACAATGACAGCTACTCTACACAGAACAGTCTGTCTGTCTTAGGGTTTTGTATTGCTGCTCGTCATCGTAGTATCTGAGTGTCTTCCATATAAAATAGGTTAATGAGAGCCTAATGGACTCCATGGAGACCCCCTGGCCTTTCCCTCTTTGGAGGTTATATAAAGCTCTGCTTTGGTAGCATATCCCAACCAGAACTGTAGCATGCAGATGTGCGAGGGCCTGTTTATCTTTCTTCTCTCTTACCTGGTGCACCGTTTTGCTTTGTCGCTGGTGATCTCCCAAAAGCTTTGTGTTGAGAGAGGATAAACTGGCCACTGCGGAGCAAACTGATGATGAGGTGTTCTGAGCAGACATGCCAAACCTGCGAAAAAAATGCAGAAATTGGGTTTGTTTTGGGCTTAATTAGCTTGTGAGTTGTTCGTTGGCTAGTTTTTGGTTTGTAGCTCAGAGGCGTGGCGAGCGCCCTCCGTACCCTCCGACCGGAGGGGGCCCCGCAAGGAAGGGGGCCCCTAAAAGTGGCAAAATAAATACCGCATTCCAGTTTCTGCATTGTAAGGGGCCCCGCCCGGACATATGTTCGGAGGGGGCCACCGTTTGGAGGGGGCCACGTTCTTTGTTGCTACCACCACAGTCCCAGACTGCTCGCAGGGGGGATCTAGTCACATAGAGTGTTGGGGTTCACAGGGATTGGCTTGTTTTGAAATGGGATTCATTTGAGTTTTGGCTTATTGTGAAAGCCGGGGTGCTTATTTACCACGTGAAAGTTGGAAACTGTGATCTAAGGAGAGCTGGCTTTGGCAATTTTACAATTACTAACAAAAATCATTTTGGGTTGAAATGAAAATGATTTTTTTTTAATTAATCACATTGAAAATTTGAAAAAAATTGCATTTCAGGTCAAACCAAATCTTTTGTTATGATGACATCAAAATGTTTCTTTTAGATTTGGAGCTTTTTACTCTTTTTTTTTTTATTAAATAAAATTAAAGGCAATTTTGAACCAAAAAGTCAATTCAAACAAAAAAAAGATCAAAATATTTTCTTTTGAAAATGTTGAAACTGGCTGTTTTGATTTTTTTTTTGACATTTTTTATTTTCAAAATGAAAAATGTGTCGAAATGTACACATCTGTTGAACGTTCCCGTGTCACTGAATCAGAATTTTTCTCAGGGAAAAAAAAAAGGAGTGTGTGAAATTTTCCCCACGGCTCTAGTTGTGAGATTAGTGAGCGGGAATGTACAGGAGAATGAGCTTTTGGACCTTTTACTGAAAGCCTGTGTCTTTCCTCTCATCGTCACAACTTCCACCATTGCTAATCATATCATTGTTATTCATCATATTTATTTTATCACAATGTCAGTACAGTTATTTTCACATATCAACTAATTAATCCTGAATATGATTCTTTGTCGTATGCAATAATATTTAAGTAGCTATTGCTAATATTTAAGTATTATTGCTATTAGTTGTGGCTATAGTCAATTTGCAGATCAGTAAACTGAGTCACAGGAGTTGAGAACCCAAGAAGCCTGACTCTCAGTAGCGTGTGCTTGAGCCACTAGATTCACCATCTCCTCCACCTCCTGTTTCTACAATTGGAGTAAACAAAATCAACGGCCATGTGGCCCTTTAAAGGCAACGCATTAATGAAGTCAATGGAATGTATCCCATTTTGACTGTCTTTGGTCATTAGCTCAGCTATCCCTGGTGACATGTATACAGTAAAAGCACCTCTGGATGTGGACCTCTGGGCACTGGATGGTCTTTGAACCGTGGAAGTTGGAAATGGAGGTATTATAGTATAGCCACTGAGGGCTAGATTCATGAAGGGACTGAGGCGTCTAAGTCCAGCATTCACAATCCCCTCCCTCCCGCCACTCAGCTGCTGCTTAGCCCTGGAGGTGCCTATGTAGCCTTTGGTTCCTGATCTGGTAGGCATGCTCAGAGCACACCTACCCTGCACGGAAAAGGAAGAGCTGCCCCTCTGGATAAACTTCACCTCAATGCAGTGGTTAGGGCAGTCTCCTGGGAGGTACAAGTTCAAATCCCTTCTCCCCATCAGGGGTGGGGAATTGAACCTGGTTTTCCCACATGCCAGGGGGGTGCCCTGGCTGGATTAAGGGTTATTAAGGCAGTTTCCTGCTGCTAACTTTTCCCATGTGTTGCATAGGGAGCCTGGGGGCCTAATTCAGGGCTGTGAATTTTACTAGGGCACTGGGCTCATAAAATCCGTTCACTGCGATGCTGAGTGGGCAGCTCATTGGCCTCCTTGGTGAAGCTAACCCTGAGTGAGCATAAACACATGCGATCCCATTAAATTGCTTATGGAGTCTGGGGCTGCACAGGTGACTAGTCAGTAGCTGTGAGAGTACAGCCTAGTGGTTAAAGGTGGAGTCAGCGCTCTCCTTTTGTTCCCAACTTCACCATTTGCTGTGTGATCTTGGGCAAGTTATTTGGGCCAAAATGTTTAGACTTGGGTGCCCAACGTTAGACATCTTACTCGTTCTAGCCCCTAAATAAGTGGGTTGGTTTCCAGAAAAGGAGGCTGGTAGCTATAGGGATTCAGCACCTCTCAATATAGGCCTCCTATTCAGGTGGCTAGATATGCATTTAGATGTGTAACTTTAGACACCCTAGTTTGAAACATTTGGCCTTCACCGCTCCAATGCCTCAGTTTCTTCATCTGTAAAATGGGGATAATGTTTCCCGATGCAGCCACTGGGACTTTGTGAGTCTGAATGGATTAATCCTGGTCAAATGCTTCAGGATCTCTTGACAGAAGATGTTACGGAAGTTCAGAGCATTACTGTGATGTCCTTTGAGACTTTCTGCAAAGCCGTTGTTGGCCATCACTGAAATACAGAGAGCCCAAGGAAAGCTAAAGAAATAATGATCATACTTCCTCTCTACCTAGTCTTTGAAAGGTCAAGTCAAGTGACTGATAGTGGGCTAATGAGAAAGGGTCATTAGGACATCTTTACAAGTGCAAAGTGTTTTGGGAGATCTGCAAGTGATGATGGGAACAAAACCAAACTGGCCCTGTGGGAATATTAAACTACTATTTGTATTCTATTTGAACACTGATTGAAACTGATTTGAACACTGATTGAAATTAGTGATTTCTTCCATTGTTAGGTTTTCACTATATGATATATTGTATCTTTCCCTCGTATAATCATGGATCTGACTTGTTCAGAGCTTCAGCACTGCCGGTGGGGGCTAGACCAAAGAGATACATCAGTGTTCATCCTATTTCCATTACAAAGCATTTAGCATAGGTTGAAGATTTCTTCCCCAGTGAATGTGCATGTACTGAGTGCCCCATACAGCTGAGCTAATTGCTCTTGGATTATTCAGTTTTATCCATCAGACTACTTTAGTTTCAACATTTTCTGAGAGGGAGAAGTCAGCCAGCTACTTCAGTGATGATCTGGGTATTGATACCTAGATAGATTTAGTACAGATAAGCTCAAGCCATACAAACTGGAATCTGATTAAGCTTCCAAACATCTCATGATCTGTGGGTGTTCAAGTTATGGGGGTTGGTTTAGCTCATTTTAAGATGGGACCAACTACAAAAATTGGGAACAAAGGCATGATGAGATGTCCTAGTCCCATTGGTAACAATAACTGGGCTTCCCACCTTATGGATTTCACCATTGATTTGCTCTGGAGCCTGGCCCCAGACATCTTGTTTTGATGCTTTGCAGTGGACAACACCAACATTGGACTCTTTCAGTGTGATGCTGGGGTGCATTATCCACACAGAAGCAGTAAAAAAGGCAGGCTGAGGACAGACTGTGGAATCAATCAGACTCTACAGTCAATTGGCAGGGGATCTGTAGCAGCTCTATTATACTCTTTAGGGGAGCAATGCTATTCACTTTGGCATTGGGAGAGGTGCATGGCCCATTCCTGCAGCAGATGCGTAGGGATCAGAGTACTGATCACAGCACCCCCTGACACTTCAGAACCAGTGACACTGAAATCATGATAACGAACACCTGTGCTACAGCTGGTATCAGAGGGAGCGTACATCTAGCAAGTGCATTGCGTTCCTAAATATTTTCTATTCAAATATATAAGGAGGAGGATGAAGGGAAAGAGGGGGGAGGAAAGGGACAGGAGAACATCCCAAGGCCACCAATCCTCATGCTTCAGGGCATAAACTGAGCAGTGATCACCATAAAGGGTCAGGAGGCAATTTCTTCCCAGGCCATTAATTTTGCACAGTTAGGTGCACAGTGAGGATTTTACATCCTCCCCTGAAGCATCTGGCATTGGCCACTGTTGGAGACAGGATAGCAGACTACATGGACATTAGTTTTTTTTGGGGGGGAGGGGTGAAAACACAGAGAAGCAACAAACAAGGGGAACGGATTCTAAATGCCCCCAGAGAGGAGGAGGAGAAAGCTGCAGAAACCCCTTTGTGACGGAAGCAGTGCTTTTTGCCAGTCACGAATGGGCAGCGTCGCCCCCAGATCATCTGCTGTCTCTTGTGGGATCTGCCTGAATCTCTCTACCTAACGCAGAAAAATAAAAACCCTGGCACAGATCCGCACGGGGGCGACAGAGTTTTAGAGATGGCAGTATGGATACATTTGATTTAGACATGAACTCAGTTGCTACGATGTGGATATGGACTTTGATCCCGATCTCTTGGGTGGGCGGGGGGGAATGTGTTCAAGGTTTTTGTTGTGGACTCATCTGTTCTATTTGTTTTAAATACACGTCATACAGGAGTGCCTGAGGTGCTGCGTGGGATCAGGGGATCATTCTTAGGTACCTACAAACAGTCCTGATCCTCCATTGAAAACCACCTGGGTGCACCTGGAATCAGTGAGGCTCTGCCTGGGCACAGGGGTTTGCCCGTGTGATTCTCAGTGCAGAATGGGGAGCGGTAGATGTAGACACAGTCTCTGTCCCAAAGGGCTCAAGGTCTTTCTCCTCCCCTTTCCATCCTCTCCCTTGAATGAAACCTCAGGTTTAGGAACAAGAATGTGCAGCCTCAGGCATCTGTTCATATGCTAATTTTCCTCCCCAACGTTTGAATAACCTTCTATTTTCTTTTTGTCTCTTCTTCCCTGCAGGTCAACGGACTATGGCACTACCTATGAAAAGCTAAATGACAAAGTGGGCCTGAAGACTGTGCTGAGCTACCTTTATGTCAGTCCTACGAACAAGAGGAAGGTAAGGGAGAGCCATTGATCTGGTAGCCATAGAAACAAAATTACCATGCTCGCTTCATTTTAAAAAAGAATTCTGATCCGAATGCAGACTCCAGCAGTAAATCATGAGGCACTCAAGGACGTGAATCTGGCCTAATTTACACTGGTGTAACTCCGTGAAGTTCAGTGGAATTACTCTTGATTCACACAGCAGTAATACAGATCAGAATCAAGCCCTTAATCTTACACAGAAAGTGTCTAGTTTGTTGTTAGAGAAATGAGGGAGGTACATTGACTTGTTGCTGACTGTTCTACCTCCAAATAAGCTGAATTCACACAAATGTTTGTGAGACGCTTGCCTCTGCTGATTTCAACTAATCCACCTTTCCTTGCCTTATTATCAGCCACTTAGTATTGGAAACACCAGGTAAAAGACATCCCTTCCTTGCATTCGACGTTGCTTCCTTTTATGTTTCCTTACTTTAGCAAAAGAGTTGGAGGAAAAGCTGTAGCTGACCCCCGTGGCTGGTTACCTCACGTCAGAGGGCTGATATGCGTGCGTGTGGAGCTGTGGGCCGGGACCCAAGCTTTGAGTGGAACTTGTGGGAGAGAACATGATGTCATAGCTTTCAAGCCTTCTGCCCAGGCTTCCCACATGATGCAATTAGAGCTGCAGCTGACTCACAGAACACAGACCGAGCGTGACAACTGAGTGCTTTTTGATTTGAAGTCATCACTGTGGTGGTTCAAGGACCTAGCAGAGCCCTGGCACTTTCAGCTGCCCCTGGAAGTCAGACCAAGATTGCTCTAGCTAAATGCTTGTATCAGTACTGCACGTTAGGCAGGCTCGGAGACGGTTACGTTTGATCATTTTCAAACTGCCTATCTCATGTCTCTCTAGATAGCTTGCCAGAGTTGTATTTTGCTGCTATTATTATTTACTATTGTTTTTCCATCACCGGTCAGGCCACAGAGGTTTCAGGACTGATGTTTATTTCTCTGTCTGCAATCTTTATGGCGGGCACATTTCTATAGCAATCAGCCAGAACTACCCGTACCCATATGTATATGGCAGCTTTTTTATTTTTTTCAAAGCAGAGGCTGAATTCTCGTGAAAATTGTCTTCACCTGGTCAATGTTCTGAGTGAAATAGGGCAAAGTTGTTTGCATTTTGCTGTACAGATTTTGTCACTGCTTGCCCCCACAAGGTCCCAGCTGTTGTCCTCGGAGGAGTGGTTTTTTGAGAGTCCAAAGGCAAGTCAGAAAGATGACAACTGGCCTCATTAAGAGACTTTATTCAACTGAGTGTAATTGAAACCACACAAGCATCAGATAGGGTTGATTCAAAACTGGTTGGTCTAGTGCACAGGATTGATATGGAGACAGTCTCTTGGTGCTGGGTGAAGTTCTCTGGCTTGTGCCATACAGCAGCTCAGACTAGAGGATCACAATGATCTCTTCTGGCCTTAAAAGCTATGGCTGTATGAAGCAAGCTGGAGAGCTGATTCCAGTTCATTCTGTTTCCAGAGCAACTTCACCCACCTAAGATCTGAAGCAGGATATCAGGTTGCAGATACAGTACCCTTTGCTTATTAGCAACCACTTGTTTCCCAGCAAAATGGTGCCATTATCTGGCAGTTTCCAGGAAGCGGATGGCTTTGTTTTCAGGTTCATGCATACATGTACTCGTGCAAAGCAACGATAATTGTAGAAGCTGAGCTACTGTTTATTCGATTTCTGCTTGATACAATGTTGAAAAATAAAATGAAAAAAAGGCACGATCAAAACGTGCCATAATCGTTGCACTGTAACGAGTAGAGCAAATGTCGATCTTCGCCTGCTGTGCTGTATGTCCTTAGAGTGGACGCTCCGCCTGTGGGACACGGAGTGCAGCAGCGCACACTTCGACGATAGTGGTTGTATATAAAAAGCCATCCTGGCCGTCACCTTGCTGCGTGTCGTCCCGGGTTGTGCTGATTGCGTGATCCTGTGAAGTGGTCACACTGTTCTTAATGCACCAAACAATGGATCTTGAGACACCCCACTTCTCAGCTACTCGCGTTTGCTTAGTGCCTGGCCCAAGCAGGGCCTCCAGAGCCCTAACTTTGTCCGTGAGGGATGGTCAACGTTTTTGAAAGCCATGATGTGCAACAGAAGTACTTGGCTGCCCAGGTTCGGAGCCAGCAAATTGATTACAGGTAGGACCTGTCTTCTAATAAAGTTAACAGGCAGCCTGGCATGCCTGTTGCCAAGATCCACATCCCATTAATATCAAAGTCCATGGGACAGGATCATTTGCCGGCAAAATGTTGCTAGTAAGCAAAAGTTGTTAATACTGGGGTTGCTATTAAGCAGAATCTACTGTATTACATCATCAGAGTTATCTCCTTGGCTAATCACAGCCTTGGGATACACCGTTTCCTAATAACTTCGGAAACCCTTCTGGATTTACAGCTTAGTCCAGGAGTGGCCAGCCTGAGAAGGAGCCAGAATTGACCAATGAACATTACCAAAGAGCCACCGTAATATGTCAGCAGCCCCCCATCCGCTACCCCCCTCCGGCCCCCAGTGCCTCCCGCCCATCGGCAGCCCCACCAATCAGCGCCTCCCCCTCCCTCCCTCCCCATGCCTCCGCCCACCACAATCAGCTGTTTTGCAGTGTGCAGGAGACTCTGGTGGGGAGGGGGAGAAGCAAGGGCATGGCAGGCTCAGGGGAAGGAGCAGGGGCCTTGGGGGAAGGGGTGGAGCGGTGGCAGGACCTGGGGCAGAGCAAGGGGTTGAGCAGTGAGCACCCCACAGCACATTGGAAAGTTGGCATCTGTAGCTCCACTTTGGAGTCAGCACCTATACAAAGAGCTGCATGCTAACTTCTGAAGAGCCGCATGCAGCTCCGGAGCCACAGGTTGGCCACCCCTGGTAGTTCTACCCCACCATCCACTATATGTACTCACTCCTTGCCGCTTCAACTGCAGCCGGTCCTAAACGGTCGCGCATTGTTGCTGCACACGGTTAAACGCTGCGTTGTGTCAACCCCAAATTGGCTCCACATCAGTGGAAGACAAAGTGATTTCTATGTGCAGAATTTGTAAAGTGCTTTGAGCATCTCCGTTGCTGTCTTGGATTTGTCATTTCCCAGGATCACGTCACCGTGAGCCACCCTCCCCTTTGCGTTGTCTAAGGATGAGAGAGAGATGAATGCATGTTACAGGAAGCAGTCCCACGCACTTAGACTGTAAACTTTTCTGGGCAGGGAGCATTTCTGTTGTTGTTAAATGTTCATACGATACCTAGCACAATGGCGAACTTGTCTCTGACTGGAGCCACTAGGCACTACTGCAATATGAAAACACAACCTTAACCATTTGAGCTATAGGCAGTGACTTCCCATGTGCATTGGATGTAAGTCTTACAACCTCTTTGTTTACCTGTCACAAGAGGGCAACATGAACTCTCTCTCTCTCTCTCTCTCCATTCCCAGGTGAAATGTTTTTACGGTGTGTATCAGTTTCTCCCTGAGCTTGAACCTCCCAGGTTGTCGGTCAGACTCAGAGATGCTCACACTTTCTGTCGATTGATTAGCTTGCACACTGCTGCTAACGCTGTCTGCTCATTAGTGCTTAGACGATTAACAGTTACTTGGAGGAGGAGAACCCTGCTACATCCATCCGTTCCTAATTGATTTACTAGGGAGAAGGATAATCACTTCTCGGCTGCCCTGTAGAACTGGAGTGGGAATTACCTGTCAGATTCCTTTGAAGCCTAAAAATACTTCTGTTCAATGGCTAAATAGGATTTATGCACTCAGCTGAATGCCAGGTGTATAAACATCATTTACCTGAATCGGCAACGTATCCCTGGGCTTAACTAAAGTACAAGGCAAGAAGATTGACCCCCCCCCCCCTTTTGATTTTAAAGCAGAGCTCTTGTCCCCAGTTTTGGGGAGCATTATGGCAAGTTATTGAATTCAGTTGCATTCTTCCATAGTGTCTAGAGCTGTTATGTTGACAGGTCATTAGGAGGTGCTAGTCTCCTAATATCAGGCTGCCCCCTGTCTCCCATAATAATGATTAATATTATCAATACTTTGCAACTACATGGCACCTTTTAACCTCCCAGAGGTTTACATGCAATCATGAATTATGCTTTCTATCTATCCATCCATCCATTAGGATTGGATGCCTTTTTGGGGTGGAGTGGGGAAACATTTCGTTAGTCAAACACAAGTTATGGGGCTCAGTACGGGAGTAATTGGATGGAACTCTCTGGCCTGTGCTATCCAGGCGATCAGACCAGATGGTGCAACGGTCTTTCCTGCCCTTAAAAATCTATCTATCTATCCTAGGATTTTATCCTGCCACCCGTCACCATAACATCTCAGCGTCTTCCACGTAAAACCAATTGCAAAGTCCCTAATGAACTTCATGGGGTCCTTGGCACTTCTCTCCTTTCAGGGTAAAGAACATAAGAACGGCCAGACTGGGTCAGACCAAAGGTCCATCCAGCCCAGTATCCTGTCTTCCGACAGTGGCAATGCCAGGTGCCCCAAAGGGAGTGAACCCAACAGGTAATGATCAAGTGATCTCTCTCCTGCCATCCATCTCCACCCTCTGACAAACAGAGGCTAGGGACACCATTCCTTACCCATCCTGGCTAATAGCCATTAATGGACTTAATCTCCATGACTTTATCCAGTTCTCTTTTAAACCCTGTTATAGTCCTAGCCTTCACAACCTCCTCAGGCAAGGAGTTCCACAAGTTGACTGTGTGCTGTGTGAAGAAGAACTTCCTTTTATTTGTTTTAAACCTGCTGCCCATTAATTTCATTTGGTGGCCCCTAGTTCTTATATTATGGTACCAAGTAAATAACTTTTCCTTATTTACTTTCTTCACATCACTCATGATTTTATATACCTCTATCATATCCCCCCTTAGTCTCCTCTTTTCCAAGCTGAAAAGTCCTAGCCTCTTTAATCTCTCCTCATATGGGACCCATTCCAAACCCCTAATCATTTTAGTTGCCCTTCTCTGAACCTTTTCTAAAACATCTGCTTGGGGTAGGAATTTTTGGTTTTAATTTTTAATTATTTATATATTTATTAATTTCCTTTTGTTTAGGTTGATTCATTTCAGGGGCTTTCGGTTGACTGGGTTTTTTGGGGTGGAGGGGAGTGCCAAAGTTGCGAGCATCATTCTTGTGCTAGAAAGGCCTTTCTGAAGAGGAAAGTTTTGCAGTATTTCCTAAAGACAGTCAGACTCTGGATTCGCCTCTTGTCCTTTGCAAGTTCGTACCATAGGGAGATCCCTGACTGAGAATGCTTCGTCTCAAGCTCTTACCTGCTTTGCGACCTGCATTGTCCAAGAATAACATTTTCTTCTAGAACTGGTTGAACCATTGTGAATATTTTTCACCACCAAAAAAAAAGTGTATAGAAATTTCAAATTCTCAGATAATTTCAGCCAACTCTGCTTTGCAGCCATGTAGCATTTTTCATCCGTAAAGCTCAAAGGTAAATAAATAGCGTTATCTCCATTTTGCAGGTAGGGAAACTGAGGCACAGAGAGGGGAAATGACTTGCCCAAGGTCACAAGTGGGTAAGGCCCAATTCCTCAAAGCTATTAAGGCATCTGACTCCCATTGATTTCAGTGGGAGTTAGGCTATGATCCTCAAAGGTATTTAGACACCTAAATGTACAACAGATGGTGCCAGCAGGAGCTGGTGTGGAAGGAAGAATGATCAAGCAGTTATGTATCTTAGAACACTTGAGTCCTATTCCTGGCTCTGTCATTGACTCAAAATGTAGCAACTAAATGGCTAGTAGCCCTTGGCTCAGAATGTGATAAATAATTCCTGGTGTCACTGTGAATTAGGACTTGGCTTCTCTTCCTCAGTTTTCCTCATCGGTAAAGTGGTGAATAGTGATCCTTACTGTACCTAATTTACTGGAGGAGTGTGGGAATTAATTTACTGGTGTTTGCTCAATGGTCCGTAACTGTTTAAACACTCCACATTTGCTGCTCTCCAGTGATTGCTGTATCAGGGTGTTACTAAGTAGAGGAAGATACTCTATATTCATTTGTCTGTTGCTGTTAATCTCTAAATGGTGCCCTCTGCAATTGTATACCTAAATTGTATTCACAGATGCCTAAACGTAGGCACAGAGAGGTTAAGTGACTTTCCCAAGGCCCTGGATCCACTGCCACCTTACAGCATTGTCTACTGTACACTCACCTGAGTGTGTGATCTTGGCCGCACTCAGGTAAGTGTACAGTAGACACTGCCTCAGTTTTCCAATCTGTAAATTTAGGACAGTCTTGTTTTACAGATCGGTAATCGAAGGCACCAGAGGGGTTAAGTGACTTGCTCAAGTCTCTACACTCAGTCATTGGCAATCAGGTTAGAATCCATGAGTCCCCTGCTCTGTCTACTAGACCACAGTGCTGCTTGCTGCTATGTCTCGTACTTCAAAGGAGTGGGATGTGGCAGTGTTTTGGGGGGACGTTTTCTAGAAACTGAAATGGGTATTTGGAAAATACACCCTATGATTGCTTAGTAGCGTCACAGACGGGCAGGCAGCATGTGTTAAATAAAACGAGAGCATAGAGGTAGTGGTCTGAGCACAGGCTTGGAAGTCAGGAGCTACTGAATTCTAATCCCACCTTGAGCAATGACGCTCTCTTTGCCTCACCGATGAAGTGGGGATACTGCTACTTATCCTGCTTAGAGAGGAGTTGTGGGGATGGATTGATACATGTTTTCATCGTGCTTTGAAGCTGAGAAATGATATCAACAATTGGCTGGTCTGCCTGCACCGCTGCCCTCTCCTGGCTGGAGTCAGAACTGCTTGACTGTTGTATTATAGTCCCGGCAATGGTAGGAACTCAGGCGATGTCTCCGTTTGCTCAAGTGGTCGGGTTCTGTGCATTTGCAATGAGATCAGTTCCTTTTGTCACCATGGAATTCCAGGTGGTCGTGATGCGCGGCCCATGGACAGCTGTGAAGTCCTCAGTAGCTATGGTTTTCTTACATAATTATTATTTCCAGTCATGATGGGAAGCCAAAGTGCCTGTTGCTGTGAGATTTCCACCCCCGTTAAGAGGCTGTAATTAGCAGAGAGTATTCTAGGACGCATCCTTCACTCCAATACATACACCCACCCAGTTATTTGCATGAGAGCCCACAATAGGGGGCATCTGGCTCAGCATCAATTACATACAGGTTGAAATGGGCCTTATGACTCTCTGATAATTTTCCGAGAGACTCGAGAATCATCTTACAGAAGCCTTCGCTGCAGATGAATATGATTCAAAGGAAAAACAGGCTAGCACTGTGAAAAAGCAAAGGTTTTCCTCCAAATAGGCATTGCCTTCCTTGGATTTTCTGTTCCATGGATCCATCCATAGGGATATGGCAAAAGGTTGCTGGGTGCTCTGCAGGTATTCTCTGATGGACAGCAGGAATGCCAGTTTTCTGTTGATCTTTTTTGTGTGTGATGCATTCTGGGCTGTAGTTACACATCATTATAGGCTGATACTTACTGCAGTGTGGGAACAGGAGTTGCAGTTGTTTGCTCTTTTGAATACAATTTTTTCCCTGTGCATTGCTAGTTTTGTTACAGCTGTTGCATCTGAGCCAGAGACAGGGCCAGACCCTTAACTGGAGTAAACTGGAATAGCTCTGATGACTTCAGTGGAGTTCCCTCACTTTATGCCAGCCGCTCTTTTATGTGCATGGATGTGTGTGGCAGAATCAAGGGCTGGGGTGCAGGGGGTGTGTGGCTGTGGCAATTGTTGTTGGAAAGTAGAAATGAATAGGGAGGAGCAAGATGAATTGGTCTGTGCTGGGGCAGAATTGTTGTGGAGTTTAGAATTCAATGATATGTTTCCAAGTAAAAATTCGACTTTTTTTTTTTTTTTTTTTAACTGGGCATTTTTGGCAGCTTGCAGGGATTTTCCTTGTGTGCGGATCTACAGCTAGTGTTAGAGACTGTCGTAAGGCTGAGTATTGAGACGCATTTATGTGTAAGCGAGAACACGCACAAAGAAGGAATGGAGGGATTCAAACGCCATTGTTATGTGGATGGGCATAGAAGGCGGGATGGACGGCAAGGAACATTTCAACAAATTGCTTGGGTTGTAGCTAGGGAATCCCCCGGGCTGTGTGGAAATTTAACTCCTAATAGGCATCCTTACTGATTGGCACTGAAGCGATCATTCAGCTCTTGGCTTTCGCCCCTCTTGGGGTGCATCAGAGGAGTTCCTCATTGTGGTGCATTATGGGAGATAGTCTGTCCAGAAAACCCAGCACACAGGGGAGAGTGGGAGCCTAGGGTACCTGAACTACAACTCCCATAAGGCACCCTGGTGCCATTTTGAATCAAAATACTTTGGGTTTTCAAGTTTTCCTTTTTTCAACAAAATACGATTTCCCCTGGAAAGCAGACCGTTCTGAGAGATTTCCCTTAGTTGAAAACCCAGTTTTCCACTGAAAAAGCTGAGGTGGAAAACTTTCTACCAGCGCTGACCCTTGGGCTTCAGATAAGATTGGATAGAGGGAGAAATGAAAAAGTAAAAAACAAACCAACCATAGATATTGTTCAGATAAAAAGTGAATAAACCTGAGGTCCTGATTACTCGGGGCCATTTAATATTCCACTGCACCCTACTAAAAGTGGGAGTGATAATCCTGGTGTTCTGGCTGGATTCCACTGCCTCCTTGCAGTTTCAATTGGACACAGCTCTTGTCTGAAGTTGTTGCATAGTGTTGCTCTTGGCTTTGTCCTGAGGATTTAAGTGGCACATGGGCCTTGCACAGCACTCTGCACCCTGGGAAATTTCACCTGCAGAAATTATTCAGCTGCGAAGATCAAAATGAGGGTTGTCCCAAAGTGATCCTTATAACAGAACTCCAGTGTGAGAGAGAGTGATATTAAGCCCATCTAGCAAAGTAACCCACAGCACTGGGGCAGTAGAGGAAAAGAGAACCTCTCTCCTGCCCCTGTAAATGTCGGGTCCCACAGCCGCATCCGATCAGACCCCGAAATGTTCATTTGTATTTAGGAAGACATAAGCCCAGAAAGTTATCACTGGCTAAAAGCCCGTAGGCTATTTTTTTTAACCCATCTCTGAAATGCAGCCTCTCGGGTGGAATAAGGTATGTTTTTTAATAGCTAGCACACAGCAGTTTAGGGTAATCAGTGAGGCAGAATACTGTTACTGTATGTGATGAAAACTTCAGAAAAAAATTTAAGGAGGTGGAATAAATGGGTACCCAACTGGGATTTGTCCAGGGCTAACAACTCTCCTCTTTCAGCAATGGCAGGAGACCTTAAATGACAGAGAGCTGGACCTCGGTTTTATTGCTCATTACATTCTTACATCATAAGCTCTTTGGAGCAGGCCCCGTCTTTCTGTTGGTGCATGTACAGCCCCTAGCACAGCGGGGTTCTGGATCGCTGACTGGAGCATCTAGGTGTGACTGCCATACAGATAATAAACAATAACATCACACTTTTGCTTCTGAATCTTGGCTTTGGTCTCCCACTCTGTCCCCAATGGAAATTCCATGGGCTGTCTTATTTCCTCTCCCCCCCCCCCCCCCCCCCCCCCCCCCCCAGCGTCCTAGCTGGTTGATAGGATGCCAAGGCTGCGGTTCCAAACGCGGGCTCTGTGCTCGCTAACCCAACCCGCAGTTTGCTGCCATCCCTTGCCAGCGCGCCCGTTAGTCATTTATGATCTGTTCGTTTTTCTGACATTTGCCTCCCGAGCAGTTGGTGGGGAGCTGAGCTCTGCAGAGTCCTAAAGCCATTTGGCGGATGGAAGGTTTCTTTGGACCCTTTTTCCTTATTATATCAACACTGTGATAAACCTGTGTGTGCCGTGAACTGACACGCGCTGTTGTGATCTTGAAGAGAACGTATTTATAACAGCCAGGCAATGGGTAAGTTAGAGCCACAGGGAAGGAATAATAGAACCATTTCTTTCACTGTCTTTTATTTCTAATCTTTTCCTTTGGCCCAGTGAAATCTATTTACTGAATGGCCTGTGGCGGTGCAGCCACCACGGAAGGGAGGTGACATTACCTGGGATCCAAATTGAGTTGTCGCCCTCCCTCTGTGCACTCGTTCGCTGCACCCATTACTCTCCTTGGAACGTTCCTTTGTGAGGCCGTGCTCTGAAAAAAGTGCGTATCCAGTAAGAGCCTCCAATGGGGAGAGTCTGTCCTTTGTTGTAGGATTGAAATCCTACAACAATACGGTCAGCTCAGTGCAACACCCTCCTTTATCGTTATAATGTTGGCTCCTAGAAGCCCTGACTGTGATCAGGGCCCCCTTGTGCATTGTCTGAATGGACCCTGTTGCCGTGCACTTAAAGTTCCCCAGTACGTATTGCCCTGCTCCCGTCTCAACGCAGGTTGGATCAAAGTACACCATGGAAGCTTTGATACGTGGCAGCAAGGTCCACCTGGCCGGGTAGTGCATGACAGGCTGGTGCAGGGTAGTTTTACACCCCAGCTTGCCTCGCACTAATTCTTTGTTAAGACAAGCCCCAAGGTTGGGAAGGAAGGAAGCGGTGTTACCCTCCCTTTATAGATGGGGAACTGAGGAAAGAGAAACGAAGTGACGTGCCACAGGTCACATAAGGAGTCTGTGGCAGAGCTGGGAATTAAACTCAGGTGTGTTGAGCCTTAACCACAAGAACATCCTTCTTTCTTCAAGTGTTGGTCTCTTAAGGTCCAACCCTGCAAACACTTAAGCATACGACTCACTTTACTGAGTAGGTCTCTTTGAAATTACTCTCCTAACAAGAGTTACATAGGCTATGGCTACATTAAACTGAGAGGCGTTAGGTAGGTCGATGGAAAAAATTTTCCAGCAACCTAGCACTGTGTCCACCGGGGTAAGGTTGGCTTAACTATGTCGCTCAGGGGTGTGGATTTTTCATACCACTGAGTGATGTAGCTGAGTTCACCTAATGATTTAGTGTAAACCTGGTCTTATATGCTTGAGGAACGAGGCCCTGAGGCTCTTTGGCAATGTCATTGTAAAGTAGTAGCTGGAGCAAGGAACTGGAAGGAATCCAGGTCTCCTGAGTTCTCGTCTCAGCCTCTTGCTTTGTGAGCTGGGGCAAGTCACTTTCAGCCCAGATCCTCACAGGGAAGTTAGGTGCCTAAATCCCTTTTGGATCTGGGCCATCACTCTCTCTGCCTCAGTTTGACCCTCTAGAAACAGGAGCTATAACGTCTCTTTCTGACCGGGATGTTGGTAGCCTTAATTCTTCAGAGTTTGTAAAATGCATTGAGATCCTCATATGCAGGCTGCTGTGTAAAGACAAAGCAGTCGTTATTAGAACTCTCTTAAAATATGGACATATTTTTAGTACGCCTTAAATCGCTTTGTTTTTGTTATGATGTTATATTAATGAATGCTTTAATCATATATATATATATATATATATAGTAAATTAAGCCTTGGAGATTAAATTCATTAATGGTTGTAAAGCTCTTTTGAGATCCTTGGCTGGAAGGCATACACAACCAATAAAAAAGTACTAATAATATTTTAGAAATGCTAAGCATTGTTTATTATTATTGAAAGAACATCTGTTTTTCTATTGTCTCATCTGTTCTATTTTATTCCATCACTGTGGTTTCTGGGCACCTTCTTAATTCGTGGTCTCTGGCATCCTTTCTCTCTCTAAGGCAGATTTTAATTTTGTTGCCATTTACTCCCTATCCTGCACTGAGCGCTGTGAAGGTGGATCCCTGCCCCTGAGAGGTCTCCCGTTGGCTTCAATCATCCTATACACCCGCCTGGGCACTATTCACACAGCTCTCAGTGCAGGATTGGGACCCAAGTCAATGTGACACCTTAACCCCAAATTTCCATCCTCCCCAAACTGGTCATTAAGAACATAAGAACGGCCATATTGGGTCGGACCAAAGGTCCATCAAGCCCAGTATCCTGTCCTCTGACAGTGGCCAATGTCAGGTACCCCAAAGGGAATGAATAGAACAGGGAATCATCAAGTGATCCATGCCCTGTCACCCAATCCCAGCTTCTGGTACACTGAGGCTAGGGACACCATTCCTGCCCATACTGGCCATTGACGGACCTATCCTCCATGAATCTATCTAGCTCCCTTTTGAACCCCGTTCTAGTATTGGCCTCCACAACACCCTCTGGTAAGGAGTTCCAGAGGTTGACAGTGCGTTGCGTGAAAAAATACTTTCTTGTGTTTGTTTTAAACCTGCTACCTGTTAATTTCATTTGGTGGCCCCTTGTTCTTGTACTATGAGAAGGAGTAAATAACACTTCCTAATTTACTTTCTCTATACCACTCATGATTTTATAGACCTCTATCCTATCCCCCTTAGTCGCCTCTTTTCCAAGCTGAAAAGTCCCAGTCTTATTAATCTCTCCTCATACGGAAGCCGTTCTATACCCTAATAATTTTTGAACCGTTTCTGAACCTTTTCCAACTCCAATATATCTTTTTTGAGATGGGGCGACCACATCTGCACGCAGTATTCAAGGTGTGGGCGTACCGTGGATTTATATAGAGGCAATATGATATTTTCTGTCTTATTATCTATTCCTTTCTTGATTATTCCCAACATTCTGTTCGCTTTTTGACTGCCGCTGCACATTGAGTAGATGATTTCAGATAACTCTCCACAATGACTCCAAGGTCTTTTTCTTGAGTGGTAACAGCTAATTTAGACCCCATCTTTGTATATGTATAGTTAGGATTATGTTTTCCAATGTGCATTACTTTGCATTTATCAACATTAAATTTCATCTGCCATTTTGTTGCCAGGTCTCCCAGTTTTGTGAGATCCTTTTGTAACTCTTCACAGTCTTCCTGGGACTTAACTATCTTGAGTAGTTTTGTATCCTCTGCAAATTTTGCCACCTCACTGTTTACCCCTTTTTCCAGATCGTTTATGAATATGTTAAATAGGACTGGTCCCAGTACAGACCCCTTGGGGACACCACTATTTACCTCTCTCCATTCTGAAAACTGACCACTTATTCCTACTCTTTATTTCCTATCTTTTAACCCATTACCAGTCCATGAGAGGATCTTCCCTCTTATCCCATGACTGCTTACTTTGCTTAAGAGCCTTTGGTGAGGGACCTTGTCAAAGGCTTTCTGAAAATCTAAATACAGTATATCCACTGGATCTCCTTTGTCCGCAAGCTTGTTGACCCCCTCAAAGAATTCTAGTAGATTGGTGAGGCATGATTTCCCTTTACAAAAACCATGTTGACTATTTCCCAACAAATTATGTTAATCTATGTGTCTGACAATTTTGTTCTTTACGATAGTTTCAACCAGTTTGCCCGGTACTGAAGTGAGGCTTACTGTCCTGTAGTTGCCAGGGTCACCTCTAGAGCCTTTTTAAAAATTGGCGTTACATTAGCTATCCTCCAGTCATTTGGTACAGAAGCTGATTTAAATCATAGGTTACAGATGACCTGCAATTAGTAGTCCTGCAATTTCACATTTGAGTTCCTTCAGAACTCTTGGGTGAATACCATCAGGTCCTGGAGATTTATTACTGTTTAGTTTATCAATTTGTTCCAAAACCTCTTCTAATGACACATTGTAACCCCAGAGCTGTGAGTGGTGCTGGAGTGAGGTATTATTTGGAGTACGTTAAACATGGAAAAACACAGATTCTTGTAGCATCTTACTTTGAAGGAACAAACAATATTTAAAAAGTCAGTCACTTATCTCTTTTGTACTTATTTTTAAACATAATTAACAAAACTCTCACATATGGCACCCTGTAAAAGGGGGAGTTGAAAAAGCAGATATATATATGCTTTTTCAGCTCCCTCTTTTACATGGTGCCGTGTGTGTGTGTGTGTATGTATATATATATATACACACACACACACTTTATCTCTCTCTATATATAGCAAGAGATTTTGTATCTATCGAGAGAGAGAGAGAGAGAGAGAGAAGAAGTGTGTGTTTGCAGGTACATACACAGAATTACATTAAAAGAACTTTATGGTTGCAAAGTGAAGCCTTCAGTAGTTAGGAAAAGCCAGAAATAAGGTTGTTGGTACAACCTTAATTCAGCCTCCTTGTGCATTATGATAATCTTTAATTACATGATGACATACTATTTTTCCACAGGACCCCTGCCTCATTCAGTGCACAGGATGGGGGTGCTCACTGAATGAGCAGCTATTCAATATTTTTTTCTTATCCACTTTGTTCAATGTGTGCCCCAGATAGGGTGACCAGACAGCAAGTGTGAAAAATCTGGACAGTGGGTGGGGTGTAATAGGAGCCTATATAAGAAAAAGACCCCAAAATCAGGACTGTCCCTATAAAATCAGGACATCTGGTCACCCTAGCCCCAGGCCTTATTTACTGTACACTATTCAAGAACATAAGAACGGCCATACTGGGTCAGACCAATGGTCCATTTAGCCCAGTATCCTGTCTGATGACAGTGGGCAATGCCAGATGCTTCAGAGGGAATGAACAGAACAGACAATCATCAAGTGATCCATCCCCTGTCGCTCATTCCCAGCTTCTGGCAAACAGATGCTAGGCACACTCAGGGCTTGTTTTCATTACCACGGTAAGTCGACCTAAGTTACTCTACTCCAGCTATGTGAATAACTTAGCTGGAATCAATGTAGCTTAGGATGGGCAACTTACCCCGGCGTCTTCACAACGCTGAGTCAATGGGAGACGCTCTCCAGTCGACTTCCCTTACTCTTCTTGGAGAGCTGGAGTACCGGGGTCGACCAGAGAGCGCTATGCCATCGGTCTAGTGGGTCCTCACTAGACCCGCTAAATCGATCCCTGCTGGATCTCCCTGGTAGTGGAGACAAGCCCTCAGTCCACATGTGTCCACATGGTGTTGCACCCTTGCCCATCCTGGCTAATAGCCATTGATGGTCCTATCCTCCATGAACTTATCTAGTTCTTTTTTGAACCCTGTTATAGTTTTGGCCTTCACAACTTCCCTTGGCAAAGAGTTCCACAGGTTGACTGTGCGTTGTGTGAAGAAATATTTCCTTTTATTTGTTTTAAACCTGCTGTCTATTAATTTCATTTGATGACCCCTAGTTCTTGTGTGAAGGAGTAAATATTTCTGTATTCACTTTCTCTACACCAGTCATGATTTTATAGACCTCTATCACATCCCCTTTTAGTTGTTTCTTTTCCACGATGAAAAATCTCATTCTTTTTAATCTCTCCTCGTATAGAAGCTGTTCCATACTCCTACTCATTTTAGTTTCCCTTTTCTGAACCTTTTCCAATTCCAATATATCTTTTTTTTGAGATGGGGCGACCAGATCGGCACACAGTATTCAAGAAGTGGGCGTACCATGGATTTATATAGAGGCATTATGATACTTTCTCCCTTGTTATCTATCCCTTTCCTAATGGTTCCTAACACTGTTCGCTTTTTTGACTGCTGCTGCACATTGAGTGGATGTTTTCAGAGAACTCTCCACAATGACTCCAAGATCTCTTTCTTGAATGGTAACAGCTAATTTAGACTCCATAATTTTGAATGTATAGTTGGGATTATATTTTCCAATGTGCACTGCTTTGCATTTATCAACATTGAATTTCATCTGACATTTTTTTGCCCAGTCACCTAGTTTTGTGAGATCCCTTTGTAACTCTTCACAGTCTGCTTCGGACTTCACTATCTTGAGTAATTTTGTATTGTCTGCAAATGTTGCCACTTCACTGTTTACCCTTTTTTCCAGATCATTTCTGGGTGTGTTGAACATCTCTGGTTCCAGTAAAGATAACTGGGGGACTATTTACCTCTCTCCATTCTAAACACTGACCATTTATTCCTACCCTTTGTTTCTTGTCTTTTAACCAATTACTGACCCATGAGAGGACCTTCCCTCTTATCCCATGATAGCATACTTTGCTCAAGAGACTTTGATGAGGGACCTTGTCAAAGGCTTTCTGAAAGTCTAAGTACATTATGTCTACTGGATCACCCTTGTCCACATGTTTGTTGACCCCTTAAAGAATTGTAGTAGATTGGTGAGGCATGATTTCCCTTTAAAAAAATGTTGACTCTTCCTCAACAAATCATGTTTGTCTATGTGCCTGATAATTTTGTTCTTTATTATAATTTCAGCCAATTTGCATGGTACTGAAGTTATGCTTACTGGCCCGTAATTTTCAGGATAACCTCTGAAGCATTTTTAAAAAATTGGTGTCATATTAGCTATCCTCCCATCATCTGGTATAGAAGCTGATTTAAATGATAGATTACATACCACAGTTAGTAGTTCTGCAATTTCACATTTGAGTTCCTTCAATACTCTTGGGTGAATCCCATCTGCTCCTGGTAATTTATTAGTGTTTAATTTATCAGTTTGTTCCAAAACCTCCTATAATGACACCTCAGTCTTGGACAGTTCATCAGATTTGTCACCTAAAAAGAATGTCTCAGGTGTGGGAATCTCCCTCGCATCCTCTGCAGTGAAGACTGAAGCAAAGAATTCATTTAGTTTCTCTGCAATGACGTTATCTTCCTTGAGTGCTCCTTTAGCACCTCGATCATCCAGTGGCCCCACTAGCCCAAACCCTGCTGTGAAGACAGAATTATTAATTTCTTCATAGGCACTTCTGTGGAATTCATTATTTTAGCATCCAAATGCTTTACTGACCTTAATGAAGTTACTTGTGTAACACTCCTTTGAGATGAGACGATATGATCCACATTGTACAGATAAGGAACAAGTGCCCAGAGAGATTCTGTTCAAAAGTGTCCTCTAATCGTGGGTGTCCAAGTTGAGGTGTCTAGGACCTGGTTTAAATTTTTGGAGTACGTAACATTTTATGCCACTTTGGGTTCAAAGCACAGCTGCACAACAATAGACTTTAGTTGCAGCTGTGAGTGCTGAGTCCTGCAGGCTCAAGTTCGGTACCCAGAAAATGAGGACCACAAAATTAATAACCACCTCTGAAAAGCCTGGTATAAGTGACTTGCCCAGAATCACATGGGAACTCTGTGGCACAGGCAGGGGTAGAATCCAGTTTCACAAGGTAGCATTCAACTACATTAACCAGGAGACCATCCTTTCTCTTCCTGCCATCCTCTGTCTTAGTCACTATGTGCTTTCAAACTTCTGCAGCAAGTGAGGCAGGGGATCCTACAGGCAGCTACATTTACTAGACAGCCCTGACTTTGATGTGTACAAAATTGATAAGGGAAGCTAAAGACATTAGGAAAAACGCCATTGCTGGCAGGACTAAGGACAATGAGGAGTTTAAGTATATGAGAAGCAAAAGAAATTCTAGAAAAGGTATAGTCCAATAATTAGATGGAAAAAGTAAATTTTTTTAATAACGATGCAGAAAAGGCAGATGTGTTCAGTAAGTATTTCTGTTCTATATTTGGAAAAGAGTAGGATAATGTGGTTTATATTACATGAGAATGTTGAAGTACTTTCCAGTCCAATAGTAACCATGTAGGATATTAAACAATCTGGTATGTATAAACATTTTAAAATCAGTAGGCCTAAATAACTTGCACCAAGGGTCCTAAAAGAGCTGGCTGAAGACTTTTCTGGCCTACTGATATTCATTTTTAATAAATCTTGGAAGTGCTAGAGATTGGCCAAGTTGCAGGCGACACTGAAACGCACCAGGAGCTCTTGCTGCAAAAGAATCACCAGTTTAGCGGCAAAAATTAAATACCTGATGAGCTATTTTGAGGGTGTGAGTGGTGCACAGGGGTGGATTTCGCCCCAAGTGCAGAGGGGCCTGGTTTAGAGCCCAATCCTGCAACCACTTACACACCTGAGTAACTTGACGTCAGTGGGACGACTCTTGATAGCCAACCCCAAATGGGTCACCCCCGGGTTGGAGAGGCAGAGGAGTGTGAATCTGGTTCTTGCTGTTGTCTTCTAGATAGCCAATGATACAGCATTTGTGACTGTCGCATTGGAGCGAGCCAGTGGTAGTCGCAGCAGGTGGAGTCTTGGGAGTGGCCAGCCCCCAGAGGGGCCACATGGACGGGTCAGACCAAGATGGCTGCAAGGCTTGCACTCTGGCCTCAGGACCCCCACCTTCATGCTGCCATGCAGGACTGGCCGTCGGAGCTGCGCTGGGCCCTGTGTCTGCTGCGTTTCTCTCTCTTATTTTGGAGCTGTTGCAGCCATTGGGCCTGGGGCAACTGCACTGCATATTCCTGGCATATTCTCAGAGCCTAGGTCAATTGACTTGGTCTGGTTTATGCCCCGGCCTTTTACCAGTCTCCTGGGAGTACCCCATTGTGCTAGACCCCAAGGATTCCCACTGTTCTGCAAGGTAGACCCCTGGCCTCCACCACTCCAAAACTGGGCCTTTGGGCTTCAGCAGGCCCTGTCTCTGTCCATGGTTCCCTGCAGCTAGTCCAGCCAAGCCAGACTCCTTCAAGAGACCTTTTCCCTCCTTCAAGGTGCAGAGCTCGTCAGTAAATATCTGCAGTGATACCAAGCAGCCTTTTCAAAAACCAATAGGCAACTGGAAAGCCCTTAGAGTAGCGCTGCGAAGCAAAGGTTAAGACCATTCATTGTGGCCGAAGCCAGAACTCCTCCAAGCTGGTCTGCTCTAGAATCCATCCTTGGCTCTCTCTTTCTCTGTCCCTTTGCCTCTGAGCCCCAAGTGACCGTTCTGGGAGTCCAGTTCTTAACGCAGCCCCCGACATCTTCCATCCTTGTTGTCCAGGCGCAGCCCTGCTGCGTCCACCCGTTCCGCTGCCTCTGCAGCTAGGTAGAGAGACAAGGCGGGTGAGGTGATATCTTTTATTGAACCATTTCTGTGAGGGAGAGAGAGAAGCTTTCGAGCCACACAGAGCTCTCTTTCCCATCTGCACCTAGGTGTTAATCTTCGTTCATTGGGGTCTCTGTAGGGTTTTCCATTCAAATGTGTTGATTCCAGCCCAGCTTTTGATGTCTCATTAACACACCCCAGATGGCTACCTGACCCATACACACCTAATGGCTCCTGCTCTGTTCCAGGAGAAACACTTTAACCCCTCTGCCGCATAACAATACAAAGTGTGATGGGCAGAGGCATATTGTTCATAAAACCCTTGGAGAAACTTCCCACATTCATTGCATGAGTCAGGAAAGCAGCAACTTGATGCTTAGTCTGGCCCTGGCTTTGAGGATTGGGGTGGGCCAGCGCTGCCTTGATTGAGGCTTAAGAGTTATCATGGTTACATTGACAAAGCTGAAATGCCAGTAAATATCAGTGTGGCTCTGCTTTATTACCCAGCCCATCAGTGAGGTCTAACTCAGAGGCAAATTCTTAATGCAGGGCAGGTTTAGAAGATTTCCTTCCCCCAGCCCTTCTGTTTCCCCCTGAAATGCAGCTTTCTCCTTTACTGCTTCAGCTCCAATACTATATTAATTTATGAAGTATGAAAAATGAGGTAGTTTTGAATTAACCAGGAGGGGAAGCGGTGCTTTGCAGTCAGCAGAATAATCAATCAATAATAACGAGTCAGCATGTTCTGTTATTAAAAAGGAGGAAAAAAATAATAGACGGGATGGAGAGCGGCTCTAGGAACAGGGATGTCAGTCCTTGGGGGATTTGAGCACCGTTGTGCCCTAGATTTCTGGAGATTGAAATTAATACACTAGGGCACAATTATGTTTCTTAAAAAAACCCAACCCCAAACTATCTTTCCATTTAATTCTTTTTTCAGAAACAATGCAATAAACCAAAGAAACTCAGCACTGTTCATATGGAAAATTCTCATCTTTAATGAAACACATTCACTCTTGCTAGATGTCCTCGTGGAAGTAACTAAAACTGCTTAGTGTAGCAAAGACTGCAGCATAAGGGAGGAGAATGGCACTGGGCTGGGATTCAGGAGGTCTGGACTATGTCCCGCATCTCTGACACAGGCTTCCTGTGTGAAGTTGAGCAATTTGCTTATTCTCTGTGCCTCAGTTCCCCCTCTTTAAAATGCAGGCAGAGCTTTGTATGTCGGGGCAGGGAATGTTTCTTACCATTTGTATAAACAGAGTCAAGCACAGTGGGTCCTGGATCTCAGCAGGGTCCTCTCAGAGTTAAATTGATAGCGAGAGCAATATTAATAAAGGGGCAGTGTGTCTTAAAGAGCTGTCACTGAGCAATTTATGCACACTTGACAAGCTATTCCCCTACCACCTCACCTGTGCGCCTGCCACCTTTATAAGATGCACCTTTATAAGTCCTTTTACATCAGCACGGCTATTATCAGCCCTTTAATGTTAGAAAAGGCTCTATCCCAGCATGCACAGGGTCTCCTGGAAAACCTGAGATGGGTGTGTTGGGGGCAGGCTCTATTTGATTTTGTTCCGAAGTCCTGGTTTGAATCTCAGAAAAGAACCTTTCCAGGACTTAGAAACCTGCACGGTTTCTTTTTGCGCTCGTCAGAGCTCCGTGAGCACCGTCCATCTTGAAACGCCCCGCTCCTCTGTACACACACAGACATTACTGCATCCAGGGGAGGATAAAGATTAGTTTACAAGCGATGCGTGGATAAAGCCAGGAGAAACGTGGCTCTGATTTTCTGATTGAACCGTAGCATTAGCATTATTGCCAGCTTTCGTGCTCCTCCCTGGCGGAGCGGAGATTGGTGCTGCCATTTGCACTGGGTTTCACACCCCGGTCATGGTTACCATCACAGATTCAGTTGTCCCCTTTATGAAAAAAAAAAAAAAAAGTATCTAACCATTTTTGGCCGCGATCATCCAATGGGAACCCGAGAAACAGCCGAAGCAGGGCACCCAACCTGACAACGCAGTTGAGCGCGGAGAGCTGGCGTGGTGGGAGTTGAAGGATGGATGGAAACAATGAGGGGATGAGGAGAGGTGAAGAGCTGGGGATTTGGGAGGGGGTTGAAAGGTGCAGGTGGCTCACCAGCTTTGTGTTTACGACGCACAGGCAGCATCACTTCCATTTGCAAGAGCCCTTGTTTGGGGGAAACAACAAAAAAGACGCACATGCTACAGGGTGTGTCTAGACCAGTGGCCCTCAAGCAGTGGGGCAAGCAAGTGGGGGGGCAAGTATGGTGGGCCCAGGCCAGCCTCCACGAGGGGCCGGGAGGGAGCGCCTCCCAGCCTTGCTCTGCCCCAGCTCCCAGCCCCATGCCCACCCCCAGCCTTGGCCCCTGGCCACAGCGCTGTTCCCGTCCCTGTCCCGAGACCCGCCCCCAGCTGTGTCTCCTTACCTCTGTCCATGCCCCCCCCCCCCACCTAGGATCAGTGGCCCCACTCCCAGCCCTGGCTCCCGGGAGGGGTGTGTGGACAGGGGTAAGGGTGGGCGTGACCCTGAAAAGTTTGGGGACCAGTGCCTTGGGTGGGCTTGTACGTGGGTGGCTAGCCTGTGCTGCAGCCCATGCCGCAACATAGACATACCCCTGGGGTTCTTCATTAGTGGCGGAAGAGAGTGCAGTGACCAGGTGTGACGCTCTGTATCTCGGGGGAACACCCAGCACCCCCATGTTCATCCTTGTGAAATGATGGTGTGGTATCCAACGCAAAGTTTGTCATGTCAGGTGTCTTCGGAAGGCTCATGCTGCCTTGAGCATTGTTGTTACAGTGATGTTATAGTAATGTTGTAGGTTATAATTTCATGTATGTAGTTATGAGGCCGAAAATGTATCCTCCTGGCTTAAAATAAGCCTTCGCAAAAACTCTCCAAGAGCAGAGAGACAGTTCACACCTCATCAAGGCATGTGTGGGACAAACCTGGCCCAGCCTCAGAGGAACAAAGGACACTGGCTTAGGCAGCAACAAAAGAATCTGTTGGATTCTCAAGGGAGTCACTCCCCTTCCCTTGGTCAGTTTGGGACTGCGATGAGGTAATGCTCACCTGACTCTGAAAGTGGGGGGGTGGGCCGCAAAGCCAAGAGGGAAGAAAGGACACGATAAAAGGGAGAGACGTATGCCATGCTCGCTCTCTCTCTCTCCCACCTACATCTACAGACACCATACCAAGTGACTGAAGTGCTGATCAAAGGGGAGAGCCTGGCTGAAGAGCAACCAGCCAGCCTGTGGTGAGAAGCATCTAAGTTTATGAGGGCATTGAACGTGTTAAGTTCAGCTTAAAATGCATTTTGCTTTTATTTCATTTGACCAAATCTGACTTATGCTTTGATTTATAATCACTTAGATTTATTAACTATAGAGATATATTTTGTTTGTTTATTCTACCTGAAACAGTGCATTTGTTTTGAAGCATGTCAAAGATTCCCCTTGGGAGAACAAGCCTGGTACATATCAATATCTTTGTTAAATTGACGGACTGATATAAGCTTGCAGCGTCCAGCGGGCATAACTGGACACTGCAAGATGGAGGTTCCTAGGGTTGTGTCTGGGACCGGAGATATTGGCTAGTGTCATTCGGTTGCACAATCCAAGGAGCAGCTTACATGCCAGAGGCTGTGCGTGAACAGCCCGGGAGTGGGGGTTCTCACAGCAGTGCAGGGTAAGGCTGGCTCCCAGAGTCAAGGATTGGAGTGACCTAGCAGATCACCGGTCCAGATAACAGCAGAGGGGAATGTCACACCAGGGCTTGGTTTGCACACAGCTGGGACCTACAGCAAAACCATTCACTTGGGACTGAGGCTTTACAGGATCCATTGTGACCCCCTCCTTCCGACCCACTACCCCTAATCTGCCCCTACACCAGGTAGGGTAGGTGGGCTCAGTTCCCTTGGGAGTAGCTGGGAGGAATATCTCCAGAAATGGGTTGTGTTTATGGAGGGAGCTAAGGGACTCTGACCCCATGACCCTCCTGGCCCCTTTATGTGCCTCCAGAGGCTCTCCTTCCTCCACCACATTTTTGTCTTTGCCTAGAAGGCCTTCACCATTTTGCCTAACCTGGCTCTCAGATCTGCTAACCCACCGAGCTATCTAACTCACCTCCCCTCACCTTCACTCTGCCAATGAGGCCAGCAAAAGCTGGTCAGATGCTTTCCATCGAAATGGAGATTTTCACATGGAGGAAAACAAAGACATTTTCATTTTCGTCAACATTTTTCACAGGGGGGGAAATATTTCCTGACCCGTTCTAGTGCCAGTCCCATTTTTGTGCCTGTCTTGTCCTCCTTCCACCATCATGGCACTTTCCCCAGGCCATCCCCTCTTGTAGGGCGTCGGACTCACCCCTGCGGTGCCTCCTGCTGGTCTCTCAGGGAATTAGCTCGATTTCCAGCCTGGAGCGCCCTCTGCAGGCCGGTGATCCACCTGCCATTTGGCCCCCGTGTCCCTCACAGACCTGGTGCCCGTTATCTGGGGTGCTGCCCCCTGGCAGTAACCCCTCAGTCTTAGGGTCTCCCCTCCCCAGGGAAACCCCACCCACTATCCCCACCTCACCTCAGTATAAGGCTACTGCCAGTCATCATCTAGCCCCACGCCCCGGGGCAGACTGCAGTAGCAGCCTACTCATCACTGGCAAGGTTGGGTTTGGACCTGCTGCCTTGGCCTCCCCCTGGCTACCCCTCTGTAGCCCCAGTACCTGTCCTGGCCTTTATCAAGGCCTTCAGCCTGGGGGTTCTCCAGGCTGGAGCTCCCCAGTTCCTCTAGCCTTTCCCCAGCCCTGCTCCACTCTAGGTACCTTTCTTAGCTTCTAAGCAGCCAGGCCCTTCTCCTTCAACAAGCAGAGGGAGACTCTCTATCTGCCCCTGGCTTCTCTGCCTTTATAGGGCCCGCTGAGTCTGTTTGGGGTGTGGCCCCAGCTGCAGCCACTTCCCCCAATCAGCCCAGCCAAAAAGCTGCTTTCTCCAGCCACAGCCCCCTCCAGGGCTGTTTTTAACCCCAATGGACTGGAGCGGGGTGACCACCCCGCTACACCTCTGCATGGGGGGAAACACCACCTCACAATTTTTAAAGCTGCCACCTCCCTTCAGACCTCTCTCTACTGTCATCCCTCCAGATCACTCTCCTCCGGCTCCGGGTAGGCAAGTGGTGAGCTAGGACGTCTGCTTTTCTGCCAACCTCTCTTTGTTTTACTGCTGTCGTTACCTTCTCCTCCTAATCCATCCCTACCCCATTGATCAGTTCTATCTGCTTAGACCGTGAGCTCTCCGACTTCGGGATGGCATGTTACTTGTTTCAGAGTAGCAGCATAAAGAACAGGAGTACTTGTGGCACCTTAGAGACTAACAAATTTATTTGAGCATAAGCTTTTGTGGGCTATAGCATCCGTGTTGCATCCGAAGAAGTGGGCTGTAGCCCAGGAAAGCTTATGCTCAAATAAATTTGTTAGTCTCTAAGGTGCCCCAAGTACTCCTGTTCATGTTACTTGTGTGTACAGGGCCTACCATAACGGGGCCCTGATCCTTGACTGGGGAATATTAGGCATTACTGTAACGTAAATAATTAATAAATAGGATTTCCAGTTAAACAGCAGGAGTTGGGGGCTGCCACATTTCCCCGTGAAAGAAAAATAAAATGAAGAAAGGCATCAATCTTATGGTTGGCTTGGGTTTTTGTCAGTGCAAAGCTACTTATTGTCCACTCCATGTGGCATGACTACATGAAGAGTCAGCAAGTAAAACAGTGCTGGTTGCCTCCCTGGGGTTGTGGTGTGTGACTTGGGCCAGGCTGTAGCCAATTCAGAAGCCGAGAGCATTGATGCAAGCTAGCCTTCTCCTGGCCCATCCGTTCCTGAGTGCCTGCAGTGAAGTCAAGAGCCTGTGTTTATGGATTCACAGCCTGATGCTTCTGAGCAGAGACGCAATACCACAAACTTTGTGCTGCAACCTTGGTGAGGGATAAGATGGAATGGGAGGCCACGCCCCTCATTTTCAACACTGATATCTTCAATAACGAGCAACCGGGGCAGGGCTGGCAGGGCCGCCCAGAGGATTCAGGGGGCCTGGGGCAAAGCAATTTCGGGGGCCCCTTCCATAAAAAAAAGTTGCAATACTATAGAATACTATATTTTCATGTGGGCCCCGCAGGGCCCGGGGCCTGGGGCAAATTGCCCCACTTGCCCCCCCCCTTGGGTGGCCCTGAGGGCTGGGGGCGGTACAGACGCATGGGAGGAGCTGCCAGCATGGGGCACAGGCTCCTGGAGCGGCAGGCTCACGTTCTGCTCCTTTCGCTGCTGTGGTTCCCGGGAGAGCCCTGTGGTTCAATGGATACAGATTTCTATCCATAGCTATCCGCATCCGCAGATATACATTTATATCCATGCAGGGCTCTAATTGTCAGGGTTAAGCGTGTTCATGTAAATAGCAAATCCCCCTTTCGGATCTGAAATTTCATTGTTTCAACCATTTGCCAGTAAAAATCTGGCATAACAGTTGTAGTCTGCTGAAAAAATCACCTTGAGGAAGGATGCCATACCTGGACGACATTCCAAAAAGAATCTTCGGCACCAAACATTTTGAGATTCCGATTACAGGCCACAGTAGTCTCCTATTCCTCGCTGAGCATTGTGATGAAAGTTTTGAATGCTCTGTTGATTCTCTCGTGTTCCGGGGTCGGAAGGATTTTTGGAAACAGCTGGGTTTTCTCACCACATGTTTCTCCTGCAGCTTTTGTGCTCTGTTCAGCAGAGATTTTGGGTGTCGGGGTCCAGTAAACATCTCTGTAGGCAAATGTGTTGGCAGCAGCTGGAGAAAACTCCAGTGTTTTCTGTGGGTCACACAGTGACTCCAAGTTTTCAACAATGTACATTTCCTTGGTGCGCAGAATCAGGCGGTCATTTGGGTTATTTGCCAGTCTCTTCAGAGTTTCTGCTTTAGAACCAACAAACCCGGAGATGCATTAGCACAGTCCACACATTATTTACATCGGGGGTTCGCAACCTTTTTCTTTCTGAGATCCCCTCTCCACATTCTAGGGCCTGGCAGGGAGGGGGGACTTGGGCTCTGGGCCAGGGCTGGGACCCTTGGGCATAGGTGTAGTTTGACTTCTATTTTGGGGGGCCAAGGGCTGGCGGGGTCCAGAGAGGAAGCACCACCTCCACTCCCTGACTGACCTCAACAGGCCACCCAGCCTGTCTGGGTTGTGGGGGCGGGGAGGGGAGACAACCAGAAAATATAACTGAAAGGGGGGATTCTGAAAACGGCTCAGGGTGCAGGGAGGGGGTAGCTAGGGGCTGTGTCCGAGCAGGAGGGAGCTCAAGGTGCAGGGAAAGGGGTAGCTAGCGGCAGTGTGTCGGGAGGGCTCTCCCTATGGTGGCTGCTCTCCCTCCGGTGACTGCTCCCCGAGGGCTCTGCCGGCCCCAAAGCCGGGTCCCTGGCCGGGCAGCTCAGACCGGCTACGTGAGCTGTCAAAGGGGGCTGGGAGCTGAGGAGCAGCTGCAACCCCGGGCACCAGCAGCAGACGGGGAATGCCACGGCTGCCCACTCCATGGCATTACCAGCCAGAGGAGCAGCTGCCCCGCACTGCCTGGCTCCGGCTTCCCCTTCGTCTGTGACCTGGCCAAAGGGTGGGGCCTGAGGGGGCTGGGGGAGAGGAGGAGGTGGGGGTGGAGCTGCCTCCAGGGCTGCCCCACTCTGGGTAAGGCACTGCAGTTGTGGGGGAAACACCCTTGTTCCCCCTCAACTCTGCTCATGGGCTCAGGGCTTCTGCCTGTGTTGGGGCTTCAGCACCACTGCTCCTGGCTTCAGCGGGGAGTGGGGGGACGCCAGGGCTTGGGACTCCCAGCTTCAGCCCTGCGGGGAGGCTGGGGGCTCCGAGTTTCAGCTGCAGGGCTCCATGGCCCCCCTGAAAGGGCTTGCAGACCCCCAGGGGGCTGCGGATCCCTGGTTGAGAACCACTGATTTACATGACAGGCAGCAGAGTACAAGCTCATCCACCGATGTGGCACGACAGGGCTAGGTAATCAGCAGTCGGCTCTGCACTTGTTTTGCACGGTGTGAGACAAAGCCTGCAACTTGTTCGCATGCTTGAAAACGGCCCCAAATCCAATGATGCAAGATTTCACGTCTTTCATTTCTTCCGTAGCAGTCGCTGCTGACACTGCAATGTTAATCAGATGAGCAGGACAGGCAATACGTAGCAGCTCCAGTTTCTGATTGAGTTTAATCTCCCGTGCAAACTTAGCCAAGTAGGAAGCAGAATCTGTGTTAGTTGTGGCCACATCTTCCCATGCGAGTTGGTACATCTCAAACATGTCGGTTATTGCTGCGTCGACGAAAGGGCTGTCAGCAGAGGGGATGAATGTCACATCAGCACAAAACAATGCGGGTTTATTCGCTTTGAAATCAAAAATTGAAAAACGAAAAAGAAGCAGACAGTCCAAAGCAGTAGAAGACTTGTCAAAAATCAGACTAGACACCACATTTCCATCAATTCGTTCCGTCAGTTTAGATACTAAAGCCTCGTCATTTACTTTCAGATACTTACGAGTGAGGCTGTCTGAATTAGGAAGGGGTTTTGCTGCTGGACGGGATTGTCGCACAAAGTCACGAGTAGGCCCCTCTGCAATTAACAGCAATTGTCCGGCAAAACAAAGAGCACACACAAATTCATTGACACGGTTGTACTGTGTCATCTCTGTGGTTAAAGCCCTGGTGAAAGCTCCCGATATTGACTGTATATCCTGAAGCTCACTTTCTTCTTTAAGCTCCTTGTGTCATTTGCTTTCAACATGCTCCTTTATTCTGTCAGCGCGAGCGCTGATCTCAATGCTGCAGTACTTGCAGCACAATGCATCCTCTTCACTCCCGTCTTTACTTTACTTCAGAATTTCTAAGCACTGATTTTCTTGCTGGTATTCAGGCATAGATTTGCGTTTTCGCCCCATGTTTGCCTTATCTTTATCTATGGAGGATTGATCGTTTCACTTCAGCACCGCACTAAACAGACGCAAAGAAATAGGTGGGCAGCGTCTCATTGTGAGCCAATCATAGTGAGATATTAATGTTGTTTGATTTTCTGACCTCTGCCGGGTGTGTGTTCTGTGTTTTACACTATGCAACTGCTTCAATCTCAGAGCTTCAGGACACAACAATTGCATAAAGTGTTGAGTTTAACAAAAATAAGTACCTGAAAAAATATTGAGTAGATTGGTAAATGGGTGTAAATTAGTAAAAATCGAACTCCTTTAATTTAAAAAAAAACTGGTAATTTATTGGTGAAAATTGGTAAAAACTGAAAATGTGGAACACTAAGAGTATGTCATAACAACATGGCAGAACTGGTCAATATTTTCACATGAACAAGATGTTTTTTGGTTTAAAAAAAGGTATTTTTGCCAGAAATAAAACTTCTTGTGAAAAATTGTGGACACTATTTAAGTTTTCCTTTGTTTGTGAAATTTTCTCCCATGCTTTTTAAAATGAAATTTGTCTAAATCACTTTTTCTAAATTTTTCCTTTACCAAAAATCCAGTTTCAGCAAGAAAATTTGCTTTTCAATAAACAAAACAATTGGGAAACAATGTCCATTAAAATTTGACTACAAATTATCACCCAAAATTTGACAAAAAATGGAATGTGGTGTCTAGAGAAATCTAATCTGTTTTGAAAATGTTTATGAAATAATTTTCCATGTTGCTCTATAACATAGCCCCTACTTCAGTGTTGAAGAATAAACATAAAGACACCACAATGGTGTGACTAATGGAGGAAAGGGAACATTATCAAAATCCAGAAATTCTGTTTCTGTGCATGTGTCCCTTATTAATTAAACAATGCAAGAATTGGAGAAACAGAAAACATGTGATATATTCATATAGGCAGAATTGTATCTGGTTGGCTTTCAAGGTTTCACATCCAAAATCAGTAGATTTTGGACTCTAGCCAATATATAATTTGTTAATACACTGGAATATGGCAGAGATGTGGTGGGATTACAGGAATGGACTCGAAGTTAGGTCTCTTATGTCCTATTCCCAATGCTGTCATTGACTCTTTTTGTGACCTTGGTCAAGTCACTTAACTTACTTTCTGTATCTCCGATTTACCTATCTGTAAAAAAATTGGGTTTCATATTTTACCTCACTAGGATGTTGCGTAGCCTAACTGACTTTGACAATGTCAGGTCAAGATTGGTTTAAAACGTAGATTGGGTTAAAAAGATTTTACAAGTTTAATAGAAATGTTTCCAACCAAAACATAACAGCATCCTGTTAATTCTCGAGAGGAAGGTGGCTAAGGCACTAGCCTAGAATGCAGGAGACGTGTGTTTGACCCTCTGCTCCATCACAGGCTTGCTGCGTGACCTTGGGCACGTCATGTAGGCCCAGATCCGCAAAGGTACTACGGTGCTTAACTACCATTGACTTCAGATGGAGTTAGGTGCCTAAATACCTTTGACAATGTGAGTCTTAGCCACTCCGTGCCTCAGTTCCTTATCTGTGATATGGCGATAATAGCACTTCCCTACTACTGCACAGTGGTGGCAGCGCACGCATAAAAACATCCAAGATTGGGAGGCACTCAGATAATAGATGCCATATAAGTGTCTAGGGCTATGTCTATGCAGCAGCTGGGAGGGTGTTTCCCAGCATGGGTAGAGAGACACGTTCTAGCTCTGTTCAGGCCACTGTGCTATAGCAGTGTGGCTCAGGCTATCCACCCAAGTTCGCACCCAGAGGATCTGGTTGGATTGCACTTGGGAGGCTAGCTTGCCCTGCCGCGTCCACTCTATAGCTTCTTAGCCTGAGCAGAATGAGCGTGTGTCTCTGCCCGTATTGGGAGACGTGCCCGAAGATAGATAGGTTCTAATAATCAGTGACCATAGATGTCTCTTACTACTGTTTATGTTCCCTCTCCAAACGGAATAAAATGCAAAAAGGAAATAAACAGTGAAAAGCATGAAGGTATTTACAGATTTATTCAGGTTTAATAGTCTCTGGGATCACCCGTAATGCAATTTTTATTATCTTAAAATATATCAATGTAATGATTGTGAAACATTATGCAATCCTCAAATGAAATACTCTACTGTATATGAGCCCCATCTTACAGACACTTACACCCAGGAGTAGTTTTATTCTCACAAACAGCTTTGACTTTAATGGAGCAACTAGCATGAGTAAAGTTATTCACATGCGTAAGTGTTTGCAAGATCCAGACCTATAACCACAGAAGTTTTGTTATATAAATGGTGTTTTCAATGTACCTTCCCATCCGTGAATTTTAATGCACGTAGGCTTTGCTTACCCCATAGCACTATTTTCTACAATCTTCTCTGCTTACCTTGGTAAGTTACTGCAACAATGATTGCTCTCGTGTTCTATGGAGAATAGCACAAATGTGCATTGATTCAAATAATATATATGTTATAACTACAAATGCTACCTATTCCCTTATACCCACAGCATGGAAACAATGCTACTGTTATAGAAGGCTGGCGATTCTGCATTATGCAAAACCATATTTGGGATTTTACAGCAATTAAGGCTTCTGCACGTAAAAGCACAGTGACAAAAGAACCCCGCTGATCTAGCTTGCGCAAAGCACCAGTCTGCAGATCAAGGCAAAACATGGATGAGAAACATTACAAACCTCTTCTTCTGGCTAGAGCCCAGTTACACGTAATCACACGTGGTTGTTTAAGTATCACTCACTTGCTAAAGCGCAAGCCCATTCCGTGAGGTTAGCCATTCCTGGGCATCTCAATGTCGAGATCAGGGGAAACCTGTCATCCACAGGGCTTTCAGAGGAGACACATTCAATGACCCAAAACATCTCGCAACTAAAAGAATAGGCTGGATGACAGTGCTTTTGAAAAAGCTCATCCTCTGAGCTGGGACCAGGGGAGACGTGTCACCTGGAAACCACTTTTGGAAAATGTAAATGTAAATGTATGTCTTTATACAGCGCTTCCTGCAGTGGTTTTACTGTATCACTAGTTCAGCGTTAAATGATTTGATGCTAAACGGAAAAGTAAAAAGAACGGTCTAGCATTGCTCTTTCTAGGGGTACGTCTGCACTTACCTCCGGGTTCGACGGCAGGCAATCGGTGTTCTGATATCGATTTATCGCGTCTTGTCTAGACGCGATAAATCGATCCCGGATCGATCCCGGAAGTGCTCGCCATCGACGCCGGTACTCCAGCTCAGCGAGAGGAGTACGCGGCATCGACGGGGGAGCCTGCCTGCAGCGTCTGGACCCGCGGTAAGTTCGGACTAGGTACTTCGAATTCAGCTACGTTATTAACATAGCTGAATTTGCGTACCTTAGTCTGAAGTGGGGGGGTAGTGTGGACCAGGCTTTAATTTTCAGCTCTCCCCGTCTGTCTTAACGGCAGCTTCCCATTGATTAGAAGGGTTCTCTGAGCAGGAATGAGGGTGTGCACATGCTAATTTGTATGCAAGAGCTGGCCCGGCTTGGAGACAACAAGCATCAAAGTCTGCCCAAAACTTGAACTAAATCTTTTCTTTCTTTTCTTTTGGATGAATTGATTTTCATTTTCTCTGCTCTTCCTAGTTCAGCAAAGACCAGAAGTGCTGAAATACCATAATCTAGACTGTATGTGTGGTATTTGGAGGCTGATGCTAATGTCATGAAATTCCAGCCCAGTTTCATACACACTAGAGGACTAGGGATGTTAGGTTGCTCATTTAAATGGAATCTCTGAACATCTTTGAGTTCTGACATCTGCACTTTCCAGTCAGTCTCTCACTCTGCACTCAGAAGGGATTTCTGAACTTTTGGGTCATGCTATAGTGGAGAAGAAGAAACTGGACTCAGGGATTCTTTAGTGAGGCTGCTGGACACAAACAGACCCTGTGATTCTCTCTGGCTCTCTAGCTCCCACATCCAAACATAACCTGTGCTGCATAATGTCATCACACAGGGTCTCCCTCTATATCCTGACCGGGCCCCAGCACAGTCATGGAAGGTGCTGTTGAGATACACTACAGCAGGGGTCGGCAACCTTTCAGAAGTGGTGTGCCGAGTCTTCATGTATTCACTCTAATTTAAGGTTGCGCGTGCTAGTCATACATTTTAACATTTTTAGAAGGTCTCTTTCCATAAGTCTATAATATAGAGCTAAACTATTGTTGTATATAAAGTAAATAAGGTTTTTAATATGTTTAAGAAGCCTCATTTAAAATGCAGAGCCCCCCAGACCGGTGGCCAGGACCCGGGCAGTGTGAGTGCCACTGAAAATCAGCTCATATGCCGCCTTCGGCACGAGTGCCATAGGTTGCCTACCCCTGCATTACAGCAACAGGCCATCATCCCCAGCAACCAGTGCACCAGTTTCTAGAGAGGACCTGCCTAATACAACCAGTCACCCTGTACAGCCTTTCTGGATTGTGAAAAGGGACTTTGTCGGTGGAGAAGAAGGATTCCCATTTCTAAGCACCCCAGAACAGTATGACCACTAATGCTCGGAGAAAAAAGAGAAGAAAGATCAAGTTGTAGCATGAAATTTCCTTTCTATGATGTTCTATGAACACATGGAGAAACTTCCTATTTGTCACTATTCATTTTCATCCCTCCACCTGAAAATGAATAGTGACAAATAGGAATTTTCCCCATGTGTTCATAGAACATCATAGAAAGGAATTTTAATTAATATCAAATGAGAGCAATTCATGTTGGGTAGGATCTGTTATGTGGCTAGCAGTAAAAAGGTTTTACAACCAATCACGTGCCCGGCGCCAATAAGTCACTCTTTGCCAGGTCAGATACATGCTTCTTGGATGACTTCCATCCCCACCGGCACCTGAAATTTAACAAGCAAATGCTTGCTGTGCCTTGTAATTAAACAGGAAAAGTACACGTGTCCAGTGCCAAGAAGACAAGATAAAGCAGGGAGACATGCCGTTCTGACCTGCCTAACAATAAAACAATACTAAAGGTTTCTGGTTTGCAGCATGTCTAGTTTGACTCCTTTCTCCAATTGTTTATATTGTACAATGTAGATCTAGTGTGGAATTTGGCTTCATGGAAAGGTTGGAAGAGGGACCTGGAATCCCTCGGGTCTATTCCTGCCTCTGATCTCACATAAACCACTGAATCTAATGCCTCGGTTTCCCCATCTGCATAAAGGAGGTATCATGCCTTCCATGAGGGGTCAGCTTTTTCACTTGGTCCAAACTAGCTTTGATTTGCTGATCTTCAGGGCATGTCACACGGTGCATCTGTGTGCCTGCGCTGCTGCAGAGGGTTGGGTTTAATGGGGTTTTGCCAGGCGTTCGATTTGCTGGGTATGTGAGGTTTGTGTTGTGTGGGCTGCTTAATTTTGATTCTTTTTTTAATGTATGGTACGGGCGCCTGGCGCCTTAGACAGGCCCTATTGCTTCTGTACACATCTAAACAAATAACCAGAAAGAAAATGGAGATCACCATGGTGACCTACTTTACAGGGGTATTGCAAGGCTTAATTAAACATGTGAATGGGAACAATGGTTGTGCTGATGGATGGCCTCCTAGCCATGGATAACGGGAAGGCAGCCATCTTTGTTTGACTATCCTTGATTGAGTTCTCCTCAGACAAGTAACAGGATTAGGGGGGAAAGCATTGAGATGGTATCACTCCTTCTCCCGAAACCGTTCCCACAGAAGAGTGATGGGCGATGGCTCTTTTGCCAGCAAACCTTTCATCCATGGAATCCCAAAAGGCTCTGCCCACTCCTCCATCCTATTGAATATCTGCACAAAACAAATGAAAAGTGAGCTGCCATGGTCTCAGATGCGACCCAACTCTGGGTAACACATGCTAGGAGAACATGGGTCTTTGTCCCTATCCAGTGGTTGGGCCTTATAAGAGGTTTATGGCCATAGGACAAAGGGGGGGTGTCACAGGGTGACTGGCCCCTTTAAGAGGGAGCGGAGTCCGGTGCTTTTGTGATTGATTACCCGGTGCCCACTTGGGCTTAAGGGAAGGCACCTGGGCCTTATAAAGGGGGAGACAGCCGCTGGGGAAGGAAGGCTACCCACTGACCTCTCTCAACTCAGGGAGGTAAGGGTGCTGGTAGTCGGAGCAGTGGCAGAGGCTGCAGAGAGCAGGAGTCCCTGAGTAACCGGGGCAGGGCCAGGAGAGCAGCAGAAGGGATTTGTTTGCATCAAGAGCGAGAGCAAGAGAGCTGAAGGAGGTGGGCGAAGAGCGGACTGGACAGAAGTGCTCCAGGACTGGCTGAGGATGCCACAGCTGAGTATGAACGTGGATGCTTTGGTGACAGAATTTACTTTGGGACTTTTGAGGATTGTTTTGAACTGTTTGTTATTCAGCCAGCCCTGGGCATGAAGTGGCGTTAACCTGGAGAAAGCCTGTGTGAGTGCCGGGAGAGAAGGGGAAACCGAGATAGGTCTCTGCAGAGCCATGGTTGGCACCAGGGGTGTGCCTATAGGGTAGGCATGCCCATTTACCAGGGAGGTCTGGGGCGGACACATAACGGCTATCGCACTGTGCCAGTGTTCCCCTCTCTCATATGTTGAAGCACCTTAATTGCCACAGGGAAGATGTGGAGACCGGATAATAGGCAGTTGCCCTAGGAGTGTGAACAGCAGGGATTGCTCTCACCACTCCCCCCAGGATAGAACTGCTTACCCAAGCCAAGGAAAGGAGAGTGGGTGTGTGTACGGCTCCCTTTTGCCGTTAGCATAGGAGGAGAGCCGTGTACTCTGCCCGAAGCCCCTTATTGAAGCCCCCGATTGTGAAGGGCTTCAAGCTTAGGCTGTGGTGTGAGACCCATTGGGGCAGATACACTTCGGGTAGGGCACTGAGCCCCAGAGCTGTGTGATCCTGCAGAGTTTGCTGGTTTATATGCTGGTGTGTAATTAAAACAAAAAGTCTGCATGGAAAGGAGGTTCTGGTGAGAGGTTCGTCTGGAGTCCCAAATGGGTTTTGAGAGGCTTGTTTGGTTGTTTCTTCATGGTTCGTATAGCGTGCCCCCCTCGCTGAAGCATCGGAAACTGGTTACACTGTGTTTCATTGCTCAATTTGTACGTGTGTCTGTCCCATTTTTCATTATTCAGTGATAAATACAGTGGTGAAAGTCACCTTTAACACTTAAAGATTGCTTGGATTTTATGGGATTGTATCGAAGTGAGTGCCAAGGTATAAAAGCCTTACGGTTGAGGTACTTTTATAACACATGCTCCATAAAACCTTATAAAGTGAGTGCAGTGCACTTCATCCTTTCAGGTTACAGTGTTCTAGTTCTCAGAGCTAGTGATCTGATGCTATTCTCATTAATTAAATCTGTTATTAATGGTAATTTTCAAGCCATAAGAAGTGAAGTTACAAGAAGCTAGACTAGCGTAGGTCCAGAATCATTAGCTCTCAGGAAACCTCAGGAGATCTGTACCAGGAGATTGATGTCCACAAGTTGTTGGGGGAAATCCCTGTCTCAACTTTAAGGAGGATATTGAGCCCGAGAAATTGGGCTGGGGCTGTCTCATGCTAAAGAAAATAGCATCACAAATTTCAATAATGCTTCATCTAGGAACATAGAACTGGAAAAGACTTCCTGGATCGCTGAGTTTAGTGCCAAGCTATTGAAGGCCACCTCATCATATAATCCCATCCATAAATGTATCAGGCTCCGTCTTCCAACGATTTAGGTTGTTTGCCTCCACTATTCCTGCTGGGAGGCTGCTCCAGAACCTCATTCCTCCGATGGTTAGAAACCTCCTAATTTCCAGCCTAAATTTATTCACAACCAATTTAAATTCATTTGTTCCGGTGCCAACATAGTCCTTTAGCTTTAGCTCTTCTCCCTCCCTGGTGTTTACCCTTCCGACTTGCAAAATCCCCACTCTATTACCTCTAGATTGCTGCTTGGAATCTAGCCCAGGTTAGTAGCTGTTACTAGCTGAAGGCTGTCCTATTTGATGGCCTACGTCAAATCAGTTTGAGAGCCTCAGTATACTTCCCAGAAGACAGGGGTCCCCATCACAGAACACATCGCTATGGTTGTTATCCTCAGGGAAGAGGCAAAGACTGAATGGACATAGAAACAGAATTTTCCAAAATACCTTCTCACCCTTTCCTAGTCAGGATTGGGATACACTGCCAGGGGTACAAGAGAAGGTTTACTGGCCCTTTACCTGACCTGGGATAAACAGCACTTTGGTGCAATGCAGCCTTTTTCACAAGCACCGTGCGGGTCTTCTTTGGAAAGTGATCTTGTCACTACTGTGCTTTCTTACTGTGTGTATTCAGCATCAGATCTGCTGATTTTAGGGATGAAAGTGAGCTTTTGCTCCTTTATTCTCCCATTACTCCTGCAGGAGTCTATTTCTTCTTGGATATCTTCAATAGCTGTTTTAACTAAGGGCTGGTCTCAACACGGAAGTTGCACCAGCTTGAGTGAAGGTGTGCTTTTAAATGGTGCAAAAAGCCTGTGTGGATTTTCTCAGTTCAATTTAAAAAGCTGGTTTCTATTGATGTAGCTTGTGTTGGTAAATTTACAGACATGTTTTAACCAAATTGGTTTTTAAGTAGAACTGATTCAAAAATTTTGGACAGATACGACCTTAGCTGCAATGTGTTACATCTGTGCAAACCCTATTAAAGGCAGTAGGGCTGCAGAGGTATCACATGATCCAAAGACAGTAAGGTTGCTATGGTATAACGGAATGGATGATGATGGAGGGAAAGGAAGGGAAGAACTGGTTGGAAAACCAGCATTTTTAATAGAATAATCGTCATTTGAAATGTTTTGGTTAAAAAATATTGGTTTTCCTGTGGGAGGTTTTGAAGTGATGAGAACTTAAAAATTTTGGTTTGAATCAACATTTTGAAAGAAAAACAACATTTTTTTGTATTGCTTTGACTTAAAACGTTGTTTCATTCTGGTTTGTTTTGGTTTCTATAAACGTAAATTATCTTTAATGTTGCAACGAAACTAATCTTTGGTTTGAATTAACGTGTTGACACTAAGCCCTGGTCTACACTACGAGTTTAGGTCGAATTTAGCAGCGTTAGATCGATTTAACCCTGCACCCGTCCACACGAAGCCATTTTTGTCGACTTAAAGGGCTCTTAAAATTGATTTCTGTACTCCTCCCCGACGAGAGGATTAGCGCTGAAATCGACCTTGCTGGGTCAAATTTGGGGTAGTGTGGACGCAATTTGATGGTATTGGCCTCCGGGAGCTATCCCAGAGTGCTCCATTGTGACCACTCTGGACAGCACTCTCAACTCAGATGCACTGTCCAGGTAGTCAGGAAAAGCCCCGCGAACATCATTTGATCTTGTTTTTTTTAAACTGAGAAGCTGAAACAAAACTGCATTTTAAGCCAAAATTAAACAAAACTTTCAATTGGAATGGACATTTCCCCATTTTCACCTTAGATAAAACCGTTTTTTTTCCCCAGCAGGAAAACTGTCTGCATGAAAAATTCCAGCAACTCCAGAAAGAGCCAGGCTTGACTTTGAGCCTGAAGGTCTAGCAGGTAGAAAATCATCTTTTCACTAGTAAGATGAGCATATCTGATATGGAAATATCAGAGGCAATAAACAGGGTGCCATTTTTACAGTCACTTCTCAAGACAAACCTCGTTTTTAATCTCAAACCAGTGCAATGTACTGCTAATGATGACGTTACTGACATTATGCCAAGGAACAGAGCTCTTCTTTAGCTCAGCAGGTTTGGAAGGGTTGTTGAGTTTTTGTTTTGTTTTGTTTTGTTTTGTTTTCAACAACACTTTATGTTGGGAAATAAAAGTGAGGCTGGAGATTCTGAAATAGACACAGTTCATGAAAAGCATATTACAAGTGAACAGGAAAATCAGAAGGCTGTCAAAAAGAATTTAGCGCCATGTATTTATTTCTGGGAACAAAAGGCATTTATTTTGAGCATGTCTTCTTTATTCATTTACTAGGATGCTTCCTGCTAATGTGGTGCTATTGCTGGAGATATTGCACCTGTAAAACTTCTCTGTGCCCATTTAAAGAGACGTGGTCTGGTAATTTACAATCAAAATGTATGTTTGGATGGGAAATAAAATAAAAGGGTTTCACGAAACCTGATATTAATAAAAATGCCTTTTATGGCAGGTTGTTTCAATTTCAGACAAAAGCCATTTTAATCAAAGATTCCACTGGGTGCAAAGCAGACTCATTGCCTTCTATTGGGGAAGGAGAGCCAGGTGAGGAAGGGACGATAAAGCTTTCAGTTCGAATGCTCTGCTGTGCAATTAGTGACACAGATAATACAGTTTAAGAGAGATACGGAGCTGGATTGATGTGCAGGGCAGGTGAAAGGGACCCACAGTTTGGCGCTTCCATGCGCTGAGGGTTCCATCCTGCACCATGGCAGGTGATGGCAGCCAAAGGGGACTCCGAATGCTAGGCGTAGTGGAGCATTAGTGAAAGCCACACTAATGCCGGGTGACACTTTGTCCCCCTCTAGTGGGTAGTGCTTGTAAAGAAGTTTGAGTCTCCCACTGCAGCGAGGCTTTTAGCTCAAGTGTTAGGGGCTCGTGCTTTCAGACCCTCAGCTCCGTAGGTTCCAGTCCCGCCTAGGGGTATTGTTACATTAGCGTCATCAGTGGCACTCAATATATTTCAGTGGCCCTGGTGACATGATGTGACTGCTTCCCACTTACAAGCCCATGCTGGCTCAGGAGGGAGATTCCCGGGCTCGCCCTTTTAAAAGGTGCAGCGGCTGTAGCTTCCCCCATTGCCCATGGAGGCATTTGGCCCTGTGCCATCCTCCAGGCCAGGTGTGGAGTGCCTCCCTGCTTCCCACCCAAGCCAGCAGTTACTTTCAACAATATAGCCCCTGGGTTGGGTTTTTGTTGCCAACCTGAGGATTTAGCCCTACGACTCCCATTAACTTCTGTAGACGTTGTGCGGCTAACTCTCCTGATGGGCTCTGAAAATCTCAGCCCAGGGGCATGAGCCCAACATTGCCCTTGGAAGGGATCCTGTGGGCCCGGATGAGACTCCCCATTCTCTGGTTCCTGCTCTGAAAGCCCCAGCCTTTCTCATCCGGTGTTTATGCAGAGATGCTCTGAACAGAATAATCACACCCACCCACAGCTCCAGCTTTGGCTGGCTTTATTCACGAGCTCTCCAGGCTTGTAAACAAGCACTGCCATGCAAAATGAACCAGGCAGTTAGGACTTGACTGTCTTCCAGATCTGTCGGAGTGTTACGTGGGTGAAATTCACACTGGGCCCAGGGCCAGCACAGGACCCTGTACAGTATCTGAAGCCCAGCTTAACCCCTGAATGGGACTCGCGTGCTGAGGGGTCTTGAATTTCACCCATATAGGATCATCCAGCTGATGGGGTTCACAAGAGAGGACACCCTCCATACTGGTAACCTGCCTTCCTGCTGCAGCCCCAAGCTTCATTCAGGTTTCTGTTTAGACCAGGTCTTCGCCGTTCAGGCGTAGATGAGCTTCGGAGCTGCAGCATCGGGAGGAATGCCATGTCGTAGCCGTCCTCGGCTCAAGTACGTTTTCAAGGACTTCCCCTTCGCAGTAATCAACTCCCCCCATCCAGTCCCATTTCCAAACCACAGAAGGCACACAAATATATACTCCAGAATGCAGCAAGGTGAAATGTAATTTCCTCTTTAATAAAGGCTGCCATTTAATCTAGTATTAGAGAAAATGATTAGATCTTAAAAACCTATAAATTACATTTGACAACTCGCTGGTGCTCCTTGGCGGTTCCTTCTCGCAATTATAAATGGCAACCCCAGGAACGGGCAGAGGCGCTCGTTTCTGGCTGGAGTTTGTTTATTGGCTCTTAATGAAAAGCGATTAATCTAAATCGCTAGTGGGGCGGATCCTGTGTCAGGGCCCCATAATGAGAAGTGGCAGTTTTGCCCTTTGACAAATGTGCTGCGATTTCCCTCTAACAAAAGTGTTTTTATTTGGTGGTGGGTGTTTTTTTTTGCAGTGGAAAAATAGTAATAAAATAAACCCCAAATCACCCACTGGCTGTTTCTTCCTTATACCCCCGTCCCCAGTTAAAACACCACCAAACTGAACTGGCCCCAGCTGCAAAAACACAGAACGGCCTTTTATTTCCTACCATTCTCACACTTCCTAATTCTTCTGAGCTGCTCTGTTTGCGGCCAGTGTTGCGTGGAATGATGGATTATAATGCCGATACCCTGGGTAGTAATATTGATACTTCCATGCGATCCCCACCCCTTTTTGATAGAAAGGATGATCTCGTCTTTTGCAGGAGCAGGGGGGTGAAGGAGGGGAGAAAGCGGCCCTTAGCAAGGCCAGCTGTCAGCAGTCTCTCTTGCAGCTCTTATTTTCCTCCTCTTTTTCACTAAGGTTGCCGGTTAAGTTTCCACACTTGGGCGGCTTTGTTATTTGACACAATGGCCCCTGTTGCAAGACACGGGGTGCTCAGAGCATTGGTTTGTGCCCCCTTCAATGTAAGCAAACCATCTCTGCTCCCCTGCTGACTATTAAGTGCTGGCAATGTGCTTGGGGCTGTACAAATGAAGATGGTCTCTGACCCAAAGAGCCTGGAGAGGAGGAGGCTCTGGGTAGGCAGGGTGCACTGGGAAGCCCAGAAGAGGAGAAGAGTCTTTGGATGGTTTATGTGTATAGTTCACTTCTCGTGGGAGGAAGTGAGACTTCAGATGGGATGTGAATGTGGAGACAGTGGCGATTTGGGATCTCATCCAAACAAACTGAAGATAAGAGTCTTTGACATCAGTGGGCATTGGATTGGTGAAGCATTGGATAAGGAGCGATTTTGGTGTGTGACCCAGTGGGGTAGTGGATATGATCTTGTCTCCCCTAGTACCTGTCCCAGTGACCGTACTTACCCATACTGAACATGCCTCCTTCAGCTTAAGTGGTAGGAGGCTATGTGTTTTGTATTGAAGGTCCAAGGTTTAAACCCCCCTGATGACTGTAGAGCATCTGTGCTTAGGGAGACATGGTTTGTAATTTTGTGCTGGGCCATTTTGTACTCCAGACATTTTCCTTTTTCTAAGATGACGTGGTTTGCATGAAAATACAGGAGCGTTTGAGATTGTGCGTGTTTTGAGACAGCATTTGATTTGTCTCCAGACAAAATCTCAAACACTGGTGTTTTCGTGAGGAAGGAAGGAAGGAATGCGATGTTGTCACCTGCCAATGAGTGACAATGGTCTCATTTTTATTATCTTCGATGTGGCAGGGAGATGAAGGAGCTTGCTCAAACCAGCACAGTGAGCCAGGGGTAGGGTTACCACTCCTGAGACACTCCACAAAGGGGTAGGGAAAAGGGGGTGCAAGGAATACACAGGCCACAAATAATCCTTCAGTATGTTCCCAGCGTTCAGGTGCTACCTACGAACTGCCGGGAATGGAAAGAGTGGAACTAGGACTTGAGCCGAGGGTGAATTTGAAGGACGGGGGTGTTGCTTGTGGATGCACAGAATTCTTTTCCTTGTTCCTCCCACATTCTGTTTTCCTGATCCAAAGTCCATTGATATCAGGAGAAAGAGTCCCACTGATCTCCCTAGAACTTTGGGGTTTATGCTACGGCAAAGCCCGTCTTAATATCTCCATTGTGGCTTTGGGTATTCTGGTTATGCCATTATGATAATGTTGCTATATGTGCAGTCATGGCAAAGGCACATGCAAATCAAATGCAAAATTATACCGTTCTGCAGCCCTGGCCCCCGTGAATAGCCCCATTGACATCACTGTGACTGCACACATAAGTAACAGGATCAGGACCCCTGTGCATCCTGCTGCATGTCTACCATGTTGAAAAATCTGGTCCAGACAATATCTAACTGCCCTGAGCTTTCTATCTAGAGAGCTCAGGACAAGACTTTGCTAGTAAACTTTTAATATATGGCTTTGTTAGCTTGGTAACCTTTAGTGACATCATTGTGGAAAATCTCTTTATTCCCCAAGTATCCTGCCTTTAAATGTAAGGTCCACCTGGAGTATCTTACTCTCTTACCATTCTGCAGATGCAAGCAAATGTTACTAATGCACACTACAAATGTCTTTCTTACACATGCAATACCCTTTGAATGCAAATAGATATAGCTGGGAGCACAGAACTTCCCAGCTGAAGCTATACGTGATAGCGAAGGCTTTTTTTAAAATGGGAAATAAACACAAAGCCTTTCTTGTCCAGGGGAAATGAGGCATATGTTTTAATTTGATTAGAAAGGGGAAAAGATTAAGAGTCTGACCTGTTCCTTTTCCTGGTTGGTGGCCTCAGGTTCTTGAGCTTCCGTTACCAATTTACTGATGTCTTCTGTTAGCCAGCAGCCCATGGTGGCAAGCAGATTACTGTACTAAGTACCCTTCTGTTGCCAGCAAAGTACCAGTAGGTAAAGATTGCTTTATGATGTTGTGCAAGTAGAATATTCTTCTGTGGATACCAAAAGAGACGTGCCATGAATGGTCAACAGCATCTCCGGATAGTGGATTTCTGAGCTTGGTAAGGGACTTTTCTGCAGAGAACTTGTTTTCCCTTCAAGCTGGTTGATGATGGATTTAAAAATTGCCTTTAAAATGGAAACTTTCAGATTAAAAATCATATACTTATTTAAAAACAACCATCACCCTTCCACAGAAAAGTCCTTTCCTCTGTTAATCAGAATTGGTTAATTAAATCAGAATGAATTTAAAAAAAATAGTTTAATTGTAATCATTTTTCCCGATGGCCCCCTTTCTGCATCTCACTGAGCTCTGTGCAAGGGAAAGGCACGCTATGCAATTACACTTCTGAGTTCGAGTCAGTTTCACTTCATGTTTCAGGTGGGATTTATTGCGTATTTAAAATTAAAGGCCTGCTCAAGTGCTATGCTTGATTGGGGCCTAATGCGGATTCTTGCCATTCTTTCTAATGGAACTTGTATGATTAAATGGTAGCTGGTTAGGTGTTCGTCTGTGCCCCTAAATTGTCTTGTATTGTTTAACTCGGGAAAGCTTTCTAGAGCAACGTTTATATGGAGACATTATATAGAACAAGTATCAGGAGGTAGCCGTGTTAGTCTGTATCCACAAAAACAACAAAGAGTCCGGTGGCACCTTAAAGACTAACAGATTTATTTGAGCATAAGCTTTTGTGGGTAAAAAACCTCACTTCTTCAGATGCATGGAGTGAAAATACAGATGCAGGCATTATATAGTGACCACCATTATATAGTGACTGGTTATATAGTGATTGGTGACAGTGACCACTATATAATGCCTGCATCTGTAATTTTCACTCCATGCATCTGAAGAAGTGGGGTTTTTACCCACAAAAGCTGATGCCCAAATAAATCTGTTAGTCTTTAAGGTGCCACCAGACTCCTTGTTGTTTTTATACAGAACAAAGTTGTATTGAATCTCAGGTCTGCAGCTAAGAGGTGGATCCTAAATTTTATTTCCAATGGAAAAGCAAGTAGTGTTCGTTTGAATCAGCTACTGTATCAACAACCTGCTATGTTTAGCATATCTGTAGTTTAAGTCCCCACTGTTTGTTTTATTTCATTGTATTGACATTTGCTGTAATGTGATTTGTTTTTCTCAAGATGGTAATAAGATGGCAAGCTGAGTTAAGGTTTTCCAATGAGTTTTCTTGGTAACTTTGACATAGGGAATGGTAAAAGATAATATAAAAGAAAGACATTTTATGATACTGGTCTTACTTTCTAATTAAAATCAGAGGCATGAATTATCTCCCTACTTGCAAAAATTGAACAATTTCATTTTCGTGCACTGGGGAAAAATGGTTCCATTAAATGTTATGTGACCAATCACTGCAGTATGGATGGTAAGTATGACGCACGCACAAACTGGTGCCTAAATTCCGACCGCACGGCTGACACAGACAGCCAGGCTGGGAAATCTCCCCTTTCCAATGGCATAAAACTTCCACTTCTAGCTCAGCAAGGTAGCAAGATATGAGACCTTAAATCCAAATGCTGCCCATCTTGGATCTTGAGACTGTACATTTGAAGAGAGAATTTGACATTTGGGGAGAAAGTGGGGGACACTTCTCTGGCAAGTTGGAAACGAATAAACCTGGTGGCTGTTTGAAGTGACTCAGAGGTTTGGGATATTGGAAGTAGTCCTCTAGAGATGGATTAGTGGGCAAAGAGCAGGTGAGGGAGTCAATAGTCCACGATAAACTTCAAAACTGTTATAGACTATATATGTCCCATGGTTCTGTGATTTATTCTATTTTCTCTATATACCTGGTGTGTGTGTGTGTGTGTGTGTGTGTGTGTGAAATATAGTGTGATGTGGTATAATGGTCTTGTCAGCTGGAGTTTGAAATGACCAGAGTCGTCCTAGGTGATGAAGCTATAAGTAAGCTATACAGATCATCGCCAGTGAGTGCCAGTGAATCTTTTATAGCCCATCTCAGTATTAGATATTCTGTATATGCCATATATGTTACATTAACTACAGCTGGTCAAAAATTTTTCATTGGGGAAAAAAATTCAACCAACATTGGCTTTTGGATCAAAACAAAAATGTTCATTTTGGTCAAAATTCTCCATTTTTTTTTTTTTTTACAAAAACCCTAGGGAATCTTGATGAGCTGTTTGCAGTCTAAGGCTGATAATGAAATGCTGAGCAGTTACTGGTTTCATCTTATTTAAGGCAGTGCTGCCAGTTCATTCTTATATAAATATGTTTCAGGTGACATGGATTCTGACTTTCCCATTAACTCTGTTCTGTTTCCTTCTCCCTCTCTCTCAATTGTCCTTTTAGATAATGCTCCTGGGCGACCCGGAGATTGAGAGCAGCATATTGATCAGCTCTGACGAAGGGGCCACGTATCAAAAGTACCGGCTGAACTTTTACATCCAGAGCCTGCTGTTCCACCCCAAGCAGGAGGACTGGATTCTGGCATACAGTCTCGATCAAAAGGTGACCAACTCATTTCAGATTCAAGTGATTATTTCCCAGAGTCCGGTGACAGAGACATTGTCAAGAAGAACAACCACATATTGAGAAAGTGACTGTAGCGGGGCGGTCACCCCGCTCTGGCCCGGAAGGGGTTAAAACAGCCCTGGGAAAGGGCTGCCCCGGGGAGCCAATAGGCTAGGCTGATGGGGGAAGCAGCCACAGCTGAGGCCACGCCCCAATCAGGCCACAGCTGGCCCTATATAAGAGGCTGGGAGCCAGAAGAAGGAAGAGTCTCTCTCTTGCTCTGGAGAGAGAAGGACCTGGCTGCCTGGGAGCTCAGGGTACAGGGAACGGAGCAGGGCTGGGGAAAGCTCCAGCCTGGTAAATCCCCAGGCTGCGGGTCTTGCTAAAAGGCCAAAGCAGGTACTGGGGTTGCAGAGGTGCAGCCCAGGGTTAGGCAGAGGCAGCTGGTCCAACCCCCTTGCCAATGATGAGTGGCCTTTTACGGACTGCAGTTTGCTCCAATGAGCGGGGGCTAGATGATGACTGGCAGTAGCCACTGAGGCAAGGTGGGTGAGAGGGTTGGGGGCTCCCCTGGGAGGGGAGACCCACACTGTGGGTTACTGCTGGGGGCAGAACCCAGAGGAAAAGGGGCTCTGGGGTCCGGGAGGGACGCGGGGCCCCTAAGGCAGGCAAGGCACCGGACTGCCAAGGGTGCTCCGGGCTGGACAAGAGCTAATTCCCCGGATAACCAGCAGGAGGCGCCGCACCGGTGAGTCTTCGCTATGCTACAGTGACTATGTGGCACCATTAAACTCAGCAGACCTGCTTTCTGGGTTGATTCGGAGACCGATCTGCTGACTTCAGTGACATTGTTCAGTTTTTGCTGCGTTTGCCTTTCAGAGCCAAAAGAGAGGCAGCAAAGTTGGATTCTGTTCCTCCTCGGGCATCCTCAACTGAATCGCTTGCTAAATTCCTGCCAGTTACTCCTATGCAAACCCAGCAAAGGCAGCAGTGTTGCTCTGTTCTTATTGAGAACATACTTTGGCATGTGGAAGCTTTATGAATGGTGCCGATAAGAGAGATGGAAGGAATCCTAGAGCCAGATTTGATATGATGGGCTAAAGATCTAGCCACTTATTTAGGGGCCTAACCGGTTCCTGAGCTCTCCTGAAAATCTGGCACTTGGAGCCCAAATTGCGTTTGCAAGGGCTGTTTTTTTTTGGGGGGGGGGGGGGGGGGGGGATTCTTTCTGTTTGGAAACCGAACACATTTGATCTGGCAATCACTCAGCAGCAACACGCTTGAAACCCCATTATGCCGTTCTTACAGTCAGTGTTCAGCGTGGAACTACAATGAAAACAAAACCTTTGCCTGCGCTACCGTCAATGTCTAACGGGAGATTGTTGAAATGGAAAGAACTTTAAAGCTCCACTTTATTTTCCCCTCCTTATGGCGTTTCATTTTTACCATCCACTCATCTGCTGTGCAGAAGTTCACTATGCTGGTTTGTTTCAGGTCCTGGGTTCCTGTGTTATGGGGCAATACTACCTAGCTACTGGGCCCAAGCTACTCGGCAGCACTTCTTTTCAAATACTGGTGCGTCAGCTCTTTCTAGTCTCTTCCTCCCGGTCAGCTTGCCCTGGGAGCTATTTAGTATACCCTGTAATAAGTCACATCCGCTACCACAGCAGCACCTTCAAACAGTAACTAGAACATAACCTTTATATCCCCCTGTTAGCAGAATGCTGTGGCAGTTGCCAGGTTTATGTTGTTACTCCTCTGACTGGCCTGAGTGACATTTACAGGCTCAAAGCCATTGTAAACAGACGTCTTTCATCGTACCAGGGGGTTATTGTCTGGTCGACTTAGCCAAATGTCAAATATCTTGTGAGCTCAGATGTTCAACGTAACCAGAAACGTCGAAGTTGGATTGAAAGACCAATAGACTCGTTTGATGTCGCTGAATGGCTTGATGCCGCTTTTAAGCTGGAGGTAAAGATTTTTAAACGGCGCTTCTTTTTGGCACAGACACAGCCCTGTAAGAAAGAGACAGCTGATGAGGTACGCGGGATGGGATAAACTGAATTTAATGTGTCAGGCGTGTGTCTTCAAGGAGGCTCAAGTATGAGACCAGGGAAACATTTGCTTCTTGGTTCACACAGGGGGCCCCTTTGTGCCGCACTAGCAGGGTAAAGGGGCTCAAAGTAGGTGAAAAAGGCCCCCTAGAATATGCTCTGTGCATGGGGCTTTTCCAGCTGGTGTAGAACTGGCATACGGGCATCTCGGCTCTCACCGCCTCCCTTAAGTGGTGTGGTCAGAGTGTACAGCTCCACAGTTTTCTCTGCTTCCCACGGCCCCACCGGGAGCCACTGGAAGCTGAATGTGCGTTAGAGCATTCCTGAGGTTGCTCTAATTTACCCCAGAGGCTGAGCAGATCTCTGCACAGCCCCAGAATAAAAGTAGTGTAAAGCTGACTAAATGCCACCTCCCCCCATCCCCGATCTCCCAGCTTGCCCCAGATTCAGGAGAGGCATAACTGAGAATCAGGGTCTGTGTATATGCAAGATATACGCCGCACACTGCTCCACTTGGGGGCATTTTGCTTAGTGTAGAGCATTAGGAATTATAGCACCGAGGGCTTTTCTTAATCAGAAAGCAGATCTTTGGAGGAGGCACTGTTCCCCGGCGCTCTTTCTTGTTGACAACTTGGCATAAACTAGCCTGGTGATGGAGAGTTGTCAAATCTACTAAGCCTTGTACGGGCATCTCGCCAAGGAGGCTGCTAATGGCCAGAACTGAATTTTCAGCGACCATGTGCACCATTTTCACCTCTTTATATGTAAAGATTGACTTGCACAGAACAATATATATATATATACAGTTCGAGGTTTGAAATGCAAGAGTCATTTGGGCAGTTGATGGTTGTATAGTTGGAATCAGAGTAAAGACTGAGGGCCAGATAAAGCAGTGGAGCTGTGCCAGTTTACACCTGCTGAAGAGCTGACCCAGCAAACATGCACTACCTTTCTTTAAGGAAAAATGAAAGTGGATCAAATTAGACTAGGCAAACTTCATAAGCCAGATTCTCCCAAGTTGGCACAGGGACATGTGCATTACTCTTCCTTGAGCCAGTTTGGTCCCCTGCATCCTAGGCCATGGTTGACTCAGGTTGGTATTGCTGCATAAGAATTTTCTTCTGGGGAAAGGTAGCTTTAAATTGCAGTCAGGACACCAGGGGAGCCTGGCTGGCAGATTCTGCTCAGTGCATTCCCCATCAGCCCTGGCCCTGCCTTCTTCCTGGCCAGCAATGCCTGAAATTTTGGCCAGGGTTGCCTCTTACAGGCTCCACCGTGGATGGGAGGTTGCGCTTGCGGTCTGCTGCCTCCATCTCTCTGCAGCAGATTTTCTGCTGCGAATCTCTGTGGGCCTGATCCAACTCCGGTTACAGTCAGTGGAAAGACTCTGATTGAATGCATTGGCTCTAAATCGGCAGAAGCTGCCATAGACTTGGGGCGGAATCCGATCCCTTGGCTGTGAACTTCCTCTAATTTCTGCATGCAGTGGGGGCTGTGGGAGTGGGATCATGCATTTGGTTGAGACTAATGATTTTGGTTCTATGAATTTGGTCCAGGCCCATCTTTAATGAAAATACAGATATATAATCCAAGAGAAGAGTTAACCACCCAGGGAGAAACACAGATTACTTTTCATGGAATGTACAGCACACACTGTATATGAAATAGACATATGGCAATCTTAAAAACAAAGGGCATTTGCAGATGGTCCCATTGTTATGATATTTAAAGGGAATTTCTCAAGTTACTAAAAATCAGAGATTTGATTATCCTAACATATATTACTATCCGCTGGGGAAATTTTTCCCCGATTATTTGAGAGGAATAGTTAAGATGTCTTTATTTCTTAACACGTATATTCCAGTAACTATGAAATCTATCACATCTTGGTTTTAAAAACATTTAAAAAGAGCCCCAAATTGGGTATCGATAGGGAAAAATAACATCAAGTTCTCCAGTGCTCTCCCTGGCATCAGTGCAGCAGCAGCAAACAGTCAGATCGTACTCTGAGGGTATGTCTATACTGCAAGTAGACGCCTGTGGCTGGCCCATGCCAGCTGACTTGGGCTCGAGGATCTTGGGCTAAGAGGTTGTTTAACTGTGGTGTAGATGTTCAGACTCAGCCTGCAGCCCAAGTTCTGGGACCCTCCCATCCTGCAGGGTCCTAGACCCCGGGCTCCAGCCCTTGCCCATATGTCTACATTGCAATTAAACAGCCTCTTAGGCCTGGTCTACACTAGGGGGTGGGGATTGATCTAAGTTACGCAACTTCAGCTACGTGATCAAGGGCTGCTGCTTCCACAGGCCTTAATCTTCATCATGAAGCAAAACAACAAAGTGGGTATCTTCATATCATCATGTACGAGCCGCTCAATTAGATGATGACGTACTTAGACCTACTCACCGCGGTGTCTTCACTACAGTGAGTCGACTGCTGCCGCTCCCCCATCGACTCTGCCTGTGCCTCTCGCCGAGCTGGAGTACAGGAGTCGACGGGAGAGCGCTTGGGGATCGATTTATCGCGTCTAGACTAGACACGATAAATCGATCCCCTCTGGATCAATCACTGCCTGTCAGTCCGGCCGGTAGTGAAGACATACCCTTATCCTGAGACTGAATCGTCTGGCATGGGCCAGCTGCGGGTGTCTAACTGTAGTGTAGACACCTGTGTCCAGTGCTGACATCATTGACGATACAAATGGACAGGCACTGATGGGATACTATGGGGATGCACTCTATGGAAAACCCCAAGATGGAAGGAACCTCCTCTGCCCCAGCAAATAAAACAACAACAAAAATCTGAGGCTCATTGCAAGCAGCTTTGGAAACAAAGTGGGGAAAGCTTCCCACTAAATCTTCCAAAGAATGAAAGGAAATTGGCATTCAGCTGTTGACTGCAACGGGAATAGGACTGGGCCCCACATCAGGTGGAAAGGAATCTGGACTTCTTTAGGGCCAGATTTTGCCACACCTTTGTGTGGAGGTGCTGGGGGCAAGGAGCCTCCCGCCCACGAAGAAAGGTTGGAAGAACAGGGCACCTTTAGGCTAGAGAAGAGAAGGCTGGGGGGGGGACATATTAACGGTCTTCAGATGTGTAAAAAGTTGTTATAAAGAGGATAGTAATCAATTGTTCTCTGTGTCCACTGAGGATAGGAGAAGAAAGAATTGGCTTAGTTTGGAGCAAGGGAGATTTAGGTTGGGTATTAGGAACAACTTTCTAATGCTCAGGATAGGGAAGCTCTGGAACAGGTTACTTTAGGGAGGCTGTGGAATCCCCATTTTTAAGAACTGGTTAGACTAACACCAGCCAGAGATGGTCTAGGTTTACTTGGTCCTACCTCAGCGCAGGTGAATGGACTAAATGACCTCTCAAAATCCCTTCCAGCCTTACATTTCTATGATTCTAAGTGCAAATCCCATGCAATAACCAGGAACAATCACACTGCCTGGACTCAGTCCCTGCCTCTTCCTTACACCCCCATGGTGTAAATTGCATCGAGAGAGCCAGGGAGGAGGTGGGACAATGGCTAACCAGACCCACTGCACTAGCCCAGTTTATGGCCCAGGCATGCATTGGGGAGTAGCCAAGTGAGGCTGCAGGTTGCAAACACCTCCTGTGTGCGAGGAAAGAGAGGAGGTTTGTGCTTTCCCCAAGGCCTCCATCTGGGTGCTGCAGGATCAGTCTGATAGCAGCCTTCAACTACCTGAAGGGTGGTTCCATAGAGGATGGAGCTCGGCTGTTCTCAGTGGTGGCAGATGACAGAACAAGGAGTAATGGTCTCAAGTTGCTGTGGGGGAGGTTTAGGTTGGATATTAGGAAACACTGTTTCACTAGGAGGGTGGTGAAGCATTGGAATGAGTTACCTGGGGCGGTGGTGGAATCTCCATCCTTAGAGGTTTTTAAGGCCCGGCTTGACAAAGCCCTGGCTGGGATGATTTAGTTGGTGTTGGTCCTGCTTTGAGCAGGGGGTTGGAGTAGATGACCTCCTGAGATCTCTTCACACCCTAATCTTCTATGATTGTATGATTCTATGATCACAAACCAGTTTATCAGGTTCAAATACGCAACCTGATCCTGGGTGAGCTTGTTCTGTATTGAACATCTGGCCTTTGTTCTGGTTGCTCATCTCTTACAGTTATCCAGGGGCCCTTTGCTTTAAAGGCATGAAGGCTGGTGGACTGGTGAGCTTGTTGTTAACATGCATCCTCCTGTGAATATTCATCTGTAGCTAATAAAACAAGGAAGCCACAGATAAGAAGTGGGTGGCCTGTTGCACATGCAGGGGGGCAGGGGAACCTACACTCTCAGTCTGAGTCCTTAATCCTCAACCCTCTCTCTAGGCTGTCAAAGCGTGTTTGACCTTTGCAGATTTATTTGCAATGACTGCGTATCAATGGCAGATTAAAGATGCATTAGATGGTCATTGGAAAACAAACCCAATACATGCAATCCAACACCCAGCAGCAGGAGCTGAAAAGGGGAGATTTAATCCAACTGCTTAGAACTGGGCACATGTAAATGAGTCTGCAAATTCCATTTCAACTGTGATTTTTTTTAAACCTCATTCAGATTAATATTTTATTTTATTAATTTTCTTTCGGCTTCGCATAAGAACAAGCTGCTGGACGCTGGCTCTGAGAATCTTTGACTATTAGCGGTAAATATGCCCAATGGCCTGTGATGGGATGTTAGATGGGGTGGGATCTGAGTTACTACAGAGAATTCTTTCCAGGGTGCTGGCTGGTGAATCTTGCCCACATGCTCAGGGTTTAGCTGATCGCCATATTTGCGGTCAGGAAGGAATTTTCCCCCAGGGCAGATTGGCAGAGGCCCTGGGGGGTTTTCGCTTTCCTCTGCAGTGTGGGGCACGGGTCACTTGCTGGAGGATTCTCTGCACCTTGAAGTCTTTAAACCATCATTTAGGGACTTCAATGGCTCAGACATAGGTTAGGGGTTTGTTACAGGAGTGGGTGGGTGAGATTCTTTGGCCTGCGTTGTGCAGGAGGTCAGACTAGACGATCATAATGGTCCCTTCTGACCTTAAAGTCTATGATTCTATAACCCTGAAAATGAGTCAGTGACAAATCCAAAAATGTAGTACAATCATCTAAGCCCTCTACCAAGCAGAAGTTTCAATCCAATATTAACACCCCCTTAGGACAGTCTGTATCTCAGTCCCCCTCCAAGGACCAGATGAAACAACAGGCATCATGACCCAGGTCTTCAAAGGGATTTGATTTCAATGGGAGTTAAGCACGTGTTGATAAATTGTATATGCAGTTGCCTGACTACTCTTTGGTTTGTTATGAAAGAAACCTAATAACCAATATCAGTCAGGTTTATTGCTAAAAGGCAATAATAATAAAGTTCAGGAAAAAGGTTCAGTACGATAAAGTTTGCAGACGATACCAAGCTGGGAGGGGTTGTCAGTGCTTTGGAGGATAGGATTAAAATTCAAACTGATCTGGACAAACTGGAGAAATGGTCTGAAGTAAATAGGATGAAATTCAATAAGAACAAATGCAAAGTACTCCACTTAGGAAGGAACAATCAGTTGCACACATACAAAATGGGAAATGACTGCCTAGGAAGGAGTACTGAGGAAAGGGATCTGGGGGTCATAGTGGATCACAAGCTAAATATGAGTCAACAGTGTAACGTGGTTGCAAAAAAAGCAAACATCATTCTGGGATGTATTAGCAGGAGAGTTGTAAGCAAGACACGAGAAGTAATTCTTCCGCTCTACTCTGTGCTGATTAGGCCTCAACTGGAGTATTGTGTCCAGTTCTGGGTGCCACATTTCAGGAAAGATGTGGACAAATTGGAGAAACTCCAGAGAAGAGTAACAAAATTGATTAAAGGTCTAGAAAACATGACCTCTGAGGGAAGATTGAAAAAATTGGGTTTGTTTAGTCTGGAGAAGAGAAGACTGAGAGAGGACAGGATAACAATTTTCAAGTACATAAAAGGTTGTTACAAGGAGGAGGGAGAAAAATTGTTCTTCTTAACCTCTGAGGATAGGACAAGAAGCAATGGGCTTAAATTGCAGCAAGGGCGGTTTAGGTTGGACATTAGGAAAAAGTTCCTAACTGTCAGGGTGGGTAAGCACTGGAATAAATTGCCCAGGGAGGTTGTGGAATCTCCATCATTGGAGATTTTTAAGAGCAGGTTGGACAAACACCTGTCAGGAATGGTCTAGATAATACTTAGTCCTGCCTTGAGTGCAGGGGAGTGGACTAGATGACCTCTCAAGGACCCTTCCAGTTCTATGATACCAGTCTCCGGGAAGCCTTCTTGTGCAGCATTGTTATGTTCACCTTACGCAGAATGTGTGTTCCCAAAGTCACACCTCTAAAACCATCTTTTTGCACCCTACCTGTTCACCAGGTACTGTGCATGTCAGTTGAAACTAGATTTAACCAATCCGCTTTCTATCTTATCTGGTACCATGGTGTGCTTCTCATCTTTGGTCTGAACACATGCAGTCCAGGTACCAAGGGGCATGTCGGGCCTAGGCTTGTACCAGGATAGAACATTCAAATATCTTGTCCTTTTCCTTTGGAACATTCCAGTATTAGTCTGTGAGAGTAACTCCCTACCTGCTGCTATGGTAAAGCAGTCATATGTCCTGATCTTGACAGATTTCCTAACTACTTAAGCCAAAGCTTACTTCAGCTATTTGACATGGGTGGACACAATTGTCAGGAGAGTATAGTATATTCAGTTAACATAACTTCCCAATACTTATATTAATATTATGGCTAGCATATATGTATTGGCTAACACATAGGGGGAAGGGATAGCTCAGTGGTTTGAGCATTGGCCTGCTAAACCCAGGGTTGTGAGTTGAATTCTTGAGGGGGCCATTTAGGGATCTGGGACAAAAATCTGTCAGGGATGGTACTTGGTCCTGCTGTGAAGGCAGGGGACTGGACTCGATGACCTTTCAAGGTCCCTTCCAGTTCTATGAGATAGGTATCTAAATACATCTGAGGAACTGGGCCAATGGCCCCAGCCGTCTGTGGGCTATATTATCCCTTCTAGCCCAGAGTAAGGGGCAGTGTACAGGGGCTCCAACCCACAAGGAGCCCAGGGAAGTAATTGTGTCTTTAAGAAGGCACGGTTCCTTTCCGCCCACCCTCCTCCCACCGCTTGCTCCCAAGGCATTGCAGTTTGCCACTGGCCCCTACTTATAGCCAATTGCTACCCTCTGCCACACTGGTTCAGCTGTGCTGACTAATGCAGTATGTGGGGCTGAGTCAAGGCACCTACAGTTACTATTTAGTGTTTATTAATTCTTTGTTCTATTGTAGCACCGAGGTCCCCAGGGTACAAGGCGCTGTACAAACACAGACTAGAAAAACAGTCCGGCACCAAAGAACGTACAGTCTAAGAGTACATAGACACTGCAGCTGGAGGGGTAACGTCCAGCGTGGGGGGACGTCCACGCGCTAGCTTGGATCGAGCAGAGCGCTGCAAATAGCAGTGTAGCTGCGGCAGAACGGGCTAGCCAACTGAGTACTAGCTTAGACGGGATTGTACGCTGGCAGCCAGCCTAGGCTGCTGTGGCTACACCGCTGTTTTTAGCTTGCTAACTGGATCAAAGTTCCGCATGCTGGAAAATACACCTCCAGCTACAGTGTAGGAAGACCGTATGTATGTCCCCTGTGTGGCGAGGGGGAAGCACTGAGCTGGCAGCCCCAACCTCTCCCCACGGCCCTGTAAGGAAGCAGGGAGAGACACTTAAAATATTTAAAATCCTAATTGTTAGAAAAAGAAACTGTAAACAGAGAAGGTCCTCACATACCCCAGTGATGAGCCTGACAGGAAAAGCTGGAGGGAGAAGCAGATGGTAAATAGAGAGTTAGAATGGTTCAATAACAGCCCATCTCAAATTCACCTGCTACCACATTATTAATGTGAGAGAATTCTATAAATAAAGAGCTCTGTAATCAAGGGCTGCTGCTTCCACAGGCCTTAATCTTCATCATGAAGCAAAACAACAAAGTGGGTATCTTCATATCATCACGTACGAGCAGCTCAATTAGGTGATCAAGCTAATACACTGCCGTGTCATCAAGATGCACCTGGCAGTCAATATCAAACTCCGTTAGGAGTTCCCCGTAACCTCAGAGCAGTAGGGACCTACGATCCACAAGTCTAATCCAGCGCATGTCAGGATCTTGGCTCCTGACCGGGCTGAATTCATTTAAAAGGACAGCGGTACAGTGCGATACTTTTAATAAGCTACACACAAAGTCACCTGAGTGTGAACAAGACCCCCCCCCAGCCCCTTACGTCAGCAGTGCAGCCCTGGGGGTGTTCAGGAGACAGACAGAAGGCTGCCCTGTGGGGCAAAGTAGCAGCTGAAGTCAAACTCATTTCATCATAATTAGTTGTGCGTGTTGTTTAGTTAATGAGAAAGATAAGAAGCTCTCTCTGCCTCTCCCTGGATCCCAACAGCGGAATCATTGATTGTATGGTGGGGTGAGCGAACTCATGGGGAAACAAGTGTTGATTCTTTTGTCGTTCATCTCGATAATGTTGGAGTCCCGTGGGAAGTAATGTGTGGAGAGATGGTATGCACCCGGGCTCGTTTTAATCATAGTTCGTTGACATCCACAGGACCATTGTACTCTTGTTTCCTGGCCTTACAGATAAATAGTCTAGTCTAGCCTAGTCCAAGGTTTATACTACGCCCATCACCCATAGCATCTGAGCACCATCCAGAGAAGACAAATAAACCACATCCTCTGCACTCTTCTCACCCTTCCCAATCTCAAGGATGGCAGTAGCATCCATTGTCAGTAGTACCTTCCTCGTGAACGATTGCTGGAGCCATTTGGAAGTGGGGTCAATGGAAGCGGTTGGTGTTTCATTCCCTCCGGAGAAGGAAATACTGGTGCAAGTCAGTGTAGTTCCGCTTACTTCCACAGAGCTAAGACAGTTTATTCCAGCTGAAGATCTGGCCCCGTCGATTTTATTTTAAATCCTTGGCTATCAGTTGTCTCCAGAACTCTGGCATCAGAAGGGACGGAGCACACGCTTCTTTTGACGGTGACCACTTTCATTCAGACAAAGAGCCATTCGGGGTCAGATTGAGTCAGGCCAGCCCAATGAGCACTATCAGCCCTGCTCTGGTGCCCCCATTATATTTTGCAGTGTCAGTCTGCGAACTTTCATTTTAAACACTTGAAGGCCAATATTTTTTAGATGTGGGTACCTAGAATTAGGCACTTAAAACCATATAAAAATGGCCTAATTTTAAAGGTGCTACATACCCATTGCTTCCCTGGAAGTTCACAATCTCCTCCTCTCTCTCTGCGCCTGTTTTTGTGGCTTTCCCCTATGTTGCTACACAGTATACCTTGTGTCTAAATTTAGGGCCCAGTCCAACTCCCATTGATGTCAATAGGAAGGCATAGTTAAGTTAAAGGCATCTTAAAAGGGAAAGTTAATGAGTTTACGAGAAACTTAAGAGTGCAGCCCTATCTCGGATTATCCAGGGGGGTCTTCACAAAATGTGGGCAGCGACAGATGGTTTGTATTTAAACAGGATCATCACAGCTGGATGCTTGTGTTTGGAGAACACCCGGATAAGTAGGGAAGTGGATTAGAATCATGTCATCTGTAAAGTTCTGCAGGCCTCTGGGAAGTCTGGCAGATGAAGAAAATGGTATGGAAGAGTGTGTCAGGTAAGGGGAGAAAACACAACTCGCTGCTAGAGTTTCAACGTTTATGAGGGGGAAAAAGTAGATTTTTAGCTGTCAAGGGGGAAAATGGAGGAGATGTATTGACTTTCAGCCTCCTTAATCAATCCTGTTGTCCCCATCCTGTCTAGAGTAAAATAACATATGCACATTTCACTGCTAAGAGGAACAGTAAGAACTGCTCGAGGTTTAAATGACAACACCTCGAGACCCCAGCCAGGATCAGGGCCCCATTGTTGTAGGTGCTGTACCTAGTAAGAAGTAGCCCTGGTCCCAGAGAGCTTACAGTCGAAACGGACAAAAAGAAGTATCATCCCCACAGTACAAATGAGATGTGGAAGCACAGAGACATTAAGTGATCTACCCAAGGCTGCAGGGGAAAGCTGTGTTAAATCCAGGAATTGATCCCAGATAGGAGTTGAATTCCTCTGCCTTAACTGCAAGACTATCCTTCCTCTCTATGCGTTGTACTCTTCTGAGAACATCATGTTCTATGACAACAATGTGTGTCCTTGGCTGCACATGCTACTTGCCACCAGCTCTTCCGGGGCTTAGCCCACGGAGTTAATAAAACAGACAAACCAAACTGTTAGTTGTGTAAGAAGAAACCCCAGAGATCCAGAATATTTAAAGGCAATTTACCAAAGCCTCTTCTTCAATACAGTAATCAAGTGAGGATTTGAAATCACCTAACTTCATTTACAAATCATGAATATCTATCAGGCCCTTTAAATGAAAGGACGAGTAAAACATATATAGTGTTTGTTCAATTCATTAAAAAGGAGACAATTTATCAAGAGTCCCCCCCCTTTAAACTAAAGCCATATGCAAATACAGGGAAATCAAGACCCTACATTTCTTTTGTGGCATGATGAATATTTTTATAATCCTAATTAGCACCAGTCATTTACTCTAGCAATTTTCCCCAATCTAGCCAATTTGAAATTAAAATAGATGCCTTGATTACAAAACTCATTAGGAAAGAAGCACCCTTCTCACTAACCAGTTCATTTAGAATGCACAAGCTGAATGAAGTGTGAGGCACTTGTGTTGTCAATTGCCATAAGTGAAGTGAGTCTTAATTGTTAGCATTGTGGAGTATTTGTCTTGCCGCATGTTTCATTGCAGTTTAATATATCATTCATTATGTGTAACAAAAGCAACTTTTAAATAGTTTAATTAAGCGGAGTTGGTGCACTGGTAATTTTTATCAAGTCGAATGTCACAATGGTTTGCATTTGAAGCACTGATGGATATTAATGTTGGGAAGAAGAATGATGACTCTGCATTTATCTTTCTGATTACGGTTAGGGTGGCAGTTCAAATAGGAGACGAGAAATTAAATTACACAACACTGACTCAACTTTAGAAGTGCCCTGATGCATTTTGCCCTGGCAAATAGCGAGGTTCAGGCTGGGTGATAGTTTGTGATTGAAAACTAAAATAGCTGACTGTGAAACTTGAATTAGATAGAAGATACTTTCTTTCCTACTGCTTATTTATTTATTATGTAGCACCTTGATCAGCAGGTTTTTGTTCTGTAAAGGGCAACGTAGAGGTATATCCAATGTAACTCATTTAAGACTTAATCACCCTCAGCCACTAACTAACAGTTAATTAGTTAGTTAAACATGTTCCATGAAGTTCTTTTCCACCAGTGGTTGGAGTGGAGATACCAGATTATTCATGGACTGGAATAAATGATTCCCAGTGGCTGGTTTATTTGGTGCCCAGATGTGATGGTGATGGTTAAGGCCCAGCTTGACAAAGCCCTGGCTGGGATGATTTAGTTGGGAATTGGTCCTGCTTTGAGCAGGGGGTTGGACTAGATGACCTCTTGAGGTCCCTTCCAACCCTGATATTCTATGATTCTATGATTCTATGATTCTATGGGCATATTACAAGTACGATAGAAAGCAACAGAAGGAGGGAAGGGATGAGCTCCAGGAGTGTTCCCAGATGTCTGGAGCTGTGGAAAACAGATCGTCTGGGCGCTGGTCCTAATGTGATCAGCGCAACACAGATGGCGCAAAAGGCCCCAGGTTGCTGTCAGAGTGCCCTGGAGGGATAGCCATCCCCGACTCTAGTGAACAGCTCAACCGCTGTGTGTGAATAAATATCACGGGGGTTAAATGTCTCATCCCGGTGGTGTTTTCCAACTACCGTAATGGTCTGTTTGTTCCTTGCTTTCTTGTAAGCAGGATTCTGCTGAGATAGAAGAACGTTTATAATCCCAACAGAATTCATCCCCTAAGCAGATGGGTCAGTTTCCAGGCTGCTTCCGGGTTACAAAATGAATCCCAAATGTCTGCTGCCCTCTCTGGTTTTCTTTTCTTTTTCATGGTCCGGCTCATTGGATTCCAAGCTCTGTACTAAGTCTTGCTTGGTCTGATGGCACCATTGACTGTGTCCTCTGAAACCCGCCGTGCAACGTTACACACACGGTCACCTTCACTGCAGTGAGGAAGAGCACAGTTCAGCTGCTGACTCCGCTCTGTGGTGCCTATCGATGCTGACCACTCGGCGTTTCAGAGGCTTTTGCCCTTGCTGCTGGCATTCAACGGACTTGACTCGGTGTTAGGGTTTAGAAATCTGCTGATTGATCATCACTGGCCCAAATGGAACAAAGAACAGGATTAATCCTGCAAATTTACCAGCGACTGCAGGGCCAGGGCAGGAGAAAGGGAGAGTGTTACAGTAAATGTGTAACTAAAAATCATATTCATTGTCATAGAAACTTGTCATCAAATTGCCCTGCCTATACAATACAATATTCACTATCGGTGGGATAATCCTGCTCTTGATTCAGCTAACCAGTTAAGCACAGGCTTAATTTTAAGCCCAAGTTTAAGTGCTCTGCTGAATCAGGGCATTAAACGGATCCAGTCCTGTGCTTCAGGGTGCAAAGTGATCAAATACGGACAAAAACGACAGAAAAGAACCTCCCCTCCTATGCTCTTCCTCCTCTCTCCACTCACAGTATTCCACTGCCAAGCCCTGCTCCTGCAAACACGTTACTCACATGTGTAATGGGAGAAAAACATGTGCAGAACAGTTTTCAGGATTGGGGCTTTAGAGAGTTCCATAGGAGGCTTTTTTGATTCTTTCTCTGAAGCATCAGGCTTTAGGCACAGCCAGCGGGAAGAAGTACCCCCTGACATCTGAAAGCTATAACCAAGGACATACAGGAATAGAGGGAGGCCCCATTTAATTCAATTGGTCCAAGAGAGCTTTTTGGAGGGATGCAGCTGAGAAATTGCCTTGTGCTTTGCTAACACATAGGGCCAGGTTTTCAAAAGGGCTTAGCCGCCAGCATCATTCAGATGGGGGCTGCTGGGGGCTGAGCTCTTGTGAAGATCTGCCCCATGGGGATAACCTTTCCTGAATAATAATGGCTGGTGTTAATTAACATTTGCAGCTCCCTTTGTAAATCTAAAACCCTACTGTATAGGACCACTGCACGTTTATTCTGCATATGGCAGCAGGCCCTTTCTATACAGCAATGCCTTAATCCCATCAAAGATGATTGAATAGAAGACCGGTGGCTTTGATGCAGGGATTTCTGGAAGGTAGACCGTCACCTGAAAGAGATTAATGAGAAAAGATATCACGCACACACACTCACATTAAACCATAAGAAGCCAAGCAGTTTCCTAGCTATATTGTTTTGGGGTTAATCAAACACCTTAAAAAAATTAAAATGCTAGCAGGGATGACTTGCACACCTGGAACACACTTGAGCACCCAAGATCCAGTAGAGCAGAAATATTTCTTAAGAGAATGCATTTTCCAGGGGTCAGATGAAGCCTATTCAGCAATACAAATGGCAAAGATCTTTAAATATATGTAGTTTCCATATAACCATTTCTATAACTCTTCCACCCCAAAGACTGCCAAAGCACTTTACAGACTTTTGCCACAATCCTGCAATCGGATCCATATGGGCCACCTCCTGTGCCCATGTGGAGGCAAATGGATTTCAGCGAGGCTCCATTATCATTCGAGTAGCATCTAGAGGCCCAGTTGTGGTAGGAGCAGTATAAGTGCAAAGTACTATACTTAGGCATGAATAATCAACTGCACAAATGGGAAATGAGTGCCTAGGAAGGAGTACTGCAGAAAAGAATCTGGGGATTATAATGGATCACAAATTAAAGATGAGTCAACAGTGTAATACTGTTGCAAAAAAAGTGAACATCATTCTGGTATGTGTTAGCAGGAGTGTTGTAAGCAAGACACGGGAAGCAATTCGTCCACTCAACTCAGCATTGATAAGGCCTCAACTAGAGTACTGTGTCCAGTTCTGGGCACCAAACTTTGGGAAAGATGTAGACAAATTGCAGAAAGTCCAGAGGAGAGCAACAAAAATGATGAAAGGTCTAGAAAACATGACCTACAAGGAAAGATCCAAAAAATTGGGTTTGTTTAATCTGGTGAAGAGAAGACTGAGAGGGAACATGATAACAGTCTACAAGTACACAAAAGGATGTTATAAAGAGGAGTGTGATAAATTGTTCTCCTTATCCATTGAAGACAGGACAAGAAATAATGGGCTTATATTTCAGCAAGGAAGAGTTAGGTTAGACATTAGGGAAAACTTCCTGTCAGGGTAGTTAAGCATTGGAATAAATAGCCTAGGGAGGTTTTGGAATCTCTGTCATTGGAAGTTTTTAAGAGCAGGTTGGACAAACACCTGTTTGGGATGGTCTAGCTAATACTTAGTCCTGCCTTAGTGCAGGGGACTGGACTAGATGACCTGTGAAGGTTCCTTCCAGTCCTACATTTTTTTATTTCTATGATACATAGTCCATGCCCCAAAGAACTTACAGTCTAAATAGACAAGACAAACAAAGGGTGTGATAGGAGTGAGAGTAATTAACCACCGGGACAATTTACCAAGGGGTGTAGTGAATTGTACACCACAGGCAATTTTTAAACCAAGTTTGGACTTTTTCTAAAAGATATGATCTAGGGGAAGTTCTATGGCCTGTGTTATACAGGAGGTCAGACTAGATAACCACAGTGGTCTCTTCTGGCCTTGGAACCTATGAAACTATAAGGGAAATAGAGGCCCAGAGAGGAGAAGTAATTTGCTCAAAGTCACACAGTAGGCTATTGGCAGAGCCTGGGATTTTACTCAGATATCTAGACTCCTAGTATAGTTTCCTAACCACTAGGCCATATTGCCTTCCAGAAGTCCACTTGTGCACACCATATTGCAGGATCTTCAGCCACAAGTAAACGTCTTTCCCATCTACTCTGTCAATCTCGTATGTTCAGCTTAAGGAACTTCCACCGGGGTCAATGGAAATTGCACTTGTGGTTCTAATGCAGAATATGTTCTATCGATGAATACTGCAGTTAGAAAATCGCAATGTGTGTATATTGTAGGGATGTGGAACATTGTGAAATTCCTGTGACTTTTGTTGCAGGTGGCTGCAAGCTCTTGTTATTTTGTGAAATGGAATTTTTTCATTGAAAACCAGTATTTGGCGTGTTTGTGTTGCAAATCCACCTTTGCATGCAAATAGGTCTATTTTTGCTCTTTTGGGTTCTATTCAGGTAATTCCTATGTCCAATGGTCCTTGCTCCCATGAAGGAAGTTATGGCAGCCCAATAAACCCTGTTCTAATCTAACAGCACACCCAAGCTAATATACAAAAGACACATGGTGCCAGATGTCCAGCTGGTATAAATTGGTGTAGCTTCATCTTGCAGAAAACGAATGTTAATATCAGCATCTGTATGGAACCCTGCCCCTTTATATGAGACTGTATGTAAATTAATCTCCATCCTGCTTTAATTCCGATTCATCTCTTCCATAGGAATGCACATGGAGCTAGAGCAGAGCAGGAAATGGTTTTCCCTTCCTGTGGAAAATTTTTGAGATATCAATAATTTTTCCTGTCTAAAAATCAGGATGAAAAGGTGAAATCTTGACAATTTTTGTGAACCAAAAATCTGGAACAAAAAAATCAGTTTGGGATAATCAGAATATTATGTTTTATTAATCTCAGCATGTTTTGTTCCAGTTTTGACCGACCACCTGTCTTTTTCATTTTGTTAACAGTATAATTAAAATACTAAATGAAAGGTCATTTTAAACCTGAACTTCACAATCTTTTGTTTTGAAAATGTCAACACATAACGACTTTGAATCTTTTTTAAAAAAATAAATTCAAGTGAAAAATTTGTCAAAACCGACCCTTCCCCCTCCTCCCCAAAGGATTTTCATGTATCATCATTTTCCAATGAAAACGTGTTTGGTTGAATAATTCCTGACTAGCTCTACTTCGGCAGGGCTAATACACCTGTTTGTAGGATTAGGGCCTGATAAAGCAGCACTCTGGTGCCTACACCAGGCACCCTGCTGCTGGGGTGACAGAAACATTTACCCATCCAAGAAAGATGTGTGTAAATCAGAGGGTTACACGACATCTGAGTTTACAGCCCGAAAGCCACCCATGCAGTCGTTCAGAGTAAAAGCTCAGTTAATACGTTTGTGGCAGATCAAAGACGTTCTTCCAGTGCAATAACATTCTCTGGGTTTGCATTCAGCTGATTTTTATAGGACTGTGGACAGTTGTAAGATGAACGTTAGGGCATGGTGCAGTAAGCGTTCAGCACATCTGAACGGTCGTGGGCATGCAGAAAAGGAGAAGCTGCAGAAGCCACAGTGATTCTGAGGGAAGAGCTTATTTACAACAGGGACAACTTTCAAAAATCGCTAAGAACTTCCTTTGAGTGCTCGGTAAAATCCGTATGTTTTTTTTTATAGCAAACGGAGGGACTTTTGGGGGAGCTGATTCTCCTCTGCCCTGTACCTTGTGCAGTCATTTCCAGCTGTGCAAAGTGGGCACAATATGTCACCGTCCTGATCTAGGGTGAGCACCTTTTCAAAATGCAAAAACAGGACACATGCAGGAGCCCCGCCCACCTCTTCTCCCTGAGGCCCTGCCCCCTGGCCAGGCTGGAAGCCAGAGTTGGGCAGTGGAAAGAGCTGCCCAGGGAACTCGGGCTGTTGTGGGAAGCCCTGGACCCCCACACCTGCCCTGGGTGGGAAGCCGGGTGCCCAAGAGCAGACCCTGTCCCTTGTCCTTGCTTCCCAGGGTGTACCACCCAGGGCAGGTGGAGGGTCCAGGACTTGGGGGCTTCCCACAGCAGCCCGGGCACTCCACAGTGGCCCAGGCTCCCTGGTGGCTCTTACTACTGCCCGGCTTCTGGCCTGGACAGGGGTGGGGTCTTGGGGGGATGAAGAGGAACAGGGGGCAGGGCCTCATGGTGGTGGGGAGGAAGGTCCACTTCCCCACCGGGAAGAGGCTGGCACCAACCCTGAGCCTCAAGCAGGAGCAGAACAGTACTGCAGGGAATCCGGGACAAATGCTGTCCTGGAGTCATTAGCCCTGGGACCGGAACTTGAAATGTAAATTTCAGGACTATCCCACCCTATCCTGATCTGGTAGTATTTACACATACTGGGCACAGGCATAGATGACAACCATCAGTAAAGAATCCTAACACTGGTCTCCTCTAGTAACACTGCATCCAGTATGTCTCTCTTCTCCCAGTTGGTGGAATCACAGCAGTGTCACAAGAAGTTTCTATAGACGATCAGGACTCTGGTCCTACATACATTCAACTCTTAGAATCTTTCTTTTTCAGTCATTTTTGTCTTTCTCTCAATTCCCTCTGAACTGGCATAATAGGGCATTGGCATGGGACCAGTTCCATAGCTCAGATATATGCGTAAGTCCATGGGAGTTGCACATATCTATGTAAAGGCAGAATTTGGCAAGCCTGAAAGACTGACCACTCCCAAATTAGCCCCAGCACTCCCTGTGAAACATAATAGACAAGATCTCTCCTGGCAGTATGACCAGACCTACTTATTCTCTCTGTGCTGCCTTCTCTTTTTACACCTACATACTATAGCAGCGACATGGACACTGATTAACTTCAGCCAGCGAGGGTTACATTATATTGGGTTGGGTGACATAGTCTATAATAGTCCTTGCCATAGACGTTGTGTAGGGTTTGGGGTTAGAAATTGAATTTGATGGAGCAGACAAGTTTAAATTTAGACACCCCAGTCACGTGCACAGAATAAATGCCTGGAGGGACGCAGTGCGAGCTTAGATAGGAACCTCATTTTTCTTGCACGATCTGCATGTTCGAGATTGACTTTGAAGGTGTGACATCTCATTGTTTGGTCGCAGGGAACTGCTGATGGATGAATCCAAGATGACAGTGTAAATGGTGTATAGAGGTAGCCCAAGGGGATCCTGGAAAGAAGCTAGTTTCTCAGCTGGTGATTTTTCTGGCGATGATGCCTCCGCGCAGTGACAGTTCCAGCTCCAGCTGTCAACCTAAATTGTTTCTGATAGTGTCTGGCCCTTGCAGCCTTCCACTGCTCATTTGGGTTCCTTGTGTAAACACCGCTTACAAGGGGTGGGGTGGCGGTGTCAATCTCCGGTGCATAGTTGGTATCTGGTAGTCGGAATCGTTATAAAAATGTGCGACACGTATGAGGATAACACCAACTCTTGCTCTCCGGGATACTAGTCAGTGGGCAGGGCTTAGGAAACGACATCTTCACTAGCTTTCCCAGAGCTGCATATCCATCCTAAATGTGAGCTCTGGCCTGGCTTTGCACGTGTGTGCGCATGAGAGACTATATGTAGACAAGAGCGTTTGCCTTCCGTAGGCATCTATCATCAATGCATGGATTGCCGAGGAATCTAGCGAAGGGGATATTTGGCTGAGTTTACTGATTGAATTGCCCCATTAGGAGGGTAAATAAGGACTGTAATAAGGAGAGCTTTGGAGAACCTCTCTTTCAGTTTGTATAGTCCCTGCTGGAGACCGGACTCATCCTGGGACAAAGGGAGAATTTGAGCTGAAGAAGCCAGCTTGCTTTGGAGAGTGGACCTGTCCATTGAATCCAGATTTTGGGGAGGAAAGGGGGTCTCTCTAATCTTTAGCGTCTCTGATGTCGTAGCAAGGTTAAGATAAAAGGCTAAAGGAATGCATTTTAGAAGATGGTGCCAGGGCTATTTTTTCAGAGACGATCACTGCAGCTGATATAAAGACCCATTTTCATCAGTTTCATGGGAAACCAGATAGTTGATTAATTAGCCAAGGTCTTAATTCCCTTTTTTTACTGTCTTCACTAAGTACAAACGAAGTTATTTCACTAGCACAAACTGCATCCTGGCAAATCCGCCTGGTCTATCTTGGCTAGCACAAGACTCCCATTAACGTCAAGGGGCCTTGGATCTGGTCCTTAAAACTGCTGATTCAGTTCCTGGCCTCTGCCTCAGATGCTAATCACCATTCTGATTGCGTACAGGAACCATAAGGGGTCACAATAGCCCAAGAAGAATTCCTTCCAATGCAAGAGCTGTGCAGCGGACGCCTCCCCGCAGCCCTGCGGCAGCTCCCCGCCCCCCCTCCGCCCTCAGGCGCCCCCCCCTCCGCAGCAGCTCCCCACCCCCCCGGCCCGGGGAGCCGTGCGGCACCTCCCCACCCCAGCTCACCTCTGCTCCGCCTCCTCCCCGAGCACACCGCCCCCCTCTAATTCTTCTCCCAGGCTTGTGGCGCCAAACAGCTGATTGGTGCCGCACGCCTGGGAGGCGGGAGAAGTGAAGCAGCGACTGCGTGCTCGGGGAGGAACACTGTAAAAAAGAAATTGGGGGCACCACTTTTTGGCACCCCCAAAACTTGGCGCCCTAGGCAACCGCCTAGTTCGCCTTAACGGTAGCATCGGCCCTGCTGCTCCCTCACCCCATCAGCCCCCAGTGTAGGGGATGTTAGACGTATGAGGGGGTTTGGCCATAGTACTAAGTGTTACGGCTCGTAAGCAGCTGCTGCCATAAGTAAGTGTATCTACCCAGCAGGCAGATTCAGAGTGATTTAAATGTGGCCAAGAGCTGCCGTTGCCCTCCCTCCTTCTGGGTTGCTCCTTTTGTACTGCACCTCTTAGAAGGCACAGCTGAGAATTTGTCTCTTTGTCCCCAGGGAGCACATCATGGAGAAATTGCAAAATGTGTATGAAAATCGCACCTATCCTGGATAGTCTTGAACAGTCATTGAAAGTAGAGATGGGAAAGGCCCTTTGCCCCTACTTTCTCACCAGCGCAACGTTGTTCTGTGGGGCACAGTCTCCACTGCGTTGTCAATGGCAGTTTAAATTGGCTCCAAAAATGGGGCAGGGGAGACGACTCTGCAGTCTAATAGATTTTACCATTTGGATTATTTTCCTGGTGTTTGCCAAAAAAGTTTCTTCCTCTTAATTGTATCCCATTACGTCTAATTGTGCACCTTAAACACTTCTTCCCCTCCCTTGGTGTTTATACCTGTCACATACTTGGAGACATGTGTAGCTCCCTGTAATTCTCCAGGGCCAAGTTCTAGATATTCAGCACTTAGACTCTCTCTTCCTGGGTCATTTTTATTGTCTCTATGAATTGCCTCCAAATTGGAATAACCTCTCTGGCACCGAGATGCCCAGAACTCAGCACTGCATTCTAGGCATTGTCAGACATCCAAAGGTAGGCAGTGTGACCTGGTGGTGGGAGCAAGAGTCTGCACTAGTGGTTAGAGTCGAATCAGAGGGAAGAACCAGAGTTCTTGGTCAGGAGGCAAACCAAGGGTTAGGGCCAGGAGTCAGGAGCCAGAACAGAACCCCAGGGTGGTGCTGGAGTCAGGGGCAGGAGCTTGAAGAGAACGGAAGAGCAGAGCTTGAGCTGGAGTCGGGGTCAGGAGACAAGCCAGTGGTTACAGGCAGGAGTTAGGACTCAGAGAAAGGCAGGGACTAGGGCTGGAGCGGAGCAGGTAAAGGGTGGAGCAAGCAATGGACAGGAAGCAGGTCTGGCACAGCAGCGGGCATGGAATGCATTGAGCAGCCCCTGTGGCTACAGGGCTGACAAGGTGATCAGTTGGCCCGTCTGTCCAGCCAGGGAGCACAGTCACATAGTGCAGGTGTATTGGGCCCAGCTGAGCTCATTGGCTTGCAAGGCATCTGAGCCAGGAGGCAGCTGAATTCCTGACAGACGTGCGCATCCTCCCCTTGCCACTGAGTGTCAACCGTGCAAATGAAAGAGGAATGTCACGGTAGCGGGGTGGTCACCCGCTCCTGCCCTGAAGGGCTTGAAATCAGCCCTGGGAGAGGGCTGAGGCTGCGAGAGGGCTGCTGCTGGGGAAAGCAGCAAGCCTTGGCTGATTTGGGAAACAGTCACAGCTGCGGCCACGCCCCAATCGGACCGTAGCTGGCCTTATAAAAGCCAGGAACTGAAGGACTCTCTCTCTAGCTCTTGAGGGAGAAGGGCCTGGCTGCCTGGGAGCTGACAAAGGTACCTAGAGTGGAGCAGGGCTGGGGAAAGGCAGAGGAGCTGGGGAGCTCCAGCCTGGAGAACCCCCAGGCTGAAGGCCTTGATAAAGGCCAGGACAGGTACTGAGGCTACAGAGGGGTAGCCAGGGGTAGGCCAAGGCAGCAGGTCCAAACCCCCCTTTGCCAGTGATGAATGGCGTGTACACTGCAGTCCGCCCCAGTGAGTGGGGGCTAGACAGTGACTGGCACTAGCAATAGACTGAGGCGAGGTGGGGATAGGGGGTTGGGGGTTCCCCTGGGAGGGGAGACCCAGAGACTGGGGGGGTACTGCCACGGGACAGCTCCCAATGAAAAGGGGCACTAGGGTCCAGGAGGGACACGGGGGCCAGCGACAGGCGAGACACCGGCCGACAGAGGGCGCTCTGGAGGCTGGCGAGCTAATTCCCTGGACGTCCAGCAGGAGGCGCCGCGCCGGTGAGTCGCCGCATCGCTACAGTCACCCTTTCCTGAATGCATTTTTGCTCTCAAACCTCTCAGCCTACGACCTGCTAACAGCTCCGAGCAAAGCCAAGTCCTGGAGGTTTTTCATGGCTTTCTCTGGTACTGTGTATGATGAGAGATGGAAAAGGTCTCTTCTACCAAGAAAGGCGTGTGTGTGTGTATGCAGGGAGGGGTGGGGTATGGAGCAGGGTATGTTGGGGATGTGATGTGTACTCAAAGCTCCCCAAAACAGCAGCAAGTACGTGGAATGTACAAATTCACCGGTGCACCTGTGTATAAGGTGCAGCCCATTCTCAGACAGCCTGCTAAGAGGATGCCTTTGCTTGCTCGCTCATACTCAAGAGGTGACGAGCTAAGTCTGATACAATCCCAACCAAATTCTCCTCTTAAGCAAGATGCTTCTCCAACTGCAGGGCAGACCCTACTGCATCTTCTGCCAGTGTGCAATACACATGCTAAGTTGGATCAGTTCATCACCTAAATAACCCATCTTAGAACCCGAACACCCCTCCATAGCATCCCCACCATGGACGTTGTGGAGTGGACATGTGGAATCTCTGGTGGCCTTGGTCACAACCCCTTGCAGGCCAGCAATACACAGTCTCCATGCTGTGCTGCTCACAAAGGAGGCTTCTTGGCAGAGGGGAGGTTTTGACGGCTTTGAGCCCCTACAACACCCTCCCCCCCCACTACATTTTCCAGTCCCCGTGGGCCGGTTCAGGCCAGGCGAACCTCAGCCCAGCAGCGGTTACCCTGCTGATGATCCCACCAGCGGAGTGAAAAATGGTGTGGTATTCCCAAGCAACGCTGCTGTAGCTTTACATCCCACTCCGGCTAATGCGTGAGCTCACCCTGCTCTGCTCCATCCAGACCTACTCTCAATAAACATGAGGAATGGCTCTATAATGGTAACCAATGCACCCAGATGCTCACACTTTAATTAAAGGAATACATCATACAATAAAGCACATTTAAATGGAAAAATCTTACCATTAGATATATAGTTTCTATTTCTTTCCTGTCTTTGTTAAACTTTGGGATGTTTAAACAGGAGAGGGCAATGGAGGGAGGCGAGGGGGCAGATCCCAAAGGGAAATATTAAGGCCCTTCTGCCTGGCTTGGAGAGCTTGCGTTTTTTTGGCAGGCTGAAGAACAGCGTGGCCCATTCAGATACACCCTCTGAGTCACTGGAACTGATTATCATAGCCCTTGTCCCAAACTCTGCCTGCTGATCGTTTAAACTGGGAAGAGCTGGTTGGGGAGAGAAGAATTGGCAGCCTTCAAAGATGTGCTGATTATGGAGAAAGAGAAACTGAAGCAGTTGCTGTGGGAGATAGCAGCATTACACAGCCCTTTGCTAGGTGTAACTGGATGTGTTGTTCCAGGAGTTTTGGCCTGTCAAAGGGTGAAGTTTTACTAGCAATTGTTTTTACTTCCCTTTCTCCTGGATCCTTGATCTGGAAAGCTCCACGTCCTGCTATCTCTCTCTGTATTCTGGATCCCTGACGTTCTGTGCACTGCCCCCTCACTCACTGTTCTCAATCCCTGACATTCTGTTCTAGATTCTGGATCTCAGAAGCTCTTTGCTGGTTTGACACCTGTTCTGGATGTGAGAAGCTCTGTGTGGTGTTGCCTGCAGCTGGAATTACTCCATGTTGCTGGGCTTTGCTCACGTCAGCCATGGAAATCACCTTGCTTTACCTTTTCTTGTTCTTTGTTGGCCTTGCCTTGCCACCGTCATCAGGGAATTTGTGAGGTTCTTTTCTCTCTCAAACAACCCTCCTGGAAACTGGGGCAGGGCCTCCATAAACATCTGCTGAAATGTGTTCACTTTTTCCTCTATAGACATTGTCATGCAGTAATGATCCTGCTATGAATACCCAGCATCTAGTTGTCTCCAGATGCTGGAGGAGGTAAAGGATTTGGTACTTTCTGTCACTGAAGACCTGAAGAATGAGATGGGATGAACATACCCATCCGCCATGCTGCAATCTGCTATATTGACTGGGAGTCATTCTGGAGAAATATAGAGGCACAAGTTTTGTGTGTGGTATGAAACGTCTTGCACCAGTTAGTGCCAGTGAGGTATGGGCATATCAATTATGGTAAAGTAGGAGCAGCGTCTAATCGAAAGCTTTCCCCACAACTCAAAATGGCCCAAAGCTTTTATAATGACAACTTAAAAATTCAACTACATTCGTTTGGTTGTTGATGGGTCTGGGTTCTTTGTTGTTGTTTTGTTTCCATGCAATCTCTGGTTTCAAACAGAAATAAAAGCAGCAAAATATCATTGAGAGAGGCTAGTTTTGTGGTCTCTCTCAATGGTATATACGTGGCCCCTTTTACCACAGCGCCTCAATTGTTAAGGTATTTATTGTCACAACACCCCTGTGAGGGGGAGCACTGCTATTATCCACTTTATTGATGAGGAACCAAGCCACAAGAGAGGCTAAATGACTTGCCCAAGATCACATGGAAAACTTGCAGTAGAGCACGGAGTTGAACCCAGATCGCCTGAGTACCATGCTGGTGCCCTAACCACTGAACCATTCTGCCTTTCTTTAGTAAACTCCCTTTGATCAGGACCAAGAAATACCGGAAACCCTGGGCGATTTCCAGTCCAAATTTCAATGCCAAAAGGCTCAGATAAGCTTTGGAGAAGTGTCCAGATGTTTGGATTGTCATCTGAACAGAACGACTGAAATATTTAAGGTTCTCCCTTGACTAGTTTTGTTGACCCTATGTGAGTGTGTGTATGTGTGGGTACGTATGTGATACACGTCATCCTTTTCTGTCACACAGCGATGGTGCTGATGGTGAATTCTCCCTGGATGGGAGTCAGTGGAATGTCTACACTGCAATCAGAGGTGTGACTACAGCACCTGTAGATGTACAAGAACTAGCTTTGATCTATAACAGTAGCAGTGAAACCGCAGCAGCACAGACTGTACAAGCCTTCCTGGGACACTGGGTATGTACTTGAGTGGCTAGCTCTAGCGACATGTGCTGCAGTCCCACCTCTGATTGCAGTGTAGACGTGCCCTGAATCCGACAAAGAGTTTTGGGTTTTTTTGCTTTGGGAATGGGAGCAGCAGCCCCAATCTTTGTGGAAGGCTATGCGGCCGTCTGATTCGGTGCTGTACCGCAGGGGGATAACAACATGTCTGCTGAAGCTGAAGGACCCTCTCAAATGCACTTACATTGATCGGACTTGTGGAATCAGGAGAGCCTGACTTTCATTGGGATGGTGAGATGTTAAATACGGGTTTTCATGCGATTGGACACAACGGTATCGCCCTTAAATTTGTGATTGCTTCAGAGCAAACACCTACCCCTGCTAAACTGGGCTGCAGTGGTTCTTGACCTTTTCCATATTCTTACCCACCCCATGTTACACCAGAAAAAAAGGTTCAGGACCCCCACTCCTGTCCAGCTATAACGCAAGGGAGAATGGTTGCACCTGCAACCTCTTGGCCTGTTCATGACACTCTCAGCCTCGGGGGGTCCAGTGAGAGCTCATGGTGTAGGGAAAGGCTGCATGGAACACAGCAGCTATGTGGAAGGTTCCTGGGCCAATCTGCTGGTGTAAGGAAAGACTGCGAAGGGTCACCTGGGGGAATGCTCTGTTCATCCATCCATCTCCACATAGGATTTTCTATAGCACACATCACTGTAGCATTGCAACTCTGATGTTACTGCAGGATTCAGATAGAGCAAGGGGCTTCGTGAGGCTAGATCTCTTCTTCCAACAAAAATGGATCCATTTGTGGAAAGACAAAGACATTACAATCGAGTCAGGAGAAACACAGCAGATTTCTGGCTGGGTGTAATACTCAGTCCCAGTTAGTGTTAGGAGATATTGAGGTGTGTAGGCATTTGTATGAACATTTCTCTCCAGCCTGAATCCATATGAGGTTCACCATCCATTCTTCCTGCCCCTGCCTCCTGACCAGGTGTTGCTTTGAATTTTCAGGTTCAAACAAACTCCAAATCTAAAGCAAAACCAACCACACACACACACACACACACACACACACCTGTTTCAAACCAAAACTCCCAAGAGAAACTTGACTTCAATGCATAACCTTAAACCAATCCCTTTTCCCTGTAAAGTCGACCTGGGTTTGATCCCTGCAGTTTAAATATGGAACAAACTCCCCTAAAGTTCTGGTCAGGGTGTCAGGGATGTTCTAAGGCTTCAGGCTTTAACAGAGATTGGGCCTGAGCTGTTGAGTTCTGAGCTGGATTTAGATCAAAACGTCCTCCCCCAAGTTAGGGATAGTCAAATCATTGCTTTTTAAGGCAAGAAGAGACCATTAGATCATCAGGCCTGACCTCCTGTATAACACAGGACATAGAATTTCATCCACTTGTTCCATCTGTGCCTATCTCTGCTCAGAAAGTTTGTAAAACTCTTTTCAGCAAAGAGACTCTGACTCTCAAGCATGTAACAAACCCAGGAAGTAGTTGGCAATCCAACATGATCTAGTCTGTACAAACCTTCTCTCTCCTTTGAAAGTCCCATCCTAAGGCAAGCTGGCTGCTCTGTGATAAGGGGAGACAACTTTGGCTATAACAAAGGCTCTTGACATTGTCCTTAATCAACTGAAAAACAATTCAAAGCGGAGCGAGAAATTGGTCCACTTGTTTTCATCACAGTTACTAGTTTTTTTTAATCATTCCATGTAAACAAAGACCATAAGTAGGACACCTGTAGATTTGCTTATTCTCAACTCTCAGCTCTGCCAGCTGCTGTCACAAGAATCCCTTGGCTTGGATTCTTTGGAAGGAGGATTATTTATGGGCTTTGTTTATTGTTAAGCAGGGAAGCCAGTCGAAGAAGCTCTATCTAAACAGTAATTTCCAGTGCCAACGAGGCTAGAGAAGATATTAGCGAAGCTGGGAGCTTTCATCTTGCTCCTCACTGGGTCAGGAGGCATGTTAAAATTTCAGATCTAGAATCAACAAGGCAGGGTAGCGTGAACAAATATTTCCATGAGTGGGACTGGAAGGAACAGGCCTGGACAATATGCTCGTCTGTGAGACAATAATCAGCAGCTACTGCTTGGAAGAAGGTTGGTCTATGCTATCCAGGCCTCAGTGACCCTTCTGACTCGCCAATGAATGTACACATACATGTGCTTTGGGTAACATTCCTTCTCTTAAGGGTCTAGTTTATTAAGACCCAGTGAGAGAGAAACAGCTCGCTTGGCCCTCTCAGGTGCGAGCAGATCTCTCCCTAAGCAGCAGGGTTTCAATTCCTTCCCTCTTCCCTTCTCTGCTTAGTCCTTTCTGTCCCTGGGTCACAGGAGCTTCTGTCTGGGAGAGGAGCACTGCTGGTATCGGAAATGCAGGAAAGAGAAAAGAGGATTTCTTTGGAAGCTGACAAGGATGGTAAACTAGCAGTGGATTCAGTGGCTGGGGAATTGCAGGGAACAGGAAAACCAGTCTCTAGGAAGCAATCCTGCATTGGCAGGGGATGAGATAGATATTATGTTATAACCACATGGTAGAAATCAAAGATGGAAAAAGAAACCCAGTTGGTTCACTACATCCATTCACCTACTAGAGCACAGTTATTTCCTGCAGTATATTTTGCTATGTTTTACCCAGTCCTAAATTTCTTGCCTAATGGAGACTTTAATAGAGCTTTTCTATGTCTAGTTTTTATGAGGAAAAAAATCACTCTGCCTTTGCAGTGGATAGAGCAGGGAACTTCCATTTAGAATAGAGTTCTAAGCAGGGCCGGCTCTGGCTTTTTTGCCGCCCCAGGCAAAAAAGCCTCCGGCCGTCCCCCCTTCCCCCCCTGCGGGGGGGGGAGGGCGGCCGGAGCCCCGGGGGGAGGGCGGCGAGCCCCGGCGGGGGCTCCGCTCTCCCCCCGGCGGCCAGAGCGCCAGGGGGAGGGCGGCAAGCCCGGCCGTGGCCCCAGTCTCCCCGGCGGCGGGAGCGCCGCGCCGCCCCCCTCCAGGTGCCGCCCCAAGCACAAGCTTGGTGGGCTGGTGCCTGGAGCCGGCCCTGGTTCTAAGACACTGCAAAATGCTTCTATTGTGGTATCCAACAGGTACATCTGCCTTTCGCGGAAGCTCCTCTCTGTCATCTACTGAACCCTTTTCATTGCGATTTGAATTTATCATGCGATGCTCCTTTCCCTCCCCCGACGCCATGTTGCCTCCTGCAGTTACATTACACAGATGTCTGTACTCTGTGTTCTCACACTTAAAAAGTGTTTGTGATTTTTTGATTCTCATTAAAGTTGGGTTTTCAGCTGCTCTCCAGGGATGGACTTTACAGTGCATTAGCAGATAGCCTCAGTCCCTCCCCTTTCCTAACTTCATCCTTTTAGCTATTAACACAGAAACAGGTGAAACTTTTGCAAGTTTCCAAGGAAAGGCAAGGGAAAGCTCCAAGGAAATGTTGACCTAAAACCACACCAAACCCCTACATTTTGATTTTTTCCCCCCACCAGTTCTGGCTACGAATGAGTTAGTTTGTTTTTGTGTTATTCTGAGATTTTCTCCACTATATCCAGACAGCACCCCCTGGGTTGATGCAGATTTTATGGGGGAGCTTTGCAGTGGAAAACAAGTATTTTCACTTGCCTAGATTTCCTTGAATTTCAGTGTTTGTCTGTTGAAAAGAGACATTAGGCGATCAAGAGGCGGAATGCTACACTGGTGAGATCCGCAGAATTATTATGTAGACTTGGGAAATCATATAATTACTATCTGTAAATGGGGATAGTAGTACTGTTCCCTGTAGGGGACTAAGAGTTCTTGGATAGAACATGGAATAGAAGTGCAAAGTACTGCTAAATGCTGAACTTTGGCCTCTGTTGTCCTTTGCTTGGGGACGCTCTTCATCTCATGCTATTTGGTTGAAAGGGAACTGTAGAAGTGCATCTCCAGGCATCAATCTCAAAGGATTCTCCCTTGGTACGCCCTATCTAAGATGACTCCATACTTATGGCTCTTGTTTTCCATTGCTCTGTCTCACCTCCTAATTTGTAGGAAAACTTAAGTATAGTTGTATTAATTTAGATGGAATATATGTGGTAAAGGTGTTAACATAACCCAGTCACTGTCCAGCATGAAACAGTGTTAAACAAGGTCTGGGATCTGGTATACAGAGTCCTCAGCCTGCTCAGTACCATGGTAAACACACTATAAAATTCATGCCAAAGGTTAGAAATGTATTGATTGAAACACATTAAAGGAAAAGAATCAAAATGAGGCAAAGAGCATTGAAACTGAAATTGATTGCGCAAAACAAGCGTTATCAAAGTCCCTTTTTGGATGCAGTGAATATTGGTTAACGTCTCTTATTCAGTGAAACAGTCCTTCTCGGTGGGGAAGAAAGGGTTAGTTCTGGTGTTCAATTCTGAATCGGGAATGATAGTCACTTTCCTGCTTTAGACAAAACAGACAGGCACAGAAGAGAGGTAATAAAGATGGGGGAAATATGGCTTTTGTTGATGTTCTCAGGACACGGACACAGGGTGACTGGTCAGTCACAGATGGATGCTTTGTGCTGACTAGTCAGCCACGCTAGCTGCTGCTCTGGACCCTGGCTCACCTCGCTGGTCCAGAGACATCATCTGGTTGGTCTGGTCGGGTTCCTTCTCCTTCACTGATTCTTCTGAGGCTAGCCAGAGCTGGATGGGCCATCTCATCTCACCATGTGCAGTACAGTTGATTTCAGGATTAGGTGAAGAGCTGAGAGAGAGAGAGAGAGAGAGAGAGAGAGAAGGAGACTAGCAGGGGAAGACTGAGCAAGATTTCACCAGTGTCATGTTGGTGTCCTTGCTGGTGCAGTGATGGTGGTCAAGTGTCTCTGTAACAGCGACAGACCCTGGTGGTCCGTGAGCGGGATCAAACCTGGGACTTTTGGAGCTAAATGCATGAGCCTCTGCTGCAGGAGCTAAAAGCCATATGGCCCTTAGCTAAGGCATTAGAGCAAACTCATTAATATCTCTCTCTCCCTCTCAGTGGTCTCAGTGCCACTTGAGGGGACAAAACACCACACTCAGGCGGTGTGTGGGTTACATCTCTACTGGAGCATCAAACTCTGGTGTCACGGCAACAATCCTTCTGTTGCACTCGCAGTGCTGGTAAACTTTTTTTTCTTTCTTTTCAAAGTCTCTTTTTTAAGGGGCCCAAAAAGGTGATGGGATCCATCCTCCTGTTATTTTGTCTGCCAATTAGCCCTAATTTCTGACATACCAATTTCGGCTCACTGGGTTTCTGATTCTTTACTTCTCTTATGTACTGCTCATGACCTTTCTATTTAAATTAATTCAGTCCTTCTGTCTCGCCTCATATCCTCTCTTAAGCAGTTTTATATAACAAACCATTGTGACAATCCATGAACCTTTACCCATTTTGTTACCAGTTAGGCTAACAATTAAAGTAGGCCTTCTAGGCCTCAGTTATTAAAACATGGTCCAAAATTTGTTTTACACCGTCTCAGTATCATGATACCAATGGCATCGCATTATGGCATAATTACTTTGACGGAGGTGGACAGAGTCAGAAACGTGGCAGCCCCTAATGCTATCACGAGCAAAGCTAGAGAACTCAAACCCGCATCTTAATGGGACCCGCTGCACCATCACTTGCCGTAGGAACACCACAGCAGCATAAGGTTCAAAAATAGTAGCAGCAAAAAAGTGTTCCAGTCTTTTCATTATCAGCAAGGAGGTGCCCCTCTTCTATCTTTATCCCCATCCTCCGCTACTCTCTCCCTTGCTCTGATGTTATTTGTAAAGCCGACGCCTTCTAGAAAGAGCCCACTGGACTGATATGAACTCAGCTTTCTGCAATCAGCTGATTGTATTTACATCTAGTGGGAAGCCTAATTATGTGTATAATACATAAATTATTACTTTAAGTGCACGTAGTCCTGCTGTTCTTGCATGCTTTATCTGATATCAGGCTTTGCCAGATCTGATTGTGCTCCAGGGTTGGCAGCTGGTCAGAACTCTTTTGAATGGATTCTCTCCAGATGTTTGCGCTGGCCACTTCATCACCTGGTTTCCTACTAAGAAAGAACATCTGATTTTATTTGGAAATGTATTCTTCCCGCCTGTTTAGGGTTTCTGGCCCTGATTCTACCCTTGTGTTTGGGCAAGAATGCCTACATATACCATAGCGATCTTTATTCCCACATCCTGTGTATTTAGTACGATGCTGAAAACTCCACTCCTATCCATGCATTTCCAATGCACCTCTTACTGTGATAAACAAGGTAAAGTGCATCCAAGCCATGGCTGCTTTGCTCTTCTTTCCTTCATCTTCAGTTACATCTGCAGCCTCCATTTTGCTATTCTGCCCTGCTCCTCCTCCCGGCACACAAAGAACATATGTGTCTATATGGGAAGGAGGCACATATGCAGGTAAACGTTTTTTTTTTTCTTATCATCATTCACTCTCCCACCCTCTCTCCAGGAGAAGAATTTCAAAAGTGTCTGAGCATCCCGCTTCCGCTCTGAAGCGGGTGGGCACATTATGAACAAAATCAGCTTCTTGTAATTTTGCATGATTTAATGGGGGCGGGGGAGACAAAACAAAAAGGAAACGTCTTGGGCCCTGAAACTCTGCTTTGTTAAATTGTGATGGTGACATTTTTCACGTGGAATTTGGCTGGAGGAAAACAACAATCCCTCCTTCCTTTGAAACGGCTGACATGGTTATTTACAGAGCACTGCCAGTGTGCACCGTGTGCTCCAAAACACAGAGGATAAAGCCCCCTTGTCGTGGGGTTCACTCACCGCAGGTGGAGCCACCTCCTGGCCGCTCTGGGAATTATCCCCTGCACCCTCCTCTTGTGGCCTCTTCACCTGTCCTGTCTCGCCCTGCGGCCCCACTTGCTCCAGGAGGTTCAGCTTCCTTTTTTGTGACTTGGCCTTTCGACCAGGCCACTATTGTCCTCCCCTTCCATGGTATCATAGTCTCTCAGGGCGAACTGTCCCAGGCAGTCTGCTCTCCACTGCCTGGTCTGTGCCACTTCCCCAGTGGCTGGTAGGGGAACCAGGGCCCACCTTCTACTTGGGTTCCAGCTCAGAGACCCTCTACACAGCAGCCAAGGTCTGCCCTATCTTATCCCTTGCTGCTTTTCTCCTGAGTCTTTCCTACCTTTCTGGCTCTCCCCCTTCGCTGGGTATGCCAGCCAAACCTCCCTCTTCCCAGGGAGCAGAATACCTGTCTAATTGTTGGTATACCAAATATACTTACTTGATTAGAATTGGTACCGGATGAGTAAAATTGACACCAGCTGAGGAGGTGGCCCGCTGAGGGGACACATTGTCTGACACAGAACATTTAGCACAGAATTGCTGGGATGATTTAGTTGGGAACTGGTCCTGCTTTGAGCAGGGGGTTGGACTAGATGACCTCCTGAGGTCCCTTCCAACCCTGATATTCTATGATTTATTCTACACTGATGAAGTGAGTATTCACCCACGAAAGCTTATGGTCCAATATGTCTGTTAGTCTATAACAGGGGTCGGTAACCTTTCAGAAGTGGTGTGCCGAGTCTTCATTTATTCACTCTAATTTAAGGTTTCGCGTGCCAGTCATACATTTGAACGTTTTTAGAAGGTCTCTTTCTATAGATCTATAATATATAACTAAACTATTGTTGTATGTAAAGTAAATAAGGTTTTTAAAATGTTTAAGAAGCTTCATTTAAAATTAAATTAAACTGCAGAGCCCCCTGGACCGGTGGCCAGGACCCGGGCAGCGTGAGTGCCACTGAAAATCAGCGTGCGTGCCACCTTCGGCACACGTGCCATAGGTTGCCTACCCCTGGTCTATAAGGTGCCACAGGAGTCTTTGTCGCATTCTACGCTGGGTTACTCTGCTGTTTATGAAATGCAGCACCATACAGTCGGGGTCTGTAGGTGTGACGTGTCCAGTATTGGGATTTCTGCGTGTGAAGTGTCGTCCTGCTAGGTGTGACTACACTGTGAGTTGAGGAACACTTTTTATTTATTTATTTTTTTTAACATTCAGCTCCCATTTTAGGCACCTAAAGGAAATGGTCAGATTTTTCAATGTGTTCAGCACCCTTCAAGCCCCTGTTGTTCTCAATGGGATCTGCTAAGTTGCTCTGAAAATGTGGCTCCTTCATTTAGGTTCCCCCATGGTGGCTGCTCGGTGCTGAGTTGGTTTGTTTTTAAAATCTGGGCCTTAGATCACATGACTGGGAGTCAGGACTCCTGCCTTCTGTTTCAGGGTCTCCTCCTGAGTCACTCTGGGACCTTGGTCAAGTCATTTAACTTCTCTGAACCCCTGTGTCAGGTGATCAAAACCAGTATGTAAAACTGGGAGAATGATACTGCCCTACCTCACAAAGGTCCAGTTCAGAGAACCAGGTAGACATGTGCTCAAGTCTATCCCTATTCAACAAAGCACTTAAAGTTCAGCATGGGCTTGAACAGGGTTGGATGCATGGAGGCTCAGTGGCAGGTAGGTGCCTAAATAGCTTTGGGCATCTGGGCCACGATGCTTTGAGGTTTAATCATTGTCTGTAAAATGACCCGAGCTCTTTGGATGAAAGGGGAGGTGTAAGTGCCAACTATTATTAGTTGTTAAAGGGACGTGGGAGAATTTATATATATATAAGTTTGCACCAAACAGACCTGATTTTCTTTCTTTACCCTGTATAAAACCTCAGGGCAAATTATTCTCTATTGTAGTCTATTGTAGTTGCCACTTAATTTGTCATCGCTTCTAAAGTGCACCTCTGATCTCCCAAAACAAGGTGAACAGAAGACACAGGCCTGCGTGATTTTTTTTTTAGGCTTGCAAAAACCTTTATTTTATTGCGTTTTATTCAGTAATTCAACATTAACCTTTATATTTGTGTCAATAAATAATGGCACACAAGCTGTGAGGAAGTGAAGTGGGCCAAAGAGACCTTTCGGTGGCTTGCTGTGTCTCTTCCACTACTAGACAGTCCCTCGTCCCAATGATTTACTCTTGGTTAACATTCATGGTGGACCCTAAACATAAAGAGAGAAATAAATGAACCAAAGAGCCCCAAATGAATAGTATCCTTCTTATCTCTTATCTGAAGCTGCCTAAAGGCTACAAATTCAATTTAATCCTTCTACCATCAGTCAATCTGAGATCTAATTCAAAGGAGAGAAAAAACGTACACAGCAGCTGGTCTGTGGCTCTTGACTTGATAGACAGAAAGAAGCTCTTTGAATGAGTCACTGTAGGGCAGATGAGTAGTTCAAATGAGAGGTGCTTATTGCCACTGCACTGTCCATAGCCATGCTGTTGTGGACCTGTGAAAGAAAAGAAGTGCTTGTGGACAAAAAGGAAAATAGAGACTCCAAGGAAATCAATGCATTTTCCAAATTGCCAGAGGTGCCAACTTCCTGAGTTCCTGGGGGGGGCTCGACTCACATTCCGCCCCAGGCTCTGTCCCCACTCAACGCCTTCCCTCAACCCCCCCCCTGGCTCCGCCCTGCCTCTTCCCACCCCAATGCCTCCCCCCCACACTTTTAGGGACCTTCTGCCTCTCCTGCATATTACTTATCTTCACAGTCGTACATAACAATGCATATCAACAATTCTGTCCTACGCATCACCAGGATGTAATTCCTTCCACTGGACCTGCCTCCGGTCCACAAATCCAATTACTCAAAAACAGAGCTCAAACAAAACCTTAACTCTAACCATATAATTTTTCCATTAAGGATCTACAATTTTCAAATTACCAATATATAGTCTCTCTATCTCTGTAATATCTCCCTCTTCTGCCTGTCATACAAACAGTTCACTAACACTTCTTATCCATGCACACATTCTCTATAATCAAAGTTCAACATAATTGTGTTCTAGTCAAACAGAATTTATTATTTTCTCCCTGTTCAAAACAGTCTGCTATTTCTTACGTGTCTACTTTACACTAAAGCTAATAGATAGTTCTTAAAATCAGATGTATTTCCTACAAACCTGAGTAATTTAAGGCTGGAGTAAAGCTTGCCTGTGTTCTGTAAGTTTTAAGTAATTGGATGGTGGGTGGTTGTAGACTTGTATAGAAAGGGAATAGATTGTGATGATGGATAGGATATTTATAAAACTAGCCTACATCTGGCATTTAGTCTAGAGCTAGATGGAAACTTTGGACTTACTACAACTCAGCCATTTATTAGCTAGGGGGGACCAAAGGGAAGGATAGCTCAGTTGATTGAGTATTGGCCTGCTAAACCCAGGGTTGTGAGCTCAATCCTTGAGGGGGCTACTTAGGGATCTGGGGCAAAAATCTGTCAGGGATTGGTCCTGCTTTGAGCACAGGGTTGGACTATGGACTAGATGACCTTCTGAGGTCCCTTCCAACCTTGATATTCTATGAAACGTTAGACTGCAAGTTTAAATTTAAAAAAGGAGCCATTGTTAGCTGCCTATACTACTGAATAGATTGACTTCTAGTTTTTCTGAAGATGTAGGCCTTGCCCTAAGAGTTGTAAATATGGGGCTATTACACATTGCATTTCATACATAAGGAAAGGATTTAATTCCTACCTATATGCAGCTCACAATGTGACTTCAGCTATAGTTGCTACCTATGCCTCCATAGTTGAGCTATCTAATCTATTTTTAATCTAATTTAATTTTAGGAATGTATATGTAATCAGTCACCATAGTATTTCAGACTGTATAAAAAAAAGTATATTGCTCTGTACAAGAGTTTGCCGGGGCTCGGCCCTCTCCGGGGTGGCGGGGCGCCACACCGGCTCACTACACACCGGTGAGATGGGGAAACTTGTCCGGCCGTGGGTCTCCCTCGGCAGCTCTTGCTGTAGCTAGAAGAGCATGGTAAGCCCGGCCCTGCTCAGGCCGGGCAATAAGACTGTGTCAGGAGCTCAGGCCCTCAGTCAGGGCTGAGCAACAATAGTAGGCCTCAAGACTCAACAGGCCTGGGGAGGGGGAGACTGCCACCCACGGGTTGGGGGGCAGGGGGGACGCAGGCCCTCCCACTCCACTGCGTCCCAGCCCGGGGCCCTAGCAGCGGCGGAAACCCACTGCTGTCAGTGGGGATCCTGACCGCAACACACTGACATAGGCTCTGGCCGTGCTGCAGCCAGACTGGGGTCGGCTGCCCCCGGGCTACTTCCACACTCCCCCTCAGGGCCTACCTAGGTCCTGGGGTCGGCCTCTGGGGGATCCAAGACCATGGGTTCATCAGGGCAGGGATTGATCAGCCGGTCCGGCGGCTCCCCCGGACAGCGGGCGCAGGGCAGGCCCGGCGGCTCC
>NW_020664446.1:6505427-6611725 GCF_002925995.2 Terrapene triunguis
CCGCCTCACTACATGCTCCATATAAAAATAAATGGGCTTTTCACCCTCCTAACCTGACCCTGAGGAATAGGCAAAATCCAGCTAGAAATCTTTAAAGAATAGGCGTTTTGGGGTGAGATTTCAGATGCTTTCTGTAGGCTGAAAAACCCATGGGAACCGCCTGCTTTTTGGTATTGCAATACGAGTGAGTGTGCTGACAGCTGAAATCAGGAAGCACAGAGATGTGTGAAGAGGGTGCTGGGGAGGTTAAAGGGGGGAAGAACGTTAACACTGGTTTTGAATCTCAAAGGTAAAATTTGAGGGGCGGGCATAGTGTCTTAACTTGTCGCAGGCAGTGTGGTTAATAGAATCATAGAAATATAGGACTGGAAGGGACCTTGATAGATCATCTATCTAGTCCCCCCTGCACTGAGGCAGGACTAAGTATTTGTTAGACCATCCCTGACTAACCTGTTTTTAGAAACCTTCAACAACTGCAACCTCCCTAGGTAATTTGTTCCAGGGCTTAACTACCCTGACAGTCAGGATGTTTTTCCTAATGTTTAACCTAAATCGCCTTTGCTGCAATTTAAGCCCATTACTTCTTGTCCTGTCCTCAGCGGTTAAGGAGAACAATTTATCACCTTCCTTTTTATAACAATCTTTTGTGCACTTGAAGACTGTTATCATGTCTCCTCTTCTCCAGACTAAACAAACACCGTTTTTTTCAATATTTCCTCGTAGATCATGTTTTCTAAACCGTCAATCATTTTTTGTTGCTCTCCAATTTGTCCACTTTCTTGAAGTGTGGTGCCCAGGACTGGACACAGTACTGCAGTTGAGGCCTTATCAGTGCTGAGTAGAGTGGAAGAATTACATCTTGTATCTTGCTAACAACGCTCCTGCTAATACATCCCAGAATGATGTTCTCTTTTGTTTGCAACTGTATTACATTGTTGACTCATATTTAGTTTGTGATCGACTGTAAACCCCAGATCCTTTTCTGCAATACTCCTTAGTTAATGATGTAGCCCTGCATTATCAATCTAGCTATACTGTGACCTCGGGGAGCTCGGAGATGATTTTAATCCCTGTTGGGGCAACAATCACTCCCCTTTTCCTGCTATTTATACTCTTGTTCATTTCTTGTTGTCTTTCAGATGTATAGCTCTATGGATTTTGGAAGACGCTGGCAGCTAATGCATGAGCGGATCACTCCAAACAGGTTTTACTGGTGAGTGGTCCATCAAGCTCTTCTTGTGTTGTGCAGACAATATAGCATGTTTATGTTCATCACACACCGAAGAAGGCTCTGAGGGGCCCAGGATCTAGAATTATTGCTGTTCTGCCAAACCCAGGTATTCAAAATTCATGAGTTTGGTCCCCAAAATCCTGAGATTGATTTAGGAGTTTCTTTAAAAAAAGTTTGGAGTTTTTAATTCATAGCCTTTGCATGGGGGAAGGAAAGAGTGGCAAGAAAGCTTTTTTTCCACTCAGAGGCAGCAGTATCCCAGTGATGATAAACTTTCCAAGAGAACAAATTAGGTTGTTTGCACAGTGGGCAAGATTTGAACCACCTTATTGTAATGCCAGGGTCAGGGATATTGAAACCCTGCAATATAATAACTCCTCTTGGCTGTTGGAGTTCTTTTTTATTATGCTGCAAGCTGTGATTGTTGTTCTGAGCTTGTAAGCTGTGTGTGGGGAAGAAAAAAAATGAAAGGAACACACTGAAACTTGGGGAGCTTGCGGGGTTTTTTTTATTACTACGTGGAGTGGGTAGAACACGAATATATAGGATCTTGTAAATTTCAGAGGAACATACGCTGCTGCTCTTTGTGTTCCACTGTGGCGTAAAAAGCTGAGTCATCAGATTGTGTTACTTGAAGCTTCCAGGAGACGTGAAGTAACAGCAACAAAGAGATGCCTACGTTAGTCCTTAGAAGGAGTTGCGAATTTGGGCTCCTCGGAATCTTTTATTAATGGCTCGGATAAGCCTCTTGCATCAAATGGTGAAATCTTCCGCAGCTTTGTCAAGATACTACTTGACTTGTAGCAGCACTTTCAACTGTCCAGAGCCACCGCACATTTGCAGTACTATAACCTGCCGTTTTGTAGAATGAATCACCCTAACCCAGAGAGTCTGGCCTATTGCGTTATAAAGGACTGGATTTTGATACCCTTACTTATGTAATAGCAATTTATCATACGTGTTGTCTCATTGAATTGATTAGCACAACTTGGGAAGGAAGGTGGTCCTCAGCATGAGGAAAGGTATCCACATATGACCTCCATATGTCCTTATGGCTTTAAAGTCTTTAATGTCTCAGGACCCCAATGGGGCTAAAAATGGGAGCTGGTAGCAGTGGGAAGCAGAGTTCCCCATATTCCATTGTGGCCGTATCCGTGGAGCAGTCCGAGATAATCACCTTTAAATCTGTGGCACTTTTAGGTAAAGAGAGACCATTTGAGTTCAGTTTTATAAGTTGTCATGGCTTCTTCTAAGCCTTGTTCAGTTGAATTCATGGTAACTAAGGCACCTGCCTTTCCAGGTGGAGGGATACAAAAAAACCATTCCCACATCATGTTTTGTACACTGTAAAATGTCGGGGAAATAGTTTCTTCAGTAAAACATGTGATTTATACAGTACTAAGTAATCCCATCCCTAATCAGCTAAGCACTTCAAGTCAATGGGACTTAAACCTGTGCTTAAAAGCAAGTGCCTGCTTAAGTGCTATGTTGAATTGGGGCCTTGGTACCAAAAAGGGGGCGAGGGCAGATTGTCCAATGGTTGTCCACTAGCCTAGGACTTGGGAGACCTGGCTTCAAGTCTGTGCATGACCACAGCCTTCCCGTGTGACCTCGGGCAAGTCACTTAGCCTCTCTGGGCCTCCGTTTTCAATCTGCACAATGGGGCCAACAGCTCTGCCCTGACTCACAGGGGTTTTGCAAGATAAAAATTCATTAAAGGTTGTGTGGTGCTCAAACACTACAATAATGGGGCCATACTGGGACATCAGAGAGACTAAATACAAACCAGTCAGTAAAGGGTTAAGAGAAGTTTCAGTGGATTATAAATTCCTTCATCCTGTTGGCAAGTAAATCCCTAAAAGAGGGAATTCCTTAAGGTATCCTGCATTTACTGGCTGGTCAGCTGAACAGCTACATATTGTTTTCCCATCCACCTGTCTCTGGAGGGCCTGTTTGTGTTTTCAGAGCACACACACAGCAATAAATGCTCTTTGCGGAAGGCACAGTCTATGTCAGAAGTAGCAAACTTTCTCGGCACTGCCCCAGCATTCGCTTCCCCTGTGGAGCCATTTGTTTCTACCACTCTCCATCTTGGGGAGCAGCAAGGAATAGGAGGCAGTTGATGGGGATCCCCTTCCCCCCCTTTCACCTGTCATATTTAGTCATTTGCCACCCCCCCTCTGTTGTGCGGTCTTAAGAGATGCCATCAAATAATTTGGGCGAAACTGTCAAATTGGAACCAGGAACAGCCGGAAGGGGGGGGATTTAGCATTGGATTTAGCATGCGCAGCGTTTCCGATGGATACAGGGAGATTTGAAGCACTGAGAAGGTCAATACCTGGAACGCGTCCAGTCTGTAAAGGACACTGAAGTGTACACTAATTACAAAGGAGCTGAATGGAAAACGCCAGCAGGGAAGTGGGGGAGGGATAGGGAGAGGAGGAAAATAGGACACGCGTCTCTCTTTGCAGAGCAACGTTTCACATCTCGCTTATCTTAGATTTTGCTTTGTTTTTAACAAGCAGTAGGGGAAACGATATTGAATTTATAACAAATGGTGCTAAAGGCACCAGCTGTTTTGCTCATTCTGCCTCTGTCAGATTTTACTTTCTCTTCTTTCTGTGGCACTAAAACAAATCACTAGCCACCTTGGAACTTTGTGGTTGTCGCTCACACACCCCACCCCACAGTCATTTTTAACTCCACAGCAGGGGTGAAACTGGCCCCTGCCACTTGAGCTAAAGGAGAATCTCTGGGCAGTGTAGGGTCTGTGACACACAGATGAGCAGTTCTGAGCCCATCCAGCAGAGGGCAGCAGTGCCCAAATACACAGGCCAGTTCACTGTGGTGTTAACATGGCCTTTGGGGGTTAGAAGTGGTGAATTGTGGTTGGCCAGCGGCTGTGCAGAGGTACCTGAGATTGGGAGTTCATGGTTGTTTGAGACAAACGCCCAAGAGTGTGGATGCTTGTCCGATGGTCTCATGAGAACTGGCTTTATTGTGAGATTTTCAGTCCTTGTTTTGCTTGTGGTGAGGCAGAAACAGTGGCAAGGGCCCTTTTGGCCGTACTTCTGAGCTTCTATCCCGGGTCCATCAGGAAGATGCTGACTGAGTTGTATGAATAAGGAAGATAACTTGAGCGGGGCGAATGCTTCTAAAATTTATGATCTGGGTTCAGATCTAGAAATAAGCAAATGTCTGTGGATCACTTCTCAGTTCTCTCTGTAGTGGCCAATGGGGAGTGGAAATGCCCCAGCTCCAATGAGGACAGCCCTGGGACTGTGTCAGTTTTATCGTCCAATGAGGGCCTATTGGACATACCAAAGGTGAGCTTTACTTGGCATGCCTGATCCGTTAGCCAGCAATAAAATGATCATTTAAAAATTGTGTGTCTCTTGCAAACCCACTAATCGCTAACTACCAGATGGTGTCATTATATAGTGCTGGGAAAACATCACTTGAGTTTTTACAGCCAATTCTAGCGTTAAGAAAACATAGTTTTATAAATGTCAATTGACTATTAAATAACCCTGCATTAGAAATTTCTGAGTTAAAATAACTTTGTCCTCATGCTACATGATAAAAGGAATAATTTCATCCCTGCATTTATGCGTAGAATGGCTGTGTTTCCATCAGAGGACAGGTGCTATCATAAACCTGAAGTGCTGGGTTCAAGCCACCAGAGCCCTAATGCGAAATTTTTAGCCTGAGTTGTCCTTAGTTTCTGTAAAGGTAGCTCTGGGTTTGGGGAGATATTTTTAACTCTACCTGCATTTATTGTGATGTTTCCTTAACAGCACCTGTCATGTACTGAGAGGGATGGTCTAGGTCAGGGGTGGCCAGCCTGAGAAGGATCCAGAATTTACCAATGTACATTGCCGAAGAGCCACTGTAATACGTCAGCTCCCCCCGTCCAGCCCCTAGCACCTCCCCCTTCCCCCCATGCCTCCCGCCTGCCGTGATCAGCTGTTTTGCATGTGCAGGAGGCTCTGGGAGGGTAGGGGGGAGGAAGGAGGGCACAGCACATTCGGGGGAAGGGACGGAGGCATTGGGGGAAGGGGTGGAGTGGGGGCAGGGCCTGGGGCAGAGCCGGGGGTTGAACAGTGAGCACCCCACAGCACATTGGAAAGTTGGTGTCTGTAGCTACAGCCCTGGAGTCAGTGCCTGTGCAAGGAGCTGCATATTAACCTCTGAAGAGCCGCATGTGGCTCCGGAGCCACAGGTTGGCCACTCCTGGTCTAGGTATACTTAATCCTGCTTCAGGATGGGGGCGGGGAATCAAACCAATGTATCCTGACTGTTAATTCTCTTGCTCTGCCGTAGTCATCACAGAGCAAACTTTGCCTCCCAGTCTCTAGTTTATTTGATATACAGTATAGACAGCATAACCAATACTCTTGCATTATTGTGGTCAGATGTTTATGATGGTGCCTGGCATATTTGGAGTAACCTTGGAGGGAGATTTATTTTCTATTTTCCTTTTGGCCATACACATTTTTTCACAGACTTGACATTTTCCTCCTCCTGCTCCCTCCCTCCCCTGACTTGTAAGGGTTGTTCGTGGTAAAGTGTGATAGGATTACAAACATTGATATTACTGAGTCTGATGTGAGCAGGCTGGGAATCGGTGGACATCTGCGTTTATTGGTGGGAGGCGTGCCCGCATTAATCATCTGCCATATAGCCAAACATAGGAAGAGAGAGACTCTTTCTATCTTGGGATGGGGTAGAAGCCGTAGGGCAGATCCTCCAGAAGGTGTAAATTGGCATTGCTCCATCAATGCAGCTATGCCAGTTTATACCAGCGAGGAGCTGCCCCCTGTTTACGTAGGGTCTAGACTGTCGGAGCATGTGACTGCTGTAATGATGAATCAGCACTTGAGGGAGAAAGAACCCAGGAGAATTTGAAGCTTCTCTGAAAAGGAAACAACTTCACTTTTTGTGTCTGAGAAACCATCCAGGGGCTGCTATGGAGAGACCGCTTGGAAATGAACATCAAGTTGTCAGTTTCAGTTAAGATTATGTCTTTGCTACATTTCCCATTTTGCAAATGTGATCCAGGGTTTTATAACCAATTTGGCCCAGGGCAGAATCTTGGCAGAAATAGTTTCATCTGGGAAGCTTGCAAAAAAACAAAACAAAACAAAAAAAACTCCCTCCCTCCCTCCACCCAAAACAAACCGAAAACCAGCCACCAACCCACAACAACTCAACAACCCTGGTTGGATAATACACCAAAGTTGTTTGCAGTTTATGTAAGGGCCAAAAACAAAGATGTTTGCTGGTTTCTGGTGCATTTTTATCCTCTCAGATGAATAGCAGCTTCAATTTATAAAAGTAACATAAGAACCTAAGAATAAAAGGAATTTGGTATGTGAGTTAGTCGCTAACAGTTCAAGCTCTCCGTAGCAGCTGATGCACTGAAAAAGTACTTAAAGGTTTTTGTTGCATGAATATGTAGTTTTATGATGTTCTTCTTAAATGCATTATGCCAGGTCTCTGGGATAAATATTGTGTGTTTTAAATCCCATTTAGAACTTTTTTTTCACAAAGTCTCACGTACTCCACACTGTTTTCAGAAGTACTATAGGTTTCTTGTTTTAAAGCTGTTTTATCAAAGAAAGCAGAATGGCCACAAGAAACAAGTGTGATTGCTAGGGGAAATACATTTAAATAAGTCTCCATGGTACAAATCATATGTAATTCCTAAAAGGAACACAGGGATGACAATATGGTATCAGCCCTGTGGTCCATTTCCTCCAATATCCTATCTCCAAAAATGGCTAGTGCCAGCTACTTTAGAGGAAGATGCAAGAAAACTTGAAGTGGGCAATTTTGGAATAACTTCCCTATAAGGAAAATTTCTTCCTAAATCCTCCCGTATGTCTTGAAGCATGAGCGTTTATATCCCTTCTATTAAATCAATACTAACATAACTCTGGATGGTCTCATCCATATAGATATCCAATCCTTGGTTTATAATTTGGCTAAACTCTTGGTTGAGGTATATTGTGGCATTGAGTTCCACTGGCTGATAGTCTGCAGTGTGGTGGGTGGGGATGGGAAATATTTCCTTTTATTGGTTTTAAATTTGCTGCCTTCAGTTGAATGACCCAAGTTCTACCCTGGCTAAGAATTACGGTCCCAGAAATGCACTACCTTCTGATATCTGTTAAGGGACTTCATGCTCCTGGGGCCAGGTTCTGCTCCGATTCACCCCCGGGGTAATCTAGAGTAACTCTGCTCACCCACAGAAGATCCTCTCTGTGTGGACACCCATGTGTCTGAAAACAGAAGGCCTGATGAGCCTGTCCTGTGGGAAGACCCTGGGGAGGAAATCTCCAAGGGGTTCTCCTTGGGAGAGATCAGGCAGTGCAGGCCCAATAGCCCCAGGGACTCTCCTGTCTGCAGCTGCCGCACTGGGAGAGGCAGCTCACTGCCCTAGAGGGAGCCTTTCTGCCCGGAGCCATGCAGGAGCAGTGGGAGGCTGGTGTATGCCCCTCCCCCTGCCATCCTTTCCCCTAGGTAGCTCTGTAGACCACAGAGTGTGGGGTCAGAGGTAAATATTGGCATGGAGGCAGCTTGTACATGAGAGACAGCGATTTGGCTGTGAAGGGTCCCAGGGTGATCTTTGGTGATATTTGTAGTAGGCGGCATGGAGAGCCAACCCTCTTTAATTAATACATTGATTAATGCATCTGCCTCAGGCAGATGGGGATCATCAGAGCTTGACAGAGCAAACCAAAGGCCGTTCTGATGGAGTGTCTACAGCAGCACAGTCCACACCTGCCATTGGGTGGCAAGATCTAGGCTTATTCCTTGTTTTGTCTGATTTAGCTTTTCTTTACTCTGCACCGCACTCCGTTAATTGCTCTGTTTCTGAGTCCAAGTGGTCCAAGCGTATCCCACTACTCTTGTTTGATGGACGACCTCATTGAGCTTGGCTCTGCACAGGCAAAGGGGGACACATATCAGCTGCCGCCTGGGAGCATGGATTCTGAGCAGGAGACATGAGGCAATCTAGAAACACACAGGCCAGCTGGCCCCATGGAGACCGGGCCCAAAGCAGTGGCTTTGGTGTGTTTCTCATACGTGTCATTGTGTGGTAGGTTTACGGCCAAGATTTTGAAAAATGGAGTCTAAAGAGAGTCTCCTAAATGCCCCTTTAAGCTCCTAAATAAGGGCTTGTCTACACGGTGCCTTTGCACTAGAAGGGAGTAGATTTTAGTGCACAGTAGTGTGTTGTGCACTAGCTGGTGCATGTAGACCTTGCTGATGCACATTAAAAGTTCTCTAGTGCATATTAATGTAGTCCCATTTCAAACAGTTCTCCATTAGCACGCACCGGGGAACTTTTAATTCACGCCAGCAAGGTGCACATGAGTCAGTATGCAACGTGCTGGCGAGCACTAGAATTTAACCTCTCTAGTGCAGACAAACGCACTGTGTAGACAAGCCCTGAGTGGGCCGATTTTCACGAGTGGTGAACACCCTGTAGCTTTCAGTTGACTTCTGGGGGAGTTCCTGGCTGCTCAACTCTTTTCATTTGTTTTAGGGGTAGAATTTTCATAAGTGAGCAGTGTTGCTCCAACTGTCCCCATTGGTAAAACTCTCGATTTCAATGGGAGCAGATCTAGGCTGCTATCGAGAACTTTTGAACATCCAACATAAAATAAGGAGTTAGAGTTCTAACGGTAGGCTCCTGATTTTGGAAATCTTGGCTTACTTTTCACTGGAACTGGGCAAACATTGCCGCCGCCAACCCCGTCCCAGAACATGTGCTTAGATTTGTAAACAAATTCCCTTCTCGGTGTGCTCCTGGCAATTCTTTTCCTTGCAGAAGTTCTGGCCTGATAGCTTTGTTACACTCATTTTGCACTGGTGTAAATGACTACACAAGAAGCAAGGCAATGGAGAATCGGCCCTTAATAAGCAGAATATGTAAATACTCCCAGAGGTGATTTTAGGTTGAAATCAGAGCCTCGGTCATAACCACAAGCCATGGCTCTTCTTGCGGTGTTTCCAGTTTGACTACAACTAGGAAGTAGCCAGAATATCACGAGAGACATTTCCCGTGTGAGATTTCTAGACCAAGAAGGTTCAGATAGATTTTGATTAGCTTTTCTGAACTTACTGAAGCCTTTGGAAGTTTGCCCATCACTAAGTTAGACAACAGTTCTTCTATTTAACAGACCGAGTCGGACCCATGCTGTGTAGTAAGCAGTCTCTTATCAGGGCCAAACAGACAAGATCTTCCTAAACTCATTTAGAGGCGATCCATTTGTGTCACTCAGTAACGGCCATGAAAGATAAGGAGATCCTTCTTTATGAATTCTGCCCGTTGGAAATTAACAAACTCTCTAAAATGACAATTCATCAGAAGCGATATGTGGCAGAATTCATTCTCTGCAAGAGAAGAAATTGAAACTCCCATCCTTTCGTTCCCTTGGTATTCCCCAGAGCCTCCTCTATAGAATGAGCTTAGTTCAATCCCGCCATCGTTAAGTGTAGCCTGCATGAAACTACATGAAAACTTAAGATGAGGAAGGAGTATCCTATTAGCTACACTGCAGGTTCCTTTAAGTAATGTAGGTTAGATGAGTTTCCTTCAATTATTCCCCTTAGCAGGTTGTTATTTAGAACAAGGTGGGGAAGCCAGTGGCTTTTGCTATTGTGCCTGCATGATTGTGCAGCAGTAATTGGATTAGCAGATGGTGGATCATCAGAGCTATTTAATTATACCATAGAAGCTGTAGTATGGGTAGGAGATAATGAGCCAGGGGTTTATAGGCAGTAGGCAGACATGTGCCCTGGATGGCTTGGGTTATGTTCAGAGGTGAAGCTGAATGCGTGTAACTGCGTTTAAGGGAATCTGTAGCATGGAACCAAAGACCTGCTTCTGACAAGGTTCATGGCCTAGGCTTGTAGGCAGTTTGGATAAGCTGTAATCATGGCACTGAGCTCCCCAATTCACACACCAGGGACCTGCTGAGGTGGGAAGGATGGCTTAGTGGATAGGGTACTAGCCTAGGACTCTAGCAGACCTGGGTTCAACTCTTAGCTTAACTGTAGACTCCTTGTATGACCTTGGGCAAGGTAAAACTCCCCTAGACTTTCGCGGACCTTTCATCTATGCTGTGCTTCCGTTCCCCATTTGTATGTGACTGGGATAATACTTCACATGGGTGTTGTGTTGATAAAGTCGGTTAATGGTTGTGAGATCCTACATTAAGGAGGGCCATGTAAGCTCCTAGATAGAATGGACAGTCTACACTGTAATTAAAAACCCACATCTGGCCATGCCAGCTGGGTTTGGGCCAAGGGGCTGTTTAACTGCAGTATAGACATTCATATTCAGGCTAGAGCCTGGACTCTAGTCCCTTGGGAGGGTCCCAGAGCTCGGGCTGCAGCCTGCGCCCAAATATCTACTCCACAGTTAAACAACCCTGAGTCAGCTGGCACGGGCAAGTGGCGGGTGTCTAATTGCAGTGTAGACATAGCCCCAGTCTGCTTCTCTCTCCGCCCAGGGTGCTCTGCAGCCCCACAAATCCGGTGTGTGTCATCTGTTACTCTCCTTGCTCCTACCCAGGCTGTAGTGCGATGTCCTCCCTCTTGGCTTGAGGCGCACTGGATGAAGCTTGCTTGTAGGCTTAGTAACACTTCTCCTGAACTAGTCTGCAGGTGAGGTTACTACTGAATGCTGACAGGCGATTTCCCTCTGCTCTCTGTCCAAGCAGCTTCTGGCCTCCAAAGAATGCCGGCCTCTGCCAGCCATGAAGAACGGGGGAGTGTGTCTTTGATCTCAGATCCTCGGGCATGGTGGGTTGCCGACTGCTGGACTTCCCAGCTGGCCCCTCACACAGCCTAAATCAATATCGTTTTCACCGCTCGCTTGCACAGCAACTACGTACACAGGTGCATTTATGCCTTGCGTCTCTCCTCCAGCAAGCTCCTTGCTCCCATCATTGTCCAGCTCAGGAAGAGATGGCTCACGGGAGGTTGTGCATATTTCCATCCCAGGTCCATCACTGATATTTGGGGGTTCGTCTCCTGCCTTGACTGATCAACCTTCTTGCTGTAGGATGTGTGATGCTCTGCAACTCCCTCTAGTAACATTTACTTTTACCCATCACTGATGCACTGATTAGCTGTTCTTCGGAAGAGACCCTGTCTGTGCTGCTCCCTCTTCACTGCCAGAATCCTTTTTGTTTGTTTACTGCTCCTTTGCCTTTCCTCTTAAGGCTGTCAGGACAAATGAGTGTCTCACTCTTAACTTGGCATAAACTGGTAATTGAGCGTGATTTGGGGCAAGGAGACACATTGATGCATTTACACTTTCTGGCCCATCTTGCAGCAGAGTAGTTTATTCTCTCTCTTTCGCTTGGTTGCTGGTTAAAGGTCTAAACAATGAAATAATCTATTGTTCTCTTCAGGTCAGTGGCTGAAGCTCAAAGAAACAGCCACCAGAAGAGATGAGTCACAAATCTGGCTTCACATTGCCTCGCTCTGAAATGCATAAATTGAAGTGCGAATTAATTTCCAGCTAGTTAGACATTGTCCCAGGGTGATTCTTTGTGATATTCTGCACCAGGGAATGTGGCAAGCCATCCTTCCTTAATTAATACAATGTACAACGCTTTATCGGCTCATCTTGCAACGTATCCTATACATTCCATCTGTGCCAAGTGGCATGCTGGCATCCCCTCTTTGGACAATTTAAGCTTTATTTTTATTCCTATACCACGGCACTAATTTATTAAATGATGTTCCCACTCTAAAGCTTTTCAGAGACACCCCGCTCTGTCTTGGACTCAGTAGCTGGATCATTGAGCCTTAGCGTATCAGCCATGTCCTATTTGCAATCAGAAAATGTTCCTACAAATGAAGGGAATTAAACACACAGGCAAGGGAGCATCTTTAGATGACTGTAGTCTAAAGTGCAGTGGATCCAATTTGGAATGGATCGTGCCAAGCTACAAACCCTGTTGTAGTTAATGAGCTTTCCAAATATTCCTTTGCATGGAGATAGGGTGACCAGATGTCCTGATTTTATAGGGACAGTCCCGATTTTTGGGTCTTTTTCTTATTTAGGTTCCTATTACCCCCCACCCCCATCCCGATTTTTCACACTTGCTGTCTGGTCACCCTACATGGAGAGAAACTAGAGGCTGAGTTGAATCCCTGAATGTAGAGTGAGGACGGATAGAATTATAGTTATGTACTTAGAGCACACAACATTTGCTGCAGCGTTCTAAACTGTTCTGAAACCAGGGTTGCTTATGGTTCCCGAATAGCCAGGGTAGTAATGCTACAGCAATTCCATTTCTACAAATGAGGATTCCCAAGAGCTTTACAGTCATTAACTAACTGGGCCTCATAACAGTACATTAAGCATTATCCTCGTTTTAGTGATGGACCAGCTGAGCCACAGAGAGGTGGCCTACAGCTACAGTCCCTCAATAAATCCATGCTGTGGCTGGTAATAGATCCAAAAAAATCTGGGCCGGAGCTCTGCTGGTGACTGCAAGGTAAAGTTGGTTGAAAAATGGTATTTTCTCCAAAAAAAAAAAAATGAAATATTTCTGTTTTCTTTGAAATTTTCCATGGAAATGTCCAGTATTTCTATGAAATAAAACACATTTTTGTTCAATTTTGAAATGGTTTAGTTTGTTTGTCTGTTTCATTTTGGTTTCCAGCAATCCAAAACCCCCCTCAGTTTATGTTGTTTGGGGTTTTTCCCCCAAAGGGACAGAAAAGGGGCTGGAGGAGAAATGAAGAGTGAAAAGCATTCATTTTCATTGTTCAAAACTTGAACTGAAACCAACATTTTTATGTCTTGAAAATTTAGAAGGAAACAAAAATTTCCTTGAAAAATTCCCCTTTTCTTCCTCCAGCCTGAGCCTGAATGTCTCCACCCCATGTAAACATCCTCTTAGCCTGAGCCAGCCGTGGGTTTTTAATTGCAGTGTAGATATACCTTAAATTAAATTAATGGAGATATCCTATCTCCTAGAACTGGAAGGGACCCTGAAAGGTCATTGAGTCCAGCCTCCTGCCTTCACTAGCAGGACCAAGTACTGATTTTGCCCCAGATCCCTAAGTGGCCCCCTCAAGGATTGAACTCACAACCCTGGGTTTAACAGGCCAATGCTCAAAACACTGAGCTAGCCCTCCCCCCTAACCGCCTAAGGCTTCCTTGTTCTAGTGGATGAATCCATCTGGGTTGGCTTTTAAATGACCCCCGTCCAACCGCTCCCTCAACAGCTAGGAGCAGCAGACCAAATGGGAGTGAAAAACAGATTAGCTTGTCCATAAAGTAAGCGGCAGTATTCTGAATTCACACAGGAAGCAGATCTGTCCATTAAGAGTTTGCCTTAGCACTAGAGCTCATTGAAAAATGAACATTTTTGACAAAAAGGGTCACATTTTTCACAAAAAGCTTTGTTAAAAATTGCCCAGTTTTTGGCCAAATATAGAGGTGGTCAGAAAACTTTGATTTTTAGAATTTTTTTCAAGGAAAAAGTGACAATTTTTTCACAAAAATCTTGATCTATCTGTGACTGTCATCCATCACTGTAATGTCAGAGGCCCAGGCCCTCAAACGTATTTAAGCTTCTAACTCCCCATGAAAGCAATTGGAGTCGGATGCCTTCGAGGATCTGGACTTAGCGGTTTCCATGCAAAATTGAAGTGCAATAGCGAAGTCCCTAGTGGACTTTTTATTAGCTCTCATCATAGTTTTAAAATGCTCACGTGTTTGCAGTTCTTACTCCTCACCTGCAATCATCTCAGTCAGTACTACAGCTGGGAAACTGAGGCTACATCTACAAACCTGGTCCTTTAAAATACTTCCTGTGTTGGAGGAAGGGATTTTTCCCCTTCTTTTTTTACAAGAACTCAGTGATATCCATCAAAATTCACCCAGCAGGTTAAGAAATATAAATGCAATGTAGGGGGCAGGAGGAATTTGAAAGGGTGAAGACTGTAATCTATCCCGATGACTGCAGTTGGGAAATAAGCAGCAGGAGCAGATAAATCATTATGAATATTTTCATGCGGTTTCTTAGTCCCCTAATAAGAACGAATTAGGAAACTGAGGAAAAACACATCAGCAGATTTGTTTGGTAAGAACACTTCTCACAGATTTCTTCGAATCGTCTCCAGTCCTTTAAATTGCTGTTTAGTGCCTGTGAAGTACGGTGCCTTTTTCATTAATGCTATGGGGAGAGAAAAACCCAGATTCCTCAGATGCTTTAAACAAGCGAGCTTGTGTTGGCTCTGTTCAGAAGTGAAAAAATGAGCTGAGTGTAGACACCTGACAACTTCCTGCCTTATCTTGCAGATTTACCGACCTAGTGATAACTCCTGCAGACGTCCAGAATTGTAGAGTCTTAGAAATTAGAGCTTGAAGAAAACTATAAATCCATTCCCTGGAGACGAATGCAAGATCGTTCCTTACAGCATGTTCCCCTATGCTTTTTTTCAAGCTTGATTTGAAATGCGCCAAGTAATGGGGCTTCTGCCATATCCTTTGGGAGACCATACCACAGTCTCACACTGTTAAGAGAATGTCTCCTGTTATTCAGCCCCAGAGGGCAATGTCCTATTTTCTATAGCCTAGATCCTGTTATGGATCTGACTGAAGTTAATACTAGTAAAACATACAGAGGGTCCAATTTGCCATTGCCTTGTCACGTATGAAGTTATTTGCACTTATGCAAAACATGCTACTAAATCAAAATGGTGGCACCGTACATCCACTGTGCAGATGTGTGAATGGCGACACAAGGTGGTGTGGAGAAAGAGGCCCAGTTTGCGTTAGGGTTGGATGGATAGTTCACCAGCTGGCCGGCAGTAAGATCCGTCTAGTCTAACATAGCAGGAAGTGTTCGGATCAGTGTGCTGAGCTGCTTCCCCCATGTCTGACTGTGTTCGTGTGTCTGGTCCGTATCTTGGTCGGATTAGACACACATGCTGTGTACGATCTGTAAAGACCTGAGTGTTTACTCACTTCTGGGGCAGGATATTTATTAAAATTTCAGCAAACTAATTGCCAACATCCATTAATTTGATTGGGATTGACTAAAAAAATGGGATGTGTTTCTCCCCTCCCCCCTGCACATTATTGCACTATAAATGTTAGTTCTTCTTTTTCTTTCTAGTCCTAATCTACTGCAAAACATCCTTCTGAGTAGTCCACATCCATTCCTCCTGGCTCTTTCCATTATCGGTGATTAGTTCCTCCACTCTGACATCTCAGCCTACAATGGCTGGGTTTCTAAGGCTGCCTCTTGTTGAAGTCTCATTCCCATTTTCGCAATTTATTTCTTTTTAGACTAGTGCTGTGCCAAGGAACCCCGATGGTTCGGATACCAGGTAGGTAACTGGCAAAACTCTCACCTTGCACCTGATTCCTAAGCAGGTGGGTCACTGAGGTTTGCTGGCTAGGGCCCCAGTTCCAAGCGCTCATGGCCTGATTTATGGAACTGATGCAAACCGAGGTGAAGTTTGTTTTTGACTCCTGATGAGTTTCTGCTGACCCTGAGTTACCAAGGAAACTTAAGGGCAGAGCGGACTCCCAGAGACTGCAGCCAGAGGAAATATTCACGCAAACCCCTGCCCAGTGAAAGTGGAGAAATTTGTGCTGCTCTGTATTAGATCTTTCTTTGTGGATTCAAAAGTGGAAAGGGCATCATTCCAATCTCTCTTCCTCCTCCTTCCATTTGTCTGCGTGACCTACCTTTTTAGCTGCCTCTGTGGCTTCCTACCTAAGAAAACATTCTCTGATGTGACCCTTTTCAGTTAGCTAGCAGGCAAAATAAAGACGATGGGAGGTTGACCTTAAAGAAATTCACCTTGAGCTTCTAAACCCAAAGTTTGCCAGCCAGTGACAAATCCTTTAGCATCTCTGAGTGCTGTGGATCACCTGCGTACAAGGCCCTCTCATGGCATTTTGTGACATGACACATCTGCAGAATAATAACTTTGAAAAGTTTTGGGTTCAGAATGTGGCCGTGTGCTCACCTGACTGGCTAGCCCAACCCCACCGACTACCTAACAGTGTTCTGTGTGCTGCAACTGTAGGAGACCAATGAGGAACTGGATTTCCCACCTGCTTCATTCTCCACTATTAGCAGATGCTGTCCTTTTCTGGAGTCCAGAAGGTATTAGCTATGCGCGTGGTTGCTCAACGAAATGTCTCCAAATCTTATTAGTATGGCCAGCGATATAGTAGCTGCACTGTAGCACTGGAAATTGACGAGTCTTGGGTTCTGTTCTTGACTGTGACTCCTTGTATCACTCTAGATAGTCCCTTAGCCCTCATGTGCCTCACGTCTGTAAAATGGGTATAATGATACATACCACATTAATCACTTTCATAGCATTTTGCTTGACGGGCATGTGGCCTTTTAAATAGATATAGGCCAAGAAGGCAAGTTCTCCTCAGGCACATTTGAGGATTTGGTCCTCTGTTTCTTTGTTCCGTGTGTCATCTATATGACTCGTTTCCCATTCTGGTCTCATCCATGTTGTACGTGCTCTGAGCACGGTTCATTTGGAAGCTTCTTGGGAGCAGAAGTTTAGAGAAAAGTGTGAAACGAAGAGGTTTAATGGCCGTGGCCCACCCTCGCTCCCTGTCCCTTCAGGTCAGGGTTGAAATGTTAGCAAATAACCTAGTAAATGTGCATCCAAGCACAGTGCTCTGCCCTCTAGATACAGATAGGGAGATGGCTTCGGGTACTATCAGTCCTTCCGCCGTCAAGAACACTTAATTCATTACCCAAAGGAAACTGCAGGCGAGTGAAGACGCTGGAGAGCCAGGAGCTGTCAGGGCTGAAAAGAAAAAAAAGCAACCACCATGTCCCTTCTAATGGGATTTTAAGTCAGTTTGAGTTATTAATTGGCTAATAATCCTGAGCCAGCTGCAATACTAGCTGTGGGCTCCCAGTTCTGAAGCCTGCGTCTGCAGCGGTCAGGAATGTGACCTTTACCATCACTTCTGGCTGCCGCCTCTTTCCCCAGCTCTTTCTCGGATGGGTTGCGATAAATGAGCAAAGCAGTGTAGGATGACTGGCCCTGGTGGAAGTGCCCTTCTGGGGTTATAGGGCGTGCGGGCATTGCTGGTTCTTCACCTGCGGCACCAATTCTCTGTGTGCACAAGGCATGGACCGGAGCTATGCCTAGAGCAGGATGTGGAAACGCTTGCCAGGAATACAAAGGTGGGATGCACTATAATTCTTCCAAGCCAGACGCATGCTTTTGAGTTTAATTAACTCCTCCTCCTCCTCTCTGTTTGCATCTGAAAGGCAGAAGGCCATTGGCTCAAGAGCATTGGAAACACTGCCTTGTGGGTCACGCCAGGTTCCATGGAACTACACGGGTAGAAGGTAGGTCAGGGGATATGCAAGACTGTCTTGGCTCTAGTTCACCAGCCCAAGTATGACAGTTAGAGAGAAAAGAAATGGACGATAAGAGAAACAAACAGTTGCCTGCAGATGCTGTTGATGTGGCACTTCTTTCATTGCCAGACCCGTGACAGTAAATCCTCTCCTTCAGACAGACCAGGGCATGGGAGGGGAGTGGGGGCGCCATTTTATACATGCCAACAACGGAAAATGTTGTGATGAACTGGCTAGGGGTGTTTGTGGGGGGTTGTATGGGTGTGTGTGTGTGTGAGAGAGAGTTTACTGCTCCCTACTGGGTGGAATTAGAACTGCTTGGTGGTGTGTCATAGGTTCTACGTTGTTCTCCGCTCGTGGCAATTCCCATCTTGTCAGGAGCTGGTATTTTCGGAGCCGGAGGATGTGGGTTCTGTCCCTGCTGTGTCCGTGGAATCCTGAGTGTCCAAGCTACACAGCATGGGTGGCAACTGCCGAGCTCAAGAGTCCATGGGTTTGTGACAAATTTGTTACATTGTTGGCTTAAAGCTTTTCCAAAAACGGAGTGGAGTCCATTCTGTGGAAATACCAGTACTCATGAACTGCCAGCACTGCAGAGCTGTAACAGCTGTCTTGCCACAGGGAAAACAGCGAAATGGTATTGACTGTAAACTTTTGCTGCCATCAGCCGTTTTGAGGCAAGAGGAGGACTTGGGTTCGGGGTGGGCGGATAAGGATGATGGATGCCTGGATTTCCCACGGGAGCGCGGCTTTCCTATTCAGTTTTTGTTACCCTCTTGCAGACAGTGGGCGGGAGGGGTCTCACAATTTCTGGGTTGCCTGACGTTGCTTCGGGAGCGTTTGAGTTTGAAGCATGGCGTTAAAGGAATGGATGCATAATTAGGAGCTGCGGTACCTACTGCTCTTTTTTTGTTGTTCTGAATAAAACCATCAGAGATGTCAAAGCTAATTAAGGAAACAACTAGATCCCATACAATAGCAAATCCAGGGGAGATTGGCATGTTTCAGAAGACTTGTTCTTCTCCGGCGCAAGTGTAATGTGCATTATCAATCCGCTCGGGGTGCTCCCCAGCTGTCGTGGGTATCATCAGCGTTACGTTTTAGGAATGATCAGATTCTACTAATTCAGGTTTTATCCTTTTAAAATACATAACATTCTAGCGAGCCTGCAGAAATCAGTCCTCTGTTTTCTGTATAGAGATCAGAGTCACAGGTTAGCCGGCCCTTTAAAGGGGTGGGGCTCAGCTGCACCTGGGGCAGGCTTAGCCCACCTCCCCAGGTGAAGGGAATGAGTCATGTGGTGGGAGTTGGAGACTCAGAACCAAACCTGTTGGGAGTCAGGGAGGGCAGCCTGAGTTCACTCAGGGAATGTCTCAGAGGAGTAGGAGGCCTCTGTGAACAGAGGCTCTGTTCTTAGCTCTCAGGCAGAGGGCCTGGAGGACGCAGCAGCCAGGTAAGAAGGCTGGAGTTCAGAGCTGGGAAGCAGGAGGGTGACAGCTCTCCAGACCTCCCAGGCAGATGGCCAGGGAGAGTGACTCGCAGGGCGCAGGAAGCTGTTGGGTGAGAAGCTCTGATAAAGGATCGTTAGCCTGAAGGAAGATCTATTATTAAGGGGAAACTGAGGCAGGGCCTGATGCCAGATAAAGTAAGTGCTTCTACAATCACTAGCACCTTGGATAAAGGTGTGATGCACAGGTATATTGGGAAGAGCATTATCTCTATTTCCTGGCCATAGTGACATGCCATAGAGAAGGGTTACAGAATCTTGCTACCCTCTGCCATGTGATGGGGGGCTGCATTCACTGACTCCTGCTACAGGAGCTTTTGCCCTCCACGCCCCAGATAAAATTTGAGAGGTTATTGCAAACCGATGTGAAATTACCGCTTGAATGATATATAGCACAATCGTCCGCTCTTGGGGCCAGATCCTCAGCTACTGTAACTCAGCATAGCGCCGCTGAAGTAAATGGAGATGCGAAAGTCTTACACCAGCTGAGGATCTGGCCCTTCGTTGTCTAGAGGCGTTCGAGTCTTGGGCCCTTCCCTGTGTGAAGTATAGGCTTTGATATAATGGGTCAGAATGAAGGTCCATGCAGGTGGGTGCCCTGGCCTCCAGCGGTAGCCAGCATCCTCCTGCCTCAGAGGAAGGTAAGGCACGTAACCAATTGTGAGTGCTTTGCATGCCAGAGGAAGGTCCTTTCTGACCTCTGTGGTGATCAGCGCACACTCCAAAGGATGAGAGATGATCACCCTTTTCTTAGACTCCCAACCCTTGTGCCATCGCTGTTACGCTTCTGTTTTTAGCGGAGTAGCTCAGTCGGAGCTAGCGCGGGGGAGTCTCCGCAAGCTGGGAACGACGCCTTCCAGCTCCTGTGCAGACAGACCCAGCGTGGTTACTGCAGCTTGCTGCTTATGTAGAGTCTTCATGTGTTCAATCTACTTGTGCTCCAAGGTGGCCTGTTATAATGGGGGGATGGCAGCTGCCTTGGCATTACCCGCGCTCTCCACAGCTTTTAATCTCACTGGTCGCCTTCTCTTTCCTTCTCTTCCCCAGGTCCGTAACGGGTTTGGATAAGGAGCCTGACCTTGTGCACATGGAAGCCCGGACAGCTGATGGACGTGAGTGCTTGAGCCCTCTGCTGATAATAAGTGTCATTATCAATTACGGTATATGAATAACATAGGGGAAAATTCACCGGCATCATGCTGGATGGCTTCTTTGCGTCTGCAGAGTGCCACAAAGCAGCTGGACTGTGTCGGTAAATCTGGCTCATAATGGATAACAACATGTTACAAATTGCTTATAATCCTACTTGTCTTTGAGAACTGGATCCCCATATAAATTCACAAAGGAACCTTCCTCCCTCCCCCCGCCCAAACAAACAAACAAACAAACACACACACACACACACACACACACACACACACACACACACACACACACACAGTGTATCTTTCCTGTTTATGCAGTACATGGTGGTGGTGGGCACTTCCTTCCCAGCCTCAGCAGGCGCAGTGCTGGCACTCTGACTTAAATAGGAAAACAATAATCACTTACCCCTGTCATTGAAATGCAGCCAGCTACTTCTGGAGTGGACTGGATTCATGAGGAATTAATTGCTAACCAGGTGGATAGGATATTTTGCAAACAAGTAAGGTTCCGTTTCCATAGCATTTTTCTTTCGTAAGGATCTCCCAAATGCTTTACAAATCATGTACAGGAATCACAGTGCTGCAATGCAACCACCTCTGGGGTGGAGCTTGGCAGCTGCTTAACAGCTCAGTGCAATGCTATGCAACAGTAGAATGCTGTGTCCCTTTGGCGGTGTGTGTGTGTGTGGTGGGGGGGGGGTTTAGAAATGCAGACTGTATAGGAAGGAGTGTACTACCCCTTTTAGGGACAGCCAGGAGCTCACAAGCGAAACAGCTTGGGTGTAATCAAAGAGGCTCCATGCGGTGCCCTAGGACTGGCGTGTTTAAACTGGAGCAGGAAGCTGGACTGGGGACTAGACGCTGTGTAGGCTGGATTGGGCTATCCCAGGCTCCAGAGACTAGCCAGACCATGCTTCGAGACTTTGTTTGTGGACTTTAAGTCTGGGAGCCCTGAATCAGAGTCCTGAGTGAGGGCTTCGTGAACTCTTGTTACGTTGCTCCATTCCTGACACTTTGCTAAAGGGGACAGACTTTTTGTTAGTTTGGTTTTGGCTTCCTCTGGTCCAAATACTTTTATAGTCAAGTTACTGGCACCTCAACTGGGGAAATGACGATGGACATACCAGCAGTGCCCCAGGCCACAAGGGGGCACGTGGGTACAGCACACACCTTTTACAGCAATTACCGTGGGGTGGTGGATGCGGAATTCAGCCCCTGAGGTTCACTCAGAAAAGGTTCCTCTGGAAGTGGTCGATTTGGGCAGGTTTTTTTGGGGGGGAAGTGGGGGTTACATTTTGTTGGATGCAGACCCTGTTACGTTTGAATGTGCTACACTACGGGCCTCATGCTGTTTAAATCCAGTGTGATTTCCTTTAAGCGCCACTTCTTCTGAGACCTTCCGCTGGCGTCGCTCTGCCCTTCAGCAGGGAGATCGGTACCATCCCCTTCTGAATAAATCACCAGGCAATAAAAGCTCCACATCAACAATACAGTAAAATGGGGCAACAGGCTGGTGAAGCAGCTAGGTTCTTTCTTTTGTGCATTTTCTATTGCACACAAAGATAGAAGCGTGTGTGGGGGGCGGGGATCAAACTGCTGATGGAGCCTGGATTCAAACTCACTCTAAGCTTGCTCACCCAGCTATCTGGACACCGCGTGTTGGGGAAGTAGGTGTCCTCGTGTCTCTGTTGCGTTGTGTTGTAGACTGAGCTCTTCCTCCAGGTCTTGCTTGCTTGCTTTATTTGTACTGTAGAAATTCAGCATTTTGAGCTTGGCCGTCGATGGTACTGAATACTCTCCAGCGAGACAGGCTTGAACAGCAGAGCCAGCAAAATGCAAACAGCAGTCCCCAAGGACTGCAGGCGTTATCAGGAGATAATGGGTTATGATGGGAGTTCTTCCCGTGGGTCCCAGTGGGGGATGGTGCATAAGGCTATCCAAAGCCGCGTTCTCCCCCAGCAGAGCCCGTTACAAAGGCGGATGTGTTGTTATAAGTGCGATTTTTAATGTTCACTTGTGTGTTGAATAGCCATTGACTTCCCAGTAACGGCACTCCAAGGAAACAATACAATCCCCCTCTAGAGTACATGGCAGAGCCTCTGCTGGTGTGAGCCTGCTTAGCTCCACTTATCCTGGAATGTCTGGGTGACATTCCCTATCCAGCCAGATGCAGAAGGCAAGTTAGGTGATCCCAGTGGTCCCTTCTGTGAAGACAGTGGAGCTATATCGATTTGCACCAGGTGCCGATCCGATGCTAGAGCTACAACCGAGTGAGTGAAAATAGAGTTGTGTCCTGACCCAGCTACAGCCTGGTTAAATGTGTAATGTGGACGGGAGTGGTTCTAGGAACGTGACTAAGATCTCCTGCATTCTGCCCATGGAAATGAGACACGGGACGTCTGCTGAGGACGGTGTTATGATGGAGTTGAGAGATATAGGGTCTGTCTGTGTTTCTGCCACTGATCTGCTGTGTGACCTGGGTCAAGACATCTTCCTGCTCTTTCCCCTCCCACCTTTTGTCTCTCTTGACTATGTAAAGCAGGGGCGGGCAAACTTTTTGGTCCGAGGGCCGCATCGGGTTTCATAAATTGTATGGAGGGCCAGTTAGGGGAAGGAGTCGTGGCCTGGTCCCCACCTCCTATCTGCCCCCCCCCCAGGACTCCTGCCTCACCCAAGCCCCCCTGTTTCCTGACAGCCCCTCTGGGACCCCTGCCCCATTCACACACCCCCGCTCCCTGTCCCCTGACTGCCCCCGGACCCCCGCCGCCCCATCCAACCCCTCCTCTTATTCCTGACGGCCCCCCCGGAACTCCTGCCCCTGACTGCCCCCTGCCGCCCCATCCAACCCCCCCTCCTTCCTGACTTCCCCCCGGGACCCCTGCCCCCATTCAACCCCCTGTTTCTCCCCCGACCACCATCCACACCCCAGCCCCCTGACCACCACCCCTAACTCCCCTGCCCTCTATCCAATCCCCCCTGCTCCCTTACCGCGCTGCCTGGAGCACCGGTGGCTGGCGGCGCTACAGCCACGCCGCCTAGCTGGAGCCGGGCCACGCCGCTGCCGCACAGCACAGAGCACCGGGTCAGGCCGGGCTCTGCAGCTGCGCTGCCCCAGGAGCTCACAGCCCCGTCACCCAGAGCATTGCGCCGGCGGCACAGTGAGCGAGCTGAGGCTGCGGGGGGGGGGGGGGGCGGAAAGCAGGGGGGGGGCCGGGGGCTAGCCTCCCGGGCCAGGAGCTCAGGGGCCGGGCAGGACAGTCCCGTGGGCTGGATGTGGACCGTGGGCCGTAGTTTGCCCACCTCTGATGTAAAGTGTCAGACCTGTGAGACAGGAATTGTCCCGTCTCTGTAAATGTTCATGAGGTTCTGTCAATGATGGGCCTAGTTGACTCCAAGCCTTTCCACCTCTAGAGCACCGTGCAAGAACGCTTTCTCTGGGGAGGATATTGTATAGCTTCTTGTAGATGCAGAGTGGGTCAGGGATCCTCTTCTGAGAGACAAACCCATAGGAGATGTTATGTGTATTACCATAGTACCCAGGCGTCCAAGTCCTGGATCGGGATCTCTTTGTGCCAGGCGCTGTACAAATACAGACTGAAAAGGCAGTCCCTGCCCCAAGAAACTTAAGCAGGGTGGGGGGATGAGTTTTGGTGAGATCTCCTTGCTGTACTTCTGTGTAGAGCACCTCAGTTCTGCTAGACAGACTCCTTGATGAAATCAGGGCCTGATGAAATTCATGCTAGGGTAGGTGTGGAACAAGCTGAAACAATCTCAGAACCATTAGCAATTAGCATGGAGGACGGGTGAGGTCGCAGAGAACTGGGGAAGGGCAAACATGGTACCTATCCTTAAAAATGGGGGAACAAAGAGGACCCAGGGAATTATAGACCAGCCCATCTAACTTTGTACCAGGAAAGATACTGGAACAAAGTATTAAACAATCAATTTGTAAGCACCTCGAGGATAATAGGATTATAAATAAAAGCCAACATGGAATTGTCAAGAACTAACCGTGCCAAAGCATCCTAATTTTCTTCTTTGGCATGAGCTACTGGTCTAGTGGGTAGGGGGAAGAGGTGGACTTGATATATCTTGATTTCACTCAGGCTTTTCACATAGTCCCACATGACGTTCTTATAAGCAAACTAGGAAAATGTGGTCTAGATGAAATTACTGTGAGGTGGGTGCAGACGTGGTTGAAAGACCCTGCTCAGAGAGTAGTTGTCAATGGTTTGCTGTTAAACTGGGGGGATGTACACCTCTACCCCGATATAACGCGACCCGATATAACACGAATTCGGATATAACGCGGTAAAGCAGTGCTCCAGGGGGTGGGGCTGCGCACTCCGGCGGATCAAAGCAAGTTCGATATAACGCGGTTTCACCTATAACCCGGTAAAATTTTTTGGCTCCCAAGGACAGCATTATATCGGGGTAGAGGTGTATTTACTGGGATCCTGCAGGGGTCTGTCGCTATTCGGTATTTTCATTCATGACTTGGTTAATGGAGTGGAGAGTATGTGTATGAAATTTGCCAATTACATTAAATTGGGTGGGGTTTGTTAGCACTTTGGAGACAGGATTAGAATTCAGAGCGGCCTTGGCAAATTGGAGAATTGGTCATCAAGATAGAATTCAATAAAGACACGTGCAAAGTACTACACACAGGAAGGAAGAATCAAATGCACAGCTACAAAATGGGGAATAAGTGGCTGAGCGGCAGCGCTGCTGAAAAGGATCTGGGGGTCGTAGAATCATAGAATAGCAGGGTTGGAAGGGACCTCAGGAGATCATCTAGTCCAACCCCCTGCTCAAAGCAGGAGAAATCCCCAACTAAATCATCCCAGCCAGGGCTTTGTCAAACCTGACCTTAAAAACCTCTAAAGAAGGAGATTCCACCACCTCCCTAGGTAACCCAGTCCAGTGCTTCACCACTCTCCTAGTGAAAAAGTTTTTCCTAATATTCAACCTAAACCTCCCCCACTGCAACTTGAGACCATTACTCCTTGTTCTGTCATCTGCCACCACTGAGAACAGTCTAGATCCATCCTCTTTGGAACCCCCTTTCAGGTAGTTGAAAGCAGCTATCAAATCCCCCCTCATTCTTCTCTTCTGCAGACTAAACAATCCCAGTTCCCTCAGCCTCTCCTCATGTGCTCCAGCCCCCTAATCATCTTTGTTGCCCTCCGGTGGACTGTCTCCAATTTTTCCACATCCTTCTTGTAGTGTGGGGCCCAAAACTGGACACAGTACTCACCAATGTTGAATAGAGGGGAATGATCACGTCCCTCGATCTGCTGGCAATGCTCCTACTTATACGGCCCAAAATGCCGTTTGCCTTCTTGGCAACAAGAGCACACTGTTGACTCATATCCAGCTTCTTGTCCACTGTAACCCCTAGGTCCTTTTCTGCAGAACTGCTGCCTAGCCACTCAGTCCCTAGTCTGTAGCAGTGCATGGGTGATCACAAACTGAATATGAGTCAACAATGCGATTGTGCTGGGGTGTCCACTCCACACAAGCCCTGACCGGGTTCATGTGGGACAGAAGGGGCCAATTAACCTTATATGCGGCACCTGGAGGGAAGCCAGGGATTTGGTAAATACTAATGGCAGATGAAGCCCAGCTGGGGGAAGAATTGGGGTAGGAGTATAAGACAGGAAGTGAGAGCAGGAAGAGGCTGCAGGGAGCGGGTCTGCAGTCAGTCCCTAGAGAAAAAGAGTGTTGGCCGGGGACAAAGAGGAAAGCTAAGGGAAGAGTGGGCCCTGGGGTCCTGCCCTGAGCTATGGAGTCTTACAAAAGGCTGAGAGGGGTGAAGTAGCCACAGGGAGCAGAGGATGCTCCAGTGGTAAAACCCAGAAATAGGCAAGGAGATAGAGGGGTGTGGTAGGAAGGAGCTCAGAGAAACAGCAAGAGGGTCTGAGACTGAGCAGACCTAGGCTGCTAGCCATCGGGTCCCTGGGGTTGAACCTGGAGTAGCTGGTGGGGCTGGGTTCCCTTAGCAGCCACTGGCAAGGTGGCACAGGACCTGGAGTTGGAACCGAAGATTGCCTGAGATGGCATACGGACAGCTTGTCCAGTGGGGCTAAATGGTGGCCTGGCTGGAGGCCAAGGGGCCAGAAGAAAGACTATCACAGAGCAAGCAATAGGCAGCAAGGGGCACCCGATGCAGCGAGAGCTATGTTTTCAGACCTAGACACGAGGTGGGGCACTAGCAGAGAGTGAGACCCCTGTTACAATGATATGGTTGCAAAAAAGGCTAATATCATTCTGGGTGTATTAACACGAGTGGGGCAACCGGGCAGCACACAAGGGCAGGTCTGCTGCACCAGCCTTGAAGAGGATGCAGTGTACGTCCCTCTGTGTCCAGCCAAGTCTTCTGTCTCCTAGGGAGAGCCATATCCTTGACCTCCCCAGGCCCCTCTCTTCCCTCAGGAAGTGCTCAGTCTCAGAGGGAGCAGGGACTCAGATCTCCATTGGGATGCTAGTTATCCCCTGAATAGAGGCATAGAGAGAGAGAGAGAGGGTCCAGCCCTTGCTTTGCAGGGTCTGGCCCATTATTCTGGCAATGGCCCTGCTGAGCCAATGGGGCCCTGCTGGGGAAATGTATTGCGGGTGCATTGCCTACATTCAAAAAAGCAGGGACCAGTCAGCTGTCCCAATAGCATAAGGGTTTCTAACCAGCTGCAGGAGTACAGTGCATGGTGGCACGTTGTAGACCCCGCACAGACTATTCAGTGCTGCCCCTGTGGGCTCCCCTTTCTGGTGGGCTGGCTTTGGACTGGTAATATCTTCTTTAGTGCAGCAAGTCGGCTGCCTTCCACGAAGGTGCTGATGGGGCTTTTCCAAAATGTGTCAGGACTGGGGATAAACTGGGTTCACAAGTCTCTGAACAGAGCCGTCAGGGTGTCTAACTAAAGCTACCCGAGGGGAGCTCTGGGGCCTTTTGAGAAGGACTCTGCTTTCTTTCTCACTTCCTATTCTCGCAAGGGCAAGACTGACTCTTCTCTTCCCTTTTCCTTTCGATTTGCAGTGGAAGTCATTAGGAGCCTTGATGTCAAGTATCTCTCGTGACTGATGTTCACCTGCCATGTGGGTCTGACCTTTTCAGCTTTCTGTGCATTGACAGGTTCGATTGCTCATCCCTCCCGTCAGAGAGGGACCCACCTACTGGAGAAAGATCTCCAGTGTCTCTCTTCCTGTTTATTTCCCTTGCAATCCTCTAAGCATCTTCTAGGCTGCCAGCGCAAGGAGCGGTGAGGCAGGACTCCTTCCCTAGCTCTGCCACTGGCTCAGGGGAAATCGCTTCACTTCTGTCAAATGGGGTGAAAACATACCCACTTCCCAAGTGTGTTTTGAAGCCACGTTAATTAATGTCTGTGAAGTGCTTTGAGATCCTCCATTGTAAGATGCTACATATGATTAGCAGGCATTTACAAGGAGTCCTGCTATCCTGTACCCATAAGGTGGATGGGTCCTCTGGAATCCTAAGTAGGGAAAGTTGGTAGGAGAATTTTTTCACAAGATCATGAAAATAGAAAATGCAAGGCTGTCGCAATCCCTCCAAGCCACTAGGTGTCCACGTTGCTTCACACACAAATGAGCTGAGACAGTAGCACTGTGGTGCATTATAAAGTCCACATACATATTAAGACAGCCCAAATCCTTGATTGGCTCAGTCTTCCAGTTGGGGCTGCGTGAAACATTTTTTTGCAACGTTATTTGCAGCTGTAGTTCTTGTGTTCCATTTGTAATGAGATGTGTCCCCTAGAGCAACGACGTAACCAAACCGGACCCCAGGGGCTAACCTCCTGTTAACACAATCACATCACAACTAATGATGGCCGAATCTTTAAAGGTTCTGTGATATAGTTTGGGCACAAGCACCCGTATGTGTGTCCAAATATCTCCTAGCCTCTTGGCTTTGCAAAACTGGACTGGAAATCTCCTGAGATTTGTGTATTTCCTACCTCCAGCCTTTCTCAGGGCCTCAGCCCTTCTATCGGATTTGCAAGCTGTGTAATCAGTGGGCCAGATCCTCAGCGGGTGTAAATCAGCATTTCTCCATTGAGAACAATGCTGATTTACCCCAGCTGATGATCTTGCCCTGTCGGGACCCGAGTGGGTGTTCATCCATCTGGCCAGACTGTATGGCCAACTCTGCATGAGCTGCAAGAGCATAGGACAAGAAAAGGTTCGGTGTCTCAACTGTCCTTTCTGGCTCTTGTCGCAGCCCTCGAACAAGCCTGTTTATTAACCTAGTTTAAAATGAACGGCTAGAGATAAGCCTCGATCCAAACCACAGCGGCAGAGACTAAGGGGATGTCTGCACTGCCGGTGTGGGGTCTGATTGCAGCTCGAGCTAGCTCGGGTGCCGGAGCACTGAAGCTGCAGCAGCGTGGGTTTCAGTGTGAACTAGTGCCGCGAGTGATTACCCAGGGTTCCAGGTGAGCTTGTACCGTCCCGGTTGCCATGGCTGTACTGCTCTGGGACCTGAGCTAGCAGGATTCAAGCCAGCTCAGGTCTATCTACTCGAGTTGCAGTCATACCCTGAGATTGCAGTATTGACATGCCCTTAGACAAAGTCCAGAGCCAGATTTTGCAGATCAGGACCCACCTCTGTGATCTGTGCCAGTTCTCCTCCTCTCTCTGGTTGCAATGAAAGCACCAGCTGCAAGCAGGCAGCAGGATTTAGCACAGTGTCAGACCAGAGTGTGGCAAACCTTCCCCAAGCCATTCAACTTTCCATTAACTTCCGATCCTTCCTTCTCCCTGGCAAGAGGGCTGGCCCCCTCCAGGCTACCTTCCTCCCTGCTTGCCCCCAGAAAGCCTCCCAAGCTTGCCTTGAAGGGAGGGTTGAGAACCAGTTGCATGGACAGGCCTTCTGGCAGCATGGAGTCAGTTTGGAGAGGTATTCTTTCAGACTAGAGATGGGAATCGCCGAGTCCCCAAGCTGCTGGAAACCTTTTGAACCCTTTCACCCCCAGGTTTACAATTTGACCTTCCACCAACCCTGTCCCACTGTATTTACATTTCATGCGCTTTCTGATACAGAGGTGAGCCCAGTCTGCAAATATTAAATTAAATTAAACAAATGGAGATATCCTATCTCCTAGAACTGGAAGGGACCTTGAAAGGTCATCAAGTCCAGCCCCCTGCCTTCACTAGCAGGACCAAGTACTGATTTTGCCCCAGATCCCTAAGTGGCCCCCTCAAGGATTGAACTCACAACCCTGGGTTTAACAGGCTAACGCTCAAACCACTGAGCTATCCCTCCACCCAGAAATAGAGGGGTGAGCAAAGCAGGCATGTGCCCAGGCCCCAAACCCAGAGATCAGAGGGTCAAAACCATCCTCCGATAGCTCCAGACTCCTCCTTTTGCCCAACAGCTTAGTGATTCATGCTCTGCCCTGCTAGGTGGGATACCCAGGTTGGAGTCCTGCTCCCGGACTCTTTGGCTTGTGGTAGGCAGGAGGTTAGCCTACACCATTATAATGGTCCCTTCTGGCCTTGGAGTTCTTGGATTCTGGACTTCCCCAAAGTCTGCGCATGTTCAGATCTGAGCTTTTAATTCAGGTGTGTCTTTAATCTGATCCTTTTGCATTGTGAAATACCTGTTTCCTGCCTTATTGCAGTGGATTCCATCCTTTAACCTCCTGCTTGAATGGGGCTATTTCTTAGTATAGCCGGTCATGTTTAATCCTCAATATTTAGTAAATTATCTTTTCATTTCCTGTCGGACCATGGGATAGACCGTCTGCCCCAGGAAGGGAGACAAGCTCATTATTGTAGCCCGAGTCTGTCAGGTTTGAAGATTTGTTTTATTTCATCTACTTCATTGCGTTAAATAAAACTAAATAAGAAACAAAACGGAACATAGGCGGGGGGGGGGGGGAACCCTGCCTTTCTGTGAATGTTAAGCAGGTGCCCTTCTTTGTATAAATTTGATTACTAGTGCAACACACTCGAACTGACACATTTCCCAGTAGGCAGAAAGCTGGTTGTCATGTCAACACTAGAGCTTTCCCCCCTCTCTTCCTTCTGTTTTGTGACTTACCATCAGCAAATAACCCAGTGTGTGGGAGGATAAAAATATCCAACCTACTGTGTGGGTGAATGTACTGTGGCAAAGGGCTTCTAAAAATACCACCCTAGACGCATTCCCATTGCTCTTCCCGTGCTCGGTACAGAAAAGAGCTGCAGAGAGTCGTGCCATGCATGCTGGGATGTTGCCATCTGTGGGTGACATAACACTATATGTATCTTAGAAGGTTGTTTTTATCCACCTGTGTTGGGGTGTGCACTGCACACCAGCCCTGATAGGGTTAACGAGGGCCTGAGAGGCCAATTAGGTTACCTGGCATCAACTACAAGAGGGAGGGCCAGGTTCATTAAGAGTGAAGCCCGGCTGGGAAGGCCTGGGCCAACACTATAAAGCCAGGAGGCTGAAAGCAAGAAGGGGGCTTCAGGAGAAGGAGGCTACAGTCGTTCCCTGGGGTGAGGGCGGTTGTCAGGGACAAAGAGGAAGTCCAGGGGGAGAGTAAGCCCCGAGACTGTGCCCTGGAGTAAGGAGTCTAGCAAGAGCCTAGGCCGGGGAGAAGTAGCCATGGGGAGTAGAGCAGGCTTCTGTGGTAAACCCAGAAACAGGCATGTTACCGGAAAAGAGACACAGGCAGAGAGCAGGGACCTTGTTACAATTGGTGGGGAAATGCGGGCAGACTATCCCCCCCAGACACAAGGGGAAGATGGGGTCGTTCAGGTAACAAAATGGAACCACAGTGTGTGGAACCCTTCAGGTCTATAGTCCCAAGCTGGCATGTGGAGGGGCAGATGTGGTTACCTGAGTTCCCTGGGGAGCTTCAGGCTGTGGAGGCAGTCCTCCAGCAATGTTTGGAGACCCAACCAAGGCAGACGGAGGAGCAAGCTGAGCTGAGAAAGCAGCTGGCGATCTTGCTGAGGCAACAGAGGTAGCTCATAGAGATCCTGAGAAAGGAAACCACCAGGGGTCAGAGGAAGCAGGGGAGGAAAAGGTATACAGGGGCCAGGAGACCAGAGGCACAACCTAGGGTATGTTTTGCCTGTGGTCAACAAGGGCACATAAGAAGAGCATACCCTTGTATGAACTGTGAGGAGAAGGTTATCCCGGGAGAGGTGGGGCTAGACAGAAGGATGCAGAAGCATAGCCTACTGACAAGGCAAGGGTGAGGGTTTGTTCTGGGTGTTGAGAAGCTGGCCGTATAAAAAGACACTGACCTCTCAGGAAATTGTAGGGTAGCAAAGGGGAAGGCGTGGGCCCCAGTGATGTTGAAAAAGAGTGTGTGTCCTGTATCTGGAGTATGCAGGAGGCAGGCAAAGTAGAAGTGGTGGTGGTGACCGTGGACGCTGCAGACATTGAATCCACGCACTTGGTAGGGGGTTGCACAGAGTTAAAAGATTAGGAGGGAGAAGAACCAGACAGAAACAGGGACAAGCACAGACCCTGATGGAAAGGATGCTGTGGGATGTGCTGGAGCAAGCAAAAAGAATTCAGGAGACGCTAAGTAGCTGCAGAACTGGGTTTGTGAGCAGCTGCAGAGGATCAAGAGTTCCTGGGGGAGAAGAACCGGGATGGTATGGAAGAATAGGGCCGACTGTTGCTCAGGCTGGGTAGCCTGGAGAAGGCCCAGCTCCAGCAACTCCAGGGTGGAAGGCATCTATGCCCACATGGGGGACAGTCTTGAGCTGGAGGGTGTGTGCTGGGGTGTGCACCCTACTCCAGTCCTGCTAGAGTTCGTGAGGGCCTGAGAGGCCAGTTAGATTACCAGGCATCACCTGTGAGTGGGAGGGCCAGGGTTCATTACGAATGAAGCCCAGCTGGGGAAGGGCTATAAAGCCAGGAGACGGAAAGCCGAAAGGGGGCTGTAGTCACTCCCTGGGATAACGTAGGTCATCAAGGAGAAGAAGGAAGTCCAGCGGGACAGTAAGCCCTGAGATCCGGCCCTGGATTTAAGGTGTCTAGCAAGAGACTAAGAGCGGGTGACGTAGCCATGGGGAGTAGAGTAGAGTAGAGGCTTCTGTGGTAAACCCAGAAACAAGCACATTACCAAAAGAGACACTAGAAATAGCTCAGTGGTTTGATCAGTGGCCTACTAAACCCAGGGTTGTGAGCTCAGTCCTTGAGGGGGCCAATTAGGGATCTGGGGCAAAATCAGTACTTGGTCCTGCTAGTGAAGGCAGGGGGCTGGACTTGATGACCTTTCAGGGTCTTTTCCAGCCCTATGAGATAGGTACATCATACAAGAAGATCTGGAGGACCTTGAAAGAAGGGAGCTTGTAATGTTGCTAGAGCTAGTTTTCCAGATCTAGACAGGAGGAAGCACACATTGCTGGAGTGGAAATGTACTGCTGTATGCTTTATTACTGTGAAGTTCTTAGTGCTGGGACTGGAGTGAGTGGGGTAGTTTCTGTTACCCTTTATTTATCAGTGGCACTGCCCAGAACTAACAGTGCGTTTTCCATTGCACTTAAGTTCCCGGTACAACTGCTCAGAACCAGCATTGTAGTTTCAGCCACCTTGAAACTCTCAGTACCTCTGCCCCAAACCCATGCTAGAGCCTCTTACTCTGAAGTCTCCAGTGATGCTTGCCAGAACGAACCTCTACTAGAGGAGTCTCTGCTAACTTCAGGGCCCATTTCTCATCTTTTGTAGGCAACACTTCATTATATTCTCCCTTTCCTTTCCCAGGGACTCCTCTCCTTCCTGCCAGAGGCTTTCAGTAGAGCTAGGGTGACCAGATGTCCCGATTTTGGGGGGCTTTTTCTTATATAGGCTCCTATTACCCCTCCCCACCCTCATGATTTTTCACACTTGCTGTCTGGTCACCCTAGTGGAGCTGTGCTAGAGAACCTGCAACTTTGCAAAACCTGGCCAGCCTTGGGCTTAAGTATGGAAACACAATTAGCTACGTTTAATAGAAACATGAATGGGGTCCCAAGAATCTTCCATCGAAACACAGAGCAAAACCTTTGGCTGACTCTGGAGAGGCCCAGACTCCGAGGCTGGCAGCAGGCTTTCTACTAACTGCAATATCTCCATTAAAATCAGTGCACTACTTTCAAGGGGGTCTTTGAAGTGTTACTTTTGGCCTTCACAATATCCCATGGCAAGAGTTTCCACAGGTTGACTGTGTGTTGTGTGTTGTGTTGTGTTGTGTGGAGAAGGACTTCCTTATGTTTGTTTTAAACCTGCTGCCTATTAATTTCATTGGGTGACCCCTCGTTCTTGTGGTTATGTTAAGGGGTAAATAACACTTCCCTAATCACTTTCCGTAATCTCACTTTCACTTTCTCCACGCTGGTCATGATTTTGTAGACCTCCCTTAACTATCTCTCTTCTAACAGTCCCAGTCTTTTTAATCTCTCCTCGTATGGAAGTTGTTTCATACCCCTAATCACATGTGTTGCCCTTCTCTGTACCCTTGTGTCACAATCTTGAAGAAAAACCCCCATCTCCCAGTCTAGTGACTTCAACATGAGACCATCCTTCCTCTCAACCACATGCTTCCGCAGATGAAGAATCTCATTCTGTCCCAGCCACAATTTCTCTTTTAGACTATACATAATAACACAATAGCACATAACTAATAGCTAGAAGCACAACAACCTATAGCAGTACCCTGGAGAAGGCTAAACTCCATCTGGCTAGTATCCTGATGCAGCCATTTTGTTTCAATTACCTGTTGAGTTCCATTTCTCCTTTGGTCAAAATTGCGATGACTTTGTCCAACTCACTTTGCAGGGCAGTCCCGTATTACAGGTGGCACATCGGTGAGAGAGCCATGGTGCTGCATTAATGCAGCCAGCTTTCAAGGGAGTCATTGGTCTGAGCCTATTGACGGGCAGGCCCATTCCCAGCAGCAGCTCCAAGGAAAGGTTAGCAAGTTTGTTTTTTCCTCATGTGCTCTGGATTGCTGAACACCTCAATCAACAAAGTTGTGGTGCTTTTTTGAGCATCTTTGCACATCAGCATTTTCCGCTGTCTTGAGCAAGCATTTAGATCTTGGAATGTGGATACAGTTCCTGGGTCCAAGATGAAAACCCTTCTTGTCTGACCTCACGTTCCTTTCTTTTCCCTCCCCTTCCCCTCCCCTCCCAAGCTTAGCAAGCTGGTAAATGTGATCTTCAGGGGCGAGAGCAGAGCTGTCAAGGGATCAGAGTAATGGCTTGTGTGGCCTGGAAGGCTTACTACAGCATTAATCATTACCTGATTTCTTTTTTCCTTTTCCATTGCACTGGCTGGCCTGTGCCTGACTACTAATGGCTAGGGGCCATCACCTTAGTTCTCCACAGCGTCCCTAGGACAAAACAGGTGGCTTATGAAGAGCTTTCCTTTTGAAGCCTTGCTGTCGAGGAAGGGACTGTGGCCTCCTGCCCTATATTTCCAGTTCTGCTGCTTGACCTGCTGTGCAACCTTGGACCAGGCCTCAGTTTCCCCATGTGACACACTGATGTAATATACTTACCCGCGTCATGAGGGTGTTGGGAGGCTTCATGTCTATGAAAAGTATTGAGGTAATAAAAAGTAGGCAGAGCACCACTGACCAGACCACATCGTTGCCTTCTCTTAATTGATTGACCCAGTTCCACTTGCATCAAGTTTAAGACTCTTGTCCATAACTACCATGCCCTGCATGGCTCCATACTGACTTGCCTACATCTTGGGTCAGTCTCTTATTGGATTCTCCCTGCACCGCATGCCTGTTTATTAATCTACCTACTGAGCTGGGTCCTGCCCTGTACTACTTATTCATGTCCTCCTCCTGCTCCCAGGCCTTCTCAGAAGCAGCCTCCAAGTCATGGAATGATGTTCCGGTCCTGGTGTGATGGCCCCACCACCTTCTCCTAGAGCTGCCTCTTAGCTCTGAACAGATCCTGAGCTAGTTTAAATCAGGATAGTTCTATTGAAAGTCAATAGAGCTAAATTGATTACTCAATGAGGTACACAGCAGTGAAAGTATGTGTTGAGGGGTGGGGGAGGAATATAGATTTGGGGCCTTTATCTAAAACAGCTCCTTTCTTTGCATCTATTCTTATGTCTTCTAGACCAGTGGTCTCCAAACTTTTTTGATCACGCATCCCTATCAGTAAAAATTTTTTGAGCACGCACCCCCAATATATGTATATTTATTTATGTATAAATTATATACATGTACTACTGTACTCATATATTATGTACATTATAAAACATACACAAAAAATAGAAATTAAAAAGGATGAGATAAATATGAAATAAACAATATTTTTAAAATATTTTTTTATTTTATTTTATTTATTAATGGTACAAAAAACCTTTTTGCTTAGTGAGTGCAATGTGATTGAATATGCTTCATTATTTCTGAAAATCTTGGTTTAACACTTTGTGATACAGCGATTTGAAGGTCTGGATTAGGGTTAGGGTGTGGGAGGGAGCTCAGGGTGGGGGTGGGGTCTGGGAGGGAGTTAGGGTGCGGGAGGGCGCTCAGGGTGGGGGTGCGGGGTCTAGGAGGGAGTTAGGGTGCGGGAGGGCGCTCAGGGTGGGGGTGCGGGGTCTAGGAGGGAGTTAGGGGGCGGGAGGGCACTCAGGGTGGGGTGTGGGGTCTGGGAGGGAGTTAGGGTGCGGGAGGAGGCTCAGGGCTGGGGCAGGCAGGAGGTGCAGAGCATGTACCTGGGGCAGCTCCTGTTTGGTGCAGGGGGTGTGCAGGTGTCTCTGCGCAGCGCGGCACCGCCCCCATGGCCACGATTCTGGGAGCTGCCTCCTCCCTTTCCCCCTCCCCCCCCGGGCAGGCAGGGCCACCCGGAACGCAGGGGCTTTAGGGGCTCCAGGGCAGCCACACAGCCAGCGGCCGGAGAGAAGCGGCACTTTGAAGGGGAAAGCGCCGCTTCTCTCCGACCGCTGGCTGCGCGGCTGCCCCTGCTCCTCCACGGGCCGGAGGACTCAGGGCCGCATTCCGAAAGGGGCTTTAGAGCTGCAGGCCAGGCCCCCGGCGCCCCCTTAGCCCAGATCCCTGCAGCCCCTTGTTACCCGGGGTTCTTTCAACCCAAAGCTCTTGGTAACTTTTACTCTGTGCGAGGAGGTGTCAGGAAATAAATCAGGGGAGACACGGCCGTCCAACCGATAGATGGTGGGCACAAACAGGACAACACAAGAGTGCTTTCACTTAAAGCTAAACTTTACTTAGACTCAAGCACTTACACACGTCCGCAACAAGATTAGTAAAACACCCCCAACCCTTGATAATTACCAAAGCTGAGTGTGGCTCTCAAGTGGCACAGTAGCAACCCGTCTGCCAGTGGGGAACACAAGATGCATCCAGAGGGAGAGACCAGTCCCGAAGCATGCCCCAGAGGAGTCCCACTATCTCAAGCTTTCCCCCCTTATTTATACATTAGTAATAGAATGACATGTCCCTTAAAGAAAACTTGTCAGCAAGCAGTTCCAATGGGCAAGCAAGAGGCTCCTTCTGATTATTGATTAACTAGGTTTGGGTTTTTCCAGAGCTTGCAGCCTTGAGACCCCAATAGACATTCCTGGGGCATATCCTACTCTTTTAAAATGCATGTATCAGCAACTTCAACACAATTCTTATCAGGAAGGATGCGGGGTCAAGCTGCCCTTTCTGTGGCACCCAAAACCCCCTCCCCTCCTGCCTTGGTCAAGCTGAGATTGCTGAATGGCCAATTTACAGCTTGCTGACTAGGCCGCCTTTAACACTAAGCCATAGGGGTTTCAGGCACTTTACTGGTTTGCCAAAATCTCCCCGTACACTAAAGCCCCTGCGTTCCGGGTGGCCTTGCCTGCTGTGGGGGGCAGCTTCCCCGCTCGCTCCCTCCCTCCTCTAGCTGCCCCCCCTTTTTCCCCCCTCTGGCGGCACTCCTCCTGCCACGCCCCCCAATGGATCATCTTGCGCACCCCCTGCGGTGCGTGCACCCCACTTTGGAGACCGCTGTTCTAGACTGTAAGCTCTCTGGGGAAGAACTGTCTCTATATGCATGGACTGTATACCACTAAATGAATCATCAGCACTTCCCAAATCATAAATACATTTGTTCTTTGGACACAGTCACCCAAAGGACTTAATGAATTAATCTCCTTGGATTCAGCAGCATGAGGGTCTTCTTAGACCCCCCAGCCACTCCCGGATGTCCAGGTAGCGCTTTGTATCAGGTGTCCTTGCCAAAAAGGTATTGCAGCCTTTTGTTTTGTCCTATTGTTTCCCATGTCTTTGTCCTCTTGGCATTAGAACCCTGCCATCAGTGCACAAGGGGCTGTGTCTTAAAACTCCTTGGACACTTCAGCTGGAGTAGAATACCAAGGTGCTTCGTGCCAAGAGCATGGCTTGCATGAGCTCTGTGATCTGCGCTAGCTGTCGATTAACTTCTGGAGGAAGTTGTAAGATTTGTCATGACCAAACTTGATATCGATTGGCTGCTGGCTTTCTCTCTCTCTGTGGGATACCACAAAAGCTGGGGTCAGCCAAGAGGCTTGAGCTAATGACTTCCTGGGTTGAACAGAAGGTGGCAGCGCATTTCGTATGAGAGGCTAGACCCTGGAACTGATTTCCTTCCTCGGCCATCACAGGCCAGATCTTCTGACATTGGGGGTACGCTGCAAGGCTCATCTATCTCCCCAGGGCTCGGATGATTTGGGGAGAGGTTATGAGTGAGTTTGAATAGGCGTATGTAGTGGATAGAAGGAGAGCAGTCTGGGTGGGTGGGAAATCTTTTTCTATGCCTTGGGGGCCTAATGAATTTTTGATGTGTTTATAAGGAGTACACAGAGTTTAGACCCTGGATAGAAGAGTGTGCAGTGGTTTACATAGGGGGGTGGAATTTCTTCCTGACCTAATCAGGTGATCATCTGATGCCCTGAAGCATGAGGATGGCAAACACATTTAACTTTAACATCCAGGATACTGTAGCCCAGGCTGACATTTCCATTCTGTGCCCTTCTTTTGAGCTGCTTATTAAGTTTTTGGACCATGAGCTCCTGGGCAGGAATTTCTCATGTGTGCCTATGCTCCTATTACAGACGCCCACTATATAACCTGTCGGATCCAGGAGTGCTCGGAGACTACCAGAAGTGGACCGTTTTTGCGCTCCATCGACACCAACTCACTTGTTGTCCAGGATGAATATGTCTTTATTCAGGTACATTGACACAATATCCGAGGGGAGTGGGTGCGTGGTGTGGCAGGCTGGGGCTAGGTAGATCCTGCGCTATACAGCATGTTTTCTTCTTCCTGGAGGAAGGAAGGATAGTTTAGCGGTAAGGCATGGGACTGGAAGTCAGAAGGCCTGGGAACAATACTTGACTGGCACAGATTTACTGCATGGCCTTGGGTAAGTTGACTGATCTCTCAGTGCTTTAGCTTCCTTATTTGATATGATGATTCTTACCCACCTTACAGGGCAGATTGTAATTCCCCAAATGGAAGGTGCAGACTGTTGTTATGGTTGTCTGGAAAATGCCATGGAGCACCTGTTAGCAAACCGTGGCCTTGATAGAGAGGGCAGAGAAGCAGTGTCCGGTGAAGACAATGTTGAGTGAGCAGGCATTGAGGCAAATAGAAGAGTTGACCAGGCTTGACAGTCAAACAAGGAGGCAGAAAGCTAATGGGTCAGACAGGAGATCAGCTTGGAAGGCAAAGTGACTAGAGAGCAAGGCAGGGGGATTTGGGAAGAGAGGAAGGTATAAGGCTGACTCAAAGGGAAAGAAGGTTGGGAGAGGTGGGGGGTGGATGACCACCCTGTGGATGGGGAGGGAAGAACCTGAAGGAGGAGACTGCCCAAGAAGGCGAGGGGCTGGATGGAACAGCCCAACTGCTCCCCAGCATGTCCCTTGGGGACAAACCAAGGGGGAGGGGGTGCGAGAATGGCCACCCTATGAGAGAGCAGCTGCAGAGAAAGTTTCATCCAGGTGGAGACCGGGATCCAGGTTTTTGTGAATGGGAGGATTGAGCAATGAAGACCTTGAGGATGGTGGTGATCTTAGGCTACGTCCTCACTACGGGGGAGAGGGGTGTCGATTTAAGATACGCAAATTCAGCTACGCGAATAGCGTAGCTGAATTCGACGTATCCGAGCCGACTTACCCCACTGTGAGGACGGCGGCAAATGGACCTCCGCGGCTCCCCCGTCGACGGCGCTTACTCCTACCTGCGCTGGTGGAGTACAAGCGTCGATTCGGGGATCGATTGTCGCGTCCCGACGAGATGCGATAATTTGATCCCCGAGAGATCGATTTCTCCCCGCCGATTCAGACGGGTAGTGAAGATGTAGCCTCAGAGTCACAGAGTTCAAAGCCAAAAGGGACGACCAGATCATCTGGCTGATCTCTAGTATAATGCAGACCTTCATCGCCACGCAGCCACACCCACACCCATACCACCAACCAGAATTAGACCATAGTACTACAGCCCTCGGGAGGCTAAACTATCATGTGCCACAAGGAGAGAACAGGAGGTACCCAGGTGCACCAGCGCCCAAGAGCCCTGCAATGGCAGAGAAATGATTTGGTGAGAGATGGGCCCAGACGATCCAAGCAAGTTTTGACAGAGATGAAGCTGATGTTTCGGGTGGGAGGATGGGAGTAGGATAACAAAGAAACAGGCTTGGCCCTTCAAGAGCTCTCTCTTTTTGCAGAGCGGGTGGGCTTTTTGTTCTTTTGTTTTCTTTAAAATTATGCAAAATCACTTCGTCTATTGGAAAAAATAAATTAGCTTTTCCAAGTGATTGTTTAACTGGGAAGATCACTAGCTCAGTGCCGGGGGGCAGGGTAGAGCTCCTTTGATGTAATTAGCACTTCTGCCTCTAGAAAATATACCAGCGAATCTTAATAACCTATGTGTCTGCAATTGGAGACACCCATAGATCTTTTGGTAAACATCTACTGTACACCAGACCTCTGAGAGAGCCTGCATTAAACTGGCTTTTTATCTCGGCAGTCTAGAGCGTTCCCAGGCTCTTGTGTCCCTTTCGGGCTTACAGCACATCTGATAAGAGTTTATCATTCCATAAACGCACTAGAACAAGGCCTGGGATGTTGAACTGTTTGTCTGGGTGATGGGGAACCCTGCGTGGTGTGAGCATTTGTCTGCCTTAAATTGGCAACCACTGGAAATGGAGCGCTTGGGGCTGAAATTAATAGTCACTAATTACTCCAAGTAAAAATATTTGGCAACACTTTAAATGAGGTGTCTTAAATGTACTTCGCTCTGCATTTCATTTAGACTTAATTGGCAGATTTTTTTTTATATTATTTTGAACGTTAAATAACTTACAAATTACCATTTAAGGACGTGTTGAGCTTTAACAGCTGCATTAGAGATATGGGCGCAGGCCTTGATTCTGATCTCACTCTATGCCCAGAATGAATCAGGAGATCTAGATATAGATGTCAGCTGGTGTATACAGCTATCTAGAGATCCACCAGTGTATATCCAGTGTAACTGAGTTCATCATTAGGCTAGCAAGGTCAGATCCTCAGCAGGAGTAAAGCTGTGTGGCTCAGTTTACCTCCAAACAAAGCTAACAAGAAGTTAGGGTGCATAATATGGAAAATATTATGATGAGTGGCTTGCCCTCCTCTGGAATGCTGCGTGCAGTAGTGACCACCTTAAAAAGATATTGCAGAATTAGAAGAGGTGCAGAGAAGGGAGAATGATTAGAGGTTTGGAAAATTTTAATATGAAGAGAGATTGAAATGATGGGGATTGTTTAGCGTGGCAAGAAGATGAACAAGAGAGAACACAGTAAACATATATTATGATGGACTCAATTAAAGAAGGAGTGGCCACATTCCAGTTGTCATTCATATGAATGATAATACTACATAATACTTAGACCTACCATGAGTGCAGGGGACTGGACTAGATAACCTCTCGAGGTCCCTTCCAGTCCTATGATTCTATGAATTAAACTCATCACACATTGAATAGCTATCAGAATGATCAGTTATTTCTAAGGTGCCTAGCGTAGTCATATCTGAGCTTGGACAATAATGCATAAGTTATATACTTAAGACAAAATCCCACCCTCAGTTACACCTGTCAAATCTCATTTAAATTAATGAGTTTACTGTGCTGTTGCCAAAGCCGGAACAGGGTTCATATTGTATCGCTGCTAACATCATCTAAAAATTGCCCTTTGCAAAAAAAAAAAAGCCATTTGCAAAAATAACCCCAAAATATATTATTTTAACATGCTTTCGAATAACTACTTTCAAGGGGGTCTGTGAGTCATTCAGCTGCAATATCTCCATTAAAATCAGTGTCGTTTTTTCCACTACATTTTCATCCAGTAGAGAATGCCTACAGTTTTCTCTGTAGCTGTAGTGCACTGCCCATCCTGCCTGTGTCTACTTGTGACCAAAATGGTTTCACTTTCTGAATCCAGCCTTGGAGATGATCCACATCTGCCTATCAGATTTGGATTGCTATTAATTACTTGAGCTGTTGCTCTATTCTCCTGGGTAAAGCTTACATTGTAAACTCTTTGGGCGGGGACAGTCTTTTTGTTATACCTGTGCATGGTGCTTAGCAGAATGGGGCCCTGATCCCTGTTTCAGATCTCTGGGGATTTCCACATTACAGAGCTGGTTGGAAATGTGTTTTCTTTCCAGGGAAACATTTTGAAGGTAGCTATTCATTTTCCCCTCCATTTTTCAGAGACTTTTTCGGGTGATCAAGAACCAAAGTTTTCAAAAACTGAAACATGTTTGTTTTTTCAGCAAAGCCCGAAAAGACTTTAAAATGGAGATTTTTCTCATGACAATTTCCACTTGGCTGAAGAGGCATTTTTGCCCCCTCTTCTCCCTCCCCCAAAAAACCCTCATTGAAAAATTACCTACCAGCTATAAAAACAATAATAATAAAGTGCTCTGGGATGTGTAGCATGGAGATTCTAGTTTTCTTTGACGATGTTCTCCTAGCGTATCAGATGTGCTGCTAGTTTAGCTTATCATCTAGTTAATACCCCTGTGCTCCCACGTCTATCAATATCTGCAGGGGTCCGGAGGGAGGGCGGGGCTATTTAGAACTTTGGACCAGAACTTGGCCATTCTCTTTGAACCAACTATAATCCATGAACATTGAAGGACAGAGATGGGGCGAGGCAATTGCATGCTAATTGGGTCGTTTTAGGATGGTAGGGCGTGGTGTGGCTTGGATAGCCCCGAACACAATGGAGGTTAACCTGGTCTGAACTCTGGTTTAGACAGGGTTCTACAGAGCAGCAGAGTAAGGAAATTGGTGGGTGTTTTTCTGGATTAGAAACTAGAGATGAGTCCATACCAAATCCTCAGATCCAACCCTCTCTGAACCTTGGGGAAGCTTGGCTCCTTATTTGAACTTCGTGGCTGGTGGCCGTTCTCTCCAGTGGACCAAACCAGCCCTTTGGAGCTGAACACCCTTCACCGCGGGAAGAACTTGGAGCTGAATGTGGTAGCAACCCTCCTGCCTCAATCTTCGATCAGTAGGGATTGCTATTTGCCTCAGGATCTGCTTCATTTCCACTTCAAATTGGAAGCTCCCTGCACCATTAACCAAAGGGACACATGATGGGGAGTAATAAATAATCATTATCCCAGCCTTTTTAAAGAGCTGGACTATAGACTCCCTTTCCTCCTGCAGCCCATGTGGCATATTTATTCAGCTGCTCAGGAGCATGTAGGATGTAATTCTAATGAGAGCTGTGTGGCTAGCCCCGAAGTGCACGGACACTGGCTAGTTAACCGTTGTTAATATCTATCGCTCTGTCTCTCTTGCCATTCCTCCTCATATCTGGCCACCTTCTATTGTATTCCATTTGTTGTTCAGTTTCCTGGGCACCTTAAAAACTGGGCTTTTCTCTCTCGACTCTGGTTTCCCCCAAATCAAGCGATTCTCTGATCGGTGGCTGCTCTGAGCACCTGTGTTCAGCGACTCCCTCCAGTCAATCGCTGTTGCTGTGACAGCCGCGCGACTTGAGAACTGCTGCTGTATTGCCTGCTCTTGTTGCAGATGATGACGATAAGGGAGTTAAGACAGAGATGTTAGGGGCAGGGTGGCAATTTGACTATGGCTGGCATTCTTCCTGATTCAAACGGTGTCTGTGGTATTATCACGTGCGAGCAGGGAGCAGTCGCTTTGTCATTAGCAGCCTGGAGGTACGGTGCTGTGAGAGCAAACTGCTCTGTCAACTGATGTTCTTCTGGAGGACTGGATTCTGGGTGGAATGTGGGAAATGTAGGGCAACATTCTCCTCCCCTGTCTGCACCACCAGTCACTTGTCTAGAAGGATGGTGGTTAGGGTCCTAGCCTAGGATTTGAGAGACCTGGGTTCATTTCTCTGCTCTGCCATAAAGGGGCAGCTCTAGCTTTTTTGCCGCCCCAAGCACGGCAGGCAGGCTGCCTTCGGCGGCTTGGAGCGCTGGTGCCTGGAGCCGCCGCTGCTGCCACATAAGAACAGCTATGCTGGGTCAGGCCAAAGGTCCACCTAGCCCAGTATCTAAGTCTTCTGAGAGTGGCCAATGTCAGGTGCTTCAGAGGGAATGAACAGAACAGATAATCATCAAGTGATCCATCCCCTGTCGTCCATTCCCATCTTATGGCAAACAGGCTAGGGACACCATCCTTGCCCATACTTCCTGTGTGACCTTGGGAAAGTCACTTAGTCTCTCTCTGAGGCACTGTAAGCATAAATCCGATAAAAAAGATTGTGAAGTGCTTTGAGACCTGAACTCATTTTGCATGCAAAAGGCCTGACTCACTTCAAATAGTTTTACATCGTTGCAGTTCCATTGACATACGTGGGGTTACTTCCATTGGTATCAGTGAGAGCAGTTAGCCCTAGAAATTCCACAGCTGAAATTCCACGGAATTATTCCTGCCCCCAAATGAATGTGGCTCATGCATTGTGGGACCTCTGATAGCTCCTTCTCGCATAAATATTGGCTTTTTAATGACTACCAGCATAGGAATCAAATTAATAGAGCTGGTCACAAACTTTCAGTTGAAATGTTTTTTCACTGGAAAAGGGCTTGTTTGACTAAATGGAAATTTTAGTGAAAAATTCCAATGTTTGTCCAAAATTTGGGGGTTTCTATTGAAAACCAAAACATTTTTGTTCGTCAGGTGTACAATGAAAACCTAAAAAATGTGGACGCTCTTTCAACAAAAACAAAAAGAATGCACGTTGAAACTTTTCCATGAGGGGAAAATGATTATTTCCCAACTAGCTCTATAAATTTAACATCTCAAAAATAACTAATAAAAATGGCCTATTAATATCATGGTGTGCCTTACAGGCTCTGACTTCAATTCAGGAAAGCACTTTATCACATGACTTCAACAGGACTTAAGCGTGTGCTTCAAGTTAAGCATGTGCTTAATACTCTCCTGAATAGGCATGCTTTTCTGAATCTAAGCCAGTGGTATCAGGTGAGCAGATGTTGGTCCCACAGTACAATTGGCACCAGGCTGCACCTGTTATGTGGCTACTTGATGTCATCTCCTAGGACTGTCAATGTAACAACTTCAACAAGCAACAAATTCACTTGAAGACAAACAGGACTTGCCTTCCACCTAGGAGAGAGAGGGATTTTTTTTACCATGAAATCTCACAGCAATGAAACTAGATGGGGTGGGGAGTTAAACTTTTGATTTCCCCAGCTTGGATCATTCTCTCTATTTTCATGGAAGTTAAATACACCATGTTCTAATAGATATCTTTTTTCCTCCATTTTTTTTTAACTGGGAGACAAAACGTCTTAACAGAAATCAATCCACACAATTTATTTTTAACTTCTCCCTCCTTAGCTGGGATTGATTTTTATCTTCGCAATCAATGGCAGAGAGAGCGGCTTGGTGGGACAATGGTGTTCTCTTTGACTTATCAGATCTGGTCCTTGAGATTTCTATTGAAGAAATTATTAAAAACTGATTGCGAAACTAATAGGATGAAGACTTTTAAATGATGAACATGATTACACCTGTTTTACTGGTGAATAATGCTTGCCAGAGCTGATCTTCTGCTACACCCATTTAAAATACAAAACAAAGCTCTGATGAGGGGAGACAAACATCCTGGTCTACACTGGGGGGGGGGGTTTGATCTAAGTTACGCAACTTCAGCTACGTGAATAACATAGCTGAAGTCGACGTACTTAGACCTACTCACCGCGGTGTCTTTACTGCGGTGAGTCAACTGCTGCCGCTCCCCCGTCGACTCTGCCTGCGCCTCTCGTGGCGGTGGAGTACAGGAGTTGACGGGAGAGCGCACGGGGGTCAATTTATCGCGTCTAGACTAGACACGATAAATCGACCCCCGCTGGATTGATCGCTGCCCGCCGATGCGGCGGGTAGTGTAGACATATCCCGAGAGACGAGAGAGAGTGCTAGTTAAAACCCTTTGTAAGGCAGTGCCATAAAGGAATAGGAGCAATGAGTAGTTAGGTGCTTTCCTATTTGCTGACACGTCTACTTCCCCCGTTCCTGGCACTGTTTCATCTTTACCATGGCAAATATTATTGAATTTGGAACTCAAAGCTCAACAGCTGTTGGTAAAAATTGATTAACTTTTTCTTTTTTTTTTTTTTGGTCTTTTATTTTGTTTCTAGGGGGCTTTTTATTCCATAGTTTTTTATTTCTCTCTTTCTCCCCTCGACACGTTGTCTGCGACCTCAACTGCATTTGCAGCAGGAGATGTAAAGTCCTTGGCAGACTGAAAAATGTTTCCTCTGAAAATCCTTCAAAAGGAGATTTAATGCGTACAATCGTGTGCGTTTCCAGTCGGTTTCTGTGCAGGGAAATTGCACGGTTTCCAGGCGTAACGCTGCCTGTGCTGTCGGTTTGTTGTCTTAGGTGTAACTGTGCACGTTTTACTACACGAGTTGTCATTAAAAAAGTCAAGTATTTCACCTCTCTCTACTGCATAGCTGTATCTGAGCTACCACAGTATATTTTATTCAAAGCAGAGAGGACAGCATCTCGGGTAATATGACTGTGTGCTATTTCAGTTACCTGATTGACTGCTGACTTCAGTAGGAGGGTACTCAGAACCTAGCAGCATTAAGCCTTTATGTGTCTACACTATAGAATCATAGAAGATTAGGGTTGGAAGAGACCTCAGGAGGTCATCTAGTCCAACCCCCTGCTCAAAGCAGGACCAACCCCAACTAACACATCCCAGCCAGGGCTTTGTCAAGCTGGGCCTTAAAATCCTAGATAGATACATAGATAACGTATAGCATATATAAATGCCTACATACCATGAAAACACAATTCCATACTAAAGCAGTCAACAACATAGCAGCCTGTAGGCTTAATATGGCATGATCCTACTATGCTAAATTCCCAAATATAATTCAGAGAATGCTGTGGCATTTTCCCACTGCTTCTGAGCTATGGGCTTCTGCCCTCTCATTATAGTGTAGTTTCATTACTGGGAAGAGCTGGCTCCCTGTTATCAGAAAGCAAGGGGATCCGCTGAAGGCAATAATTCTTGGTAAACAGGTGTCTAGTGCCTTATTCTGAACTACTATCCAAAGAATGACTGACAGAAGGAAGCTGGGAGTTTAGTTTTATAATATAGTAGTTGTCCCCATTCACTGCACTGAAGAAAAAGGAAAGAGGAAAAAGTTGGGGCATAGGAAACTACCCCATTTTGGCTGGTAAAATAGTAGTTTTGTTTTATGTTTAGGCAGAGGAATAGTACCTTAGACACAAATCCTCAAAGCTATTTCATTGCCTAACTCCCAGTGAAATCCTAAATACCTTTGAGGATCTCCTGCTTAGCCCACTGGCCAATGCCAATGCCGTGTTTGTACTACTCTCTGTCCTTCCGAACACACCATCTGTTGGTCACTTCAGTCCCGCTTTTCTGCTAGACACATCCCTTCCCCATTATCATGAACCATTCAGCTCCATGATCTGTGCAGAGGGGAGGCCACAGTATAGAGTAGTGGGGCTGCCCTGTCATGACTGGGATGGGGGAGGCCTGGCTTAGCAGATAAGACCAGGAGTCAGGCCTAGTGGTCAAAGTAGGAGTCAGGAGTCGAGTCAGGGATCAGGAAACAAGCAAGGGTCAAAGCGGAGTCAAGTCAGGAATTGGAGCCAGGGAACGAGTGCAGGGTCTGTTGCAGTAACAGGCCAAGTACTTCCAGGTTGCCCAGAGAGCTTCCTGGAACTCCCTCCATGCTTAAATAGTGTGCTGGGGCCAATCACAGTTTTTGGGGGGTGCTGTCAATCGGATCGTCTGTGGTTGGCACTTCCTGTGGTGCTTCGTCCCCCCACGGGGTTTATAGGGGATGGATCGCAGGTCTGCGGTGGCTGCGGGTTGGCAGTGTGGAAGCGTCAGTCATTTAGAGCCCTGCAGGCCTGGGATCTAATCCTCCAGCTTCTTACATGCCCTAAGCTTAGGAAACAGACTTAGCAAAGGTGTGGGACTGCTGCTATGCCCAGCTCCAACCACTGCTTGGCTACTAGCACGTGTGTTCCTTCAGCATTTCTTCAAATTATCTGAGCATCGGGAAGAGGATAGACCCTCTTTAGGACAGTGATTACAAGCCAGCTTGGAGCTATGGACCTCATGTTGTTCTAAAACACCACTTGTGACCGCAAAGAGGGGTGGCTACTAAAGACTACCGTTCCCAGTAACAAGGCGGTTGAGAACAAAATAGAGCACTGCATGCTGGGATCTGTAGTCTTTGAGGGGCCACTTCTGGCTGCTTGGATCATAGTGAAACTTTGGATACTGGGACCTGTCTACCAGGCCTCTATATTAAAACCAAAGGCAGCTGCATTTTTTTTTCCAGTCCCTCTGCTCCTGTCAAATGGCCTGTGTAATTTTTGGTTAAGAAAAGTTTCTTCTGCCTTAGGCTTAAAAAAAAAGATGAAAAACCATTTCCTTCAATGTAGCATTCGGGTGCAGGAGTCGAGCGTTGTTCTTTTCACACCACAGAAAATTCAGAGCTGATTGGATTCATAGTAATTCTTGCATAATTCTGTTTACTTGCTTGAAAGCCTGCCAGTCGTCATAGAGGCTATGGAACTGTCAAGTGAGTAATGATGTGTGATGGGCCAGCGTGTGTAATTTCTTCTTTCTATGGAAGTTTCCCATGTTCTCATGCAAATACCAAAATAAATAAAACCAAGATCAAACCAACCCTTCTCTGGAAACTCAAGTGAGAACAGATTTGAAGAGGAGGTAGAACCAGCCCTGGAAAGGGGAAAAGAGAACACAACTCAGGAAAGACTGAGGTGTTTAATAGCAAACACATTTTGTCGAAGGAATCCTTTCCACTGGCCAGTATCACAATTAAACCCGTAAAATAGAAATCCAGAAAATTAGATTAATGAGTCAGTCATTAGCAAAGGAGAAGGAAAAAAGACAAATCCGGCTAATTCTGTGCTGAGCACGACTGATGAGCATAGAGCAAATAACTGGGTGACATTCATCATAAAAAGCAGTGTTGGCGGGAACAGCTATAATAATCTCCTGGATTTACAGTGCCAGCAAGTTTGTTTCTAGGAAAAGGAAAAGTTCACCAAAATAAATTAAAATAAATCATGCTGGAAGGGCATAACGAGTGGAGTCCCGCAGGGATCAGTTCTGGGTCCGGTTCTGTTCAATATTTTCATCAATGATTTAGATAATGGCAGAGAGTACACTTATAAAGTTTGCGGATGATACCAAGGTGGGAGGGGTTGTAAGCGCTTTGGAGGATAGGATTAAAAATTCAAAATGATCAGGACAAACTGGAGAAATGGTCTGAAGTAAATAGGATGAAATTCAATAAGGACAAATGCAAAGTACTCCACTTAGGAAGGAACAATCAGTTGCACACATACAAAATGGGAAATGACTGTCTAGGAAGGAGAACTGCGGAAAGGGATCTGGGAGTCCTAGTGGATCACAAGCTTAATATGAGTCCACAGTGTAACGCTGTTGCAGAAAAAGTGAACATCATTCTGGGATGTATTAGCAGGAGTATTGTAAGCAAGACACGAGAAGTAATTCTTCCACTCTACTTCGCGCTGATTAGGCCTCAACTGGAGTAATGGGTCCAGTTCGGGGCACTACATTTCAGGAAAGAGGTGGAGAAATTGGAGAGAGTTCTGAGAAGATCAACAAAAATGAAGGTCTAGAAAACATGACCTCTGAGGGAAGATTGAAAAAATTGGGTTTGTTTAGTCTGGAGAAGAGAAGACTGAGAGGGGACATAATAACAGTTTTCAAGTATTTAAAAGGTTGTTACAAGGAGGAGGAAGACAATTTGTTTTTCTTAACCTCTGAGGATAGGACAAGAAGCAATGGGCTTAAGCAAGGGAGGCTTAGGTTGGACATTAGGAAAAAATTCCTGTCAGAGTGGTTAAGCACTGGAATAAATTGCCTAGGGAGGTTGTGGAATCTCTATCATTGGAGATTTTTAAGAACAGGTTGGACAAACACCTGTCAGGGATGGTCTAGATAATACTTAGTCCTGCCACAAGTGCAGGGGCCTGAACTAGACGACCTCTCAAGGTCCCTTCCAATTCTATGATTCTATGAAAAGGGGCCTCCCTAAATTCATTCCCTACCACAGCGATTACCAGACTTCATGAATGCTGATAATTTTTGGGGACTCTATTAGCATGGGTATAGATCATGCAAAAATCAGGTCCCAGCTGAGATAAGCTTTATATAGCTCTTGCTGGTGGAGATAGCGGGAGACTTCCCATTCGCTGGCTTTGTAGGGCTGCTACCTACAGACCACAGTAGGCCCTAGTTCAAGTTTTCGCCAAAGTGAAGCACCAGATACAAAATTCAAAAGGAGTCTAGCTAATGCAGAGGGAACTACCCTAGTTGTTCAAGCCCCAGTTTTGCATCTGTTCATCAGTTACTGTGGCCGATACCCTAGTGAATAATTATTTTTATATTTTGCACCTGCATAGCATTGATCTGAAGACCTTAAAGTGCTCACAAGCACTGGTTGAGTCTCACAAACTCCCTGTGAGGTACATACATATTGTTATCCGCATTTCAAAACACCTTAGTTACTTGCTTATATGGTGTTACAGCTATTCAGAAGAGCTGGGAATTGAACTCAGGAATCCTGACTTGTCTTTGAGTGCATTCATTCCCTTTGTTCTGTGCGCCATGGTAACTAGCTGGTGGTGTAATCCTGGGCCAGACCCTCAGCTGGTGTAACTTGATTTACTTCAGTGGGACTATGCTGATTTACACCAGCTGGGGATCTGGCTCATGCAATAGAAGGCAACAGCACGAGAAAGGATAGGAGGAGAAAGTCTAGTGTGGCCTGAGGAATAATGAGAATGACTGTATTAGGTTGGCTCTATGTCGTTGATACAAGAGGAGCTTATGGTTAGTATAGGTCTTAATTTTGGTTTTAAAATACAAATTGAGAGTTGAGTGGCCACCCACCCTGCTTTCTCCAGGGTAACCCTTGTTGTGATGGGGTGACGGCCAGGCAGCAAGGTTGTCCTCCTGAAAGAACCCTCATGGCGCTTGCACCATCATCACATCAGCAGGTTGTGGCCTGGAGATGTTACTTGGCCACTCTTGAGTTTATCTTGAATGACCAGTGTCTCTTACTGAATCTACCAATGACTTTGTGACCTTGGGGAATTCATAAAGTTTACCCAGAAGGGACAAAGACTGTCTAGTCTGGCCTTCTGTATTTCCCAGGCCATTAAACACCAGCCAGTCACCCCCATACCAAACCCAACAACCAGAATTAGACCAACGTATCCCCAGGAGATTAAACTATTAAGTGCTAGAGGCAGAGAACAGGTGCCATCAAGGTGCACCCATGCCCACGTCACTTTACTGCTCTGTGTCTGTGTTTACCCTCCCATCTTGTCTGTGTCTTGTCTCTCACGATGTGTTTGCACAGTGATCATTCTTTTGTCTTGGTTGGGGCCTTTAGGTACTAGGCTATTATTAATAATAACAACAAACATTTAAAGGAGAGAATTCTACTTGGCTGTGTTTTGCTGTATTTCCAATGGTTTTTCTTTTCTCCTCTTAAGTTGTCAATGGAAAAGTCTCGTCCTCGTCAGATAACAAATTCATGATGCATGCAACCAGTATTACCAGGACCTTTGAGTGGCAGCTCCTCTAGGGGAAAATGCCACCGTCTATAGATGATATCATTGCTGAGATTATAATTGATGCTATAGCAATATACTATATAAACCCATTCGGAAATATCACTGCCAGATATGAAGAAAAATTACTTGTGGGAGAATCTATGTCCTTTCTGTTTGCTTACTGGAAACTTAAAAAGCCAGTAAATCATGTTTTGTGTAATAAAAGGAGTGTTGTGTATTGTATTATCTAAAAATCTGTACGCTTGCCAGAGCATCCAAGAATGGAAATTGCACCGGTCTGAGATGTGGCATCGTCAGCCCTGGACCAGTGCCAAAAAGCACCTTCCCCGGAAGACTGAGGGATTAATGACAGTATAAAATCCAATCTCTCACAAATGATCAGGGGCTAGGAGCGAATGTAACATATGATTGGAAAGCTGAGAATCTTGCTTCTCATCAGTGTATGGCATTTATATGTAGCCTTGACAGGTAGTGAGCATTCAGTCCATAAGATCACATCATTCTGATTACTTTCATCTCTCTCCCCCGCCCCCCACCGCCTTATCTCAAAGGCAATGTTATTTCCGAGAAACCAGTATTTTAGCTAATGTGACAGACCCAGACCAGTGGGGTACAGGAGTCGGGTTGAGGGCAAATATACTGGTCACTGGATGAGTAGTTTTCTATTCCCTGAGTGACCAGAGCAGGGGCTGCACTAGAGTAATCAGGAACCTGCTAGAACCAGTTAAGGCAGGCAGGCTAATTAGGACACCTGGAGCCAATTAAGAAGAAGCTGCTAGAATCAATTAAGGCAGGCTAATCAGGGCACCCGGGTTTTAAAAGGAGCTCACTTCAGTTTGTGGGGGGAGTGTGAGGAGCTGGGAGCAAGAGGTGCAAGGAGCTGAGAGCGTGCGTGTGCTGTTGGAGGACTGAGGAGCACAAGCCTTATCCGACACCAGGAGGAAGGTCCTGTGGTGAGACTAAGGAAGGTGTTTGGAGGAGGCCATGGGGAAGTAGCCCAGGGAGTTGTAGCTGTCATGCAGCTGTTACAGGAGGCACTATAGACAGCTGCAGTCCACAGGGCCCTGGGCTGGAACCCGGAGTAGAGGGTGGGCCCTGGTTCCCCCCAAAACCTCCCAATTGACCTGGACTGTGGGTTCTTCCAGAGGGGAAGGTCTCTGGGCTGTTCCCCAACCCACATGGTGAATCTCTGAGGCAAGAAAATCTGCCAATAAGCGCAGGACCCAGCAAGATAGAGGAGGAACTTTGTCACACTATATAAAGCATCCGAGAGCTTTGAACCCAGTTTGCAGATGATAAAAGGATTGATGTGTCTTGTTTATTATTTGTATGATAGTCGTGCCCTCTGACTGCACTGCAGATCACTCCAAGATCATGGAGCTATTCAGCTAGGCACGGCACAGTCTCACCAGTTGGCTTCACTGCCGCCTGGAGGTGCGACTACAGCACAAGTAGACATACCTGAGCTAGCTTGTGTAACAAGAGCAGTGAAGCTGTGGCAGGAGGGTGGCTGCATGGGCTGGCCCTGCCTGTCCAGGACACTGGGTACATACTTGCTCTACCTAGATCAAAACTTGCTCAGTTAGGTCTCCATGTGCTGCCATCACACCTCCTGATTACAGTGTAGGCATGCCTATAATAAGACCTTGTCTACACTAGAACTTACTTTGGTATAACTTTCGTCACTCAGGGGGGTGAATAATCCACCCCCCTGAGCGACGTAAATTATACCAACCTAAACGCTGGTGTAGACAGCGCTATGTCGGCGGGAGAGCTTCTCCTGCTGACATAGCTACCGCCTCTCAAGGGAGGTGGAGTCATTAACTCTAGAGGAGAGCTCTCTCCTGGAGACTTAGACCGTCTTCACCAGAAGCGCGCCCCTGGTGCAGCCGCCTCGATGCACTTGGACCACGGTAGCACTTGTAGCGTACATGTAGCCTTAGAAGAGAATCCATGTCTCAAAGAGCTTACCGTGCAAATAGGCAAGAGCAGGCAGTATTACTACCTCCACTTTACCAGGGGAACTGAGGCCCAGAGAGATTAAGTGATATGCCCAAGGTCACCCAGGGAGTCCGTGGTAGAGAACCTGGATTATCTCCTTGGGCCCAGTCCTTCACTACCAAACTCTCCTGCCCCTCGTCCATGGCTGGCAGCATATCCGTTGTTAGAATCATGTCAGAACTGAAGTGTGGGGAAACAAGATGAAATTTGGAACAACGTGATTTTAATAAGTCAGATCTCAGGCCTTCTGGGTCTGGAAATGCTATACCAATGTTTGCAGCCCCAGTAGGCATTTTTGAGCTGAAAGACAAGTGACTGAGCCCTGCTGGGGAGTATCAGCGTGGTGTGTATTCAAAGGCGTATTTGGTGTCTGTCTTTTGTCTTTATACAGGTGACGGCTGGTGGAAGAGCAAATTACTATGTGTCGTACAAAAGGGAACCCTTCGCTCAAATTAAATTGCCCAAATACTCACTACCAAAGGTAAATGAACCTGTTATCAACACAGTCTTGAGATGTGCAGCATCTTAAAAAGCACAGCGGAGGTGCTGTGGTTTGTTTGTGACATGGACCAGAGCTACAAGGGAATCCACTTCTGCTGATTTGCTATGGTCACTCAGGTTTTGAGGATCGACCCAAAAGCTAGTCCCCCCAAAGTACATGCTGGTGTGTTTGCCCCTCACGTACATTAATCGATGGGGCTTTGGGGAAAAAGAAACAGGCTGGGAACATTTTCTTGCCTTTCGGTGACACTTACAAAGGCAGGGAAGAATTCACCCACCTGCACGCAGAGAATGTTACAGCTAGTGGTGAGTGCAAGTTAGAGCCAATTATAACCTGATCTGCCTGCATCTAACACCTCTCACAGGTCTTGCTGTGTTCTCCCTAAGGTGGAGATTTTGCCTCTCTGTGTTTCATACCTAAGACATTTAGAAAGCATGACCCATGAGGAAAGGTTGAGAGAATGGGGTATATTTAGTCTTGCAAAGAGAAGTCTGAGGGGAAGCAGGATAACAGGTTTCAGACTTGTAACAGGTTGTTATAAAGAGGATGGTGATCAATTGTTTTCCATGTCCGCTGAAGGTATGGCAAGAAGTAATCCGCTTGATCTGCAGCAAGGGAGATTTAGGTGAGATATTAGGACAGATTTCCTAAAGCAACAAAGAGGAGAATAGCCTCCTCAGGGTGCAATAGGATTCTTCAGTGCACCATTTGCTGGGACGGGCTAACTGATTAGGAAATGCACTCTTGGTCCTGGGGCAGAAGGGGCACGTGCCTCATCTCAGCAGCAGCAGAGGATTAGCTCCTTGTCTTCCGCATACTGAATCTGAACAAACCCACACTGGACTCCGCATTAGATCCAACCACGGGGCGCTGTGTTTGGCCACCATCACCGTGCAAAAATATTTTCTCATGGCTGTTCTTCAGTAGATTGGAACAGTTTTTTGGAAACAGCTTTCACATCCAGTGGCAGCTCTATGTATTTTGCCACCCCAAGCACGGCAGTGAGGCAGCCTTCGGCGACATGCCTGCGGGAGGTCTGCCGGTCCCGCACCTTCGGCGTACCCGCAGCCGAATTGCCGCCGAAACCGCGGGACCGGCGGATCTCCCGCAGGCATGCTGCCAAAGGCAGCCTGACTGCCGCCCTCATGGCGACCGACAGGCCCCCCCCGCGGCTTGCCGCCCCAGGCACACGCTTGGTGTGCTGGTGCCTGGAGCCACCCCTGGTCACATCACTGGGATGCCCCATTAAAAACTGGGAACCATCCAGCTATATATCCTAGAGAAGCAGCGTCTACGCAGCCACTTTATGGATTGCCGTCAGAAGATGCCCCATGCTGATATGACAGGAGGCGTGAGACAGTAGCTGCATCCCTATCGATGTCCTTTATTGGCTGATGTTATCATGGATTGTTGGCCTCTGTGGAAAGGGGTGTGGGGCAGCCCTCTAGTTCTGAACTGATATGCTGTATAGAACCAGGACTGCTTTGTCATTTTAAAAATGGAAACTGCTTTTAAGCAAGTTGTCAAAGCGAAGTCTTTTGAGAAGCATAAAGGAGCCTTGTTTACTCTGCCTTTAGTCGCCAGTACAATCATCTCTTGCAATAATAACTCTTCTGTCAGCTGTTGATTAATGAATCCTGCCAGAGATGGATATTTGTTAGGCTACTGTTATGGATAATGCAACATCTCCACTGCCACTGGTCAAATAGATTGAGTTGCTGGGGTGATTTGCTTTATTCTTACATTGCTTCATCAGTCCATTGCCGGAGTGAATTGAATACATTTTTAGGGTTCAAGGACTTAAAAACGTTTGATATGAACCAGGCATCCTGATTCAAATCTTGCCCACATTGAGGTCAGTGGCAAAGCTCCCATCAATTTCACAGGAGCAGGCTCAGACCTGTTAGGGGCAGAGGCTCTGAAAGTTTCCCCCCTCATGTCACCTTGAGGGGCTGTCTGAGGCTACCCTGTAACAGCCCTATCTAATCTTCCTAAACGATCCATGTAGGATAGCACAGAAGATTCAGTTGCCCAGTCACCCCATTTTCAGGGTGTGTCTACACTGCAGCTGCAGGTGTGATTGCAGTGTGAGTAGGCAAATCCATGCTAGTTTTAATCTAGCTAGCTCTGCTAGCAGTGAAGATACAGCAGCACGGTCCTCAGTGTGAGCAAATCAATGTGAATCCATAGGCAGGGCTCCGGGTGAATTTGTCCAGCCCCTCACTGACACCCATGCTGCTACGTCTTCCCTGCTCTTTTTCGCTGTGCTAGTTAGATTAAAGCTAGCACAGGTGGGCTGACCCGCGTTGCACTCACATATTTGACTACAGTGTAGACATACACTCAGATAAATTACCTCATAGTCTCTCCCTCCTCTTTGGGCATTGGGTAAACACAGTGTGTTGTGGACAAAGATAAAGTCCCACAATATCTGTGGATGAGCCGGTATTAAAAGTTCCTTGGTGCAGAAGTAGAAAAGGGAATTAATAGAGGTTCCTTGGGATCTTGGGGAATTCACTTCCCAGAGATTTAAAATAGATACATTAGGATCCCCCACTTTGCCAAAATGCCATTGGCAACACGAAAAACACCATCACTGCTAAGGGTTTGTCTAGACCACCAGTTGAGTTTGTGGCAAGCTGCGGTGTAAACCTACAGCGCACTAGTGTGCCATGCCCTATCTGTCCCTGTGGACCCAGCTGCCATGCACTAGAATTTCCCTGGTTTACTTTAATTTGCCTGCTTTGAAATGGGAGTAGATCAGTGTGCACTAGGAAAATGTAGTGCATGGTACCTGAGTCCACAGGGACAATTAGTGCATGGCACACTAATGCACTGTAGATTTGCCCCACACTGTTTGTTTAGATGAGCCCTGAGTGATCCCAACTTTGGCTGAGTTACCAGCGATGGCAAGGGTTAAATGGGCCTAGAGCCTGATCTGCCCTCTGAAATGTGGAAACAAGCCCTCTCCAAGAGAATATTAAGCGACATCAGTGATGTTTGGAAAAATTCTTAGTATTAAACTAAAAGAGGGAGATTGGTGTTGGGCCATGAAGCCGTTCAGGTCTTGGCCACCAGCTGGAATCCAGCTCAGGTTGACGGGTGGCTGTTTGGTGGCCCACATGAAGTGAGCTAGTGGATCCCAATCCAATCCTCAACAGACAAGTGTCCGGTTGCTAAAATCACCCTGGCCATTAGCACAAAGCGATACCTAGGTTGGCAGTCTCAGGAGAGATGTGGTGGAGATTTGATCTATTTCCATCCTCCTGCAAGTGGTTCCCCTCCTGCTCAGGACTCAGGCCTATTGGCTTTTGTAGCGTGGGGGAAGCTAGTACCGCTGCTACTCTTGCTATACCTTATTCGGTGGACAAAGATCGGATTTCAGGCTCCAGCTCATGAATCTTTCAGGCATGATAAAATTGACTTTCAAATTCATAAATAAAAAATGAAGCTGGATGGAACTCCTTGACGCTACTGAGAACAAGGACTGCAGAGACCCTTAGCCCACCCTGTGGCCATTGAAAAAACCCCAGCAAAGTCACGTTGGTGGTAATTTATTGGCTTGGTGTAACGGAAAATTGTTTAACGTCTTCTATAACTCATGCTCCTTCTCAACTCTTTCTTAAGTCACAGTAATTACTATGTGTCCCAAAGGGCAAAGAAATATAGAGATCCACGGTAATAGACCTTTTGTCTTCCTCTAATAGGACATGCATATTATTAGCACGGATGAGAATCAGGTGTTTGCAGCCGTGCAGGAGTGGAACCAGAACGATACGTACAACCTTTATATATCTGACACCCGAGGGGTCTACTTCACGCTGGCCTTGGAGAATGTGAAGAGCAGCCGGGGACTGGAGGGAAACATCATCATTGACCTTTATGAGGTATGTAGTCAAGATCACCTTGCAGGACCACCCCTGCATAAGACAGGAGTCATCTGCCAGTACAGATGTGTGTATAAACCTCTTAGCATCCTTCCAGGAATTTTGGGAATATCCCCCAGAATGAACACATGTTCTGCCCTCCCGGTGCACTAAAATGGAACTGGTCCCTGAAGAACTCAAACGTTTTATGCTGGACCAGTGCATGCCGGGATAGATGAAATGCATGCTGGGATAGATGTGGGCAGGGAATTTAGGAGTTTGTTGCTTCCTCAATCATGTTATGTTGCAAATGAGGAAGAAAACAGTTTATTCATGTGAAGTACAAGGTTCATATTTCCCCCAGATTCTCTGTCCCATCAAGCACAGATTCATCATGAAAAATGAAAGGCTATATTTTCGTAAGCGCTCAGCGTTGGCCTAACTTGAGCTCCCTTTGACTACAGTGGGAGCAGAGTTAGGCCAACACTGAGCATTTTGGGAAATCCTGCCCAAGAGGTTCTGAAATCTGACTTTAACTCAGGTTGGGCAGCAAGAGGCACTTCTTCTTTTAATCTTGTCAAATCACACATTGTTATTTGTAGCTGTTATTTCTATTATTATCTGCATTGTCTGTGACCAGGATCCCATTGTGCTAGGTGCTAGGCAGGGGCGCTGGAATAGCGGGGACCAGGAGGCAGGGGCCCTCCCACTTTTTACTGGAAGAGGGGGCGGAGAGGAGTGAGTGGGAGGCGGGGTCTTGGGGGGGAAGAGGCAACACAGGAGTGGAGTCTCCGGGGAAGAGGCGGTGGGGTCTTGGGGGAAGGGGCAGTGCAAGGGTGGGGCCTCTGGAGGAGCGGGTGGCATGAGGGCGGGGACTCAGGGAGAAGGGCCGGGGTGGGGGTGGAGCCTCGGGGGCGGTGCAGTGCGGGGGCAGGGCCACAGTCCGAGCCCCTGTGTCCCACACACACACTTTTAGGGCACTTCCGCTGCTCCTAGTGCTAGGTATAAACACACAACCAAAAGGTGATCTCTGCCCCCAAAAGCTGGCAGTCTAAGATGAGAGACGGCAGGTGGATACTGAGAGCATAAGGCAGCATTGCGAAGATGAGAGACAGAGGAGAGAGGGTTTAACAGGGTTTAGAAGAGAACTGGATAAAGCCGTGGAGGTTAAGTCCATTAATGGCTATTAGCCAGGATGGGTAAGGAATGGTGTCCCTAGCCTCTGTTTGTCAGAGGGTGGAGATGGATGGCAGGAGAGAGGTCACTTGATCATTACCTGTTAGGTTCGCTCCCTCTGGGGCACCTGGCATTGGCCACTGTCGGTAGACGGGATACTGGGCTGGATGGACCTTTGGTCTGACCCAGTATGGCCGTTCTTATATTCTTATGAGAGAATAAGGCAGCAATGCAGCAGTGCTGGCCAGCACGCTAAGCAGTGTCTCAATGCACCAGCTGCCTGGCCATTGTCAAGTTGTTGGTAAGCCTCACGACAAAGGATTGCAGCGGTGCCCAGAGGCTCCAATCAGAATAATTCCCCTTGGTACTCTGCAAGACAAGGGCTTGATCCTTCAGACGCTTGCACATGTGCCTAACTTTACTCTCTTGAGTAAACCCTGTGGACTGCCCACAGAAGCCCTGGTGCAGGAAAACACTTCAGCACGTATTTGAGCATTGCAACTTTGAGGGGATTTAAGCATGTCCTTAAAGTTAAGGATGTGCTTAGTCACCCTTGTTACTAGGGATGCTTTCCTGAATTGGAGCTAGAGAAAGGGACCACCTCATATGAGCAAAAAATGGCAAAATCTCAGGCTCTTAAATTACTATCATTAAAAAAACAGATCCTGCATTCATCTGTTGAGGAAGAATTCCTCAGGAGATGAGATAAAAATCCAGTGAGGAGTCTTTCAAGCAGCAATTTTGTATAGGATTTGATAGGATAGTATTGAATTCCCCTGTGGATTTTCAAAACAGGTCTCTATCTTTCATCAGATGATGTCGGCCACTCTGCCAGGCAGTCGCTCTTGTAGGTTTCATTGAGATCTTTTACCTTGTGAGAGAGATATTTCTCCTCCTCATTCACCGAAGAGAGGCTGTTTATAAGGAATGCAGTCATATGATTGCAGTGTAAATTACATTGCTGGGCTACCTTCGCATTCCTGTTGGCGGAAAGTTCCTGGAGAGAGGTTTTTCTAATAAGTCCTCCCCAAACAGCCTTGCCCTGTTTGCAGCCTGCGCACCGCACCTTGTGCAAGGCTGAGCCTACGGTCCCAATCTCGCTCTCAAAGATCCTTTCCCTGCTCACGATGGTCAGTATCACTGTGAGGCACGTTGGCAGCGCAGTGCGGGGAATCGTGCACCGCTGCTGCCTGTGCCGTACCTGGCCTGTGACTACAGAGAGGACATCCGTTCCCAAGCCTGTCTATCAGAAGAATTGTTTCCTTTATATTGGAGGGGAATTCCAAAGCCTGGCCAGGTGCTGGTGCGCGGGGGGTGGAGTGCTGCTGTTTTTGTGTATTATTTGTATTGCCAGAGCACCCAGGAGACCCAGGAATGGACCACGAGCCCATTGTGCTAGGTGCTGTACAAACACAGAACAAAGACAGTCCCTGCCCCCAAGGGGCTTACAAGCAAAGTAATGGAAGACAGCTCCCAGGACACAGAACTAGCGGCTGGAATAGCCATTGTGTCCCCTTTCACAGGGCACATCTACATACCTAATGCTCTGTATGGGCTAGCGTAGATAAGGTGGCTTGACTCCAGCTAGCCCCGGTAACAATAGCAGTGAAGACTACACAGAGCAGGTTTCAGCGTGGATAGTGTAAGCCCAGCACGGCCCTTGGGTATGTGCTGGACTCAGCTACGTTAGTTGGTGTGCAGCTTTTGCCATGTAGACATATCCTGTGTAAGGGGCCCTGCAGGGTCCCCCAGCCATTAGTAGTGTGGTCTGGAAGGTGTATTCCCCCTTGCTCCATCCCTCTCACCAGTACATCTGCAGACATACCCACAGATCCCCAAGCCTGCTCATATTCCTCTGTAGCCTGCCCATCGTGCCACCCTCTCTGCTGCCATGCAGGGAGATCCAACAGAGGTGGGCAGCTTGAAAGGGGCATGGACCTCCTGAGCATCCCTCACCCCGCCTTCCTCTTGCATAGTGAGATTGCAACAGTCCCTTAGCGGCCATGTCGACACCTTCCAGACTTGCCCTCATTAGAAATAACGCAATTGATTTTTTTCCCCCTGTTCTTCTAGTGGTAGCACGGGTTGAGCTGACCTTTTTGCAGAGAGCTCGCCCTCCTGAGGGTCCCGGACGGAGCCTTATTCTTGCCTGTTCGCCCGATGTGGTTTTCCATCTCTCTCCATTTTTCCTAGGTAGCAGGGATCAAAGGCATATTCCTGGCTAATAAGAAGATAGAGGACCAGATAAAGACTTTCATCACCTACAACAAGGGCAGAGACTGGCGCTTGCTGCGGGCTCCTGACACCGATCTGAGAGGGGGTCCTCTGCACTGTCAGCTGGTCAGTGGCAGAACTTTTCCAATGTGGAATTGACAAACCATTCCGGGCTTCATCCTTTAGCCCCCATGCAGGCAAAGCCCCTACTGAAGCCAGTGGCATTCTGGCCGGCATGAGGACTGCAGGATCAAATGCTCCGAAATGGAACCCTGTTTATCAGCTGGATCCTCAACTGGTGTAAACTGACGTCGCTCCACTGCGGTCAGTGAACCCACATCGATTTGCACAAGCTGAGGATCTGGCCCAACGTATTTAAAAGGAATCGGGTCCCAATGTTTCCCTGTTTGTTTCCTGTCTGGTTTTGCACGACTGGGTACTGAGGAAGTTAAGTCAGTTTCTGTTCTCATAAATACATAGATTGTAAAGCCAGGCAGGATCATCGTTATCCTGTTGTCTGACCTTCTGGATCACACAGGCTGGAGAATTTGAAATTTGAAAAGATCTGACAGGGAGCTGCATGAGACCACCATATTGATTTTAAAAAACAACAACAACAAAACCCAAGCGTGAACTCCCCTTCCCGTGATTCAGCAGAACTGTTCCTCTTTTTCATGCAATTCATTTTTTTTTTTTTTTGGGGGGAGGAAATTTTTAACAAAACATACACACTTTTTTTTGTGACTGAGACCTCACGTGGCTAAGGGGGCCATTTTAAGAAGCATATTGGCATAACTAGCCAGCACTCAGAAGCTGATCGCTCACTCTTTCTCTGATCTTGGTTTTTGTGTATTAAAGATTATTCTCTCCACTTCCTCCCCTCGGCAGCCTTTTTGTTCCTTGCACCTGCATTTGCAAATCTCAGAGAATCCATACACATCAGGAAGTATCTCCAGCAAGGAGACGGCTCCCGGGCTTGTGGTGGCTACAGGTATTGATTTTGTCTGTGCTTTCCCCCTGTTCAGCCATACCTTACCTAGACTCCTTCAGGAGAGCTACTAAACTGCTGCTGCTTTTAGCTGTTCAGTGGTTTGCAATGTCAAAGGTTATCTTGGCTGGGTGGGGGGTATGGATTAGTGAGCCGAGGGAAGGTGAGGCTGACAAGGAACCATGAGGAATGTATTTTGTCACATAGCTGTGAAGTTTTTCAGGTGGGTATGGGCGTCCTGTATGTGACATGCATATGCCTGTCCATGTGTGGTGTGTATCTGTGCTCGTGTGAGTGTGTAGATATGACACCGGGCCTCAGACTTCTCTCATTTGCACCAGATTTACACTGATGCCACTCCATTGGCTTTCGAGGAGTTATTCTTCATTTACGCCCAGGTGAGCGAGAGGAGAATCAGGCTCGCACGCTGGGCCAGATTTTTGGCTGGCATAAATGATTGGCCCCAGCAGAGGATCTGGCCCAGTGTAACTGAGAGGCTGTTTTTATGAAGTTAGAGATTTGCAGTGACCTTCTAGCTGTGCCGCGCACTTAATGAACCACCTTGGCCCTGGACGGTGCATTCTGTGTGGTTGCTCTGGGCTGGTGCTTTGGCAGATTGCAAGGCTTTCATGACAGCCTGTTGGAATCTTGAATGCCACCGACTGGCCGACCCATTGTAATTCATCTGACAACCATCGCAGCCCCGTTTTGTTTTCATTTGCCTGCTCACAGTAGGCGGCCTAATCAGGATGGACGTAAGACTTGAAGCTTCCACAATGCTCCCACAATGCTTAGCTCTGTGGGAACTGTTTGGGGGGTAACAAAGCGCTTTCGGAATGACTGTCACTGGGGAGAGCTTGCAAATGCAGTAGAAAAAACTTCACACACATGCTAGCAGTTTAATGTACTTTTTTTTTACCTAGGGACCCATAGCGGAACCCTCCCTCATGCTGGCTAATACTTACTCACTTGAGTAGTCCTGTTGCCTGTGATGAGATTACTCAGATGAGTAAGTGAGTAAAGGCCCATAGCAGTCATACTACAGTGAATTGCAATAGCTTAAACATTCTGTCCATAATGTAGTTTAGTCCTAGTTGTTTCTGGCTGTTTCACCCTGAGCAGGTTTTATGCTGTTAATTGTAGCTTTAGCTTGCAGTGGTTTCATTTTAGCACGTCATCGGTGTGAATTTGCACTGGGGTAAGCAGTGTGTCCTACTCCCTCCCTCCCCGGCACTACAGACCATGGAGGTCGGTGGCTGCTTTCACAATTTGCCCCCACCTCTTTCTATCAAGGGCATATTTTTCCTATTAATGGTAATACAAGGAAGTGTGTCTGGGCTCTTGTTTTACCCCCGGTGTTTCCCCTTCACCCCCCTGTTGGTGGGAGCTGGGGGCAGACGAGGGATGTGTACACCAGCTGTTGGATAAAATCAGAGCTCTATTGTACTCAAGCATTAGTCCAAATTCAAACTGAACAGACCTTTAGTTAGATTGGGTCAATCTATAAAATTCAGAATTTCATCTAAACACCCCAGTGTTCCAGGAAGTTCAGTTGCAGGATGCTGGTTCAGATCCATTTCTTCTCTTTCTTCGGTTTGTTTCCATTCTCGTGCACTTCTGTGCTTCTATATTCCAGCCGGCACTGGAAATTGAACCAAAATCCGGAGAGAGAGCATGCTCTTGCAGTATTTATGGCCTGGCTTTTAGCAAGGAAGGTACTGCATGTTTTGCAAAAGATCCTCTCCTCAAGATTTCTAGCTCAGTGTTCCAGATTGAAGAGGTTCAGGTTATTTGGGTTAAACATCCCAACTTTGCAAAGTTTATCCAAACTAAACTGTCAGGTGCTGGCAGCTCACAGCGAGTGTGTCTAAACGGTCATGGCTCATGATACAGTTCTTACAGTGGCCTTTATTCTTGACTACTGAATTCTCTAGGAAGCAGAGAAGATGCCAGAGGCAGCAAGAGAATGAGGTCCTAGGCAATGGTCTAGATTACTAGACAATGAGTTTCTTTTCAAGCTGTCACTGCACGAGATGAAAGCTTCACTTGTATAACAATTAACCTTTAAAAGGCAGAGCCATCATTTCTGTGTTGCTGCCTTGTGCAATAAAAGGCTTAACCTGGTGGGAATTGGCACATCTGTTTCTGTTAAGCATGGTCAACAGCTGCACTGTATCAGCACAGACAGTCCAGATTACCCATCACAAACTTAGCCTCATAGGTCTTGTCTTTGCTCTGCTTCCCTGGGAAAGCTCCCACTCTTTCACTACCCGTGTGGCAGCTCCACCAGTAATAATGATGGTGGGGGCGCTAGCCTGGATATAAGATCATTGGTCTGACTCTTTAACAGAGAAGAGACACATATCAGCGTCTCGTTCCACGCTTGTCAGGACCAAGGGTCTGATCCAAATTGTATTGAAATCAATGGAAGTCTTTCAGTTGACTTCAGTGGTCCAAATGAGGCTAAAAGGGAGAAAGGAAGCGATTCATGAATCAGGGCTATAGAGACAAAACTATCTGGAAATGGTAGTGATGGAGTTCCAGCAAGCAAGAACTCGCTTCTCTTTGCTACCAGCCATAAACCCCAGTTGGACAGTTGGTTTCCAGACCTTGAGGCTTAGAGACGAAAATGGCAATAGCAAAACGTGATTCACTATGGCAGTTCCTATAAAGAAGGCATCTGAATGTCAAGCTTCAGGGCATAAGCCAACCTCTGACTCTGAAGAGAAAACTTTCCCTATGGGCAAGTCAACCCAAAACTGCCTATTTCAGGGTTTCTTCTACTTTCAGCTGAAGCAGCTAGCACTGGCCACACTTGGTGGTCACAGGACAGTGGAGGAGATCAGTGGTTCTCAAACTGGGTTGTGACACCATTTTAATGGGCTCACCAGGGGTGGCATTAGACTTGCTGGGGCGGAAGCTGAAGCCTGAGCCCCACTGCCCAGGGCTGAAGCCGAAGCCCCACGGCTTCCACCCTGGGTGATGGGGCTCAGGTTACAGACCCCCCCACCTGGAGATGAAGCTCTTGGGCGTTGGCTTTGCCCCCTCACCCGAGGTGGTGGGGCTTGGGCTTTGACAAGGCTTGGGTGGGCTCTGGCTTCCATCCCCGCTCCTGGGGTCGTGTAGTAATTTTTGTTGTCAGAAGGGGGTCACAGAACAATGAAGTCTGAGAACGCCTGGAGCAGATGGACCAAAGGACTAAGGGAGTGTCGTAATTCCTGTGTTCCTAATACTGATACCAAAACCTTTCTTGAATCACCTCGTATCGGGCGCAACCCTGTTTCTCAGGTTTTATTTTTGGAAACAGGAGTGTCACAACAACTTGGCGAGTTATATAGTCTCTGATGCTGATGGGAGCTTGTCAAGATGCATCTGGGCTTTAATTCCTCATGTTCCATCATTAAATGTCAGGAGCGCAATTAACATTTTCATTAGTCTGTTTTTATTGTGCTCCTATTGAGTCTACAGATGTGTAGGAGTGAATCTTCCCTTCTTACTGTTTTTAGTGGAAAAATATTAGCTCCTTTAGAAAAAAAAAATCAGGAAAATTATACCCTAGTTTAAAAATATCTTCGCTGTAGGGAGAGGGAATTTTATGGATCAGTGGATAAGGAATGTGCTGTGGAGTCTTTCATCCATTGGTTCAACCCCCAACAGTGTTCATATTGTCTGTGAGTCATTACCATTTGAGGGCCTTTCAGTGGTATATGTGACAGAGTTAGTTCCCTCAGTCTACTTTGGAGGGTACAGACACCCATGCTACAGAAACCCGACGGGCACAGACTAGCAATCTTCTTGGCAGGAAAGCCAGTTAACTGCGTGGAGTCTGAACAGAAAGTTTATTCTGGAAGATGGCTCCTCCAGGGTAATGGGAAAGTAGGGTAACTTACACACTGCTACTTTGGACAAGCAGAAGACTTCAGTCTCCAGGGCTATCAGTGTGGTAATCTCCATCAGCACTGAATTAACAAAATAAAAATGCGCATAGGCAAAACCTGTCCATTTCTGCTCACACTAAAATGTGCCCAGTTTCTGATCAAGAAGAACAGTCACCGTTGTCCAAGACATTGCTGTGGTCTGATCATTATTATCTTTATTGCCAGCTCATTTGGTCCTGGGTCGTACTTTACACCCTAGCTCCACCAAGATGTAGTTCATATCAGAAACAGGCCAACCCTTGACAGGGAGATATTGGTAATTTCAACATAAGCCTCATCTGTTAGGCTTCACCACAAGCCACTAGTGAACGCAGCAGGAGGTGCTGTTTGCTAGGTGCCCTGCTTCTGAGATCAGTACATTGGTCCCTTTGTTTTTTGGAAGAATCCTGTGGTGCATTCTGAGCCCCACTGAAATCAATGGGAGTTTCACCATTGACTCCAATGGGACCAGGAGTTCACCCTTGAACTCCAGCTCTGATGAGGTGAAGGCAGTATGAATAATTCGATTTGGGTCATGTGCATTTGCCTTTTCACTTGAATTTGCATGAGAAATGGTGATAGGAAGAATTAAATGTTTCCATGTCAAAATACTGCAAACACTAGGAGAATGCAGAGGCATGCTTTGGTGCAAAATTTTCAGAAAAATGACTGATTTGCATACACAGTTGTCACGATTGCAACCATGGAACATAATAGACATGCGGTTGTGTTTGTATTTTCCTGAAAATGTAGGCCTCAACATGGAGCAGTCCAGACACGTGTATCTCATGTTGTTGCAAATGCACAGAGTGTCACTTGGAGTAAAAGCAAACCAGTGAAGCAGTCTTTCTCAGCTATTTACTTTAAAACATTTTACTATTTTACTGTTTGCAACGTTCTTCTATCTTAATCCTTCCACCTCCCTTCCATGGTGTTGTTATATAATCCTGGAATTAAGACAACAAAAAACTTTGGTTAAACCAGTTACCCCTGATTTCCTGCAAAACTGTGATTTCCCTGCTCCTGCCACACAAGAATTTATGAAATCCACTTGTGTTTCAGGCAACGTTGGCTCTGAACTCTCATATACCGATATCAGCACGTTCATATCTTCTGATGCCGGAAACTCATGGAGACAGGTACAGTCATATGTGGGGAAAGGGAGCTGTGTGCCTTTAGCAAACCTTTCCAGCTGCTCTCTGGCCCTCAAATGGCTTGAAAAGCTCACACTATACTTGCCTTGTTTCCAGATCTTCGAGGAAGAATACAATGTGTGGTATCTCGACTGGGGTGGGGCACTTGTGGCCATGAAGCACACGTCAATGCCTATCCGGCATTTGTGGTAAGGCTGTTTCCCTTGCTTTGAGAATATTCGGGGGGGGGGGAGGAGGGCGCTAAGCTGGAATTGCCCAAAATATAATTAAGATCTCTCAGTTCTGGAGTGGATCCTTCTCCCTCCTGCTGGTTGTGCAGTATAGGTACCCAGAACACTAAGGAGCAGATCAAATAATCTCTTGCTCAGAGCACTTTGTGGTGGCCCACAGAAGGCTGGGGAAATCACATGATTCTGGTCCTTCATTTTGTCACTAGCTCCTTTCAACGGGCGTTTAAGTTTGAGGCCTCCTGAGTTACACACTTCGGGTCAGATTTTCTGACAAGTTTGGCTCTCCCTTAGGTAGCAAAGTAAGTGACCAGATGTAAAAAAAAAAGAAACAAACATCATGTACAGAGCTGAGCTCCTATGAACATTCTTCCCTTAGTGACATCCTGCACAGCCTCGTTGATTACAATGGGTGTTGGTTGCAATGTCCATGTATAATTTGGCCAGCAGTTGCAGGGGATTACTCAAAAGGATACTTTTTTATTGGTGTGGGTGTGTGTCAGCACTGGGGCCAGGAAGAGGGGTTTGTGGGTGATAATAAAGAAGACCAAGAGGATGGATAAAATGTGTATGGGAGCAAGGGAGGGAAGGAAGGATTACCAGATGGTGGAGGAGCAAAGGGAGCAGGGACCAGATGGGACAAGGAGATGGAGTGAAGAACAGAAGGAGACAGTGTGATTGACTTGATGCAAAAAGGACAACACATTCATCTCATGAAAGACTGACAGAAATACAGAGATACTTTGCTAATGTTACTAGCCCCATTAAAGATCCCGCTGCAGTTGCCAGAGAGAGAGATTGGTGAGCACAAATGGGTTCGGGAACTCAGGGTGGGTTTTGAGAAGATTGCTTTGTTCAAGATGTAGTTCTCCCTCAGATGAAGTTTGAGAAGCCTGTGCACTAGAGACACCGCCCAAACCATCTCCTCCACCTACTGAACTTCAGGGGAGTTGGGATGTAGGTCTGAACTTCACAGTTGGCCCTCATGACTACAGGACTTGACACTGTAATGGGCTGAGCTTCCTCCGCTCCCGCTGAGATTAACAGGCGTTCAAGGCGCTCAGCATCTCAGTGCGTGGAATCTACAGTGAGGCAAACCAGACTCCTAGCGCAGAACCTCCACCAGAATTTGGGTGAGTGGGATATGGTTCAGAACTTTAAAGCCGCCCTATTTTTCAACCAAGCGATGTGCATGACCAAGAGATGTCAGGGTTGATGTATTTTCAAGCCATGAGCCTGAATGTCTCCCTTTGAAGCTGGAGCCCTCCTGAACTTTTAATTGAACAAACATACAATAATTATATGCATTACACATTACAGAGTGCACTTGCTCTGTGGATGTGTGGGGGCAGCAGGCTCAGTGCCTGCAGTAGACGAGTGGAATTGCTGACTGCTTTCTAAATTAGTATCACCTTCTGTCTTGTATCTTGGGTGACATCGGAGCATGGCTAATGGACTGACCTGCCCAACTTCTGAAGTTGTTACAGAAATTATCTTCAGAGCTGAGGTTCCTATTCTTCTGTGAATGAGAGACCCCTCTCTTCTGATCGCTGACAAGCACTCTCGTCTCCAGACGCAGCACAAGCAGAAGAGGAAATAGAGCTTTCGGTCAAATAAAAGAAGAAAGTAACGGTGTTTGGCCGCAATAATGAGATGCTAAGGTCTCTCCCACTTGATTCATTAATACACAGAATCCTTCAGTTAAGCAACATCCAGGCAGAAGCCAGGGGATTCAAGGCTCAAGCTAAGCCGTTGTCCTTCACACCATGATGTTTCAGGGATGCACCTTACTAAGATAATTGATGGTTGCCTCTTCACCTCAAAGCCTTACATCCTTCCTTGCCACAACCAGGCAAATGGCTCTATAATAACTTCCACTAGGGGTTTCCAGTAGGGTTTGAACCTTCTCCATCAAAGCACCCACTTCTACCACTTGAACTAAAGGAGTAACTCCATTAGCTTTGCAGCAGTAGCAGACTGTTATTGTCTCTGTGGGTTAGCCACAAGAGATGGATGCAACACACACTTTACAAGCAAGTTACATTCCTGCCACACAGCGAAGACAGTATGCAATGGGCTCAGATTCAATTCCGTTTTTTCTCTCTTCTTTCTGGCTAGTAACAAGCAAAATATTCTGAAGATGCTAGAATTTTTCTAAGATCTTGTCAGCATAAGGAGTAGGATGGTCCTGTGGGTTAAGCCGAAATCAACCCCCCAACCGGGTCCTAATCCAGGTTTTGCCCCCGATTCACTGTGTGACCATGAGCGAGTCACTTCACCTGGTTGTGCCTTGGTTTTCCCATTTGTGAAATGGGCACGCTGAACATCGCCCTCCTTTGTAATGCGCTGTAAGCAGCTGGAATACCTCATCAGCACAAAACTGGTTGCAGCACGCAAGGCCTGAACAGAACCCCTGTGAAGGCAGTGGAGTGCCACGTGGACGCAGGGCTCACTGCAGGATTGGGGCCGGAGCATTTGCATGTGCTCATGGCCAGTTAGAGGCCAGATTCTGACATGCTCGCTCACACTGGCCACGCTTTCCATAAAGGGTGGTTTATAAAGGATTCCTAAGTGAGCGATTGCCGTTACAAGCCACCGGCAGGAGCAGCCTGTGTTCTAGAAGGTTCTAAGGACACCAGTAGATGGTTCTAAGGAACCCGGACAGGGGTAAGGGAGCTGAAGCTGGGGGCAAGTCTGGGGCCAGGGCCGGGAACAGAGCAGTGGCCAGGGGCTGAGGCTGGGGGCAGGGCCAGGAGCAGAGTCCCGGGTGCTGGGCTGGCAGCCGGGCCCCCTGGCACGGGGTTTGGAGCGGGGACCCCAGCAGTGGGCACCCCGGGTGTGAGGTCGACAGCCAGGACTCCAGGAGCCAGGATCCCGCATGGGGGGCCAGGAGCGGAGCCTCATGTAAAACCTGGCCTCTCAGCCCAAGTTCCCGAGCCTATGCTTTTGCCAATCATTTGTTAACCCCTTATAAATTCGTTAACCCCTTCCTAGACAGCATAACACTCAAACTGAAAGGCGCCTCACTCCACGAGCGCTCCTAGTGACCTGCTGAGTGAGGTGCTACTCCGTGAGAGAGACGCTATCAGATTCTGGCCCTAGGTTCCTGGGAGAAGAGCTGTGGAGGCTAAGGGACAGTGATGAGCAAATGGGGATGAACTGGCCATGAATAAATTTCGTCTGGAAATTAGAAGACGGTTTCTAACCATTGGAGGAGTGAGGTTCTGGAACAGCCTCCCACCAGGAAGAGTGGTGGAAATAACCTCACTAATTTTAAACTGGAGTGTGATACCTGCATGACGTGGATGATATGCCATAGCAGGGGACAGGACCTGATGACCCAGGAAGTCCCTTCCAGTCCTGCGTTCCTGTGGCTATGTGTGTGGGCAAATATTTGATTTGTGCACGGATTCATCAAGGGAGTTTGGCGCACACGCTGTTTGGCTCGTGCAAGTGCCTGTGAACGTCTGGCCCACTCTATTGCATAGGTATTTAGAGTTGTCGCTGACAAACTCTAACAGGTCCTTCCAAATTATACCTTTAGGGCTTTTGAACTTGCATCATCTTGACTCAATAGGCACCTGCTGCAAGAGAAGAGCCATCTTGATTAAAGTATACATGGAAATCTGTTAGTTCTCAAGCTGGGACGGCGTACAATAAGTTTCATCCCGGAGAAAAGAGGGTTTGATAATTGAAAAGCTGAGAGAACTTTAATGAAGCCTGCTGTTCCCCTGAAATTGAAATGTTAGTTAGATAAGCATGCAGACCGAACAGCATACAAATGCTTAGGGGTATGGGGAGATACATACATTTAAATAAATAGATTTCTGAAGGATAAACTCTTTGCATGCAATTCTCCCACAGCATTTTCTCTTTGGTCTGCATGCTTTCTCCTGTGCCAGATGCTGTTTTGTGTATCTGTAGCACTAAGGCAGTGGTCCTCAAACTTTTCAGGGTCATGCCCCCCCCTTACTCCTGTCCGTGCCTCTGCCCCTCCCCCCCCGGAGCCAGGGCTGGGAGTGGGCACACGGATGCCCCTTGGACAGGGGTAAGGGGTCTGAGGCTGGGGTCGCAGCTGGGGGCAGGGCTGGGGCCGGGAATGGAGCCATGTCTGGGGCTGAGGCTGGGGCTGGGGCCAGGAGCAAAACTCCAGCTGGGAGTCGCAGCTGGGGACAGGACCGGGGCCAGGGCTGTGGCTGGGGGAGGGACCAGAGTAGAGCTGGGAGGTGGAGCAGGGCTGGGTGGTGCTCCCTCCCTGCCCCCTGTGGAGGCTGTCCTGGGTCCACCATGCCCCCCCCCCCGAACGTTCCTCCGCATTCCCCTATGGGGCTGCGCCCCACAGTTTGGGGGCCACCGCGCTAAAGGGAAGATCTCAGTAATGTGCCTCATGGGGGGTAAATCCAGTCCATTCCTCTGCGTTTGCATAGGGTCCTGGTTTCACTGGGACCAGTGTGCTCCACCATTGGGAGCAGGAGCTGGGGAGCTCAAGAGGGGAGCCCTGCATACTGTGAGGCATTGTTCCCAGGAGTGGGGGGCTGGGCTGCCTGTAGGCCTCATCCCCAGCCTTTTGGAATCAATGAAAAGGCCCATTGCCTTTGGATCAGGCTCAATGGGCCATCTTCAGGGCAGGGATTTGGGATGTGGTGGGATTCAGCAGCCCTGGGCCTGAGTCCACTGCCGCCCTGCCTGTCAATGCAGCTGCACGGCACCTACCATGATGGGCTCCCGGCCTGTGACTGGGCTCCTCAGAGCGACTGAAGTACAAATCGTTAATCATCTGTCCTGCTCCTCCCAGCTTCGGTGGGGAGGAGTCGAACCCCTGCCGAACCCCTTCCACCAAACCCCGCAACTCAGGCGGAGCAGGAGCTGGGGGCGGTCCATATCCTCCTTCCTCATCTGTTGGAGATCATGCGCTGGATCCAGCGGGAGTTTGGCTGGATGTTGACAGGGAAATACGGGGTTTGACACTGTCCATTATGGACTGAAAGACCTAAACGGAGCATTTCACCCCTTCTCAATCTCAAATATTATATCCCCCTTCAAAATAATCGGTGTGATGGCAGCTCCTCTTTGCTGACGCTGGGGTTTAAACCAGAGACCTCCTCTGCTAAGAGCTCCAGTCTGTACAGCAGGAGCTTAAAAAGCCGGGCTCTGTCGATGAGACCCTTCTCCTCTATGGATTGGGCACCAAGGGACACAAATCTCACGCACTGACCAGTTGGTGACATCTGCCTGTCTTGAGAAGCATCAATTTACCCCTTAAAACGCTGCTGTCTCAGCCCTGCGGGAATCAGAGTTCTGCAGAACAATGTCTCCCTGCCCCAAGCCCCCCCGACCAGAGAATACGTTTCTCTTCTCTTTTGAAGGGAGAAACATTTCCTATTGACCAGAGGAGAAATTGTGCCTCATTTGTACCTTTGGCGGTGCCCATGGGGGGTTATTTGTCAGCTTTCACAGCTCAGGCACCTGCCACAATTACAAAGAGAGAGCTCTGAAATGACCCAGCTGGAACGGGACCTGATCGCCAGTAAGTCCTTGTGTTCCCCTGTTTGTTGTTCTTTGCAGGCAGGATTGTGGGATAACTCTCCAAGCAGACATCTTCCTGGAACAGTTATGTAAAGACTCCAGGAGCAAAGGAAAACTGTCTCGTTTCCTGAATTGTTTGTAAACCGAACATTACCACACTACCCCATGCCACTCCGTGGCTCCGGCAGTTTGGTATAGGCTACAGAGCCACTGACCTGCAGCGTCCCACGGCAGCAGTGACTGAATGTGATTGCTGTCCATGCTGGCTGTTGGTTGAAATTAGTTGGGCACGTTCCATTTTCTAGTGGATAAAGGTCTGATTCTGCTCTCAGGTACTCCCATGCAGCCCCATGGACGTGAGTGGAGTTGCGAGGATGTAGCAGAGAATTTGGTTCAGCATTTAGCCCGCTTCGTCTGCCCATCTCAAAGCACATTGCTAATATTAATGAATTAAACCCCACAAAGGCCCCGTGAGAGGGATAAATATTCAGAGCCTCATTTTATTGAGGGGGAAACTGAGGCACAGAAAGGTTGTGACTCACCATGGGTCTGTGGCAGAGCTGGGGAAAGAATCCAGCTCTCCTGACTCCAAGTCCCCCTAAGCGCTACACCACATTTGAGGCTGTGTATTTTCCCCTGCTGAAATTAATGTCGTGAACATAGACACGCACCTAGGGACTACATGTCCTGGCTTAGGTGTTATCAATACCGCCTGCAGTCTTGGGTCTGACCTGGTGATTGACATAGCAAACACAGGCCTGGGTTGCCAATTTTAGTTGGCTGTATTCCTGGATGTTTCCTCACAAGACACAATCTTTAATTAAAGATTAATATTTAATTCCTGGAGGCTCCAGGACGGTCCTGGAGGGTTGACAACCCTAACGCAGGCCCTTAATGACTTTGATAATAATACTTGCTGCTTTGCTTCTTGAGGGCACTCTGAGAACATTAATTAATAACATGGGGAGATGGCCAAGATTGACGCTTGTTTATAAATCCCGCAGCTGTGGCTCACAAGCCTTAGACGTTGTTTAATTGCCTGGGTAATGGTTACGGAGCCACGCGTTGACATTTATTTATTTTGTCCGTTTCAATTCCAGGGTGAGTTTCGATGAAGGAAGATCCTGGAGTAAATATGCCTTCACATCGACACCGCTTTTTGTGGATGGGTCCCTTGTGGAGCCGGGCATAGAGACGCAGCTAATGACGTAAGTCCCAAACGAGCTGTGTCGGGATCGAGCGTACGGCGCTGCGGGTGTATGTCAGTCGCTTCAGCCCTCTGCCGGGTGCAACGTCGGACCCGCTCCACTGTGTGTGAACACGTTACTCTGTAGAGCTGCCGAGAAGCTCTAATACAGCAGACCGGTCTCAAGTACCTTTTAGGATTTACAGAGCTTTGGGATTATTTGTAGATTTTAAGGTCAGAAGGGACCATTAGCCCCTCTGCATAACACCGGCTAGAGAATAAACAGGCTGTAAAATGTTGTAATAAGCTACTGGTGTTTAGAACTTAGCAATATGCACCCTCTTGGTTGATACACTGGGGATTGAACCAGGGACCCTCCAAACTAAATGTAGGCATTGCTACAGCTTGAGCTAAAGAGCCAATCCTTCATAGGTGCTGGCTGTAACCACTTATATCTTCTGGACAGGCACAGAGAGTGGCTTGAAATACACTCACCAGTGGGTTACAATTGCCCATAGACACAGAGGTAGTGGCTTCCAGTGACCATTTCATTATCTGCTCTTCCTCCGGGGGCTGGGTGCCGCAAGAGGAAAGCCCGTCTCTGAGGAAGGGATCAGGTTCCCAGAGAGCAGTACAGTTAAGAGTGTACTAGCCAAACACTCTACACTTACTGTGATGCAGCTGTGTAGTGCTGCTTCAGGAGTGTTCCTGTGATGTGAGTAAGTGCCCTCCATTAATCACAACAGGAAGGAGATTATGCTGCAGTAACACTTCATTGCAAACACAGAAGCCTCCTGCTACCCTGGCTGTTCCGAATTTCACTTTCTAAGGGATCTGATTCTGCCGTCGCTGGCCCCTTTGACACCAGTGTGACTGCACCCTGAGCAGTGGGGTTATCCTGATTTACACCCGTTCCAAGAGGGAGGCGGGTCGGGCCCACTATCTTTTGCTCTAGTCTCCATCATTCCTGTATGCTTGTATTTCAGGAAGTGGGGGGTGTAGCTCACAGATAGCGTTACTATTAATCATCAATCTGGAGTGGAATACTAGACAGGAACGTCACCCATCTCTTGAGAAGTTTGGAATCGGATAAGGGCTTTGGGAGTTGGGATGTGATTTCATTGGAATTGGATTTTGTGATTCACCATGGTACCTCTTCCAAAAATAATGCAGATGCCTCAATCTTAGGCAGAGTGAAATAACCGTATTGTAGGGAGAGTGTTGGATAGAGAGCCTATGCAGTGTTGTGGTAGCCGTACGGGTCCCAAGGAATTAGATCTCTCTAGTACATAGAGCCTATCAATGTCTTACACAAGGGGCTGGAATCTAGCTGGAGCTGCCAAGTCGAGAATTCCCAGGGAGGGGGCTGAATCTCTCAGCTGGCAGAAAGTCAGTGGAGCCAGCTTCTATGCCAACCACACCTCCTGTCTTGGCATACGGGGTGTGTCAGGGCTGGGGCCTTGGCAGCTTGAGAATGAGGAGGTGTCACTGGCTCCCTGACAGCCCTTCCTCCAATTCTCCTGTGCCAAAGGGAACTCATTGCAGGAGATGATCTAGCCCAGGGTATTCAATAAGGGGCTTGATTCTCTGTGTGCCAGACCTCCCCACATGCCCCCTATGCTGGGAGGGGCACCAGGCCCAGCAGCAGTGCAGCTGCACCAGCAGAGTGTTCTCCTACACAAGTGGCATTCTCTTCTAGGCATGTGCAATTGGATGATGGCTCCTTCATGCCACTTAGCTGGGGCAAAGAGTCATAACCCACCTCCAGAATCTGGCCCAGAAGAGCGAATCCATGAGACTTTATTCTGGTTTGGCTACTTCACCTTTGAGAGAGAGCAATGCACTTAGCTTCCTTATTATTTTAAGTCAAGGTTGCATGTTTTTCTCGTGCAAACAGGAATAAAGGCAGGGAAGTCCTATGGCTTGTGTTACCCAGGAGGTCAGTTTAGCTTATTACGATGGTCACGTCTAGCTTTATAATCGCTCAATCTCTGAATTACATTGTTGGTGATGGTGTCTCGTAGTTTGTCCATCAAATAGTGATGTTCCAACTGGAAACAAGGATGCACCTTCACTGAACTCTCCTTTTTTTTTTCTTTTTGCTTCATAGGCAATAACTGGGATTTTTGTGAGTTTCCATGAGAATTTGAAATTTCGATCAATAGAAGATTTTGCCATCTTTGCAGGGAAACCCACTTTTGTGGAGCGTGTGCATGTGTGCTGGTTTGTCATGTGCAAATACTACCTGAAAAGAGCAAAACGCAATAAGAAGTAATGCGGGCAAATACTTAACATTTCATGAAGATGGGGTAAATGTCATTTTGGGGGTCGGCGGTACGTAGGCAGCTCTGAATGAAGGGCTGGATCCTAAGCTGTTCCCTCTGGGTAACCAATTCTGGTTACCACATTTTCCTCAATGGGTCCTGGTCAATATAGTGGTTTCTCAGCATTGTTATATTGTGCACTGTTGTTAGGCATCTGCTGTTTCCCAAATACAGTAATGGGTGACGCGGTTGCATTCACTCAAACCCATATGGACAGCCAGATCCTCCACTTGTGTAAATCAGTACATCGGTATCTCCACTGCAGTCAATGGAGCTAACCCAGTTTACACTAGCTAAGGATTCGGCCCAGGTCCAGTGTGGTTTTCTTTGAGATGAAACATGCTTTCCAATCTAATATTATTATTATTTATCCTTCCAGTATTTCCATGGAGCATGTAGGAAGCCAGGCCTGCTGGCCATTCGATGCCAACTTTACTGAGAACTGCTTTGTTTTCCTTTTGAAATCTTTACAGGCTTTTTTTTTCATGTGCATAGAAACTCCTACCCACACTTTCCCAGGTGCTGAATAGTAAAACGGCTCTTTTATAACCTAGCTAGAAAATGGTTCTCATGCAGCTTTTCAAAGTATTTCCCGGAAAATGAATTGTAGAGAACTGATCCATAAGGGCAGAGCTGGGTCATTCTGGGCTCATGGGGGCTCCGAGTCAGAAGAACTAAATGCCTTCATGAGGCTGCAGCTCTGTTGGCTGTGATCTGAGCCAGCTTAGGGCTCAATCCTGCAACGTGCTGCAGGCTGGTGGGACCTGTGTGGCCATGCAGCGCTTCCACTGATTTCAGGGATCTTCCAACAAAGAACAGCTTGCAGGACCGGGAGTGGTACGTAGGGCTGCTGGCCAGGCAGGTGCAGTCGTAGGCTGGAGGGGCTCCCGTGAGCAAAGTATTCAAATGCCATGAAATGGAAACAAGGGTGGAGTTGATTTTCTGGAGTCCCCCCACCCCTTCCTGGAAACGGCTAAAATATTCCTTCCAGAGATCACAGCCAGTGCCTAGGACTTTGGAAAAGTAACCCTGTTGCCATTGAAATGCACCAGATTGCACGGCACCTTGGCTACTTCCTAGCCTAATCTCCCGGGGGAATTCATTATTTATTAATTGTTGGTATGCTGTCGATTATTATTTATTTGTATTACAGTCGTGTCCTGAGGGCTCCTCTGAGTTGGGGGCCCCTTTGTGCTGAATTCCTACATGTAGGGAGACCGTCCTTGCCCCAGAGAATTTACAACGTAAAGCCTAGTCTATACACAGATTTTATACGGATTTAATTATTTCCTTGGGGTTTCGATTTTTCTGGCAATATATTCAAATCAGTAAAACCCCCAGTGTGCACAGTTATACTGATATAACAATATGGGAATAAACCATACCAGTATAAGCACCTTCATGCTACTCCACTAGAGGGTTGTATCAATTTCTAATCTATAGTTATAGCAGGACAAAAATTGTGTATTGATAAGCCAGATGGGGAAACTGAGGCTCTGAGCAATAAAGTGACTTGCTGAAGATCACATACCTGGGAATAGAACCCACATCTTCTGAGTTCTAAGCCAGGTCCCTAGCCACTGGACTGCCTCCCTTGCCCAGGTGTGCTTAAAGTTCCACACAAGGAAAGACTGTCCCTTCCCCAAAGTGCTTCCAATCTACAGTGGTCACACACGGGACCAGAGAAGGGTTTTTTCCTTGTTAGCATTATGATGGTCATTGCTGCTCATTCACTTCTTAGGCTAAGAATTCTGCAAACTTGCCCCTACACGGTCTTCACACGAGTCCACCTTTGAAACTGCAGCTCTTGAATGCTGCTGCACTGGGCTTCAGCATGCTTTGTAGGAGCATTAAGTACCAGCATTTCCAGCAAGTACACTGCTGCTCCCTCCCTGCTTAGCTACAGATATGAGAAGGTGGTTCTGTTTACATGGGAAAACCAGTGAACAGATCCCATGCCATCATCTTTTTTTCCAAGCACACACGGAAAATCTGGGGTGACGCAGGCATATTATGCAGGAACCCTGGGTTAAAATCTCAGCAGCACATCCCAGAATGTCATGGAGGGAGAGAAGATAGCAGAGAACAGTGGCAAGGTGTGATGGAGGCCCAGGTGAAGATCAAGCCTATAAAGGGACCATTCACGGAGTACTGGATGGCTTGGGGCTATTGGTGCCTGTCATCTCTACTTCCAGACCTGAAACCAGCACAGGTGGCTGAAAGCTCGGAGGTGATACTGAATAGTTCCTGCCCTGTGGGCAATGTGAAATGGGTAGCTGCTCTTGGTTGCTTCCTAGTGGACAAGAACCCACAGCCGCAAATCCAGCACAGCTGACACTAATTGGCCCTCTTGTTGCTGAATGGGAAATGGGATCTCAATGGGTGATGGAGATGGAAATGCCCCTGAGGGTCTGTCTACATTGCAGCTGGGTAGGCCGACCCACCCTGGTGGGACTCAAGCTAGTATGCTAAAAATAGCAGAACATCTCAGGCCCTAGGAGGTCGGGTGGGCTTGAGAGCCTGAGCTCCAGCCCTGATTGCAGTGGAGGTTAGGAGCCTAAATACCGTTGAGAATCTGAGCCCAACGTCCTGAAAAATCCTTTTATGAAGACGTAGGCAGTGGTGTTGTAACCATGTTGGTCCCAGAATGTTAGAGAGACCCGGTGGGTGAGGGAATATCTTTTATTGGACGACTCTCACCAACAGCCTTTGGTCCAATAAAAGATATTCCCTCACCCACCTGGTCTGTCTCTTATGAAGATGTTCAGCCATTGCTGCTAGTAAGCCGAGGAGAGAACTAAAAAGGGAGAGGGACTCCAGGGGAAAGGAGCGCTGGTTCTAGACGTCTATCCTAGATCTGTAGAAAGGAAAATGGGGTTGGCAGCTTCCAGCATACAACTTAGTGAAGGGGAAATGTGTGTGTGGGCTTGCGGGCTTAGGGAACTCTGAACTCTGCTATTACACCCGGTGGGGGGGGGGGTAGAGCTGATCCACCAGCAGATTGCCATAAGCTCTCAAGTCTCATAAAAATGCCATTATTCTGGGGGGAGAATACACTGTATAGTTTGGTGGATTGTCTCAAAATCCTGTTTGTCCAACTTGTCTAGTGGTGTTATCCAAAAACGGCTCTGGGTTTTTTTCCCCTTAGACTAGTTTTATCCTGCCATGAAGTTTTCCTTCCTATCTTATTTGGAGTCTGCTTTATAACTGCATTATCTGTTTGAAATGCAACTGGCTTTATTCTTGGCGGTGGACTAGTTTCTAAAGTGGGTTTTACTGGCAATATTAGGACGTCTGTCCTTCCGATTCACTGCACAATCCTGTGGTTATGAAACTATGAAAACTGCAGCAGGCAACTGTGGACTGCTTTGAGGGCATAATGGAAAATACAGCTGAAGCCTTCAAGAGGAGAGAAGCAAAGATCTTTAACTTAAAATGTATCGATATCTGGACTCCTCTTCAGCTAGCTGATGAGGAATCAAGATGAGCCGCGAGAAAACAAAGAAGTCATCTTGGAACGAAAGAAAGGGAAACAAACCAACAAACACAAAATCCTGCATCGAGATTATATAACTTGGCTGGAGAACAAAGACCAAAAATAAGAATATTGAGTGAGGGAAGCAAAGATTTTTTTGAGATATTAGCCTTTATCATAGTGAGCCAAGCCACCGGCTCATCTGATCTGGTTTCAAGCCACCTCTGGAAATAGCCTGTACTGGAGGCTTCAGTGGAAAATGAGCATCCCACTAATACTGATTGTCAATTTTATGCCGTGCTCGAAAATGAGTGTGTGTCTGGGGATTCCTATTCTATCCCTGTTCCTGGTCAGCCTATACCTGGAACCATAACATTTGATTGGCTGTATCATTTTCTTAGCTTTTATGACCACAAATGTTACTAATGATCATTAATTTAACCAGTATCCTTTCTTACCCCCATCTTTTTTCTCCTCCAGCAGCTGTATAATTGTTAAGCCTGTGGCTTGCTGCGTGAATTCAGCTAGTTAGCCTGAAAGAGCATTGTATTGATACTCTTAGGAATCATGAAAAAGGGGATAGAGGATAAGACGGAGAATATATTATTGCCCTTATATAAATCAATGGTACGCCCACATCTTGAATACTGCGTACAAATGTGGTCTCCTCGTCTCAGAAAAGATATACTGGCACTAGAAAAGGTTCAGAGAAGGGCAACTAAAATGATTAGGGGTTTGGAGAGGGTCCCATATGAGGAGAGATTAAAGAGGCTAGGACTTTTCAGCTTGGAAAAGAGGAGACTAAGGGGGGATATGATAGAGGTATATAAAATTATGAGTGATGTGGAGAAAGTAGATAAGGAAAAGTTATTAACTTATTCCCATAATACAAGAACTAGGGGTCACCAAATGAAATTAATAGGCAGCAGGTTTAAAACAAATAAAAGGAAGTTCTTCTTCACACAGTGCACAGTCAACTTGTGGAACTCCTTGCCTGAGGAGGTTGTGAAGGCTAGGACTATAACAGGGTTTAAAAGAGAACTGGATAAATTCATGGAGATTAAGTCCATTAATGGCTATTAACCACGATGGGTAAGGAATGGTGTCCCTAGCCTCTGTTTGTCAGAGGGTGGGTTCACTCCCACTCATTACCTGTTAGGTTCACTCCCTCTGGGGCACCTGGCATTGGCCACTGTCAGAAGACAGGATACTGGGCTGGATGGACCTTTGGTCTGACCCAGTACGGCCGTTCTTATGTATGTTCTTATGTTCTTATGATGATGCTAGTGGTGCATGCTGCCCTTCTAGATCGTTTGAATAGGCTAATCAGGTGAGCACAACCTCTGCCTCTGAAGTGACCATTCTCAAGCCATAAAGCATTTATTGATTGTGTCTCAGGAAAGGAGAGAATGAAAGAGGGTGTCTGTGACCCTACACGAGTTCCTTGAGAACTTGACAACCCCCCAGCAGAGGGCCCTGGGCCCTGCAGCATGTCCCAGTGCACCTGTTCTGGCCCTTTAAGGGTGGGAGCTGTAGTTGCAGGTCATGTGTTTGTTCCTAGTCATGTGTCCTGCAGGAAAATCATATATAATAATCCCTACCTCTTCTACTGCCTTTGTCATCGATAGATCTCAAAACACTTCACAAAGGAGGTGAGGTGCATGAGCCCCATTTTACAGGTGGGGAAACTGAGGCACAGAGCAGTGAAATGATTTGCCCAAGGTCAGCCCCTGGCGGAGCTGGGAATAGAACGCAGGTCTACCTGAATCCCAGGCTAGTGTTTAGACACTTGGCTTCCTGACACGTTAGGCACAGAATTAAACTGGGGAGGTTTAGGGAAGGGGAGCTCACTGCACCTGTCAAGCAAGAAGGCCTGGGGGGAAGGGGCCTGAGTGGAGGAGGGCTGTGAAGTCCTCGTGAAGAGGAGATAGGGCCAGGCCCTGCGGGGGCGGCAAAGACAGTTCTGAGTTGTGTTGTTCTCAATCATTGTTTCCAAGTGGCTAAAGAAAAGGAACAGGAACGTTGTCAGGAGGAGGATTTCACTTCCCCCCAGTTGGTGGGTCTGGCCACCAGCATCCACTGTCTGCTTCAGCAGGGCCTGTCCCTGTGCAGCGCTGGGTGCGGTATGCCCTGAACTCTCAGCTGAGCGTTTGTGGGGTGTGAGCCCCTCTGAGGAGTGTGCTCAGCAGTGCTTTGAAGGGCACAAGTTCACCCCGTGCATGCCAGCTGGCAGTCGGTCCATTGCCCAGCAGCGCTCCCTGGCAGTACCCAAGCCCTCCGCGGCAGGCACCATCTTTTTCTTTCAGGTTGCACAGGATGTAGCATGAAGAGGGCCTAATCCCTAATAGGAACCCCTGGGTACTACAGCAATACAAATAATAATAATGATTTATACCTGTTCGATGGCCTGTGTGAGATGCATAGTGGAAGGGTCTCAGACCAGTGCCGTCCCCTGCAAGAGATGTGGGGAGGGATAGCTCAGTGATTTGAGCATTGGCCTGCTAAACCCAGGGTTGTGAGTTCAATCCTTGAGGGGGCCACTTTGGGTTTTGGGGATTTAGTTGAGGATTGGTCCTGCTTTGAGCAGGGGGTTGGACTAGATGACCTCCTGAGGTCCCTTCCAACCCTGATATTCTATGACACTGGCAGAGAGTCACTGAAGAGACAATAAGGGAAGAGTGGGCTAAAGAGATTGAGTTGCACTACTTTCCCCCTTGGACAGTGCCTGCAGACCCAGTTGTGGTGTGGCATGGGGAAATGCACGCTGCTGCTGTATATGCAGTACCTGTTCTGGGGAAGAAAGGGGACTTGGGTCTTCAAAGCTGTCAGGCCAGCTGCCTTTCACGAGCACCACAAAGGAAAAAAGAAAGAAAGTGCTTCTGAAAACCAGCATTAAAAATTCACACTCCCTGTTTCTTGCGCTCCCTTTCATGTGTCTGGGATCTCTTTTGAGGCAATTGTCATGTAAAGCGGTTTGGAAACATCAGAAATATTTTTTTTAAAAATCAGATTTCAAAAGCCTGGCTTTGTTGTTCAGTAAACTCGTATTTTGATAACGCTTAATTTTTTTTGTCCCCCCCTCCCCTTTCGCATGTGGCGCCGCGCGACTAATCCATAAATCCAGCTCGAGCCGAAGAGCCACCGCATCATTGTGTTCTGCAGATTACTTGCTCATTGCACTTGGCGTCGCTCGCTAACTCGAGGATCGCATCTCACTGGATAATTGGCAGGGTTCCCGCTCTCATGCCAGCATTGTAAAGAATGTGCCCATTCACTGGATGAGTAAATATGTGGCTATTTTTTAAAGACCATAGCATGGGTGAAAGGGGAGATACTGACAGCATTGGGCGCATGGATCTTCTCTATCATCCCAGAAACTCTATGGCATTGGAAGGTGGGACTTCCCCTTTCACTCCATCACCTCCACCATACCCCACTTCTGACCTACAGGGGTAGTGGCTTCCCCCTCCAAGAACATTTGGTCAAGCGCTGTCTGTGGAGCTTGCCAATAAGGAAGCCATCTTGTTATTTGTAGAATGGCAGATCCTAAAGGCCCCAGCCAATATCAGTGCCTGACTTTACTATACATAGGGGCCTACCAAATTCACGGCCATGAAAAACGCATCACGGACCGTGAACTCTGGTCTTTTTTACCCTAGACTGTACAGATTTCACCGGGGAGATCAGTGTTTCTCAAATTGAGGGGCTGGACCCAAAAGGGAGTTGCAGGGGGGTCATAAGGTTATTTTAGGGGAATCATGGTATTGCCACCCTTACTTCTGCGCTGCCTTCAGAGCTGGGCGGCCGGAGAGCGGCGGCTGGTGTCCAGGTGCCCAGTTCTGAAGGCAGCCTCTCACCAGCAGCAGCGCAGAAGTAAAGAAGCTGCCGCTCACCAGCTGCCCAGCTCTGAAGGCAGCGCAGCTGCCAGCAGCAGCGCAGAAGTAAGAGTAGTAGTACCGCAGCCCCCACTACAATGCCCTTGCAACCCCCCCGCCTCCACAACTCCTTTTTGGGTCAGGACCCCGACAATTACAACATGGTGAAATTTCAGATTTGAATAGCTAAAATAATGAAATTTACGACTTTTAAAATCCTCTGACCACGAAATTGACCGTGAATTTGGTAGCGCCCTAATTATACATATTAAGGGATAATCACTGCCCCAACGAGTGTAGAAACTAAACAGATAAGACAGCCAAAGGAAGGCGTAGTATCCCTTCTGACAGGTGAAAAACTGGGGGATTAAGTGGCTTGACACAGGGCGTTTGGGGTGGAGCTGAGATTTGAACTTTGAGCTCCTTCGGGCTAGGCCGGTGGCTTACTCCCAAGCCCAGCCAAGTTGTAATAAGGGTCTATTTGTGATATAGTCTGTGAATCCCAATGTTTGCCAACAGCTTTTAATGACTGACATTCCAGAATTTATGCCGCCACTACCTGTGTCCAGAAGAGTTACAAAGTCTAAGCAGAGGGTGGGTGTGTTGTCTAAAAAGGACATTGCAAGGTATTTTGTGCTCTTTTAATTTCATTTCCTTCTGGTGTAAATAACTGTGGGAAAAATAATGCTGAGACCAGTTTCTCCCAGGTTCTGTCTCCCTCCTTTGTTATTCCAGGCTTGGTGCTTATGACAGCATTTTGGTGAAGACAAACTGCTGAATAACTCATTTTAAGAGAGAGCACACGTGGGTATAGTGATGGGCCCAAATTCAAACGTGATCCAAACACCTTCCCTGGGTTTTGTGGGGCTTGGAAGCTGCACCCAGGTCCCGATTTTTGTAGCCAACCCTTTGTAATGGGCTAAACCAAAACCCTAGATCTGTATAGTTCTGAAATCCAGATTGGCTGGCACTGGGCCGTCTCTAATAGAAAGTATTAGATGGAGCTGACCAACCTATTTTATATCCATAAAAACGGGGTTTAAGTTGTCAGACTGTTCTTGACACCATGGGCCAGATCCACAGCGGGAGTAAATCGGGATAGCTTTATTGAACCTGGTGGAGCTGTGCTGATCTACTCCAGCAGAGGATCTGGCCCCATTCCTTTCTGAATGGACCATATATTTGATTGGGTAAAAAATGGTTTCTGTCTTCTTACCCCTTCCAGATCTTGTCTCCCCCTTCCCAAAGATGATTGCCATTTCTTCTCATCCTTTCCCACCCGCAGAGAGAAGCACAGGCAGCCTTGACTTATGTCATCCAGTTGCCCTGAAGCAGCCGTTTCTGACCCAACGGTCAGGTGAAATGAACTGAATTAAAAGCTTCAAAGTGGCTTTTAAAGACCCTATTTATTGTTTGGAGAAAAATTATAGAGTGTTTTTCATTGGCGATTGCCTTCCTTTAACTGTCATCCTTCATCTTTTATATTTCCTTTCCAGTCTCTCGCTGCCTGCATCATCTTGCCAATCATTAGATAATATCACTCGGGCTCCTCTTCCACTCTCCCTAATTGCTGGTCTATGTCTCTCTCAATTAGGTTCTGGTTCTTTTGTCTCACTCTCATTCCATCCAGTTTCTATGTAACCGGTGACCTCCTTTCACCCCAATTCCATCTAAACCCTAATAAAAAACAATCAGAAGGTTACACAGCCCATTTGCTTGTCTTCAAAGTCATAATTTATGTTTAATTCATGGGGAACGGCTCGGCTTTGACTCTCCATTCATAGCCGCTAACCCCACTGGCTCAGTTTGCAATTGTTCCGCCGTTGCTTGCATGTGTTGAGCCCTAAATGCTAAGCCTGCGTTCGGGAGCCAGTGCCCCTTTGCTGCAGCCTTTTTAGGCACACCGGGTCAAGATTTTGTAGCAGGAACACACATTGCATTCTGGGTGCGGTTGTTGGTGTTTTGATTTATTTGCTCAGAAGTCATTGGGCTCGTTTCAGGGGTAACTGGGGGAAATTCTCTGGCATGTGCTATGCAGGAGGTCAGACTAGGTGACCTAATGGTTTCTTCTGGCCTTAAAATCTATTAAAAGTCTATCTGCGCATTACAGAGGATCTCCTACCTCTTTCCATAGGTGGTGGGGATCCACATATATTTCTGTTGAGACTATGCTACAACGACATCTTTAGTGAAAGGGCTGGAACCGGCAGTGCAGTGGTTAGAAGACCGGATTGGGAGACACTTCGACTGCTTGGTTCCAACCCGTGTGAAGCTGCTGACTCCTGGGGTAGCACTGATCCTCTTCCCCTCTTTGCCCCATTTCACCCATCTTGGAAATGGAAACGATAATACTTGTGTAACTCACAAGGATGCTGCAGTGCTTAATTAACTCTCAGGAAGAACTTTGAAATCGATGCTGCAGAAGTGAACGTTGTTATTATTTTATGTCAAATTTGAGTTGATGTTCAGACAATTACAGTGGATTTTCCATCCAGTGAATTTTGATCGACAGGACATAGGACACTCCTTACTCTTTGCTAATAGGGGAGAATGTGTCCACATGCCACTAGGTTTTTCTTCAAAGCTGCAAAACCAATACTCTCCGACCCTTCCATTAAATACCAGTGGCTGGGCCACCCAAGTTGTAGGAGGCATTGCTTCAGAGACATGCCTAAGGCTTTGTGAACGCCACTCTACAAATTAAGATGGAGTCACTCATCCATTGTTTATTTATGTATGTATTTATGTATTTAATATTCGCTGTTTATAATCGTGTTTCCACCTTTGGAACCTGAAGGTAAAATAGGTTCCCGTATCGATAAATGTCTCATAGTGTTGTGTGGACAAATTCACATTGCTTGAGTAGGGTGTGTGATGGATTGGACCCCCCTTCTGGGATGCCATCTGATGTACTGGGGTTTCACTGAGCCCGCCTGCTCCACTAGCCTGGATTCCCGGTCCCTGTTTTGATGAATTAGGCTCTCCGGCCTCTTGCAGCACACACACAGGTAGGGCCACACCCAGCTGCAGACACAGACTGAAGTCAGCTCTGTGTGAGAGGATTCACCCAGCACTCACATGCACACCCCCTTTGCGGAATAAACCCAAAATAATAATGTCTTGTGCTGTATAGAAAGATCTGCACAGCGCAAGCTCATAAAAATTCGCCCTCTCCCTAAATGTGAAGAGATACGCACAACTTCTTTCCCCCCCCCGCCCCACGCAGAAATTGCACAAACTGGGTTTAATAATAAAAAAACCACTTTATTAACTATAAAAGGCAGATTATAAGGTATAGCAAACAGAACAAAGCAGATTACGAGCAAATAAAACAAAACACGCATAATAAGTTTAAGATCTTAAAGAGACTGGTTTCAAGAAATAATTCCTCACCCTAAATGTTATTTTAGGCCAGTTGCAGCGTTTCTGTAGGTTAGAGTTCTAGTTATTTCTTTTTATAGACTGGACCCTGTCTCAGTCTGGACTCAGCCCTGCCTTTCGCCCCAGGTTCGTTCCTTTGTCCCTTCAGGTACTTTCAGCAGCCTTTCTTATCGGGTAGGCAATGAAGGAAAGTCCGGTTTGCCTTCCTCCCCAGCTTTAAATAAGATTTACATAAGGCGGGAATCTTTGGTTTCCCAGTCTTGACCTCCCCCTCCTTTTAATGGAAAATTACTAGAAGTCCAAGATGGTGCTTAGTACCAGGTGACAGGACCACCTGACCTGGTAGTGTTACGCCTCTCAGGAAGGAGCGAGATTAGTATCTTTAAAGTCTTAGTGTTTCTTCCTAATGGCCCATCAGGGCTGAGATGGCCAGTTGTCTGGTGGGTGTCTCCCAAATACGCACCCAGTTGTAATTGTTACATAGTCAATATTCCTTACTTTAGATACAGAAATGATACATTAGTAACTTATAACCTGTCCAATGGTACCTTACAAGGCCCATCTTGTATAAATACATATCTTACTTAGGCCATATTCATATCATAACTATATTTCTATGAAGAATATGGAGTGTCACGCCACAGGGTACATTACAAAGGGGCTAGATTGCTAGGATTTTAATTAATTAGTTAATGTATTTATAGAAAAGGGAAAAAAAAAAACCTTTAAAGTATTTTGTAAATAAACCATATATTGTATTGGGCCGAATCCTGACAACATCTAACTTCAAAGGGGATTGTGTTGTGGCCTGTACAAGAAACAAAGTGAGCCAAATTGTTATCTCACCAACCTTGATGTTAGCAATGGAAGGAAAGTACTAATATCTGTGGAATGAATGAAGATGCTTGCTGTCACTGGGAGGTCAGGGCCTCTGCGTGATGTTCTTAGCGCTCCCTTTCCACTTGGCATCTTCATGCTCCGTAAAACCTTGTATTATCAATGAGGGGTCTGTAAGACTCAGTCGACAATATGAGGCATTGCAAATGCCCCAGTGCTCCAGCTTCCATTATGAGTTAAATGGGCAACTCTGGAGATCAAAGGCCTTATTTATATATCCAGAGAACAGGTCCAACCAAATACAGACAGCAGCCACACAGGTTTGCCCTGTATATTGCACGGTCAGGTTACTTCAAACATGATATAAAGAGGCTTGATGTAGGACTGAGGAAGCACTTGTATTTCCATGCCTGAGTAGCTGTGGCGAGGCGGCGACTCACTGCTGCGGCGCCTCCTGCTGGTTGTCCAGGGAATTAGCTCTCTGGCCTCCGGCGCGCCCTCTGTAGGCCAGTGTCTCGCCTGCCCTGGCCCCCGTGTCCCTCCCGGACCCAGGTGCCCTTCTAGATTAGGGTTTTGCCCCCTGACAGTACCCCCTCAGTCTGGGTTTCCCCTCCCAGGGGAACCCCCTACCCCTCAGTGGCTACTGCCTGTCATTATCCAGCCCCCGCTCACTGGGGTGGACTGCAGTCTATAAACCACTCATCATCAGCAAGGGGGGTTTGGACCAGCTGCCTTTGCTTATTCCTGGGCTGCACTTCTGCAACCCTGGTACCCGCTTGTGGGCCCTTAACTCTGCTAGGCTGGAGCTCCCCAGCTCCCTCTGCCCTTCCCCAGCACTGCTCCACCCTAGATACCCTTCCCAGGCAGCCAGGTCCTTCTCTCTCTAGGGAGCTAGAGAGAGTGTGTCCTTCAGCCTCTGGCCCTCAGCCCTCTTATAGGGCTAGCTGGGGCCTGATTGGGGCGTGGCCCCAGCTGTTGCTGCTTCCCCCAATCAGTCTAGCCACAGCCCTCTGCAGGGCTGCTTTTAACCCCTTCCGGGCCAGAGCGGGGTGACCGCCCCGCTACAGTAGCCACTGGCTTTTCTTAAACTCATAGACTTCAAGATCTGACCTCCTGCACGTTGCAGACCACAAGTCCTCACCCACCCACTCCTGTAATAGACCCCTAACCTCTGGCTGAGTTATTGAAGTCCTCAAACCCTGGTTTAAAGACTTCAAGTTACAGAGAATTCGCCATTTACACTAGTTTAAACCTGCAAGTGACCCATGCCCCACGCTGCAGAGGAAGGCGAAAGCCCCCCAGCGTCTCTGCCAGTCTAACCTGGAGGAAAATTCCTTCCCGACCCCAAATATGGCAGTCAGTTAGACCCTGAGCACGTGAGCAAGACCCACCAGCCAGACACCTGGGAAAGAATTCTCTTTTGTCACTCAGAGCCCTCCTCCGCTAGTGTCCCATCCCCAGCCACCAGCAGCAATGGACCCAGACTGTTACCACTAAGTCCTTTTGCCTAGGGAACTCATTGGCTGTGACGTTGTTAGAACTTTTTCTCACTTACCAAGCTGGGGTGGGCTTTGAATCGATGGAGGGCAAAACCTTGGTGTTCCATAACCCCCAAGCCATCCAAATCCCTGGCCCGATCCACCACTACTAATTATTGCTACGCAACAAACACGAAACTCCATCGTCAATTAAAACAAGGAGGGAGAGGAAATGCAATTCTCCGGACTGCTAGATTATTGTACAACATGAAAGAGGGCTGTAATAATTTCCTGCAAGGTCGTCTGGTCAATTTATACTGCATTTGTAAGTTGTTGTGTATTTAAAAAATTAATGAAAGATTTAATTATAGCAGTGTTGCCACTGACCTTTTCCGAAATGACTTCATCGTAAATCTGCAGGCGTTTCAGAACTGTTTTCTAGGTTTCTAATAATTTGCTTGCAAATTAATGACATTCAGCCCCGCAATAAAAGCATAACCTAATTTCTGTAACAGAAGGGATTGGGATGGGATTTGTGGTTCCTTAGCAATCGCTTAATTGAGAGCTGAGAATGATGGTGGTTGAGTCGACCCTCTTGTGTTCGCTGGGAATCCACACGAATTTTAACTGTTTACTTTGAGGAAGGAAAACTAAATCTGTCATGTCTATGGACAGTAAATTATCGTTTTATGGCCCAGAGTGGAGAATACTTATTAAAGTGTACTTAGTCAGAAAAGTGCCTCTGTCTGAATGCCATCTGGGCTCCCGTATTTATTGCTTCTCAATGACATCCAGATAAGACCTGCTCAGATGGGAAATCTAAAGATGGCTTTTCATATTGACTTTCCAAAGTAGGCTCTTGAAAACCAAGCGCTCATCTTTCATCTTCTTCCAGCCCAGCTAGCAATTAAGGTGCTGCAGTTACATCCTGATTGACAATGTTATTGGGGATGTGTGAGACAGAATGAAGAGTTCACCTTGTTCTGCTTTATCTGTATTGCCTCTAGACAGTTAGCAATATTTAGGGGGAAAAAACAAACAGAAAACAAATTCCCTAATTTAGTGAGTAAAGTAACCAGATACGAGACAGACACACTCATGGAGCTGCTCTGTTGAATGGAAAGGTGCAGGTAACTCAGGCCTTGTCTACTAGGTCGACATAAGGCATCTTATGTCAACCTAATTATGTCAGTGTCTACACCACAGCCTTACTCCCACCAATGTAATACAGCAACGTAATAACTGCACCCCCTCGAGAGGCGTAGGGCTTATGTCCAGGTAGACACTGTTACTTACATTGGCTGTTGGTTGTCATTCTTGTCAATTTCACGGCTCCCTGCTGGAGCCGTGAAATTGACAAGAAAGGCTGGTAGGCTTTCTGCTGTGAACCCCAGGCCAGGCTCATAGCTAAGGCTGTCATCCCGGGACGGGAGCGGGGTAGGGGCTTCAGCTAGAGCTGGGCTGCTGCCCAGCCTCCTCACTGGGAACCTGGCAGCCACCCAGACTCCAGCCATGAAACTCCCCGCCAGGAACCCAGGGGGCAGCGGGGAGCCGAGAGCTGGGGGGCAGCCAGGCTCCCAGCAGGGAGCTGCACGTGGAGCTGAGAGCCCGGACTTTCAGCCCCCCACACGGCTCCTCGTGAGTTGGTAGAAACGCTCTTGGTGAGGACGTGCACCGCCGACAGAAAGAGGCATAATGTGGACATGAACCACCGTAGTAACTGCGGTGGCTGTAATTCGACCTAACATAGGTTGACTGAAGTTTGTAGTGTAGACGTGCCGTCTGTGTGCAGACTCCCAAGCTGGAGACAGAAAAATAACCCCCCAGCTACGTCTCTTCATATCCCTTTCCTCAGGCCTTGCTTTATTTCCAAAAATACAAACTCAGAACAATGACAAATCAATTCCAACGACGGGGGCCTTTCCAGTGTCAGACAACTGGGAGAGGAGAGGACATGCCCCTTCCCTAATGATAACTTCCCATTCACCTCTGACCACCTTCCTTTCATAACCCCACTTAGATCAGCCACATGATAGACAGGTACCTGGTAACCCATTACATACCAGAGCACCTTTAAACCTTGTCCCAGTGCCATGGTTGCTTTCCTGGCCATAACCACACTTTAAAATAAATGCTTAGCCTTTCTGATCCCAAATTGAGCTATTTTATGACCCCACTACAGAACCTCATGCTCTAGAGTATCTAGTAGGGGTGGTCACCCCCTGCATCCCCTGCCAGGGCAGGGACGGTTCCCTACAATGTTCTCTTGAGCCTACTTTCACACGTCCCACTTGGATGGGGCTTTCCCCATTTCCCTTGGGAATGTATTCTTTTGATAGTCTCCTACCATTCCTTGTCCTGAATTACTCTAAAAGTAGTTCATACCTTCTGTCTTCAAATGAATCACAGAAATGTAGGGCTGGACTGGACTTCGAGAGGTCAACTAGTCCATCCCCCCATGCTGAGACAGGACCACTTGCACCTAGAAATGCAGCCTTCACGATGTTGATGGGTTTGTACATCAGAAAAGGGCTATAAGTATCTTGGTGGGACATATAATTGGTGACTGTATTGCCAGAGTGGAGATACAACAGCTTTTCTTGCCTACTTGCAGCGCTTCACATCGAAGGCTGGATCATGATAGTTTATCAGCATTAAGAAGCTTTTTCTTAAAAAAAACCAAAACACTTCTTATAAAAATCAGGTGACCCAGAACCATGTCAGCAGCACAGAGGGAAACATCCCTTACCGTTCATATTGCTCTAATTACATTTAGTGTAGTATTGTTTCCTTCTAAATTATAGCAATTATATACAAAGATCTTCTTTGAAATCATTTAATTAAAGAGTAGCTAACGCTTTGTGCTTTTGGAATGCTAATATATTCCCTTCCACTTAGGAAACCTTGTTTTTTCCATTAATTGTCATTACCATGCAAGCATTTCAATGTTTTTCTTTTTGTTCAAAAAGCAAGTGGCTCTGGTGAGTTTCGTTGCTGATGAAAGGTCAACGCAGCCTTCTGCTTTCCCTGCTGTGTAGTCCGCTAATGTTAGTGCAGAGGGAGACCCCAGTGGCTCATCTTGAGACAGCTCTTACGCCCCTGTTCTGGCCGATCGCTATTTCTTGGTTTCTCTAGCCGTGTTGTCTGTTGGGTTCAAGCAAGTGTTTATTGCTCTGTTGATGATGTTGTAGCATCCTATCCACCCGACTACCTCCTTTCATGCCAATCTCCTTACAGGTTGTGAGGGACAGGCCTGGATTCATCTGGAAGCTAGCTGCCTCTAGTTCAGCAGGGTGTCATGGCACGTCCTTATTTTCTTCCCATAGGAGTGTATTTGGCGGTGGCTCCACCTCCCTTGCTCCTTCCTGGCAGGGTCACCAGGGCAGCTTGGAAGGAAAATTCTAAGCACAGGACAACTCCCACTTACGGGCCAGATGATTGGCGGCTCCCAAGAACTAACACAAGCACACAATATAGTCAAGAGAGTAATTGTAGTAAATGGGAAATAAATATAACAGAACAAGGTAAAACACTATGTTCAGGGTCACCAGTACCCACGCTGAGAATACCCATGACATTCCCCAGGCACGTGACCTGATCTAGCACGAGACAAATGTCCTGTCCTACTGGTTCGTAGTGGCCCTGGATGACCTATGACAACGTATCTCCTGTAGCAGGTGCCTGGGTTCAATCCGGCCCAAAAGACGTGCATGTTGGATAAGATGGTAAGTCCCTCTACAAGTTAAATAGTCAGTAGGTAATAAAATCACCAAACCCTTATTCCCTGGCTTGAGGACACAGTTCAGGGAATAGTCAGTTTCCCTGACTGTCTAACTAAAAGATGGTGCACTCACCGCTCCACGAATGATCCACAGGTTCAGAGATGAATCCAGACTCCTCCACAACTGCACAGGGGCTGGCAGTTGCAGTGGGCAGGTGTCCTCTTCACACAGGAAGCAGGCGGCTTCTGTTCCCAAGATTTCCCCTCTCAAGATGCAGGGATCAGGTGGAGATTATACTAACTATTCTGAAAATCCTAACTCCTGATCTCCTACCCTAGAGCTCAGATCCAATCGCAGCAGGTGGGCAGGCCTGGACTAGCAGCACGAGCAGTACATGCCTCGTGGCAACTGATTTTATCAAGGGAGCTAAAAGACTAACTCAGCCAGGCTGGGCACGGAGTTTTCCCAACAAAACTCTATAAACTGGGAGTTACCTGGAAGAGGGAAAGGAAGAAGTTTAGGGATATTGCTACCACGTTCCCAGGGGCCAGTTCTCAGGGAGACCCTGCATGCAGGCCTGGGACTCACCCCCAGCAAGCCCTCACAGGTGCCGACTTCTAATTTTGCTTGTCAATCACTTGACTCTAACCACCTCCTTTCCCGCCGACACTGCTCCTCCTCTGAGCAGGCATCTTCCTGTCACGCCCCTGAGCTATGGGGGCCCTCGCACTTGAAATAATGGCTCTCCTCTCTCTCCCCCCATTTGTTGCCTAGCAGCCTCTGAGTAGGGTGACCAGATAGCAAGCGTGAAAAATCGGGACAGGGGGTGGGGGGTAATTGGCATTATATAAGACAAAGCCCCAAATATCGGGACTGTCCCTATAAAATCGGGACATCTTGTCACCCTGCCTCTGAGCCTGCCCTTGGTCCCCCTTCCTCCTGGGGGCAGCGTGCCGCTCCCTGAGTTACTAGCACACAGAGACCCAGGATCCAAGGTAAGCTCTTTGGGGGGTGGGGGCACAGTTCAATGAAATAGACACCCCAGGCCAGTCCCTCAGCTGGAGTAAATCAGCATCGCTTTGTGGGAGTCAATGGGACTAGGCCTCGTTATACCAGCTGAGGGGCTGGCTCACTAAACGGAGTGACATTTCCATCATCTAACCCTCCTTTGCCCTCGTTTAAATCACCCGTATCGAATCCGGCAGGAACCAGGTTTAGAGGAAAAGCGACACAGGGATTCAGTAGAATAACTTAGCCACTAGCTAAGCCCATACACAGAACGCGGTTACTGAATGCAGAGCCGGTGGGTATGAAGCTGCTGCTGCCGGAGCTGCTGAGTGTGCGGCCGATGTTGCCATGCATGGGCGTGAAGCTGGTTTTACAGCAGCCAGTCAGGGAAATAAAACTAACCCGCTGGGTGCCAAAAAGCAGTCAGCTCAGAAAGGTTTGAGTTCCCCAGAGCCGAGGGGCTCCCCCACCTGCCTCGGGCTCAGGCTGTGCCTGGCTCTAGCACACGTCACCAAAGTGGATGTGAATGAGGGGAGATCATTGCCCCACGTTCCTCGAGAGTCCACACCAGTCTGCAGAACCGAGCAGGTGGGAGTAGGAATGCACCATCCAAAGGGCAGGTACAGCACACACACTTGCCCTGCGTGTCGAGGTACTGGGGGAGGGATCGTATAACTCCAATGGTGCAGTCGCTTCCGAAGCTGCCCCCGGGGCAGTGCAGCTCCTCACTCCCTGTAATAGGGGTCTCCGTCCCTCTCTGGCCCTTCACCATCCGTGCCACTGCTCCCTACATTTGCATTTCCACAGCACTGTAAGCTTGCATAGTACCTTGCAGGCAGAGGAGAGGCAAAGCCATGAGCCTTTAGGAGTTTACAATCTAGGATAAGATGAGGCAGAGCAAGGGATGGTGGCAAACACTGGAGAGGTTGGGATGAGGGTTACAGCCATAAGGTTACAGTGCTATGTAGGTTAGGAATGTTTGTATCTTGAGGGTTGCATTCTCTTGATCTTTGTTTTTCTTCCCCTCTCACTGTGAGACTTGCAAATCATCTTGCAATTCCCCCTCTTTTTTGTATATAAAAGAATTTTAAAACCCTCTAAGCTCATGAATAGCCTGGTTGAATTTTAGGTTGGTGAAAGGTGTGGTGTGTTGGAAAAATATTTCCCTCTCCTTCCTATCAACCCTCTAGCTAAGGTGATACAGTGACACCTGCTTCTAGTTGAATGTTGGAAATGATGTAGGTTTAACAAATCATATCTATATAAAGCCTTGGCTGGGATGATTTAGTTGGGAATTGGTCCTGCTTTGAGCAGGGGGTTGGACTAGATGACCTCTTGAGGTCCCTTCCAACCCTGATATTCTATGATTCTATGATTCTATATGTATTTAAAAACCTCAGTTAAAGAATTATTTTGTTGAGTTCTAAGATCTTTTTCTTCTTCATCCGAGACTCTCAGCTTTGGGGAGAACAAGCTGCTCGCATTGGCTTGTTCTGATGATGCGTTGATTTGCTCCATTGCCTTCATTTCATTTTCTTTTCCCTCCCCTCTGTGAGACTGTAGCTTTGTTTACGGCTTTTAAAGTGGTCAACTGATGTCTGTGGCCCCCGTCTCCCTGCACCACGCACCCCGTTGGAAATATGGCTCCAGCCGGTTGAAAAGCCGCTTCTTATGGAGAAAAGAACCGTTGGCGTGAGGAATAAGAAGTAGTTGCTTGATTGAAAAGCAGGTTCCCTGCGGCTAGCTGAATGATTCCAGATGAATGGAGCCTTTTGTGTAGATACCTGATGTTATTTATTAATTAAAGGCGGTTTTGTTGTGAGTTGTTTCTTTGTAAAAGACGTGAACTTCTGCCAAGTAAACTCTCTTCGTGTTTATCACACAGCAGGGCAGCACAGAATGTTTAGCGTCGAGACGGTTGGCCTCACGTTGGCCCTGAACTTGGAAACACTTAGGCATGTGCGTGATTTTATGGGTATGAGGAAGGATGGCCCTGTGGGGAAGGTGCTGCTTTGAATTGATGCCAGCCCACAGACGTCTGGTATTGCCTTGGGCAAAGCCCTTAGTCTGGGGTTTAATGTTCATTGGCCTGCCTGACAATCCCAGTTCTTACGTCTCTGTGCCTCAGTCCCCAATCCTGTGCTGTATCCCATTGTCTATCCTGTCTATCTAGAATGCACGCTTTTCTGCTCCTACTGTGTGCCTGGGCCTGCATAGCATCTGGCACAAACAGGCCCCAGTGTTGATTGGGGGCCTCACGCAACAAGTCCACTAGCTTGGGGGCACATCATGAACGAGACATCTCCAGATCGGCCATAGACGTGGGTCACTGAATCATTGGTAATGATCAGCCTGCTCCAAAGAATTGCCAAAAAAGGAAGTTCCTGCCCAGCGGTGGAAAACGATTATCACCTGACATGACCTCGCTCCAGAGAAGTTGAACTAATTAGGAGATGGTAGTTTGCAGTCTTTGCAGGCCCTCATCTTGCATCATGTTTACCAAGCCCGACTGCCAGAGGCTGGGACTGAGCGACAGGGGATGGATCACTTGATGTTTTCCCTGTTCTGTTCATTCCCTTTGAAGCATCTGGCAATAGCCACTGTCAGAAGACAGGATACTGGTCTGGATGGACCATTAGTCTGATCCAGTATGGCCCTTCTTATGTTCTAAGCACCTCCATCATGTTGGTCTCTATTTTCATTTCATTCTTTGCTGCATAGTGATTTTTTTAACATTTGGGTTCTCTCTCCTTTTTGTACAATCAGAATATTTAACACCAGTGAGAACATGTCGTCTCAGAAAGGACCCGATCCTATAAATACATGTATAACTGTATTCACCTGAGTAATTCCACTGGCTTTAATGGGGCTACTCCTTACTATAATTATTTGCATGACAGGAGTGTCTAAAAGCCACAGCTAACATCAGGACCCCATTGTGCCAGGTGCTATACAGACATACAGGAGTATGTCCATTGTGTATCCATTGCACTCTAATAAGGCAGGATACACAAAGGGACAGAGAACAGGATACCATGTACAAGCAGATGATTGGAAGCTGAGGCACAGGAAGGTAAAGGCTCAGGGTTCAAAAAAGAACTAGATAAATCCATGGAGGATAGGTCCATCAATGGCTATTAACCAGGATGGGCAGGGATGGTGTCCCTAGCCTTTGTTTGCCAGAAGCTATGAATGAGCGACAGGGGATGGATCACTTGATGATTACTTGTTCTGTTCATTCCTTCTGGGGCACCTGGCATTGGTCACTGTCGGAAGACAGGATACTGGGCTAGATGGAACTTTGGTCTGACCCCGTATGGCCGTTCTTATGTTCTTTTCTTGTAATACGTTGTGGGATTCTGTGTTGGTTTCCACCCTTGGTTCACTTTTGTATGGAGGCTCCGTATTTCCATGGCTGACTGTGTGTCTGCCTTTCTCTCTTTTCCAATGCTCAGAATTTTTGGCCACTTCAGTCTCCGCTCTGAATGGCAGCTGGTCAAAGTGGACTACAAATCCATCTTCAGCAGGAGGTGCAACAAAGAGGACTACCAGACCTGGCACCTGCACAATCAGGTACTATTGACTCCCTACGCAGTCTTTTATGGGGCACAACGCTGCCTTTCAAGCTCCGAGTGTTTGTGGGTAGGAGCCGATCACGTTCTTTAGAGAGGGAAGGATCTAGCATTCATCAAATCAGTGAGGCGGTTCTGACCTATAGATATCACATATTTTAAATAGTTCCTCTGCTGCTTTTCCAGAATGGCATTAAATCTCGGTTAGACTCAACTTGTGCTTTGGAATGCATGGAGAGCACAGTGAAACCCACTGAGCCAAGTTCTTATTTGCACTAAGGTCCCTTTCCACCGCTCTGGCAGTATAATAGGGGCCTGTAATGTAATGTACTCCCATGTTAAGAGGCCCCCTTACACTGCCAGAGAAGTATAAAGGGGACTTAGTGTAAACAGGAATCTGGCCCAGTTAGATAAACTAACCTAAAATCATTGGATCAGTCACTAGAGAGATACCAACAGGGGAATTCTGTCAGCTGATAGTTGTGAACCCAGGAAAAAGGGTAAAGAACTCCAGCCCCATGCCAGTGTACTTTTAAACGTGTAACAGTGTTTAGAAATTCCATTCCACTAGCATGTGCTGTTCCTCATTGCTGATTTAAAGTAAGGTCTTGGAGTTAAATCATAAGAGTTCTGGAGTCTATTTCTGGCTCCACCACTCACTCAGGCAAGCCATTTCCTGTCTCTGTGCCTCCGTTTCCCCATCTGTAAAATGGATATAAAAGTATCTACTTATCGCACAGAAGTTTGGAAAACTCTCGGGAGCCCTTTGCTTGAAGAGGACAGAGAAGACCAAATTATTATTTTATTATATGTATTGTGACAAAGTTCCTCCTCTATCTTGGTGGGTCCTGCGCTTATTAGCGGATTTTTTTGTCTCAGAGATTCACCATGTGGGTTGGGGAACAGCCCAGAGACCTTCCCCTCTGGGAGAACCCACAGTCCAGGTCAATTGGGAGGTTTGGAGGGAACCCGGGCCTGTCCTCTACTCCGGGTTCCAGCCCAGGGCCCTGTGGACTGCAGCTGTCTATAGTGCCTCCTGTAACAGCTGCATGACAGCTACAACTCCCTGGGCTACTTCCCCATGGCCTCCTCCAAACACCTTCCTTATTCTCACCACAGGACCTTCCTCCTGGTGTCTGATAACGCTTGTGCTCCTCAGTCCTCCAGCAGCACACCCTCTCAGCTCCTTGCACCTCTTGCTCCCAGCTCCTCACACTCCCACCACAAACTGAAGTGAGCTCCTTTTAAAACCCAGGTGCCCTGATTAGCCTGCCTTAATTGATTCTAGCAGCTTCTTCTTAATTGGCTCCAGGTGTCCTAATTAGCCTGCCTGCCTTAACTGGTTCTAGCAGGTTCCTGATTACTCTAGTGCAGCCCCTGCTCTGGTCACTCAGGGAACAGAAAACTACTCATCCAATGACCAGTATATTTGCCCTCTACCAGACTCCTGTACCCCACTGGTCTGGGTCTGTCACAGTATATAAACTTTCTCTTCTGTAATCACCTGGCTTATTATCACATTAGGGTCATTTGGGGCCTTGGGAAGCCAATGGGAGTTAATGCAGTCCTGTCCTTCGGGGTGTTGTTTGTAGGGTTGGGGCCCTTGGCAAAACAACCACACTGTGATGTCACAGTCCTTTCCACGGTGATGAAGTGACATTACAAACATTGAAACTGTGATGTCACTGAATGAAATCAGCAAGAGAAGATGCATTCGAAAAGAGCGTCACGGAACCTGGAATATATTAGGTGGATAGAGCCATGACACAGAACAAATAAAACGAATGTAAAATGAAGCAAGGGGAAAGCGTCTAGCTGGGCAAACTGTTTGGACCCCTTTTAGTCCCTCTCAGGTGCACCTCAGGTTTCACTCTCTTCATCCTACCTTTCTTAGACTGCATCTCTGGGCTGCCCCCCATCCTCTTGCCTTCTTACCAGCCGCCTTAACATGACAGGGCCAACTGTGTTTGGTACCTGGAAGCCCTTTTCCTCTGGGTTCCTGTGACAGCATCTGATCAAAGTGTCTCAAACCCAGCTTCTTCAAAACAAAGCATTATGTATTCACCCAAAGGAACATAGCATGCAGTGCAAAGGGAGAAGCCGGAGAGAGTGCGTGGGTCTGACCTACGCTGCAGTCTTCCCATGCAAATTCTTGTAAGTTCCATGACTTGGGAGAGATGGCTGGCTTGCTGCCGTTTCTGTATCTTTCTGCCTGAGCCTCATCTCCAGCAACAGCTTCCTTTAATTTAACTCTGTGCAGTCAGGCAGAATAATATCAAACAGGTAAAACATGATCTGTATAAAAAGTAATGCATATAACTCCCTTGTTCTTCATACCATGGGATCATCTTGGCAATCAGTAATCATGAGAAAGATAAGGAATGTAATTGTGCATTTTGGTTTGGGTTGGTTTGTTTTGGGGTTTTTTTTGTTTGTTTTTTTTTGGCTCATACAAATTATTTCAACCTAAGAGAAAAGACGATTGATGGTAATTCACCTAAACAATCTGTATCTGGTCGAACTTTCCTTCAAACTTCCTCCTGTAGTGCTTTAGAAAACCTCAGTATTAATCCCCTACACAGCGCTTGAAGAAAATGACCGAGTGCTACAAGGCAGTAAGGGGTAATGGGAAGAGGAGGAGTCGGGACTCCTGGGTTCTACTCTGAGCTTTGTCGTTGACTCTGTGCTTGACCTTAGACGATGCACTCGATGATGCATGAATTTTGCCATCTGCAAAACAGAAATAATCGTTCTGTTTCAATAATGGGCAAGGCACAAGGGGGCGGTCGGTGGGAGAGTTTGATGAAGTTAGTGTAGGGGGAGGTTTACGAAGCTGTAAATGGGAGTTAGGAACCTGGGAGACTTGATTTGAAGTTTGTACAGAGGAGGTTTTTAAAGGTGTAAATGGGAATTAAGCACTAGCCCCTCCTGGCTTTCAAAGAGCGCTTAACTGCCCTTTGTGCCTTTGGAAATCATCCCCCAAGATGCTTTGATATCCTGCTGCATAGTAATAGTGGTTGGGCAAAGACTAGAAATCCTCCATGTTCTTCTCCTCTTTCTAATCCGCGATGGTTCCGCTGCCGAAGGGTGAGCCTTGCGTCATGGGAGAGAGGAAGATCTATAAGAAACGCAAGCCTGGAGCCCAGTGTGCCCTGGGTCGAGACTACTCCAGAACCGTTGTATCAGAACCTTGTGTCTGTGCCGAATGGGACTTCGAGTGGTAAGTATTCTGGCCCATTATAACGAGTGTTCCTGCTGCTGTTGGTTCTGTGCCTGTTCCGAACCAGCTGGCTCGATGTATATGGAATTCCAAGGGTGGGCTGTACAGGGCTAAGGGACATTTTTTTGCAGCTAATTCTAACAAAGGACTGCAAGAGTTGTACCTTGAAGGGAGAGTTTCCCCTCCAAAGGGTGCCCCTATAGGGAAGGAATTTCAGCCTCATTTGACTTCTGTAGCCTCTTGAGGCTGCATCGTGCAAAACAGGGCAATGATTTTCATTTTAGCCTGGGAAACTGTTATTGCTTTTCAGCAAGACTTTATTAAGAAATGTCACCAGCAAAAGCCAGATCGGCTTCTTTCACCCCCACCTCACCCCCATGCAGTGTGGGCCTGTCAGACGTCACAGGCTGCTTTGCATAAATACTGATGTTTTGAGGTAATGGCATCGTAAATTCCAAACTGCTCTGAGGTTTTTTAAAAAACCCTGATGCTGCTCTTACATTTGGGGAAAGTGTCCGTGTCTGGGATTTCTGCAGGAGGATGCTAAGGGGTGACTAACAACAGCTGATTCTCAAAAGGGAGGGGGTACACACAAGGTTTGGGGGGGCATGCACAAACACCCAGCAGTTCAGATGAATACTTGAACTACCTGCACCTCTTGGACAGCTAAACTGGGCTGAGAATGCAACAAGAAGAGGTTGTCTTGGGAAGATGTTTTCATTTCCTGCTTCCATTTAAGTAGGCAGGACCAAATCCTTAGCTGGTGAAAATTCACCTCAATTCACTGATGACTTCCTAGGCTGGATTCCATTGAGGCCTCCTGCATGACATCTGTGGAGCGATGCCAATATACACTAGCTGAGGATCTGAGCCACAGGTTTTTTTTCAAGACTTCCTGATACAGCCTTGGCTGGGACCTGGACAGGCACCAGGTGCAACCAAAATGAGAAAAAATGTGACGGAAGATAGCTGCCTTTTTCTGAATATCAGTGGTGGGTTGGTCTGAGCAAAGGTTCAGGGACATCAGGTCGATTTTTTTTCATTTTTGCTGAACCAATTGTTCATTTATTCCTAGTGCAGCAATGAAATCTCAGACTCTTCTGGATTATCCCAGGAGCTGTGGCACATTTGGATGCTGGTCTCACCCTTAACGAGAAAAGCTAACGTTTTACAATAAGCACCGAACCTCCCTGCACCATTTACCCATACCACATCATTTGCTTCTGCCACTGTGCTCAGCCTCTCACTGATCTCCACAGATGCTTTTGTGTTTGTCTGGTTGGTTACTGCTTTGAAGCGTTCCTGCTTTCTCATTCCAGAGTTCAGCCTGGTGTATTTTTAAGGCTGAAGTGCAAAGCTACTGTAGTTTAATTGGCCTTAAAATGCAGTTGTACCTTGGAGAGTGACTGTAAAAATGGCACCTTCTTACTCAATAGACCCGCTTCCTGTATCTATTCAGTATCATTTCCACCTACCTTACACACTAAAATAAGATTTTACTGCCTTATTCTCCTGTTAGCCCTGCAGAGCCAACACAACTATAGTGGAAACAGCTGGATTCACCCTCAACAGAATCCTTAACTGGGTTCTGAGTGCTGAATCTTCATTGATAGTGATGCACGGGCCAGAAAGAACCAGCTGAAATTCCAATCCTAGGTTGAGTTTGCAGGGCTGACAGTTACGGGGGTGTGGGGGGGGGAACGAAGCAAAGAGTTTCAACAGTGACTAGTGATTGGGGCACCTCCATTTTGGATGCCCAACCGGAGATATTTTAAAGGGGCCTGGTTTTCATGGTTTTCACTTTCTGAAAAACATGGCCCTTCCAGACATCTCAAGTTGGGCACCCAAAGTCACCAGTCCGTTTTGGAAATCTTGGCCAATCCATATTTTACATGTAAGCTGAAGAGATCTGCTTGGGAGTCATTGAGGGGCAAGACGCATGGAACTCCACCTTGTCCTTATGACCTAGTCACTATTCATGGCAAGACCACAGTTATAGATGAAAGCACATGGGTTCGCTAACCCTGTGTGAAGCGTGTGGATAGATACAATGAGGACGTAGCTGTGGCTACCGACACTTGCAGACACACTCGGACATAATCATTTTAAAAATCAAACTCTTGCCTTGTGCAGAAGCAATGGAACTGAGAAGTGTTATTAAAATACGTGCTGGTATTTTTTCCCCCCCCAGTACTTTATTTACTCTGTCAAGAAAGGAAAGGCAGAGAAGCAGCTGGACTTGATTATTTCCCTAACTTATGCAAACCCTGGGGCTTGCAAGAGGGATGGTGGGCAGCATGTGAGATTTTAATATACAATTACCAGAAGTTAATGAACGAGCCCACAGCCTTTGGGGCATACAGCAATGTTGTCTTTAATTTTATTAAATATTTATGCAGCTCTTTTCTTCTTTTGGGCAAAGAACGGCTCCTCCTGAACATTTTTAATTACGCAGTCACTGCCAGGCATTCTTTACTGTGCCAGGCTGACCCTCTGAGAATGATTAAATGGAACGTTGCGACAAAGAGCATTAGGGAATTTCTGAACCTTTTTATGCAGCTTGGAAATCTCTGTCCTCCAAAGAATACTGGCAACAGTGAGGCTGCACAGTGAATTCATCTTGCTGAAACCCTTCTCTGAAGCTTTCCGTTCAGACTCCGGCATGCTCGTGGATAAAACCAAGAGCATCGTAGGGCATGTGGAGCTTTCGTAATGTCTGTGGTTCCCATAGCGTTGGAGTTTGTTGGCTTGTTGTGAGATGAACTTCGTGATCATTTTTTTTATTCCTCCTCTTTATCTATAAATCCTCAAGTTAGCTCCAGCTAGCCAAAGAGGGAGGCTCAGAGGATTTGATCCAAAGCCCACCAAAACGAATGAAAAAACTCCCGTTGACTTCTTTGCACTTCTGATCAGCCTTGTGACTTCATCACGGGGAGGACAACTGGGTGTGAGCTGGGTGTGTTTCCATCCCCTAAAGGTTCAGGGAAGGATCGGTGAGCTGGATTCCTCTCCCCCAAATGACAGTAAAGGTATGTCTACACTGCAGCTGGGAGTGAGCCTCCCAGCCCAGGTAGACAGATTCACTGTAGCAGGGCTCAAGGTAACATGGTAAAAATAGCAGTGTGGATGTGGCAGCTCTCGAGCCAGTCACCAGAGTTGAAGCTCGCCCGACCTCCGGAGTCTGAGCTCTGGTGGTACGCTCCCAGCTGCAGGGAAGACATACCTTCTGTTGTGTAACCATTAGACTACTAGGGCAGTTCCACTGTTTATTGTAAATGCTCTTTTGGACAGGCATCGGTCATGTCTTTGTTTGCTCGTTAGCCCTGTCACTGTTCAGGCATGCTGTTCATCTTTATTCCTCTGCTAATCATTCAAGATCGGCTCCCGGCACTTTGTATTTTGTGCGACGCTTCCCTGTCGCGAATGTGACGAGATCCCGGAACGTGGTTTGGTTCACGGAACCAAAGGAAATGCAAAAAATTAAGTGGCTCCAGGTTTAGTTAAGCTAGAAGTGAATCAGATTTTCTTCCTCTCTTGTCACCACATGGAACAAAAAATCTTCCAAAGTTCTGCAATGCTTGCTGTTCGGCAAAGCTTTCTGGGGCTGCATTCTTCCCCATTCTGTAGCGTAGCCCATCGAATGGGTCTCCCATCCTTCCAGTTTCAGTGTTCAATGCTGCTTAGCATAGTGTTAGTCTCCCTAATTTGGGCACTCACTGGGGTCCCATTCAGCAAAGCACTTAATCATGTGTTTAAATCCATTCCAATATTCTTAATGCCCAACAAAGTCAATGGGGCTTAAGCGTGTGTGTTGCTGAATTTGGATGGACTTACGCATGCATTTAAAGTTAAGCATATATTTAAGAGCTTTGCCGAATCATTTACTCTGGTTTTACTTCGCCGTGAGTCAAGACTCCTTCTGATACCCTGGGAGTTTTGATCAAGAATGGACACAGTGAAATCCGAGCAAAGAGTCCAGGTTTGGATACTTATTGATGGACTAGAAGGCAGGATGAGTAGAAAGAACAGCCCTTCTCCTGTTTCCCCCATAAGTAGCCTGGCTTGTCAAAACCCCTGCATTTTCTCTTCCACTATCGTCATTAAAAATAAAGCTTGATTTTTCAGGAAAAAGAAGTTAGCTCAAATTTCCCAGCCAGCTCTAGTAAATAGGTGATTCCCGAAGATTGTGGGTACCCATGGCACATAGAATCTTAGAACTTGTAGGGCTGGAAGGGACCTCAAAAGGTCATCTAGTCCATCCCAATGCACTAGGGCACAATTAAGTATACCTGGACCATCCTGGACAAGTGCTTGTCTGACCTGTTCTTAACCACCAATATTGGGGATTCCACAGCCTCTTTAGATAAACTGTTCCAGTGCTTAATTATTATGATCTGATGCTCCTCATTACCTTTCTGTTTCCATAGTGACTATGGCTATGAAAGGCACAGTAACAACCAGTGCATGCCAGCTTTCTGGTTCAACCCGTCCTCCTTGCCAAAAGACTGCAGTCTCGGCCAGAGCTACCTGAACAGCACCGGGTAAGTAAGTCCAGCTGGCTCTCGCTTTTGGTGACCTTGTGGTATTTACGGTAAGTCTGGACCATTAGCGTTATCTCTACTCTGCCTGGCGGGTTTCCAGCCTTATTTGCGAGTTGCTTTTTTGCAGCCTCGTCTATATGGAACTGTGCCTCATTCCTCAGACACTGAGAGAAGTCCATTAACATAAGTGACATGTAGATATTGCATTGCTCTCAAGTGATATATGATCCTGGGAGCCCACACTTCATGCCACCACTGCTGCAAAATTAAAGTACGAATCAGAATATCCATCTGAGCAGCTGCTGAACATGTAAACGGACACGCTCAGGGTATTTTCCGTGATTTTTCATATAATTTGTTTCTCTCTTACTGTTCTTATTTATAACAACTCTTTAGGAAGCTTGGGTTTATGCTGTGCGTCCTTACCCAGTTTTTCCCGCCTTCACCCTGTGTATTTAGTAGTTTGTTATTATAGGGTTCCCATAGCACTGGGTCTGCACATACTGGTTTGTTACTGTGACATTCCTCATATTCTTAAGCTGCATGTGCTTTGAGGGCTGACGCAGGGTTGCTCATGAGTACCAGGCTCTGCCCACTGGTTCGTTTTGATAGGGTGGCTCCAGAATGTTGGGCTCCAAACCCTGGTTTGTTTTGATAGGGTTACTCTGGAATGCTGGGCTGCTGACGCTGGTTTTTTTGGTAGGGTTGTTCCAGAACGT
>NW_020664446.1:6611735-6646630 GCF_002925995.2 Terrapene triunguis
ACGCTGGTTTGTTTTGGTAGGGTTGTTCCAGAACGTTGGGCTGCAGATGCTGGTTTGTTTTGGTAGGGTCACTCCGGAATAGTGGGCTGCAGACACTGGTTTGTCATTTTAACATTCTTTGTGTGCCTCAGAAGATGTCTACTTGGAGGTCTGTTGTAGGGTTGCTCATGAGTGCCATGCCCTGCTCACCAATTTGCTCACAAATGCTGGCTGTTTACTGAAGGGTTGCCAATGAAAGTTGGGCTACTGTAAGGCCGTGTTCACGGGTCTTAGGAAACCACTCCACGGTGAAAGATTGTCATTAAAGTGGTCTGGCTGCAGCCAGGGGAGCCCCTGACAGCAGGGCTGCACTGGAGTGGGGAAGAGCCGCTGAAGTCCTGCTCACCTTCCCCAGTTCTGCGAGGCAATGACTAGGAGGGTTAATCTCCTGGAACAAGGCAACAAATTGCCAAGTGTCCTCACAGGCAGTTAATCTCTTTGCTTTGCTTCTGAATGGAGCCAAGAGAAACCTGCTCCTTGAATCATTTAAAACTGAGCTGGACAAAGATCCTGCCAAATCATTCAGGGTGCCTTGGAGCAGAATAGGAGCAGACACAGTGTAACGAAAGCATAATGAAATGCCATAATGCAGGAGACAGGGAGACGGAACAGGGAGCTGAATAGGCCTTCTCTAGCTTTTAGAGTGGTATGTAGCGAATCGGCTCAACAATATGAAACTGTTCTCACCGGTGAAGCCAGGGTCCCCGGAGAAGGCTGGATTGTGATTTGTTTGGCTTCTGCGGATTAATAAAGCCTTTGAGTTTCTTTGATTTGAGGGGAGCATGTGGGCTGTCAGCCTGGGGCAGCTCTTTGAAATGCATACGTTACAAAAATAAAACCTACTCTCCCGAGCCCCACCTGAATTGTCCATGTTCCCCAGGTATCGGAGGATTGTGTCTAACAATTGCACGGATGGGCTGCGGGAAAAATACGTGGCCAAAGCGGAGCAGTGCCCCGGGAAAGCCCCGCGTGGGCTGCACGTCCTCACCACCGACGGCAAGCTGCTTGCCCAGCAAGGGCACAACACCACCTTTATCATCCTTATGGAAGAGGTAGGTCTCTGGGCTTGTTGGACCACTGAAGTGCGGGCTGCCCCCTTCCTTTCATTTACTGGCTTCATTAGGAGAATGGCATTCAGGTGGCCAAACTTGAAGCCTTTCACAGAAGGTGGGTGGAATGATGAACCTCCCAATGCAGGGAGGGCTGCAAAGCTCTACTAGTTATCATGAAAAGGTGTCTGCTGGCTGGAGCAGCCTCGGGGCTGTCTAGCCCAAGCCTGTAGAAAGACACGCCAGGATAGGGCATAATCGTAGGGGAAGATTTTCAGAGACACAAAGAGCGGTGAGATGCCCGAATCTCATTGGTTTTCAATGGGAATTGGGCTCCTTACTTCTGTACGCCTCTTTGAAAATCCAGCCATCATCTGTTTCAGATGGGCATAGAAATCCAGCTGAGACCATTCCCCTTCTCTTCCTTCTGAAACACTAGCCCAGTCTGAGGTTAGAACTTCTGTCTGTCACGGTCATAAGGAAGTCCCAGGTCCGAGTGATGCTGGTACTCCCCTCCTAGACCCCTGCACTATTGATACAAGCTCTGAATAAGGAAGTATACCTCTGGCTAGCGGCTGTTCCCCTCTGATACTATAGGGAGTGATGATGGCCATGTATTGTATTGCGGTAGTGCCCAGGAGCCGTAGTCGTGGACCATGGTTCTAGGTGCTGTGCAATGGACAATGCTAGCTTAGGTCGCGCTACACAGTTCTGCAGCGGGTGGTGGATTCTGTGGCCAACCCCACATCCGCTGGCTAAGGGCGTTTCCTGGGGCCTTGACAGCAGTTGCAATAAAAGGACCTTTTGCCTGATGGCCTCCATTGAGGATCCTAGAGATATAATTGACCATGTTGCAAAAATCCCCGTTGTGGTTTCAGCTACCTAGTTCCCTATCTGATGGTCTCAGCTTAGAGGGCAATGGCTGAATGGAGCACAAGAGGTTCAGCTATTCTCTCTCCCGTAGAGGGGCTCCCTGGAGATCAGAGTTGAGGACGCAATGGAGAAATCTGTGTCTGGGTGGGTTTCACTGCCACTGCTCATGATCTGTGGCTAAGTAGAGGGGCCAGCTCACTGCCCTGCTTCTGGGTGGTTACACTGCTCAGGCAGCTACACAGGGGCAGCTGGGGTAAAGCTCTGGTATGGGGTAAAGCCAGTGCAGCTGGCTGTGTGCCATCCAGTCTGCCCCCAACACACCCGGGCTTGGGGTCATGACTGCAGAGGGCTGGGAGTAAGAGGGGGCAGGGCCAGAGATTACTGCCCCGTAGCCAGTCCCCATCAGTATAACAGCCCCTAAGGGGCTGGCCTTTGGGATCAGGAGAGCTTGATGTGCGACTTAGCACCACTTTCACCTCCCTCATTCAGATGCACCGAGGGGGAGCTTGATGTGGCTGAGGATTATGCTCGAGCGATCCAGTCCCCAGGGCACTCAGAGTGGCATCTGGAACCACCATGTTGCCATGAGCCGCTGGCACATGATTTGTCAGGATCTCTTGGAAATCACAGACCTTTGCTCTGATCCCCTTTGCCAACCTCCCAGGGATAATCGATTGCTGTGGCTTGCCCCCTAATACCTCTCTGTATTCAACAAGGAGGCCTTCGTTGGGGTGCGTTTGTCCAGAAAACTTCACCACCAGGCAGTGGATTGACACAAAGCCTTGACAGGTCACCGATTCATGGCACGCTCGCAGGACGATTTTTAAAGGCATGTGTAAGGACATTAGGCACCCAAATCCCACGGAAATGGTATTTGGGGGCCTAAATCCATCAGGCTTCTTTAAAAATCCCAACTTGTATCCATTTTGGACACGGCCATTTTGTGGATACCTTTAATAAAACATAATTTCCTGGTTAAAAATCTCCCGGCAGACATTGAATGTGCACACAAGAAAGAAACATGGGCAATTATCAAATGCCTTCCCCGTGTCACAATGACAGGGCAGATTGTGTAGATGGGATCAGAATATAAGTGTTAATCATCCTCGGTAAAAAGAAAGAGAGAATTTGAGAAATCAGGTTTACTTGGCGTTCTGTGTTGTTTGTTTATCTTTGTGTAGTTCACTCAGCTCAGACAAAAAAAACAGGTTGGTCAGCTTCCCTGTCTGTTTCTGGTCTATTTCAATGGAGGTGTTTAAATATTTTTAAAAGTAAAACTTTTGTCATTGATTTCTTTTAACCAAAATACCCTGATTATGAATTATGTGCACTACAGTATCTTCTAAAGGCGCCCCAACCAAGATCAGGACCCCTTGAGCCAGGAGCTGGACAAACACATAAAAAGAGACCACCCCAGCCCCAAAGTGTTCACAGTCTTCACAGAAAAGGCAGAGGAGGGATAGGAAGGGAAACAGTATTAGGGAAGTGAAATGATTTGCCCAAAGTCACTGGTTTAGTTGGGGATTGGTCCTGATTTAGTTGAGGGTTGGTCCTGCTTTGAGCAGGGGGTTGGACTAGATGACCTCTTGAGGTCCCTTCCAACCCTGACATTCTATGATTCTATGGTGTCACTATGAGATCTGGGACCAGAAGCCATCTTCCCTGTCTCCCAGTTCAGTGCCCTAGCTATGGTATCATGCTGTCTTCTCATACTTTTTTCTAACCTGATGGGTTTTTTTAAGCATCCACATATTTTTCATTAAAAAAAATATAATGCAATTAAATGGTTCATTGTAACCCGTCTGAGATGACAGGGTCTCTTTGCATAGATTCATATTCCTCCTGCTTCTGCACAATGGGAATTTCTTGTCTACCTGGCTGATTCTTTTATCTGTTTAGATTTGACAAGGTATAAAGATTTGTAGAGACATTATTGAGTGGGAGTTCAGAAAAGAACAGACAATCTAAAAATTAGGACTCTAGTAGTAATTTATTAGGGAACTCGAGCGGAACAGCTGCAGACAAAGAATGATAAACAGACAGGAATAAGGTTGCAGGCAAGGTAGTTGAAGAGTTGTGTTGGCACAAGGTTTCAGGGATTGAAGGAGCTGGTGAATAAACAGATCGGTAGGGTTAAGATATTGAAAAGGGATCAGACGATAACATTTTAGGCACAGGGCACTGGAGCTATCTATTGTTACTAGAGGTGGTCAAAATGTGTCCATTGAAACATTTTACTAATAAAAAATGGATTTTCAATTAAATGTAAATTTTCATGACAAAAATTCTGTTAGGGAGAATTTTCCATGCGAGTTTTTTTTAGGTAAAATCAAAAAGTTTTAAACAAAAAAAATTCAGTTTTCGTGCTTTTTTGACACAAACCTGAAAACCGTAGGAAAAAAAATTCAGAGAAAACAAAGACATTTTCATTTTCCTCAGCTCTGATTATTACAATACTTGAGGAAATATAGTAAAATCCCTGCTTCCCTCTAGTTTTTGTGCCAGAAGTACGTTTGACAGGGCTTTAAAAAATACTAATGCATCTGTGTGTGTGAGTGAGTGAGTGTGTGTGTGTGGTTGTGCGTGTGTTAGTTATGTGCTTGGCTTCATAGTGTTATAACAGTGTGCCAGATCCTGAGATGGGATTAGTGTGTCGCTCCGTTCAAGTTGGTGGACAACACAGGACGACGATCTGATCCAATGGCTCTGTGCTCAGTTACCAGTGACTTTTATTGTGTCTCTTTCTGGGTGTCCTGAACATGCTAGTATGAATGGCTGGACCTAAGCTCATCCATTAGGAGCTGAAGGTTGTGCCACATGTTCTTCCGAAAGATCATTTCCCCTAGATTTATGGTGGATCTTGGATTTCACCCTATTGCGTAGCGGGGTGTTAAAAGATCTCCATGCTGGTAATCCTACAATAAGCACATGGTGGTGGGTTTTATATATTGAAGGTATATATAGCTTTGTTCTATTTTAATTAATTTAGTTCTGGATTGTGACTTAGATTGTGCAGTTAAGCAGTGGAGTAAGAAGGAATAAGAATACACTCCCACATGAGCTCCCTGGACCTAGGGTCCGGGCAAACACAAGTAAGCATAGGTCTGAGTCTCTTTATTGTTTTGCTGAAGTAGGTGGGAATGGAGTAAGTGAGCCCCTGGTTCCCCCTGCCACTCGGCACCAGGTGGGAGCTGTGCCACTGAAATCAGCTCCCTAACATTGCAGCCTTCGCTCTGGTACTGCAAGGTGAGGACAAAGCCGCTCAACTGCAGGTTTTTATTGCTAGCGAACTGAAAAGACAAGAACAAACCTGAGCAAATCTCAGGACTCTGCATATTTATTCCTAGATGGTAAAAATATGTAAATCTATAAAGGTATGGGTGGAAATCCTGGCCCAATTGAAATCAATGGGAGTTTGGTATTAATTTCAGTGAGGCCAAGATTTCACCCATTCTCTGCACCCTTGTGGGCTTCTGACAAATTGCCAGTGCAGCCGTCGGTTTGGAAAACTTTCCCAGCTGAGCTCCAATGGGGAAGAGCTGCCAAGGGTATCTTATAGGTAACACCCATCTCCACCGATTCCCGCTGCCCGTCAGCTGCCCCGTGCATTCCATTGACCGAGTTGCACGTGTTACGGCAGGCCATGACCACATTCCCATTGAGTTGTGTACAGGACCAAAGCTATAGAAAGTGCCTCTTGAATATATCTGGAGAGCAATGATTTTTATCCATTTGAAATGCCTCCACTTCATTTCCACTTTAATTTATATTCATAAACCCTTTGCACGTGGGGCAAGCGGCCACCTTTCGATATTCCAAATACCAGTCCGCAGCTAAGGAAATGGGGAAAGGCAGATTAGCGCAATCACTGGCTCTGCATTAAAGAGCGAGGCCAGTAATTGGGTGGAAGGATCATCTGCTACTGTTTAGCTATTAGAAATCTGTTCCCTAATCTCCACATCAAAACCTTCCCTTTGTAGGAAGGAGAGGGGGAAAAAACCAACAAACAAACCAAAAACCCAGCCACCAAGCAATGAGGAAAACAAAAAGAAAATGACATGGACGAGCATGGGACTCCAGAGATGGGTGATGGAGTTTTCACCCAGAGGTCACCAGGACTGAATCCAGACCAGCTCTGTTTTTTACCATATGTTCAGTGACCTCCCTATTAAATGAGTTTGTGGGCTCAGTGCAGGCCCTCACAGAAATGTCCTGTAGGTTCCCAGGTCAGAAGGGGACACTGTAATCATCTAGGTCAGAGGTGGGCAAACTACGGCCTGTGGGCCACATCCAACCCGCGGGACCGTCCTGTCCGGCCCTTGAGTTCCTGGCCAGGGAGATCAGCCCCCGGCCCCTCCCCTGCTGTCCCCCCTCCCCCGCAGCCTCAGGCTGTTTGGGGAGGCACAGCCTTCCCTACCCAGCCCTCCATACAGTTTCGGGACCCCAATGAGGCCCTCAGGCCAAAAAGTTTGCCCACCCCTGGTCTAGTCTGACCCGCTGTATAGTACAGGCCAGAGAATTTCCCCAGAATAATTCCTAGAGCTGATCGTTTAGAAAAAAATCCAACCTTGATTCAAAACCTTCCTTTAGTAACCTTTCTATCCAATGCTCCTCTCTGCCCCCAATGCACCCTGAGGGCAGCAGAGAGGGAGCCAGCCCTCTCAGCTTTAAGCCTGTTGGGGATGCTATCACACTGGGGGGCATCCCAAGCAGGGAATTATGGAAGGCTTCTGTTCCCTTCGTGCCACGTGACCTGCACAGAGAGAGCAGACCAGAGCAGAGAATCTACCCCTAAATCTGGTTATTATTGTGGGAAGCTATCCCTGTTTTGCACAGCAAATGCAAAATGGTGCTTTTAATCACCTGGCCTCTTTGGGGTTTAATGCAGCCCTGCGAATATAGTAGTTTATTCCAGTGAAGTCCGAGGGAGGGAGGCGGGTTGGAGAAGCATTAACTGGGTCTGAGCTGCATGGTAGTTTCCCTCCACTAATTAGACCAGCATGTAGTGGATCTACATCATTAGCCTTGATCCTGACCTTGCACATTATAGCACGTGGGAGTTTTGCTGTTGACTTGCGTGGGAGCAGGCTGTTCACAGCAGCTCACGAAAGCAAGTTAAACTCAGGAGCAGTGGTTGGTCTTGAGCTGGAATCTCTCTCCTCTCTCTGAATAGCTATAGAGATAGAATCTGTTTGATTTCTGGAGTGGAGCATCCCAAGGATGGCGAGGTAGCAGTTCTGCAGAAAAGGACCTAGGGGTCACAGTGGATGAGAAGCTGGATATGAGTCAACAGTGTGCCCTTGTTGCCAAGAAGGCTAATGGCATTTTGGGCTGTATAAGTAGGGGCATTGCCAGCAGATCAAGGGACGTGATCGTTCCCCTTTATGCGACATTGGTGAGGCCTCATCTGGAGTACTGTGTCCAGTTTTGGGCCCCACACTACAAGAAGGATGTGGAAATATTGGAAAGAGTCCAGCAGAGGGCAACAAAAATGATTAGGGGTCTGGAGCAAATGACTTATGAGGAGAGGCTGAGGGAACTGGGATTGTTTAGTCTCCAGAAGAGAAGAATGAGGGGGGATTTGATAGCTGCTTTCAACTACCTGAAGGGGGGTTCCAAAGAGGATGGAGCTCGGCTGTTCTCAGTGATGGCAGATGACAGAACAAGGAGCAATGGTCTCAAGTTGCAGTGGGGGAGGTCTAGGTTGGATATTAGGAAACACTATTTCACTAGGAGGGTGGTGAAGCACTGGAATGCTTTACCTAGGGAGGTGGTGGAATCTCCTTCCTTGGAGGTTTTTAAGGCCCGGCTTGACAAAGCCCTGGCTGGGATGATTTAGTTGGGAATTGGTCCTGCTTTGAGCAGGGGGTTGGACTAGATGACCTCCTGAGGTCCCTTCCAACCCTGATATTCTATGATTCTATGATTCAAACATTCTCTCTCTTTTACCGACTTTCCCAATCCAAACTGGATGCGATTGGAATCCTTATCACCTTAAAGAAAGGATTCGGGCCGTGAGTGCTTATCTGCACAGAGAGCTACACAGATTTAATGTAAGGGGTGATTTTAAACTGACTTAGTTAAATCGGTGAAGAACGCCATGTGGACGCTTTTATTTTGGTTTAAACAGGCTTATTTTGATTTAACCAATTGGAAACAAATTTAAAAATAAACCACTTTGGGTCTGTCTTCACTGCAGTTAACTCGGGCGCTTACCTGGTGTTTTAGCCCAAACCTCCCTACCATCCACACAGCAAAACCTTTGACCTGGGTTTGTAGGTGCTCCAATTTCAGGCTAGCTCACGCAGTTAAGGGCATAGGTTAGATCTCGGGCCCTGGTTTAACTGAGGCTGGAACCTGTCCACTTTGCAGCGAGGATGCCGGCTAGGTCACTCAAGTGCTGACAGTCCTCCAATGCCCTCCCCACCATTCCCCCCAAAGGGCAGACAAGTTCTCCCACAATTGACACAGTTGACTGGGAAAGAATCCTAGAGTATCTCAGCACAAAGAACCATGGGATATGCCTCCCCAGACCCACCCGGGTGAGTGTAGAAACAGTGAGGATGCAGTAACATGGGAAGGGCTTTGCTGTGACCGCACTCACGCCTGGGTTAAGCTAACCTGGCTTCTCAGACCCAGGTGCTGATCACCTGGGTTAGCTGTTCAGGGACAACGTACCCTCTGAGACCAAACTAACAGTTTACCTGAACTGGTTTAAAAACTGATTTAAATGAAACCATTGCAGCTTCTGCAAGTAGAGAAGGCCTAAGACTCATTTGTACTCCCCCCTCTTCTTGTATGCAGTGCAATCCAGCAGCACCTGGAAGGCGCTCCTAGCTAATCCTTCAGCAGAGACGTAACCTGCCATCTACGCAGCTCCTCCCACCTCAACTGCCCCCAATATAGACACATATCGGGTGCCCCGTAAGCAGCACTGTAGTGGCGTTCTGCACCCTTGAACCACTGGATCAGGAGTGGGAGGATAACATCTGCTCACACCTCTTAATGTCCAGGTTGTTCTGGGCATTGCTGATATGTAACAGATATTAAATAAGAGCTGGAGCTGGCTCTGGCTGTGTTTGGGGGCATTGCAGCATTTGGCCATGTGCCGGGGTTGTCTTCGCACTAACAAAGTGAAGCTGAGCAGCGGGATGGGGTGTGTAACATCAATCACCCTTCTCGGCCGACTTCCTAACCGCAGTGCTCTCTGTTGCAGGGCGATCTCCAGAGGACAAACATCCAGCTGGATTTCGGAGATGGTATTGCCATGTCCTATGCTAATTTCAGCCCCATAGAGGAGGGCATCAGGCATGTTTATAAGAGCGCTGGGATCTTTCAGGTGACGGCCTACGCGGAAAACAGCCTGGGCTCCGACACTGCCGTCCTCTTCCTGCACGTGGTCTGTAAGTAGATGTCGGCGCTAAACTCTAGTTATGAAATTCTGGCCTCATTGAGGCCAATGGAAAAACTCCCATTTACTTCAGTGAGGCCAGTCACCCTAGGAAATGTCTCATCCCGGCCTGTATACATGGCTCAGAGCACATGCACTCCCGGCCCTTTAAGTAGCATCCTGACCTGCAGGGTGAATTTCACTGCGTAAAAGAAGATGTTCCTTTCACACATGCAATGAGGGATTTTAAAGGGCCAGCTCTGTATGCAGGGGATAGATGAACATACTTCAGACCGCATGAATCAATCCCTCAAAACACAACTCAAACCTTTCCTTAGGGTTTGAAAAATTTCAGGTAGTTTTAGCTACTGTTTGTGATGTTTATATTTCATTCTCATCTGCTGCCGCACTTTGTGGTTCTGGATAGCTCTAAAAAAGAGAAAACACCACAAGATTGGTTTATTCCATCAGTATCTCCAACGTAGCAGAAAATGCTACATAGCTCCCAAGTGAACCTGGTCTCACCAGTCTTCCCATCAGTTTCTAGACCAAAGAGATGCAGACAAGCTTCTGGAGGAGCAATATAAATGCCCAGAAACACACACTGCCTTGGCTTGGCTTAGTGCTGTTATGGAACAGATCCATAAAAATACACTGCAAGAAAAAAATAATGTTACCACCTCTCATGACTTTATTGCAAATCTCATGATTAGAGCTGGTTGGAAATTTTCCATCAGAATGATTTTTCGACAGAAAATGTGGTTTCCACAAACTCAAAATGTTCCGTGGACAACATTTTTCGATTTTTCCATCAGGCAACTCAAAATGAAATACATTGTTTTGCGTTCCTTCAACATGAGTTGAAACCTTTCAGTTTGTTAAACTGCACCAAAACATTTGGTTTCAAGTCAATTCAACATTTAACTGCATCAACATAAGAAGTTGTGGTGTCTTTGGGAGTTGTAATTTGGGTGCTTTGTGCCTCCATTCTCTCCTGTGGACTCCTTGGCTGATCTGCATCTCCCATGATGCACCTCAGTCTCACTTCATTGAGCCATGTGGTGCATCGTGGGCTATGTAGTCCCACCCAGAGTGCCTGGCACTGAGGGAAGAATGAGGCAAAATCAATTGAATGCTGATAGTCTTCCAATGCCCTTCTCCACAATTCCTCCCAAAGGGCACAAAAGTTCTCCCGCAACTGACACTGTTGACTGAGAAGAAATCCTAGAGCCTCTCAGCACAAAGAACCATGGGATATGTCCGTCCCCCCCCGACACACATGGGCGAGTGTAGAAACAGTGAGGATGCAGTAACATGAGTAGGGCTTTCTTGTGGGCATGCTCACACCTGAGCTACGCTATCCTGGCTGCTCACACCCAGGTGCGGATCACTAGGGTTAGCTGTTCAGTGAAAATATACCTTCTGAGACCAAACTAACAGGGGTTCACAACAGTTTAACTGAACTGGTTTAAAAACTGATTTAACAGATACAGAGGCAGATACAGTTTAAAGTTGAACTGACTCAAAACAAAACATTTCAACATTTCTGAATCAAAATTGTTTGGAACTTTTCACGTTAGAAAAAGTTTTGCTATTTTAGTATGTCTCAATATGGGACAAAAACGAATATAGAAATATTGGACTTTTCAGTGGGACAGATATCCTGATTTCGATGAATCTCTGTTCTTGATATTTCCTCTTTTCTGAAAGCCCCAGTTCCTAAGGTCATGTGACCATGTTAAAATCTCAGCTTTCATTTTGAAACCAAGTAAGTTGCTAGGCCTCATGGCTTCAAGAAAAGCTTGAAAATGAGATCCAAGCATATTCTAAAGGCTCAGAAATCAGAAGAAAAATAAAACAAACTCCAAATATATTATTCCTTTTTATTATCCTGATTTTGGGGTCTGTGACTCGTGATTTTTGAATGTTTGGGGTGGGCAATGCTGATTAAATATCGCAAAGCCATTAGGCCTGGAACATTTTCTGGGGCATTAATAATATGTGAGTACTTATATAGTGCTTTTCATATTTAATGTATTTGACAAACGTTAGGTATTTTATCCTCACAAATGCGAGTGAAGGAGGTAACTATCATTAACCCCATTTTATACATTGGAAAGCTGAGATCCAGAGTAGTTAAGTGACTTTCTTAATGCCACAGAAGAGAGTGAATGAGTGTAGAAACCAGGTTAAGAATGCAGGAGATTGGAGCGTTCTCTCCTGTGCTTGGACCATTAGACCACCTAGTCTGAGAGATCCTGTTGCAGTCACTGCTATACCCTTTATTCAAATTCCTGACGGAAGTTCATGAAGCTCAACTATCTTCACCCTCAGCCTGCAAATACACCACCTCTCCCTCCTGCGTTTCATTTGCTGCATTCCCCGAGGGGTACACTTGTCTAAAGTTTCCAAATGGCAAGAGCCAGTGGAGAGGATCAGTTTTAAACTCCGAGCTAGGTGCGTGAAAGAGTAAAAATGTCCCTGGAATCTTGTATCATGCTTGTACTTCCCTCAAAATCAATCACAACTGCATTTAACATCCAGTTATTGGAGCATTAACTGCTCTTGGCTTCACCTTGGGCCATTAGCTAACAAAAGTAGTTGTTAGCCAGTAATAGCAACCCATTGCTCAGGGATTATTTAATTTTATTGTTGGATTTGCTGTTCGGTATTGAGATCCTAGAGCCAGGGACTCACATGGCCCTGTTGAGCCTCTTTGTCTTCTTCTCCCTTGTCCTCTGAGACCCCATCACTGTCCCTTTAGACCTGTAGCTTGATCTAAAGATTATGTATTAATTATATTGATTACTTAAGAATTCCCAGTTATCACTTTGAGGTTTGACAGGTGCTTGTCTCAAGATCAGGCCCAGTATTATTAAAATTACTGTTCAATTGGGAACCCCGATGTGCACAGTTGCAACCCTCACACTTTAGGAACCCTTCTGTACTTACAATAGTTTATTAATACCTTTAGCAAAGTCACAAACACTCTCGCCCATCAAGGTAGGTAGAGACAATACAGAATGTACATCTGAACATCCATATACTCATGCCATCCCATGCAGAACAACCTGAAGTGTTAGCCATTATCTTCTCCATCACCATCACCTTCCTTCTCATCACCAGTGGGCACCATTCTGGCACCTCCCAAGGGTTAAATCTCTCTTTCCTCCTGCCCGCAGGCTGGGATAGAACTTTTTATAACTTGTTCCGCTGATGCCACTATGTCTAATGCATATTCAATAGCGATTTCTCCCCTCTTCCTTGTTTGTATTTCTTCACCCTACTAATGTTCGGGTGCCCTTCTCCTATAGGTCAGTATATTAATGATCTCAACTTATTATCATATACGTCAGGGGGTCTCGGGGCTCCAGCTGCCTGTGGGGGAGCACAGGCAGAAGGGGTGGAGTTGGGGGCTAGCCTCCCCAAAGGGGGGCTCTACCCGCTGCCCATGCGCCTGCCACTCACCTCCTCACCCCCCGCCCGCCTCCTGTGTCCCTCCTCACTCCCCCACCTTCCACTCGCCTCCTGCCTCCTCACCCCCCACCTGCTGCTCACCTCACCGCTCGCCTCCTCACTCCACCCCCGCTCAGGGTATACTGAGGCCGTGTTCTCAGAGCATCTGAGAGACTGGGGCAACTCCTTCACTCCTAGAAAGCTAGTGCACGTGTCTGGTGTCTGGCTGCCTTGTTGTCCCCGTCAAAAGGAGATAACTGCAGCACCCAAGGCCTCAGCCAAGCCTGGAGTCCCATTGTGTTAGGGGCTGTACATATACATAGTAGGAGTCAGTCCCTGCCCTGCAAAGAGTTTACAAGTCCAGTAGAAGAAGGGTTAACTTTCCCGTTGTAGAGAGGAGAAACTGAGGCAGAGAGATTTAGTGATTTTCCCAGGGTCACACAGGGAGTCTGTGGCAGAACTGGGAATCAGACCTGGCTCTACTTAGCCCCAGGCCAAGCGTTATCCACAAACCCACCTTTCCTCTCTAACAGTAGTGGTCCATCTGACTACCAGATCTGAATAGCACCGATAAGACATAATCAGCAACACGCTAGCATGCCTAGTGCATCTCAATGACCAATTTAAATTCAGTTCCCCACAAAAAAATAAAGCAAGAGGAGGGGGAAAAACAGATGGAGAAAAAGCTGAAGTTCCAACCGAAAATGTTAGCGTTTTCTCCATCTGTTTTTTTTTTCTCTTGTTCTTTTTATTTCTGTGGCGAGGAACTGAATTCTCAATTGTCATGCACTGGGAGTGAGCACTAGAGTTATTTCTGGCCATTTGCTGCTGCGACAAGATTTCCTGCCGCATCGTCACCTTTTCGACCATTCCAGAAGCAAGGGAGGTTATCTGTTTAACCTCTCGGTTCGCTCTTCTTCTCAGAAGTCTTACTGTCGAAAGATAAAGATGGCCCATAATTACCAAAAGTAGAGAAGAAAATACTACTAATGACAGCTGACCCCCAAAAGTTCCCAGGTATAGCTCTAGATCAAAAAGGAGCAAGAAGTTTAGATGCTTGCCCAGACTTACTCAAACTTCTTTGCTCTGGAAATCTCATGAGACCAAGTGCTCTCAGAAGACTCTTATTAGTACCTGGCTTTGATCAGGTCATGAATACCTCAAACATAAATGTTCTTAGAGCGTTTTGGTATTTCTGCTTCGTGACGCAGTTAATACCAAGTTCGGAAGCTTGTCAAATATTATGAATATTAATCACTCACTAGTTACATTTTCAAATTAGCATCTTTGTGCTTTCTGCCCCTTTGCACTTGGGAAAAGCTCCCCATAGATCTCTGCAAAGCTACCTCATTCTCTTCCTTCAAATCCCTTCTTAAAACCATCCTTTACTGTGATGCCCACAAAAAACTCTGACCACTGCCTATCACGATGACCAGTACTGTATCATAGTTTCCTTGTCCTCCTATGTCTGTAGCCACCTGTTACCTCTTGTCTTGTATTATATTGTAAGCTCTTTGGGGTGGGCCCATCTTTCTATTCTGTTTGTACAGCACCTAGCACAATGTGGTGTTGGACCATAACTGTGGATATTGGGTACTACTGGAATACTATTATTAATAATATTGAAAACGATTGGGGCTTTGGGTTCAAATCACGAAGAAAGAGGACTGTTTTCAGTTTAAAGAGTGGCTGGAGGGTCCTTTCCGATGTGTCTTGGTGCTCAGATACAATGATGATGAACAACCATATAAAACCCTAGCTGGACTGATTTTGCCCATCCCTGCTATGTAGGTTTGTTTAATCAAGGGGGGAAATTTGTCCATCCAACATGGCTTGGAGGGTTGGTAATGGGTTATGGGCCCTTTCACCTAGAGGACCCAGCTTAGCTGGTGAGATTGAAATCCATAGCTATCTGAGAGCTGTTTGGTGACCTGTGCAATGTTGGTGGGTTTCAGTTTGGTTCCTAGCAGACAGATGTCCACGTTATAAAAAGCATCATTCCAGCTGGCTCCAACTGGCCAAGGTTTGAATGGGCAGAGACTCTAAATCACCCTGTAAAACCCTAACAGCTTGTGCATCCCAGCTCCAAGTCTGAGATACAGTGATTGGGCTGCCTGGGGGAAGCTTGCACACCTGCCTCCTATGATGCAACCCTATAAAAGCTCAACAAAGAATTGGAGACTCCAGGGCTGTTAATCTGGTATCATCGTCTATCACTAAGTAAACTTCTAAGGGTTTGATTGTCTCCTCCATTGCACCAAATTCATGCTGGTGGAACTCCATTGACTTAAAAAAGGAGAGAATTTTGCTTTACGTCATTGTAGAACGTTGTGCAGGGAGGACTTACCGAGATGCCTGTAATGATGAGATCACCTCCCGCAGGTCCAGTGGAGCATGTCCATCTGAACGTACCCTTCGTTGCCATTAGGAATAAGGAAGTCAACCTTACCGCGGTGGTATGGCCAAGTCAATCGGGGACCCTTACCTACTTCTGGTGGTTTGGTAACAGCACCAAGGTACGGTCCCTTTTTATCATATTGTACTTACCTCAGTGGCTTGGCAGGGCAGAATATTGTTTGAGCAGCAATGAAAACACGCTGCTCTTGCTGAGTTTTTTTCCCTTGGATCTAAAAAGGTTTGTTCGTTATCTGAACTTTGCCCATTGTGATGTATTTTCCCCCTTGTGGCGGTGTTGCAGGAGTCATTACATTTTTGCCGCTGCTGCTTATTGTGCTTGGCAGACCATTGTTATTACCTGAGTTTGCTTGCAACTTAACAAAATTATATACCACTATATACTGGATAATGCTGGGTTTCAACACAGCATTTAACAGCTGCTGGTGTTCAAGTAACCATTGGTGTTTCCATTATATACCAGTATACAGTGTATAATGCTCAATTCCAACACAGTACTTTAAAGCTGCTGGTGTTCAAATAACTATCGCTGTCTAGAAATTCAAGCAAGGCTCCCAATGAGTTGTTCCTGCCTGACCATGCCTATTGTTCAGGGCCATGAGCACATATTAAAGATAAAAGTGAAACCTCTCTTAAGCAAAGGGATTGGCAAAAATCAGTTGCCTACTACAAAGGATCTCTGTATGAAAAGTTGAAATGAATTCGACTGGAGATTTTGGAGATGTTTCTAAAGGAATAAGTCAGGAGACTGCCTACTGGCGACGCTCTTTAATGCAGGTTCCATTGTTTGAGAGACCCGTGGGCTACAGTTTCAGACACTGCCCTCCATTTACGCAGATGTAAATTGCGAAGAGAAGTAATGTGGTTGCAATTTTGCGAGGGTGTTTTTGGTCAGTTCAACGTCTACATCCCTAATTCACAAGAAGTGTGTGGGGGTGGGAGATAGCTCAGTGGTTTGAACGTAGGCCTGCTAAACTAAGGGTGTGTTCAATCCTTGAGGGGGCCATTTAGGGACCTGGGACAAAAATCTGTCTGGGGATTGGTTCTGCTTTGAGCAGGGGGTTGGACTAGATGACCTCCAACCCTGATAGTCTATGAACTAAGCCTGTGTTTTCACAGCAAAAAAGGTGTGGTTTTTACTTTGAGATAGCTATCCTCCCCAACTGGGGTTGATCTTGACTAACTACATCAAGGCAAGCGCTCAAATTAGCTATCTTGATGTAAAAATACATCTATTTTTGCTGGGAAGACATAGCCTTAGACATCAAAGCAGTATAAATTGCAGGTGGAAAATGGTGCCTGCGGTCATTTGTGCCCGCAAAACTGGAGGTCATGTTAAGAATGGGGTATGAACATTTGAGCCTTTAAAAATAAGATAAGGATGGGAAAGTGGAGTTAAGTGGCTGCAGATCTCTTCTTAGCTCTAACAGTTCTGCAATTTGTTTGCAGAGTCTCAGATCTGTAAGTGACTGGTTTCCAGTGGAATCCTGGGCCGTTCAGTGTAACCTCGAACCCATGGACAGTATAGGCCGATATAGATGCCATGGTGAGGGATGCGTTAGAAATGCATGGAGTAAAAATAGTTAATGCTAGTAATACAGCAAGGTGATTAGTCATCTATCTAGTCTCATCGGATTCTGTTAACGACATTGGGGTTGGCTTTCTGAAGAAGGTGTCCTTTTGTGTCACTTTCACCTGTGTCAACCCGGGGATCCAGAATTGCCTGTAGACTTTAATCCATTGCCATGCACCAGTTGTTGCCTACGTCCTCGCCCTGGAAGCAGGATATGTTACAAATACACCCATGCCCCAGAGATGTGTCCTGTGGCTTCGCAGCACTTGGCTTACAGATGGCATAGGGAATACAGAGATGCGGCACGGGCACCCACTCTCTCTCCCAAACTCTGGCGTGGGATAGTAAATTAGCAGGGCACTCTGAATGCAGAGGGGTGACGCGGATAATTGCAGCCTTCGCACAGCCCCTGTGTGTTTATTTAGGTCTTGCGCGAGGACAGCTACAGAGGTAATAATAGGGTGTTACTGGGGAGAATGCAAACAACTGATCGTCGTTGCACAGTGGATTTTCGCGTTCAGGGATCATGCGTTTTCTGATTCTTCCTATGTAAATGGTGAATGTTTTACAAGGATGACTCATTTTTTTTTCTCTGTGTCCTTGTACCAGCGTGGCTCGGCCATTAGGGGCTGGAGCTAGCCAATTCTGATGACCGAATGAGGCACACCTAGCAGAGAGCAGGGCGATGGCCCTACAAAGAGCCCCAGGAGGATGTGATGGAGAGGGGAAGCTCAGGAGATTGTAGAGAGACTGCAGGGGGCGTGCAAGACTCCTGCAGGGCCAGAGTCAGCAGGGGGGAAGCCACCAGGCCTATGGAGCAGGACAGACTCCTGGCGGGAGGTTCTGGGGGGCAGCTGGCCCTATTACCATCCATTTCTTCCTGGGATCAGAGCTTGGGGCCCCTCTCTTCAGAAGGGGGAATCTGCCCCCTCTGTAGCAGTATCCCCACCTCTTTAGCAACCTTTGCTTGGGAAGGGGCTCTCGCGGGGTGCAGGAGGGAGAGGAGCATGGAGTTTAGCTTCTCTCTGCAGCACCAACCCCTTCTAGCTCCGGGGATATTCAAGCTTGAGCAGCATTCTCTGGATCCTCTCATGGATACTGCCAAGAGGGAGGCAGCCAATGACAGCACAGGCCATTTTGCATTGCAGAGCCCGTATGGCTCCCAGATATGGAAATCACCGCATGCTCCAGAACTGCAGTGATTTGAGCATTGGCCTGCTAAACACCGGGTTGTGAGTTCAATCCTTGAGGGGGCCACTTAGAGATTTGGGGCAAAATCAGTACTTGGTCCTGCTAGTGAAGGCAGGGGGCTGGACTCAATGACCTTTCAGGGTCCCTTCCAGTTCTAAGAGATAGGATATCTCCATTTTTTTTTTTTACTGTGTGAGCTAACAGCCAACTGGCTGTTAAGCAGACTCATTTTCTCTCTCTCTCTGTAAGTGGTCTTGGTGCCACTAGATGGGACAGAACACCACACCCAGGAGGTGTGTGGGTTACACTAAGTCATGTCACGGGGCGAGTGGGATCCTGCTCCAATCCTCGTTTAATGTGCACTGTTGTGGGTCAGGGATCTGCCACCAATTCAAGGCAAAAAGGCTGCTTTTCTTAGGAGCAAATCGGCTCAAAGGACAGCTGTGGGCTGCACCTGGGATACACGCCGGCTGTCTTAGAGAGGGGGGTAATTTATACCTCCTTATACCAGCTGCTCCCTGTAGGGGCTGGGGGTGAAAGCCAAGGAAGGACAGGCCGTGCTACCCGGGGCTTCCGCTGGGAGGTCACCAGAGGTCCAGAGACACCCCTGTGCTCACAAAGGCAGCTGAGAACTCGCACATCCCTTCCCTGCTTGGGCCACCTGCCATTCCGAGCCTCCTTCCACCGGAGAAGAGGGGAATGTGTAGCCATTTCTGCCTCCGCAGCCCCACACACACACACACACACACACACACACACACACACACACACTAGTGAATTGCTGGTCTGCTGCGTTTGCACTATGACCAAAGGCCAGCTTGCTTGGATTAACACAGTTTCGGTTTCATAAATGTGTCCGGCTGTCTGATACGGTTGCGCAAATGAATCTTAAACGACTTGATTTAATTTAGAGTTAGTTCCCAGGCCTTGACGCTTGAATTAAATTGAAGGAATTGGCTGAATGTTAAAACTCCATGATGCAGGTGAAACCAGCCTTAATAATACAACATCCAGCACAGGCACACACAAGAAAAAGGCAGTTTTGAAGACAACATTGGCTGTTGTTATTTTGGGATGGAATCATGGCCGGTAACGTGTAGGACAATTGCTAATGTTCCCTGTGGTTTAGAAGCACCCTGTTCTTCTGCGTCTATGTAGTGAGTGTATAGCTCACTAGGCATAAGCACTATAGGGCTAGTGTGACCAGACAAGTTCACTCATTCGGTCTCTGAGTCAGTGTTATTATTCCCATTTTACAGATTGGGGAAACTGAGGCACGGAGGCAAAGCAGCCTGCCCAAGGTCACCAACTAGCAGAGCTGGGAGTAGAATGCAGGTCTCCTGTGCCCCACTACCGCACTCCATCCACTGCACCACCCTGGTTCCCTCGCAGGGATGTTGTGATGATCCATGTGTTAATGTCAAGTCCTCAGAGATGACAGCGACGAAGGCCACAGTGCTACTGAGATAGATAGGCAGAGTTAAACATCTAGCTTGAGTTAGGCATGACTGCCATAGCTTGGGTCTGGACACTTTGGGGGAGGTATGGCATCCAAATTGGGGTGTTGGGGGCGGGGTCCAACCTGGCTCCAAACTCTCGTTCAAGGCAATCTCTGTCTATAGCTTGGCTAACCAAGAGCTGTGAGGCATTCTGCAACTATTGTCACTCCAACCGTGGAGTTGCTCATTGTGCTCTACGTGGGTATAACTAGGAGGAAGGGGATGCAGTTCAGGAAAAGGAACCTTTTAGGCTGAATGTCAGGAAGCATTTGCAATAGTCAGAGACGTACCTGGCCGCGGGAGAGTCTCCATAAGGGAAGTTTGGGAAGGGCCGTGACTTGAGTCCTGTATAAAAGCAGAAAGCCCTGAGGAGCAGTGCTGTATTAGCTGGTGGTGGGATGGATAAAATGGCCCCATAGGGCAGTTCCATTGTCATTTCTGTGAGTCCGAGAAGATACTGTAACCCCAGTCCTAGAACGGGGTTCTGTCATCATTGCTTGTGTTTGCCTTTTGCAGCCCCTCATCACCCTAGAAAGCAGCGTCTCCTACACCTTCGCCACCGAGGGGACGAACACCATCACGGTGCAGGTCTCTGCTGGGAGTGCCCTCCTGCAGGACACGAAGGACATCGCCGTGCATGGTATGCTCCACCGACTGCAAGCAAAGCCCAAGCAGGGGGCAAGCGGAACCCAAGGGCCTTCTAGAGTCCAGCGGAAGAACGCAGGCAGGGGCTTCCCTATTGAACCTCAGTACGGGACAAGCCTGATTACCCCAGGGACAGGGTCCCAGATTATCAGGGCTTGACGTGTTTGGAGGATCCTCTGACTCCAGGGCCTGTTGGCCAGCTCCCCAATTGCAGAGGCGACCAGAGAGCAGGTTTGATTGAGGGAGGATCCCAAGCGGGAGAGATTTGGCTAAAGCACATTAACAAAATCCATCTAGCAAAGCTCTTTAGTTAAATTGCAGTACCCCTTTCTCTGGGTCTGGGACTCCGCCCTGGACTCTGTTATTTCCCAGGCACTGAGGTCCAGATCCTCTAACTCCCATTGTAATCAAGGGGGTATTTGACATCAATGGGAGTTAGGCACCTTAATACCGTTGAGGATCTGGGCCTAGGACTTCACAGTAAGATACATAACTATGAGCTCTATAGCTCATGTCTGCACTGCATGGGAATCCACACAGCACTTAATGAACCTCCGCACTGGGCGCAATACAAATCCTGGACTGGATTCACAGCGGGGCCATTCCAGAGTCCTGGTCAGGGATATGGAGGGGACACCCCCAGGACATCACAGCCTTCTCTCCCTGTGCCACCCTCTGTTTTCATTATCCAGTTCTCCCCAGCTAACGTCAGGAACAGGGCCCTGCTCGGATAGCAAGGTTTTGAAATATGTGCGCGTCAGGTGATGGAGGTTGCATTGAATGTTTGTCTCGTTCCAGTGATTACGTGTTAAATAAATGCTCATGTGGCTACTAGAAAGCTAGCTGTTGAGATTTAACAACCAGATAAATATGTATTTATCAACTGTGGAGCTGTGGAAATGCAGTGGATTTTAATAATCTGCTAACATGATTTAATAGCACACAGTTACTATTAGCCTATGTAAGTAAATCTGTATTTAATCAGCCTCGTTTCAAGTGTGGTCAGAGGCACTGTAAAATTTCTGGGAAATCATTGTCTTTGGAACTGGGAAATAAGATTCTTCAGGAGACGAATCCAACAGAGCTTGAATATGTGCTGAGTATCTGCAATCCACTGGGGAGAATATGTAGAGGTGCCCCTCTGTGCCCAATACACAAAGGATCTTAGTGTTTGAGAGCAGTATCGAGCAAAGTGGAGCTCTTAAAGTCAAGCTGTACTAGCTCATGCGTTTAGTGCTGGAGATCTCCAGTTTGATCCCTGGTATGTGAGCCAAGGAGGAAGATGTCATATATGCACCTACTGTCTGGTTTTGGATGGACAGTTGGAAATGCTACACTGTTTGCATTGGTGAAGGGTGAAGCACTGGAGGCTGGGTTGAGTTCACTTTACAAAAGTCAGTTTCACTTTGGGCAGGTCTACACTTAAAAAACTGCAGTGGCACAGCTGTAGCACGTTAGTGAAGATGCTGCTATGTCAGTAGGAGATGCCCTCCCATCGGCAGAGCGCTGTCTATACCAGGGCTTAGGTCGGTATAACTGCATCTCTCGGGGGTGTGGATTTTTCACGCCCATGTGCAACGTAGTCATACCGAGGTTTGTAGTGCACGCCTGACCTTTGTTTGCCTTTTAGTTTTTCTATTGTGTGTGTTTTATTTAATAATGCTGCAGCACCTAAAAAGAAAGGATAGCACTTGCCATTAAAAGCATGACAAGACCTGTGGTTTTTATGGCAACATCTGTGGCATTCCTCATTGATGCTATTGTCAAGTTAAATTTTATCTGCGTATTATAATACCTAGCTCTTTTATAGGCTTTGCATCTGTACATCTCAAAGCAATTTACAGAGAAGGTCAATATAATTGTCCCCATTTTACCAATGGGGAAACTGAGGCAGAGAACAGGGATGTGACTTGCCCAAGGTCAGCCAGCAGTCCAGTGGCAGAGCAAGGAATACATTGCAGGTCTTCCAAGTCCCAGTTCATGTCCGAGCCCCGAGACCACTCTGGGAAATTATTATTGACGTTATTTATTTGTATTGTGGCAGTTCCTAGAGTTGCTGACCAGAGCTCAGGGCTCCATGGTGCTTTCACAGTACACACATGAATCACAAAATGCCCCAGAAGTCCCTGCTCCAGAAAGAGTTTATGTTTAATGTTGTGCGCTTCACCTGGGTTCTGTATACTAATTATTGAAACCTCCAGACATCATAATGGCTCAAATCCATCCACCCTCCATAAGAACTCTGGTCTGAAATGCCCAGAGTCAACAAGCCAACCTGGAAACCAAAACCTCAAAAGAAAACAAAATAGCCCACTCAAAATTCACACTGAGGAATGCCTTGCAGGATGGCTAGTGGATCCTCCAACGCTGGCCCTCAGGGACACAAGCTCTAGGTGTGGTGGAAATCTGACTCCCTAACATACTGGAAGAGCTTGTGTTGTGTCCTCCAGCAGTGGCTGGTCCTCTAGAGGATAACAACCTACTGCTGCTACCACCTAATGGAGTTATCCCTTTAGCTCAAGTGGTAGACATCTAGGCTGTGATGATGAAGGCCCCAAGTCCAAACACATACAAGGAATCAGTACATTCTGCAACTGAGGGAGCTCTGCTGTTGGCTGTGGAAAGTCGAATTCAAGGCCTCAAAGGCTGAGACATCCCAGTGCATCTTGTTAGACTTTGTGGTGCTGCATTAGAATTACAGAGCCACATGACAGCAGAGTGAGGGAGACATTAGGGGGTCGTGGACCAGGAAGGAGCAATACACATTAGATGAGACTTGAAAAGAGAGGATGCGTCAGAGAGATACGGGGAGGCAGGTCCAGAGGCAGGCGCTTGTGCCAACGGGGGCGGAGGGGGTGTTACAGTGCAGGCTAGAGGACCTGTCTGGGCTTGGGTACTTTAAAAAAAAATTGTCACTGAAACCAACCTGGGACACCCCCACCCTAGCTATCAATTAATTAGGAAGTAATTTTGGAGCGTCTTGTGAATAGCCTTCCCTGGATTTGTGTGTCATTAGCACTATTGGTGTCTGATTTACTGGGGTATTAACCATTCCTGACAACGTGCCAGGAGAACAAACAGATAATGGCTGCTTTTGGAAAAAAAGCATTCCTGACCGTCAGCATTTGCTCTGCGGAATACAGTGCAAGCGAACAAACCCATTTTGAGGCGCTGGCTCCAAAGTGCCATCATGGCATGCTACTGGAATGAAAGGCCCTTTATAAGTGCAGTGTGTTGTTTTGTGTGTTTATCTGTGTCCTGCAGTGTGTTGGTCTGTCTCTTTGGCTTTAAGATCCTTTGACAAAAGGAACTGTGGTTCTAATCCAAAGCCAGGGATGACAATGGGAGTCTTTTACTGACTTCCATGGGCATAGGATCAGGCCCTATGTACTGTCCAAGTATTATTATTATTCTCTCTATATCCGCAGAGTATTTCCAGTCTCAGCTCTTGTCGTTTTCCCCTAATCTGGATTACCACAATCCTGACATCCCCGAGTGGAGACAAGATATTAGCAAAGTGATCAAGCGAGCTCTAGTGCAGGTGAGTGCCTGGTTCCCATTCTCCTTCCCAAACAATGGAAAGGCAATTAAAATGCAGAGAGTTTCATAGCGGAATAGCAAAAAAAAAAAAAAAGAGAAAAGGATGGGAAAGAACAGCCATAATGAAGCTATCGTTTTGGAGTTGTCACCAGCAGCCTGTTAATGCGCTGAGCAATTGTAAAACAAAACACATTAGGGGATTTGTACTCAACATAATTACTACTATTAACGTTTCTATAGCATTTTTCAACCTTAAGTATCCCAAAGCAGTTTACAAACCCAGTATATTTGTAAAGTGGCTAATAGAATAAGATATTCCTTATTTCCTGTCTGTTGTATTAATTTAGGTGGGATATATGGGCCCAAAGAATCAAAGATGTTGTCATAACCCAGACGCTGTCCACCATGAAACGGTTTTAAACAAGGTTTGGGGCTTCTCATACAGAGACCTCAAGCTGCTTGGCAAACACACCATTAAAAAGCCCTTTTACCTTTTATTGAACATACAGAAAAGAAGGAAAAACAGTTAAAAGCATTTGAAACGTGAAGTATTAAATAAGGCTGTTATTTTAACAATGTCCCTGGCTCTCTTTCCCATTAGTTGGAGAGAGTCTTTAGAAGGGGAAAAAAACCCCATGTCTGACAGTCTTTTAGGTGGTATTAAAGAGAGTAGTAGCTGTCCTGTGGAGGAAAAAAGAAGATAGTTGAGATGGGCTGAAGCTGTTGTTGTTAATGTCCGATCCCGTTTCTAGAAGATAAAACCAGACAAACGCACAAAAGTGGGAGAGCAAAGAACACCAAAGATAGAAAATGCAGCTTCTGTCCCTGGTGTTGATTCTTACTTGCAAGCTCACTGCTGGAAAAACACAAGCCCAGCGCATGGTCTGGTCAGCCACTCTGAGACCTGGCAAACTTGTACCAGCATCAGGCTGCTTAGGGCATGACTTTTAGCTGCCTCTTTCTGGTCTCAAGCTTACAGCAGTGTTGCAAAATATGCACTCTTGGTGGGCTAAACCAGACTCTTATTAGCGAGAAGGAAGAAGGAGAGAGATAGGAAAGGGAAGAAATAGCGTAGGCAACGAAAAGGACACATGGGGAGGTAGGTGGTGTTTAGGATTCAGCTGGAGCGGGTGGAGGTGATCATCTGGGCCCCTCTCTCTGGCCTGGTCTGGTTAGGACGTCTCTCAGGATGACGAAGGCCCACGGTCCCAGGGGACAGTGGGGGTGGCTGCCATGATGGCAAAGCTTGCTCCAGTAGCCAATTTTTGAGGACACCAAAGGGAAGTGGTGAGTGGAATAGTCGCATCCCCTCATTATTTTTTCCACTTATTAGACCTAATTTCTGACATACCAATGTTGGTTCATTGATTCCTGGCTGAACACTTTTCGTGTTTACCAAGCATGATTTTAGCACAATCCTTGGGTTACATGAGTAGGCCTTTTAGTTTGGACTAATTCAGTCTGTCTTGCCTTTGCACCTGTTCCCCATAACATCTGTTGTTATAGGTTCTTGTGACACTTTATGAACTTACACTCACTTTTACAGCTGAGCTCGTAATTAGGGTAAATTGGTAGGCCCGGCTATCCCAGCAAGTCCCACACAATTGTATAGTGTTGCTATGTGCTGTTGTGTTCCACTCCATAGGAAGCTGCATATCAGTGCTAGGTCAGAAGATCTAATCTAATCTATCTATCTGTATTGGAATGAGAGAGATGTCTTTTCATCTGATATTTAGCCTCCTGTGGAGTGGAGCACATATCAACACTACACAACTGTTTGAGACAGGAAGTGAAGAATATCTCATCCTATTAAGACAGCAGGATGGGGAGGGACTTTATTGAGACAGAGGGTAACTAACCCTCATTTGGATTTTACCAGGCCATTCTGAGCGAACACTCATGAATTCTTGCAAAAACAATAAAAGTGGCATGGAATAATTAATGCTAGCAGGCAGCCAGGGACTCTGTTTATATGTCTCATCAGGTGATGGATCAAAGCAAAAATTCCTGATTGTAATGGGCTCGAAGCAAGAGAAACGTCGTGTGCTTTTCCTTCACATTTATTTTCTGCTGTTCTTGGAAACAGAAAGTGATTTTTTTTTTTACATTTTAACATTCCTATTTGCCGTTTCTCACAGGCAGCAAAACTATATGGAAAATTGGCAGTTGATGGAATTTCAGCAATTTAATTTTCACACTGTGAGAAAACGTGGTTCATTTGACGAAACAGGAACATTTTACCCCTTTACCAAATTCAGAGTCGCTTTGCAAAAAGAGGCCGGCTGATTTTTTTCTGGTATTGCAAGCACCGGAAGGCGCAAAGCAAAATAGACATAATCTAAGAATACTTGTCTCTGTGTCCTGTTGGGACCAAATATTCAGCTACAGCCTCTGAGCTATGCTCATGCAACTACAAACGTGAGGGAGCACCCAGCCGACACTACTAGACAGCCATCTGTGCATGAAAATTAGGCAGCTGGGTGACCAGAAACCTGATCTGTAGGTGCATAATGGGTTCATACCCTCCTTTTCAGGTACCATCAGTTGTGTGCGCAGCAGTGGGTGTGCTGAAACAGGGCTGCTTGGATCTGGGTTTTTGAGTCAGCCTTTTATAAAGATAGGAGATGTGCAAAAAATCTGGATATACTGTTGGTCTGTATTTAAACCTCGCAGAAGTTGGGTTCTTTGGATCCCTGGGTTCGGTCAGGCCCATCCTTAGCTCTAAAGGTTAAGGAGGAGGAGTGATTCTGTACAAGAGCTTCTGTGACAGGCCCTACTGAGTGGACATAGCAGCTCACTAGAGCTACGTCGCCTATAAGAGAACCTGAGCCCCCCAGACAACGGGTAGGAGCTCGCTGTTCCCCACTTAATTAGCTCTTCTGAAGGAAACAGGATGAAAGAACGGAGGGCAGGACCAAAAGGCACCGAGTGACCTTCTAATGCCACTGCTCGCTCTTCTTCCTAGGTGACCGGTATCCTCGATGAGCAGATTTTGGTGGCGGTATTTCCTGGCCTGCCCACCTCTGCTGAGCTCTTCATACTACCCCACAGAAACACAACGGAGAGGAGGAAAGGCCATGAAGGCGATCTGGAGCAGGTAACAGCACAGAATGCAGCTAAGCTCAGAGAACACCTTGCATGGACACGCACCGCACGCAGAATACTCCTGGGGCTTTTACGTTTCTCTAAAAGACGGGCTGCTGTTCAGCTGCAGCTATTGGACGTGAAGCCTAGCCCACGTTCAGATAGGCCCTTGCCCAGATGGGGCGTCTAGGCAGCATTGGAAACCACTTTGAGCGAGCTTGGGGAACTGGGCACGGAGACCCATACGTTTCTCATGAAGCAAGGCCGTTTTGAAAAGAAAAAATAGGCTTTCCCAATGGCTTGTTGAGAGAGGCAGAGGAAGCTGAGCGGCGTAACCTTTTTCATGCCATGGTCCATAGCGCCCCCAGTGGCGAGACCCTGTTACAGTAGTGCCTCCCACCGGGTCCTACCCTCTCCATTGTGGCCTGAGGACAATACCCTACACCCCTGACAGTAATGGAAGGAGAGAGGGCAAAGCAATGAGATAACATACTGAGCGGCTCACTAAAAATAAATCAGGCTCTTCCGCTTGTGTATCTCTGTTATGAGACCTCTTTATTCTGCAATAGCAATCAGCGCATGCCAACTATATTTGGAAGTTACAATAGCCATCCATTTAGATAAATAGGTAATTACGGTGATGAATAGGGACTGCGATGTTCAGGCAAGAGGAGAGTTAGAAACAGCACCAGGCAGCGAAAGCTTTCACGCCAGGATTACTAAGTGATTAAATCAGCTCTTCAAAAGCACACAGAGTGAAATGCTGCAGCAGAAAGCAGCCTGGCTCTGGCTAGTGTTCTCCAGTGCACCACTGGTGTACGGGATATACAGCACAAGCTTCGTGGGAGGCATCCCACAGCTCGCGCGCTCTGCTGCAACTAGGCATTAAGAAACTTGGAGGACCACAGAGAATCTTTAGAAGCGCTTGTTACCTGCTGAGCAAAGTCATCCCCGTGAGATGACACTAGCCGACTGAAAGCCAGCAAGGTCGGTCTCGTAAGTGTGTAGCTCAGTGTGCCTAAGGGATGCACGAAGGCGTGTTTGGAAAGCCGTGTGTGGGGATCCTCCTGACTTCGGTTGAATTTTATCCTAGAGGGTAGGGCCACGTGCAGTGCCGCAGAGATCTCAGGTTTCTGTGAGTTCTGCTTCCATTGCAACACAATGATCTGTGCGCTGTGACACCGCCACATGCTGGACTGCCTGCCCACGGGACCCCCATCATTTGAGCAGAGGGAGCGGGTTGGGAGTTAAACACCCTTCAGCACTAGATCCCACCCCTACTTTAACAGGAGCTGGAGGCCTGGAAACAGGGGGGAAAGGAGAGGCTCCAGGCTGGCCCACTGGTCTAGTGACCCATGGTCTGATCCAACCTCCATTGAGCTCAATTAGAAGGTTCCCAGTGACTCCATTGGGCACTGGATCAGGCCCCAAGAGTGTTGATTGGGAGAAAATGAGGGGGACCCAAAGGATTTTCTTCCTACCCAAGTCTAGCTTTCTTGTGATATATAGGAGGGCAGATTAGATGATCTGGAGTTCCCTTCTGGTCTTAAACTCTGGGACTCTATGGTTCTTGGTTTCCCTTCCAGTAAAAACATCATAGCACACTCCTGGGGCCTTAAAATTCCACCTTTCCTGCTGGGAGAATCACATGGAACAATACTGAGTTCCTGCAAATGCCCCCCGCCACTCTCCCTGCTGCGGGACGGGTTAGGTTTTAGCCTTCGGAGACTGCATGCGTCCCAAGAGGTTCTGTGGTGCTGGTACTATTGTCCATTTTGACCCCACATATCTCTGATTGGTTCACCAGGTTGTTGAACTCCTCTTTAATGCTCTCAACCAGAACCTGGTCCAGTTTGAGCTGAAGCCTGGCGTCGAAGTCATCGCGTACGTCACTCAGTTGACGTTAGGTAAGTGTGGAGTCCCACGTAAGTTGTGCTTCCCCCGTTACTTCTCGCAGGAGCAGGGACACAGACCAGCACGCTACTGGCATATAAATAGATGGACATTGGGAAAAGAGGAGAGTTTCTCAGTCATTCAGGCTCTGGCAGAGGAAGAACAGAGGCTGGCAATTGCATCCGAGCTCCATCCCAGAATTTAAGGAGGAGCCCCCACTGTGAGCAAAAGAACCCAACCAAAACTGGGTGGCATTGGCACTGCTGCTTGATACGTGGATTGGCTGAGCCAGGTTCTCTGTTTCCTAATGCAAGGGTATGCTCCTCATTACCCAGCCTTCTCCCTCCCCGCACGGGACCCTCCACTAGCCAGTCAGCACTGGAGAAGGGCCAGATCCACACCGTTTGGCTCCAGGTTGGGACTCGAATTGTCAGAGAGTTTGGGGTGCTGTGATGTGGGATCACGGGTTCAGGCCCACATCTAATCAGAACCTCCAAAGAACTTCAATTCGTAACATGTAACCCCTCTCCTTTAACTTGTTTCCTTCCTCAAAGCTTCCCATGGGAAGCTGATAAGCTGATACCCTCCCAGCCAAGGCGGGGCTAGATCAGCAAAACTCTCCCTCCTTGGCCGGAAGTGCGTTCGCATAACCTTTGAGGGGGGAGACGGTTTAAAGAAGAGTCATAAAACGTTGGAAGGGGGATGTTCTTCAGAGGTGCCTGACCAGCTTCAGAGCTTGCTTCCACCAGCCCAACCCTCTCCCGTGACTCTAGGTAGCTCAGCTGAAGAAGAGAAAGAGCTGATTAAACCTCGTGTTAGGCAAATGGCTTGGTTAGGCGTTTGCTCCATTCCATGAAGAAACCCCACACTGTGATAAGAAGCTGCTGGGGCTCTAGGAATGGTTCCCTGGTCTTCGTGGTTAGACCCTGAATTTAACCTTCTGCAGGTGGTTCACTGGCCCTTGCCTTCCAATCTGACAACAGAGCATCTGCCTACCCTCAGTTCTTGAAGCATCTGAACCATTTACATCGGTTAGGGAAACACTGTAGTCCAGTGGATAGAACAGAGGCCTGGGGTCCTCCTGGGCTGTAATCTTAGCTCTGTCACAGACTCTCCGCAAGACCATGGGCAGGTCACCTTGGCCAAAACTGTTGCACCCCTAACTGGACACCCTTCGGGTCTGAAGCACTCAACACCCACAACTTCAATCATAGCCAATGGGAGTTGGGGTGCTCTGTGCTTCTGAAAATCAGCCCCAAGGTATCTTCAGGTGGGGGCCCAAAATCTGAGACATGCAAAGTCTGCTGCCGCTTTTTAAAATGTGAGAGGTAGTTGCTCCGTGCCTCAGTTTACCCACTTATAAAAATACCATCATTGTGAGGCTTAGTTAAAATTAATGCATTAATATCTGTAAAGTGTTTTGAGACACTCAGATGAAAGATCTTTTATAAGGCCCTGATCCCGAGCCAGGGAAATCAGAGGGAGCATTTACATTGACTTCCGTGGGCATTGGATCAAGCCCTTATTGCAAATTAGATGTGGGGGCACTGGGGAGGGGGAGAGAGACCAAGCCACTCAAGAATAGCCCATAGCCTCTGTGGTTAGGGGCATTCACGTAGGGTGTGAGAGATTCAGGTTCCAGTCCCTGCTCTGCTTGATTCAGACCAGGGACATCAACCTGGGACTCCCATGCCCCAGCTGAGTGCTCCAACAGCTGGAGTCTCTCTCTTTGGCTTTGTCCAAAAATTCCGTGCTGGACCTGAGACCCCTTCCCAATGGAAGTTCCATGGAGGCTGATGCAGTCACGTGAAAAGTTTAGATTTCGATAAATCATCATTTTCCAACAAGAAAACATTGCCCCCCAAAATTCCCAGCCAGTTCTATTCTCGCTATAACAGTCCTACACAGGAAGCTGCTGCTCTTTCAATGAGCATGGAACTCAGGAGAGGGAAATCTCAGCATCTGGCGGAGGAACACGTGCCCTGAGAGTGACCCATCTCTACAAATTAGCCCTCATTAAGATTAAGCACTGGCTATCCATCTCCATCTTCACACAACGTCATCATGCGTCCCCTCCAATCCTCGGCAGCCCTGAAGCCCACTCTGCCGTGGCGCTCTTAGCCAGAGATGAAAGGCCGGAGAACTTTTAGCTTTTGCTCTTGCTGACCATCCCTTGCAAGTACCTGGCCAGGTCCGACGTGCAATATCTCAGTGATCCCATTAAAGGAAATGGGGCTTCTGGTTCCCGTTGAGTTTGTCCCATAGAATAATGGGATTCACATTCCTCATTCATTAAATGTTCAGAGAGCCAAGAACTAGCTTAGACCATGGCTTGTGACCTCTCTCCCACCTACTGCCTTTGCTCAGGCCATAGGTGGCAGTGGGCAGCCTGACACTGGTTAATTTAAGTCGTTGAGATTGCTTTCATTAGGAAGCAAATTCCTTCTTGGTGGTATAAACGTACGGCTCCACAACAACAAAAAGCCCCTCTCAGACTGTTCCCTCTGGGGGAGACCCTGATGGTCAGGGGTGGACAGCCGGTTAGAATTAAAGTGTCAAATCTGTACCCAGATCCCCAAGTTCAGGATTCAGTATTTGTTATAAATACTGCAAGTGAAAAATTCAGCTCCAGATGAAGATTGTGGACAGCCTTCCAGCCTCCCACAATCTAGGGCTGTTTGGGTCTGAGCTTTTGCTTCAGATCCCTCCCTCTACAGCGTTTAGATTCAGGAGCTCCAACCCTTTTCCAGGAATGAGAGTCTGAGCCGAGCTTTCCGCAGGCTGGGTGCTTCCGTGAAAGTCAGTGGGAGTTCTGAGAACAGGATGCCGGCAGTATCAGCCCCTTCGATTGTAAGAATCAGGGCAGGGACCATGAGTGGCTCGGTCGGTATAGACTCCTCCATGTCTACGGTGCTATATAAGCAATGGAGAGTTGTAATAATGAACCCGGATCAAATGTTCTTTGCAGGTCCAGGAAAGTTCATCTGCTACTTAAAATCATTTGCAAGAAGCTAAGTGCTGGGATTAAACTCAGGAGTTCTCAGTCCCAGTCTTGCGCACTGACATCTAGGCCATGAGAATTCTGCCCCAGACCAGCTGTGGGAGCAGCTACCCACACAAGGCACTACGTACACTCTATTACAGTGCTTCTCAAAGTCGGGCCGCCGCTTGTTCAGGGAAAGCCCCTGGTGGTCTGGGCCGGTTCGTTTACCTGCCGCGTCCGCAGGTTCGGCCGATCGTGGCTCCCACTGGCCGCGGTTCGCCGCTCCAAGCCAATGGGGGCTGTGGGAAGGGCGGCCAGCACGTCTCTCAGCCCACGCCACTTCCCGCAGCCCCCATTGGCCTGGAGCGGCAAACCGCAGCCAGTAGGAGCCGCGATCGGCCAAACCTGCAGATGCTGCAGGTAAACGAACTGGCCCGGACCACCAGGGGCTTTCCCTGCACAAGCGGCGGACCGGCTTTGAGAAGCACGGCTCTATTATAAACCGCCCAAATCATATCAATAGAGGTGGGCCAGCGCTGCAAACTGCTGTGGAATTTGGGAAGCAACAGGGGGCTGTTTGGTCATCTCCAGCATAAGCTAACAAAATAATATCTCATTACCAGTTTTATAGAATCACCCTTCAAAACCTTTATGCCTCTGCTCCAGCCCCGGTGAAAGCTTCAAACGAGACAGCCCGAAGAGTTAACATGGGAGCAGTTAGTTTGTCTGAGCACAGCCTGCTTCTGCCTTGTTACCAGGAGCTGTTACAGGGCAGCGCCAGCTCAAATAGGAGCTTCTCTTTCGAAGGCAGGGGAATTGATTTATCTCATACCAGCTGGATTTGCTCAAACAGCATGTCCCACGCAGCAGAGATAGGAAAGCACGTGCTGCAGAGAGAGAACCAGGTTCGGCTGCCTGGTGCTGTCAAGGCTGATTCCCCACTCTGGCACTTCGAGTGCAGAAGGTGTGGACCCACAAGGACACTAAAATTAATACTGGCCACTCTAGGCTTGTATTAAACTCCCAAGGTTACAGCTTTTCTCTGACCTTGGCTGGGTAGATGCTGCCACCACCCAAATGCAAAACCCCTTGGAACTCAGGAAGGCGCACATGGGGTACCCTCAAGCCCTTTCACACACACCCCCTCCAGGGAAAAGCTGAGAAAGGAAAACAAAGAAATCAGCTGTTACCACCAGCTAATTAAAAAACATGTGCACAAACCTCTTAGGACACCAAAAATCCAATCCTGTTCTTAAAAAAGGTAAATTTGATTAAAAACAAAAAGAAAGAAAATACATCTGGCTCTTAGGCTTTTACTAGATTTAAAAATCCCACTTACAAAAATTAAACATCGAGAATAACCTTCTTGAGGTCCAGCTTAAAGGTTACAAGCAAAACAAAAGCATTTGGGTTAGCACAGAGGAGTCCACTAGCCATAAGAAATAAACAGAAATAAACCTAATTGCGTCTTCCTACACATTTTCTAATCTACTTGCATATCTGGGTTTCCAAATAAGCAATCTCTAGGTATGATTCTGATGATTTTCACACCTGGCCTTCAGCTTCTCACAGCATAACTGCTGCCCTGTTCCCTCTTCCCGGGAGAACAACAACAGACACAAAGGGAAAGTTTTTTCCCAGTTTTAAAAAGTTCTAGCCTTCCCATTGGCTCTTTTGGTCAGGTGCCCACTCCCTTCCTTTACCTGTGGACTGTTTAACCCTTTACAGGTAAAGCAAGTAGAGAACAGCTACTAACAGGGATTACATAGCTAACTGGCTGGCTCGGTGTCCATAAAAAGGAGCTCCCCCTTCCCCTTCATTTATCACAGGTGCCCAGACCCCCCTGGTTAATGACTTCCCAATATAATTGTCTGCCCTTTCTCTTTGCAGCGCCTCTCGTGGACTCCAGCACCGGGCACAGCAGTTCGGCGATGCTGATGTTGTTGTCTGTGGTCTTTGTCGGCTTGGCTGTTTTTTTAATCTACAAATTTAAAAGGTATGTTGAGACGCTATCCAGGGAGGCAGCTGTTTCCAAGGAAGCCTGGCAAAGGGATGCTGAAAATGCGGAGTTTAGAGCAGGAGAGCCGCGCTCCTTGGTATGGGGGTCTAGGATTGAATGACAGACGGGATTTGGGGCCAGAACCTCCTTTGACCTGTATAGTTCCCTTGTCTTCCGTGGAGCTGTGTCAGTTTCCATCAGCTGGAAATCCAGCCTCTTGGCTTCAGTGCAGCTACCCTGATTTACGTCAGCTGAGTATGTGATCCACTGCAGTCAGTGGTGCTCCACCTGTTTACCCCAGCTGAGAAGCTAGCCCTTGGCTTAGACTGATTTAGGATTCTCAGTAATGTAATTACCCTCCCCTCGCCAAAAAGATGAAATGTGCTTGTCTGCAAGGGCCGTGACAGACGCTGGACTTGCTGCCACATTTCCAGTAGGCCAGGCAGTCGAAGCTACTGCCAAGTGGACAATGACTTACCCAGGTACGAGGTGCACATACAGTACATCCAAAATATGGCCGCCCATTACGATTGCCGACCTGCAGTGTTCTGCTGTGATTGGACAGCTGGGACCTAGTGGCGTTTTCTTATCTTGGCGATGATGGACAATGATTTACATAACGGGGGTGAAAGGACAAAGGATAACCTGAGGTTTTGCCAGCTCAGTTCTGCACTGCTTTGCACTTTGCATTGGCGTTCACACTTACAAAAAGGAAGGGTAAAGCAAGCATCTCCCAAGGGGGTAGCGTTTTACAGCCGCTTTGCACAGGTGGAGGCACAGGAGAATCAGGCCCTTGATATTTGTTTCCTGTTGCTGCCTGGTCCCAGGAGATGAGCTTTGTCTCCACATGTTGCTCACCACAGTGAATCCCTGTATTCAGCCTGAATGCAATGTAGTCCCTCCCCTGCTGAGTGCTAGCATTAGAATGCAGAAGCCCTCCATTGCGCAGTGTACACATGATGTTGTGGGAGCCAGTGTTAATCACCCTCTGTTACTTCCACATCACGTCTGCCCTGCTCTCAAATCAACAGATGATTTTTTTTTTCACGTAACTCACTGTGAATGCTCATTGGGACCTGAAAAATCAAGTTGTGTCTTGCATCAGCGCTAGAGATGGGCTTGAACCAGGACCCGAGTTTGAACAGCCCTCAGTGTAGAGGGCCCGGGGCTGTTCAAAATCCAAATTCAGCGGATCATTCGGTATCCGTACATAACGTGGAACCTGCCACCATCTCCCACAGCTGTCGTGACCCGACAGGGAGCTTG